>NW_017618047.1:663108-1282102 GCF_001879475.1 Ipomoea nil | reverse complement strand
CCCAGATCTTCTTTGTACCAGAACTGTGCATCTGCCCCTGGATTTGCAACTGGTTTCTGATCAGTTTTTGGCTGATGCAAGGGTGAAACTCCCCCTCCTTCCAGGCTTCAAAAGACCTTATCTCCCACCCCTCTCTGAGCACAACTAGGGTTTAGGGTTTAGGGTTTAGGGTTTAGGGTTTTAGGGTGGTTTAGGGTTGTTTATTAGGGTTTGGGTTTAGGGTTTTTAGGGTTGTAGGGTTTAGGGTTTAGGGTTTTTCAGCTAAGCATACTCCTTGGAAGGTGTCCTTCTTATCATGGAGAGTTTTTAAGTGGAAAATCCCAATTGATGACAGGCTGCTGAAGTTTGGATATCAAATGGTGTCCAAGTGCTGCTGTTGTGTGAGGCCAGCTTGTGGAGATCTGCAACATGTTTTCTATAAATGAGAGACAACAGCTAAGGTGTGGACTTACTATGCACAATCTCTGGGCTTAAGGCTACACCTGGGAGGAGTAAGGCAGGTTTGCCATGATTGGTGGAGGGTTAGACACAAAAATAGGTTGGTCAGCTTCTTGGCCCAAAGGCTTCCTATGGCTATCTTGTGGGAATTATGGGTTCACATGAACCAATGCAAGTATGGAAGGGAGAGACCATCTAGTTCCAGAGTCATCTTTAGGGTGGCAAAACAAATGGCTGATTGCATTATGAGGAGGTGGCCTGTTTGGGACCCCTTCCCCCCAAACTGGCTGCTCATTTTGAAAAGGGCAGAAGGGTTTGGTTGCAAAAGGATTGTAAGAAAAATGAGTTGGAATAGGCCACCAAAAGGATGGGTGAAAGTTAACCTGGCCATAAGGGGAGAATGTTGCAGTTATATCATTAGAGACTCAAAGGGTCAGGTGGCAATGCAGGAGTGTGCTCAGAACCTGGGGATTGTGTGGAAAGGTCTTTGCAGAGCTGCTGGGATTGGTCCAGGTCTAGAAGAATACAACAGATTCAAGTGGAGTTGGATAGCAGAATTGAAATTCAAAATCAACCAAAGGACCTGCTCATATGTTGGTTAAGATGTGAGAAGAAAGTAAATTGTGTGGCACATGTTCTGTTGGACTGGTATGAAGGCCAAAACTTGAGTTTCAACAAGACAGCTGCTCTGCAGAGATCACTCATTCACATTCTGGAGATGGAGGGTTACCCTCACTTCTGTATGATGCCTGGGGTTGATTTCCTGCATGATCAGCCTTTGAGAAGGAGAACCTGGGATCCTGGTGGCTTGGCTTAATCTTTGTGGCAACACCTGATGATTGACTGGGAGGGATCCCAGCCTATGAGGGTGTATCTAGCAATGAAGAGGTGGTAGTTGCAGAGAGAGCAGGCTGAGCATGGGGCCTGGTTTGCAACTCTGAAGTCTGAAGCCATAAGCTGAAGTCTGCTGGGGCTTTTCAGAAGGCAAACAACATCTGAGATTGGCTACATTTGGCTCCACTGAGGCAAGTGGTGAAGGATGAGTCAGAAACTCAAAATATCCTCTTAAACCAGCAGAAAACCGCATTGTAAGTATGGTAACTTTTAAGGTTATGACATGGTTGGTGGTTTACTTGGTTTGCAGATTGGATGTTTGGTTTATCCTAAAAGCATTGCTTATCCTTTGGGATCGAATGGCTCCCCAATGCAAGTGCTTAGTACTAGTAGGGGGTGTCATCTTAAGGGGTAAGGGTGTTCTCAAGAAGTGCCCTTGGGTGGGAGAATGAGGGTTGTTATGCCATTAGGGGGTCATGGTCACTACTGGTGAGTTTCGAATGGGGGTTGGCATGAATAAGAAAGAAGGGCTGACTGCTGAATAAGAAAAAAAAAGGGAATAAGTGATGAATGAAAAAACATGAAAGAATTGGAAGGCAATAGCCTCTTGTATGAATGATTTCAAGCTTGGTGGTGGTTTGTATGGTGGAAACCGCACTATTGCCTAGCTCCTGAGGCAAAATAGGCCCCTTATGCAAGTGCCTTGGCATTAGTAAGGGGTGCTATCTTGGGAGTTAGGGGTAGTGGCCTCGATCCCATCATTGCTTAGCTTATGAGGTGCAATGGTCTCCTTGTGCAAGTGGTTTCATTAGCAAGGGGTACCATCTCATGGGCTAAGGGTGAGTCTCGCCGCCATAAGTGGGGGCACAAGTGGTCCCCCCGGTTAAAACACGGTTTGCCGTGCGGTGGGGATTGACCCCGCGCTTTTGGGGTGGGGGCTTGAGGTTCATTGGAGCAAACCATGAAGTGGCATTTATGACCCCTTATTGGCATGGGTGTGTTTGAATCTAAGGCATGAAGGGCACGGCTTGAGAGGGGATAAACCGGATAGACAATCAAGCAACCAAGCTACGGAGTGTGGAAGGAAAGAGAGTGGAAGGGGCCAACACTTTCAATGCGGATTTTTGGAGGATCAAGAGGATGAGTTGGGGTGATGACAAACCCCTAACCGGTTGCTTTGGTAAGGGGCTTGTGTAGTCTTATGCTTGTTAGCTTTTTTGCCTATGTTTGTAAGTCCCCTTGGGGTGGTTTTAGTGATGGCCGAATGGCCTTTGTATGTGGCTTAGCATTTGTGATGTTTGAGGCATATTGCCCTTGTAGTTTGTAAAGGCGAAATGCCATTTGTTAGTATTACGTGGTCACTTTTGGGCCATGTAGGGTTTTTTGATGATGATATACACATAGCTTTTATAAATAAAATAAAATTTAAAAAAAAAAAAAAAAAAAAAAAAAAAAAAAACCCTAAACCCTAAACCCCCAGTCATTTACCATCTTTTTTTCTCTCTCTACTTTCTCTCTCTAGACCAAACTCTCTCTAGGATTTTTAGGTACATTTCATTCCAACTAAATGTTCATTTGGTTTTAATTTTTTAAAACTCATATAGTTCATTAGAAAAAAAAAAACACCATACTTTGCTTTGCATGACTGCTCAGCCTGGAGTCCCGGCGGCACAACCGCCGGAGCCACCGCCGGCGCCGCCGTCCGGCGGTGGTCCGGCGACAGTTAGGTCGCCGGAAAAGACGAAGTCGGTGCATCTGGATCGCCTGGAAGAGGAGATGCCAAATCCATCCTTGGATCATCCATCGGAAGTGCTCTTGATAGCTAAATTGAATGATGAGAATCTGGAAAATAGTCGGAGGACCGATCCGATTGCGGGTGCGTCTACGACTAAAGAGGAGAAACCAGTGGCTGATTTTAGGAAATTTAAGGAACAGAAGCTTGGTTATGGAGTCCGATCGATCCTTGCGGAGAACTCGAATGCTCAAGGGCTGGACAATGAGATCTCGGAGTCGCAGGAGGGGGAGTCCGACTCTGCCTCGCCAAGTGTGGAAATTCTGAGACAGTGGAGGAACTTAATGGAATGCTATGGTTTGAATTTGGACATTCAAAAGGATGTTGAACAACTTCGCAAGTTGAATCGAGAAATAGAATACGTTGTAAAGCAATCAAAAGGAAAAGAGCTAGGATGCGACTCTGACTCTGTAACCTCAAGTGCGAATGGGACAGTTCCAATTCGTATAGGAAACGTAAAGATGCATATTGAGCAGGAGGTTATGGACGACCTGCGAAGGAAATCGGGCACCAATCCGCTAGCCCTGGTGGATCTCATTGCCGATCACCTCGTCCAGGATGTCACCATGGCTTTTGGAGTGGATGAGAGCACAGAAAAGCACTACGAAGGAGAAATGTGTGCCCTAGAGAAGGCGTTCTGCCAAAAATTGAAAGGAAAATTGGGGGAAATCAATCCCAAAGCGAGGAAGACAGTCTCATTTGCGGAGGCTACAATGCTGGAGGAACAATTGAAGCAATCGGAGATGGAAAACCTTGCTGGAAAGAGTGCTGCTCGACAGGAAAGGGACACAGGTAAAGCTTTTAATCTTGACACATATGGTGAGAATGAGTGCTCAGAACCTATTTGTAAAAATGCCTCTAAGGCTTTCTCAGCAAATATGGTTCCAAAAGCTAATGGTGTTAACTGCTCGAAAGCTGTTTGTGAAAAGGCTTCAATGGCCAATGAGAGTGAGAAAGCAGTTAACACCACTAGCTTGAACAAACCTGCCCTCCAATCTGGGGGCCTAGAACCTGTTTGTGAGAAGCTCACAAAGCCTGACCCTACAAACAAAGTTCCAGGCATCCCAGTATGGAAGAATGTCCAAAGCTTTGCTTCTCTTTTTACTGAACACTCCAATAAGAAGGCAGGAAGCATTTTGGATAGGATTCCCCAACCTGAGATTGGGGACTGGGAGACTGAAGTCCATAGGGGAATTCCAGCCATAAGGCTGGATGAGTCTGAAGTAAAACAGCTAAATGAGATTGGGAAATACTTGCTAATTGGGAAAAGCTCAAAGGGTAGGCCTCCTTTGGATGAAATTCGAAGATACTTTGATTCAAATTTCATCTTTAAGGGGACCTTGGTTATAGGTTGGATGGACTCTAGACACATAACTCTTTCATTCTCACATGAAGAGGACTGTGTCAAAATCCTGTTGAAAGATCAGATCTTGTTTAATGGAAAGTTCCCCATGAGGTTATTTAGATGGGCCCTGGGATTCTCTACTGAAAGAGAGACCAGTATGGCACCTGTTTGGGTGACATTGCCAATGTTAAGTGCTAATCTGTTCAACCTAGCTGTTTTGAAAAGAATTTGCAAACCCATAGGGAAGTTTCTGGCTGCTGACTATGCTACCACAAACTTCACTAGGCCTAGCTATGCTAGAGTAAAGCTGGAAATAGACCTCTTGAAACCTCCTGTGAGAGAAATTTTCATAGGGTTCTCAAGAAATCCTGGAGAGGAAGATGTTGGATATGTTCAAAAAATAGAATATGAGAGAATTCCACATTATTGTACTACATGCTTTAAGCAGGGACACCCTGCAGAAGTGTGCAGGTTTGGTGCTTCATTTAACAATGCAGGTACAGTAAGATCAGGGGCTGGCTTTCAAGAGAGGGGCAGAAGTGTGTCTAGACCTGGGTCTAGGAACAGAAGTGCAAGTGCAAATCAAAGGGGTGTAAACCCTAAGGCCAGAAGTCAGAGCAATGGGGAAAGAAATCCACAACATCAGGTTGCAGAACCTAGTGTTAATCAGGCCAAAAAAAACCTGTGCTTGCTCAGGTGGAGGCTGGGGAGACAACACAGAAGACCATGCCTGGGGTGACTCATCTCCAGGACCTGCCTGAGTCAAGTAGGCAGGCTGAGGAAAGGAAAGAACAAAGAGGGATAGTGGGGTTGAGGGAGGGAAAAGTCTCAGAAGAGAGAAACATAGATCTGGTAAATAATGTGCCAGGAAAAAGACTATCTATGGAAAAAAAGAATGATGGGAAAAGAAAAGAGGGGGTGAAAGGAACAAAGAGGGAGGGGGTGGTTAGCCACAATACCTTTCATTCTTTGAGAGATAAGGATGGGGAGTGTGATTTTGATATTGAAGAGGATGATCATGGACCTTACAATGACAAGAAAGATCCAGATTATGCTATATCTGAGGAGTTGAGTGAGGACATTGATGTGGAGGAGGGGGAGATAAGGAAAGGTGAAATTGAGGAGGAGAATTTGAGAGTGTTCAAGCAACTGAACCACTCTCCAGGTAGAAGGCTCACTAAGTCTGAAAAAAAGGCTTTTGCAAAAGGATATGCTGGCTCAGATTCTGGAAGGGGGAGTGATATGCTGGCTCAGATTCTGGAAAGGTGGTTAAATAGGCACTTGTCCAATGGGGGCAAGTCTGTTCTAATCAAGTCAGTTTTGCAGGCTGTTCCCACTCATGTCTTCTATGCAGTGCAACCTCCTAAGGCTGTGATCACAAACCTGGAGTTTATAATGGCAGATTTCTTCTGGGGGAAAGTAGATGGAAAGGCCAAATATCACTAGAGTTCTTGGACCAACCTGGCAAGGCCAATAGAAGAGGGTGGGGTGGGGTTCACAACCCTGCATGATGTTGTTGAAGCAACTGGTTCCAAGTTATGGTGGAGGTTCAGAACATGCAGGACTTTATGGGGAGATTTTCTGAAAGCCAAGTACTGCTCCAGGATGCACCCTGTGTGCAAAGCTGGCAATATGGGGAATCCCATGTATGGAAAAGGATGGTGGAAGCAAGGGAGAATATGGAAAAGGAAATTGAGTGGAGACTGGGCAAGGGGGAATTAAGTTTTTGGTGGGACAACTGGAATGGGAAGGGTGCCATTACTACAAGGCACAATATAAGGGGGAAAACAAAGTCAAAAGATCTTGTAAAGGACTTCTGGCTTGGTAACAGGTGGAAGGAGGAAAGTCTGCAGGAACCTGTAAGAAGAGACATTAGGGGATTGAGCTTGAGACAAAATGTAGAAGACACCCCAATTTGGCTGCCTGATAAGAGTTGTGGCTTCTCCCTTGCTTCAGCAAAGAAATTGGCCAGAGAGCAGAACACAGTTAGCTCAGCTAGGCTATTTTGGTATGCAAAGATTTGGCAGAAATATGTGCCCTGGAAGGCTTCCTTCCTTGCCTGGAGGGTCTTCAAGAGGAAACTTCCCACAGATGATAGGTTGAGGGCATTTGGATATCAACTGGCTTCAAGGTGCTACTATTGTGCTCAACCTGAAGCTGAAAGCTTGTCTCATGTGTTCTGTGAGGGGGAAACTGCCAGGAGGGTGTGGCAATACTTTGCTGGGTCCTTGGGGCTCTTGCTGCAAATCAGAAGTGTGAGCCAAATCTGCTATGACTGGTGGAGAAAGAGGCACAGGAACAGATTGGTTAAGTACATGGCTGATAGGCTCCCAGTCTTGATTCTCTTGGAGCTGTGGGCACACATGAACCAGTGCAAGCATGGGAATGAGAAGGTTTCAGGAAGCAGAATAATTTTTAAAGTTTCTAAAGGAATAGCAGATTGTGTCAAGAGGAAGTGGCCATCATGGGATCCATTCCCTCCAAATTGGATCTACATCCTGAGGAAGGCTCAAGGTTTTGGATGCACAAGGATTGTAAGAAGTGTTTTTTGGAATAAGCCACCTCTGGGTTGGCTCAAAATTAACCTTGTATGGAATAGGGAGGGCTGTGGGTTTATCATAAGGAACTCCCAGGGTGAGTTCATGCTGGCTGGAATTCATGCTGACCTGGGGCAGGCTCTAGGATCTTGCTGAGCTTGGTGTTTGCAGAGAGGCATAGGGCAGATACAAATTGAAACTGATCTTTCCCTGGGAAATATGGGAAGGGAACAGCCTGGGAACTTGATAATCTCCTGGAGAAAATGTGATATAAAGGTAAACTGCATTGCTCATTGTCTCTTAGACAAATGCAAAGACAAGCATATGACCTTTCTGAGAGTTGGGGCCCTTCCAGCTGGGTTCCTCAAGCTTTTAGGCCTGGAAGGCATGCCACACTTCCTCATCTTTCCAGGTGCTGATGTTCTGAGACCATTAAAGGGAAGGCAATGGGATCCTGGGATCTGAAGGACTTCTGTGGGGCTCCTGAAACCTGATGATTGGCTTGGAGGGATCCTGGCCTATGAGGGTGCATCTGATCTGGGCTGATTTTCTGGAAGACCAGAAGGCTGATGGAATAAGGCTCCTGATCACATAATGGAGTTGTCTGGTGCAGGAGTGGAGGGGCTTTTGGGGCTCCTTTCAAGAGAAGCAACTGCATTTGGATGGGGCCTGAAGCAGCAACCTGAAGCTGATTCTCTGAACCTGATGCTACAAGCTGAAGCTGGGAAGAGGCTGGGTAGTCCATCTCTGAATCCAAAGCTTATGAGTTGATCTCCTTATGTAGATTGGTGAGTATTGTTGTCTCTCTTGGTTCTTGGTCTGCTGGAAGGTTTACTTGGCTTGCAGGTCTGCTTGGCATTCCCTATAGGCTATGTCTTGAGGGTTTGTGCTGGTTTGGTGGTGATGATTGCCTTGAGAGGGCCATGCTATGCTAAGAGGTTGCAGGTCTCATGTGGGGGCTGGTTGGGTTTGGTTGGAAAGGAATGGCAGGAAAAGAATTGGGAAAGGCAATATGGAAGATTGGAAAAGATTGGGACAAAAAGATGGATAAACTGAAGAAATGGAAAGATTGGAAATGAATTGTTGAGGAAGGATGGGCAGTTTGGTGGAGCTCTTCCATTGCTTGTTCATGATGACATCCCATCGATGATTTTTGATGATTTTGACCCGCCTTGAACTCTTGTACTTTGTGTGGGCCCGTGTGCCTGTATTTTGGCCTGCGAGCCGCTTCTTTATGTTCCTTATTTATCTTTCATGTACTATTACTTCATGTTGGAAATGAAAAGAAAAATGAAAAAAAGATGAAAAAAGAAAGAGAAAAGAAAAAATGAAAATGAAAAGAAAAAAGAAAAGGGATAAGAGAAAACGAGAAAAGAAAGAAAAGAAATGAGGGAAAGAGTATGAGAGAAAGAATGAGTGGTAAAATGAGGAAATAGAAAAAGGAAAAGATAGAGTGATGTGAGCTAAAAACAGAGAGTGTGTGAGGTGTTCTTGGAAGCTATGAAGTCTTGCTTGTCGGGACCGAGTCTCAACGTAAGGTGTTGGCGGTACAACATGGCACCCTAGTCCGGGCTGAACGGTGCACCGGGCAGGACTAGTCAAATCCGTTGACCTGGTCAGGCTTGCTGCTGGCCAATAGTAGCCGAGTCCCTTCTGGACTCCAGGGGGGACGAGTCTTAATTTGGGGGGTTTGCTGTTTGTTCGCGTCAGCCTGTTAATGCTTATACACCCACCTTATGAGAAAGATTGAAATAGTTGGGGTCAAGGGAACAGGATGCTTGTTTGTTCTATCTTGTTTTCTATCTTTGCAGGTTGTTGTTTCTTTGGCCTCCGAGGCATTGACTGGTCTATAGGCTTCTTTGGTTCCGCCTTAGCAGGCATCCTTTAAGATAAACCAGGCCTCAACGTTGGTGCAAGCGGTAAGAAATTGCATCTTGGCCCAGGCTGAACGGTGGTCGGGTAGGGGTTTTTCAAATCCGTTGGCGGTAGTTGATGTTATCACATTTGTGCTTGTTTTTATGGTTATTTTGAATCATCACAGTAATTAAGCTCTTTAATTTTGCTTATTTAATACATGTTTTCCTTGCTATTATCATTTAATTATGGTTCGCACTTGTTTTGAATATTTTACGGTGTTTGTTAGTGTTTTTGAACCATTTTAGGTCAAAGATATGACCAAGGGGAGTTCAAGGATGAGTTTGGAGCAATTTTGGATGAGTTCGGGGCCCAGTGGACTCGACGCGTCGAGCCAAGGGTTCGACACGTCGAAATTTTCCAGTAGCTAATTAATTCGCGCACAGGAAGTCTCGACGCGTCGAGAAAATTCTCGACGCGTCGAATATGTGTCTGTTTCTGGGATAAAAACAGACGCCTAAAGTGGCGCGGATAAAAAAAACAAACGCCTAAAGTGGCGCGGATAAAAAAAAAAACAGACGCCTAAAGTGGCGCAGCTGGGCAAAATTCAATACAAGCGCGAGATTTCTTTTCCTAATATCAATTGCACGGACTTCAAGGCTCATATCTCCATATTAAAAGTTAGCAATTCAAGGAATCTTCCAAATTCTTAATATCATTAAAGACGACAATTTCTTTATTTAAATATAGGAATTAGAATTTGAGTCCAATACTCCAATTTGGTACAAGATTCCTATTTCATCTCAACTTTGTACCCACTATAAAATCCCTCCTTCCTCAACCCTAATACCAGACCGAACACGGAGAGATATTCAGAGATTCTTAGAGACAAGAAGGAGAGAAATCAAGAGCCACAAGTTGTCTTGGAAAGCAAGGAGGAAGCCAGGAAGATTTGGGAAAATCGTCTGGTTAATTCTTGTACTCTTTTGATGATTTGTAATTCTTTATTTATATTTGCTATGTATAATTTAGTCATGCTTGGCTAAATTCTTTAGAGATTCTTGGGTAAAAGTGTTTATGAACCTATGTGCCTGAGCTCTCAGTTTCTTTAATATATTATTATTTGGGTTTAATACTTGTGTTGCAATCGTGATAATATTGTTTGATGCTTGTAATTAATGGCCATAGTTACTAGCTTCATAGCCATGTTTGTGTCACCAATGGGAGTTGGGGCATAAATTAGGGTACACACAATTGCACCTAATGGTTGGACCTTGGGAAAGGGGAACTTATTAGGGGAAGTTTATTCTAGATTGTTGCCAATCGGGAGATGGTAGTAATTAGGAATAATTGAATGCTGATCTTCGATCTTAATGGGTGTTTAAGCCACGGGAGTGGAAATTCACTAGGAATAGAGATTACGGGAGTAATTCGATTCCACTTTGCATTCCCACACAAATCTTAATTCCAAACTAAATATTGCAAACGATAATTGGCACTAGGTGATTAAATACTTGAATCCCATGAATCTCAACTTCTCTCTAATTGTTTTCAAAATCCTGAACCTCTGTTTTATTTTATTTATTTTATGCCAATCAATCATCTAAGTAATTGTTAGGATTAACTCTAATGAATAAGTTAGTAACTAGTGCTTGATACAACCACTTCCCTGTGGATCGATAACTCGTACTCCGAGAATTATTTGTTTGCAAATATACTACGCATCAGTAGTCCAGGCTTGCTGCTGGCCCATAGTAGCTAATCCCGCTAGGGTTGGTTCTGGTTTGTTGCTGGTGCTGATCGGGGTTGAGCTATTGGCTGCTCTGTTTTCTTTTTATATCGGTCTGTGTGCCGAAGTTTTGGCCTGTGAGCTGCCTTGTACTACTTATGTTATTTCTGGACTTAGACCTGTGTGCCGATATTTACCTTTATATTTAGATGGGGAGGTGTGTATTATTGCTTTGTAACAGGGCAGTCAATAGCACCCCAGGAGATGTTGCGGTTGTGGTTGCAGCCCGGTCAGATTGCATTATAGTGATGGGACGCTATGGTGCAGCTGGCGGGGAAGTGCTATGGCGTGTGACACGCAATGTGGCTTTTCCCCTTGTCACCCATCTACACGTTTATATGATGGGTTGTGATGTTGACATACTATACTTGATGCTCATTCATCGAGCTGGCGTGCAGTCTACATACCACATACTACTTGGAAGCATTCTTTTATTAATTATTATTACTTAGCCTAGTATTTGGTCTAGTGTTAGTGTTATGCTAGCATGGGATTTGGGGCCGCGCATGTTATAGCCCCGGGGGCCTTCGTCTGTAATCTTTATTTACTCTTTTTAGTTTAGATTAGTTAGTAGGATTTAGGCCATGTGGGGTCTAAGTCCTTTCATACTTTGTATTGGCTTCGGCCTCTCTTTTGCTATTAATAAAGTATGACTTTACTTTAAAAAAAAAAAAAAAATCCCTAAACCCTAGGTGCAACAGAATCCAGATGATGATAGGGCACTCATTGACTATAAGGAGAGCGTTGCTCTTCTGCAAAGACAGGTTTCTATCGAAGAAGAATATTGGCAACAGAAGGCTCACATGGTGGCCGTTCAGGAGGGTGACAGGAACTCCAAGTTCTTTCACTCGATGGTAAAAGAGAGAAGAAGGAAACTCTATATTCATAAGGTAAAAGATGACACAGGACAATGGATTGAGGATAGACAGGGGATAGCACAAAATGCTGTCGCCTTTTTTGAAAGTCTATTCACTGCGGAGGCAGGTAACTTTGATTTGTCTAAACTTGACTGTGTACCGCGTCTGGTGACGGATAATGAGAATGCTAGCCTTATTGCTATCCCTGAGGAGGATGAGGTTAAAAATGTTGTGTTTGCCATGAATTCTGTTAGTGCTGCAGGCCCTGACGGGTTTTCTGGGGCATTCTATAAATCTTGTTGGGAAATTGTTAAGGGGGATGTGGTTAATATGGTCAGGAGTTACTTCCTTGGTAGGGAGTTCACCAGGTCCATTACTCACACCTCTATTGTGCTTTTGCCCAAAAAAGCAAGCCCGGAGACATTTGCTGACTATAGGCCAATTAGCTTGTGCAATTTTAGTAGTAAAATTGTCACTAAGTTAATGGTAGTCAGGTTGGCTCCTGTTCTCCCGAGATTGCTGTCTCCTCATCAAAGTGGTTTCGTCTCGGGGCGGTCAATCACTGATAATATTCTACTTGCTTCTGAGATGTGCCATGGTATTACGCTAGGAAACCAGGATGTAGTGCTGAAGCTAGACATGGCTAAGGCCTATGACCGGATATCCTGGTTTTTCCTTGTCTCTGTGATGCGTAAGATGTGTTTCTCTGAAGTATGACTTTATTTAAAAAAAAAAAAAAAAAAAAAAAAAAAAAACCTAAACCCAACCCTAAACCCTAAACCCAAAAGCCTGGGAGGTGGAGACTGGTTCTGCTGTAACATTGGGGGGGTTGAGCCAATGAAGCTATAAGTAGCTGAGGCTTGAGCTCCCATGATCTATTCCCAACCCAGCTGTTATGCTGGGCAGTCACTGAGGGATTCAGCAGTGTTGAGGGACTGGCAGCAGGAAGGAGGCTCTAAGCTGACCTGCTGTGCAGATGGTTGCTGGCTGATCTGCAATATTTTTGCAGAAATGAGGCCATTTCTTGCAGGTGAAGATGAAGTGGAGTAGCTTTGGAGAGAAGACTTGGAAGCACCAGGGCAAAGAAAAGATTGCATGCAAGTTTAGCTCTGAACAGCAATATACTTGGGGTTGGGGGGGCTTGCTTGTTAAAAGGTAGGCTCTCCTAGAGGGTGAGAACTTTAAGGTTCCTATTGGGCTTGATATTTGTATGGTGGAATTGAGGTTAAGCTCCAAGTATAGCACACATCCTGAGATGGGAGTGTTTGAAGAGATGGAATCCCTTAGGAAAAAAAAAAAAAAAGAGAAAATAAGAGAAAAAAAGAGATGGGGAAATAAGGAAAAAAGATAAAAAATAAAAAAATAAAAAAATAAAAAAAATTGGATGATGAGAAGTGAGGAATATGAAGAAAAGAGGAAAGGAAAATGAAGGAAAAGAAAATGATTTGGGAATGGTTGAGAGCTTTTGGGAGATTCATTGCTTAGGTCGGGACCTTAAAGCCCCCGGGCTAAAACATAGTACGCTATGCCGAGGGGGTTGGTCCTTGGCATAAGGGTGAATGGGGAGGGAGTCATTGCTCATATCGGGGCTCTACAAGCCCCCCGGGACCAAAACATAGTACGCTATGCCACGAGGGGTGAGCCTTGGGTATGACGGTGGAAGGTGGTGAGAATCTTTGCTTAGGTCGGGTCCCTTAAGTTCCCCCGGGCAAGACACAGTGCGTTGTGCCGGCGGGAATGGGGCCTTGGCCTAAGGGAGACTTAGGGTAGAAGGGATTCTCTTGGATAAGCATCGGTCCCACCCTGGGTGTGGGACGGGGAGCTTAATCTTGACTAATGGCTTGTGAAAGAATGGTGGTTTGGGAGGTTAAAGTTTGAAACCGAAGGGAGAGCTACCTTTTAAGATGATTTAGCCTTCATGGCCTTGATATATACGGCTTGTTCAAGAGCTGGACAAAAGAGTAGTCTTTCTTTGGCCCTTTGATTTTTAGGCCGTAGGCCTTGTATAGATTTAGGCCGTGTGGCCACAGTTTGGTTGATTACCTTGTGTATATATTTGAGGGGTGGCCACTTTTGGGCCACCTTGTGTATAGACATGAATTTTGTTATTAATATACGCCGGTTCTTTGTAAAAAAAAAAAAAAAAAAAAAAAAACCCAAAACCCTAAACCCTAGACATTCAACCTAGGGCTCTAACCATATTTAAATCATCAAAATCATAGTTCATCTTTTAACATCAAGAACCATCAAGATTCATCAAGAACATCACATAATCATCAAGAACCTTTTATCATCATCAAGATCACACATAAATTCATCCCATCAATCATCAAGATCATATCATCAACATCATAAACGATTCATCAAGACACAAGTGTAGAGAGGAAGCCAAAGAAGATAATTATAGCAAGGAAAATAGGTTTTGCTGAGACATGGGTTACCTCTTAGCCTTAATTAATTTCCTTGGCTATGAAGGGTCTTTCTTTAATATTCCTTCCTTCTTGATTTCTCCTAGGGGAATTCTTGGAACTTCTTGTGTGGTGAGAGATTATTGTGGTGTGGGTTCTAGGTGCCTCCTATGCCCCCTATTTATATGCCTAAGAGTCCCTAATTAGGGCTAGTTTTATTACTTCTAGGACTAGGGGATTAGGTTTAGGGATAAGGTCTCATGGACTATGGTGGGCCTTTTCCTAATTAATTATTGGAATTTAGTCCTTTCTTTTGGGTAAATGATTAAATGATTAATTGGTTTTAGGGGTCGTAACACGGGGTGTTACAATTGCGACTATAAAGAAAGCGAGTCATTGCGACTCTAGAGAAAGCGAGTCATTGCGACTCTAAAGAAAGCGAGTCAATGTGACTCTAGAGAAAGTATAGAAAAGTGAGTCATTGTGACTCTAAGAAACCTCCGTTAACAAGTGTTCCTTGATGCCAAAGAAAGAGTGTATTTGTATACCTATCTATACTTATACTATAGCATCCTGTTTATCCTTTGCATGATTAAAATGATTTGCACGCGTTGCATGAAAGTAAGATAAGAAGCATGACATTATATTGTCTCTCATTGAGTTATTTGATAGCATGAGATTGCTTATTGAGTATATGATAGCATGAGATTGCTTATTGAGTATAGGATAGCATGGGATTGCTTATTGAGTTATTTGATAGCATGAGATTGCTTATTGAGTTATATGATGATATGAGATTGTTGTTAAGATATATGTTAGCATGAGATTGTTTGTTAAAGCTTAAGTATATTATTAACCATCAGTTTGAGAATAATTAATGTATAATGCCCTAATAAGATATATATATATATATATATATATATATATATATATATATATATATATATATATATGTGTGTGTGTGTGTGTGTGTGTGTGTGTGTGTGTGTGTGTGTGTGTGTGTGTGTGTGTGTGTGTGTGTGTGTGAAAGCATGAGAATGTTGATAAGCTAATTAATTGAGAAAGTATGTCTAATTGTTATTAGGTTGCAAGCATATAGAAGTCATGTGAGCATGTTTGAATGTAACTTAAGTGATTGAGAATGCTTGATCTAAATATGTGAAACAAATCTTTTTCAAAAGTATATGGCTATAGTATTTTACAAGGTTGAGTGGCGTTATACTTAGCTTCGTGCTAACGGGTTGCTTTCTACTTGTTTGTTTGTTAACCCCTTTCAGGTTGGCCAAGTTCATGAGAGCGTTCGAGTTAGACTAGATTAGCTTAGTGTGCTAGTTGTAGTCTAAACTCTTACATCAGTTATGTTTTTGAGACTATGGTTGTAGACTTATTTAGTTGTTTTGATGGTGCTGGACACTGGGGTTCAATCCCCAAGTTATTTTAAGTAGTAAGTTTGTGGATGTTTAGAACCTTTCCTTGCCTGTGCAATCACCGTGTACGGTGATTGTGGCGGTGACACCTCTTTATGATGATTAATAGATTTATTGTGCTTGTTAGTATTTCCTTTCTAAGTTAAATAATTGATAATACGGTTTTAGAAAAGTGGGGTGTTACATCAACATTCCAAAAAAGCAAAGGATTTAACTTTTTGTCAGTGTACTTACCATGTGCTGCCCAATCCGATGAAGAACATCTTCGCTGATGAGAAGCCATATCCGCCGCATCAACGAACGATTTTACAGCTTGCTTTCACAATCCCTTTACGCGTCCAACACTGAATGTTCACAATGATGGATTTTGGTGCTTCGCGCTGAATTTGAGAGAGACACTACGGAAGTCAATTACGGTCGTGTTTTTGTTCTTCCCTCTTCGCAAACATTCGAACAGAGAAGGGTTTATAAAAGAAATCTTATATTTGATTATTTTACATGGGCTAAAAATGACTAGAATACCCTTAACATAACAACGGTTGTGTCGAATTCCGGTGGGTTGGCCGGGTTCTTGGTCGGATGAGACCAAATGTGGAAAAAAAAAATTGAAGTTGAGCACTTATTATGTCCGAAATAAAAGTCGTGAATCCCATTTGTTACCGCAAGTGAACTCGAGGGACCAAAAGTGGAAAAAACTCTTTTGTACAAGTTTTATTAAGGAATTTACTTCTTTACCCTTGATATTAACTCTATCCACGCACCACTAACGCCAAGGACCAAACTCGTCACTTCATTCATAATTGATTGTCTAGAAATAGATACAGTAATAACATATGGACTGAATCGTCACTACAATTATAACTCAGGTACCAAACTCGCCATTTTTCAAAAATAAAAATAAAAATAAAAATTGAGTCGTTGAGAATTAAAATTGTTAAGACAAGTATATTTGGGGATATTTTTGGGATTACATCTTTGCGGTCGCGCCAAGGTTGTCACCACAGGCTGTTCATGACACAGTAGAGATCCAGACGTCACTGTTCACGTCTACTGCTAGTCTGCTACCATCACAGGGTACTCGTTTTTCCAGGGACTAATTCAGTAGCTCCTCCACGGTCGACTCGAATGGCGTCTTCCTCAATTGTGAATTCCAGTGCAACTCTCAACACCTTGCCCTCTCGTTTCTGTGAATCCCCTAATTCGCGCATTACTGCTGTTGGTTTCTTCTCACTTCTCCCCAAAATAAGCCCCTCTGCACACGGTCTCACTCTCAAAGGCGGCCCCTTTAGTGCTTCGCATTTCCCAATTGTCCGAGCTCAATGCTCTCCAGGTACCCTTTCCACAATCACCCATTTCCACTTCCAATTTGGGGTGGGGAGGTTGTGCCTGTTGGCGTTCCTTTCGTATTCTAACTCATTTCTTGGTTGTTTTCATTTAGAATACATTCCAGATGCAAACTTTTACAAGGTCGAAGCAATTCTAAGGTGCAATACTTTGTTTTCTTCTTCTTTTAGCCATTTTTTTAATGAGCCAAAATATTCATTTCGATTATTATTGTCCTTTCGATTCATTGGAGGAGTGTTACCATTCTAACCCATTTCCCCACTTAATACTGTAATAGGCCATGGAGGGTCCAAAAGGTTTCTTCGGTAAGAGCTTCTGCAAGTCATCTATGAATTGAAAATGCTTTCATGTGTGCACCAAACTATTGACTCTTCTTAAGTTAATGCTGGAGTTTTTTTCACATTCAGTGCCTATCAGCACACATATCTCTGTTTTTTGTCTCTATGTTGCTTCCCAAAAGTATGACAAGTAATAAAGTGAATATTTCTTTTAGGGCTGAACATTGACCTTTAAAAAAAATATCTGAGATTAATGAGAAATATCTTTCTCTAGCATGCTATATATATGTACATATATATATATATATATATATATATATATATATATATATATATATATATATATATTGTTGTTTTGTTGTTAAGTCATTTTTGTCTTTCAAAATCCAATAAATGAGCAACCAAAATATTGTATATTGACCATGCTTGTCAACATTCTTTATATATAACACACTCTTACTAATGAGTAACCAAGGAGGTACTAATGCTAGGTGATTATGACGTATGCAATCATATAATGAAAGCAATCACTGCATAATTAAAGAACATAAGATCTACATTGAGAACCCTACAACAGGGAGAAACACCAGAGACTCAAGGTTTACTATGTTGGTGTTGACAAAAGAATATTTAGGGTTGCAAAGAAAGTGATGCCCTAGAGGAGTTTATAATTTTATATAGTAGAGATCCCTATACCTTGCAGTGTAAGTAGTACTATTCCTTGAGGTGATAGCTTTAGGAATGTAAAACCCCTTTAGAAAACAAGTTTTTAGTCTCCCTTTTGTTGCATGCACAGGACTAGGGATCTCTCTTGGAGTCTTGGACCCTAAGACAGTAAGACCCTCATGGAGTTGGGTTCCAATGTCCTTGGACTAGGCCCATGAGGTTTGGCCTTGTGGTACATCTTTGACCCAGCTTATGGAGCTGATGATAATCATACCTGAATAACCACCTTCATGCTTTCGTTCAGCTATAGTTTCTTTTGAATTGTATCTGCACCACTACATATAAAAGGAATTTCATTTATTGAACTTTGTGAAATGAAAAGGGACTTCTGGAAATGGGAATTCGTGGTGTAACAATTTCTGATGTCCGGGGCTTTGGCTCTCAAGGTGGATTATCAGAGAGGCAAGCAGGTTAGATCTATATTTGCTTGGACTTTTAAAATGTTTCTGCAGCTTTACTTTATTAGTATTTAATTTTTAATTATTCTGCAACTTTACATATCACATATCAGATACTAATATTCTTGAGCAACTCACATACTTCTTACAGCATGCTTGATGCTTCATAAGTTTTCTTTATAAAAACAAGACCTTTATGTTTAGGATTTGTTGTCAGGTTCAGAATTTTCTGAGGACAAGTTCTTGGCAAAAGTTAAGATGGAGATTGTTGTCAGCAAAGACCAGGTTTAGGAATTAAATATTTATTTTGCTACTTTATATATGGTGTTTGCTCGGGAGTAGGCCTAATTTAGTTTTTCATGTTGTCTTCTCCTAGGTTGAAGCAGTCATAGAAAAGATCATTTCAGAAGCTAGAACTGGCGAGATTGGTGATGGCAAAATTTTCTGTAAGATTATTCCCCTTTTAACTTGTAGAAGATAAAATTTGATGCACTGTCTTCTTCCACCAATTGGAAATGTATTTTAGAAGTTGTAGTTTCTTCAACGTATTCTTATAGTTCTATTGATTTACCTCTGGAAGCCTGTATTATATAAGGGAACTAGTTACTTCAATGGATCCTTTATGCAGTTTTCTTGATCTGATTTTGAAATATAAACCTGTATGGCTGTATAACTGTTATAATATAAGGGGACTACACATTTAAAAAATTTTAACATTTTTAAATTTAAAAAGAAAATGCAGCCACTGCTTTTGGATGTTTGAACAACTTATTGCTTTCAAATTGAATCTCAAAGACCAAATAGGAATATAAATTGGTTCCATTTGATATTTGTAAACTAAATGGTTTTTTGAGTCTTTGCTAATATAAGTGTTTACCTTTCTGGCAATTGTAGCAGTGGGTTAAATTTAAATATTTAATAATGATGTGCTAAAGATTCTTCCTATTCATATGCTGCATAATTAATTTGTAAGTCATTTGCGATTTGGGCCATTAGTTTAGACATGGATGATGATAACCATATGGACCTTTACCACCACTAACAATAACATAATCATTTTAGTAGAAACTTCATTTTATTTCTGTGATTGTAGAAGAAACTTCACACAAGCTAATCATTGTGGATGTGTTTCATGAACTGGATATTGGCCTTTGCCAAGATGCAAGACATTGATATTCTTATTTGTTAACGTTTGAAGGAAAAGGCTCACTGTAGTGTTTAACTCACTGTGTATATGATATTATTATTAAGCCTGAGACTGTATAGTATATATAGGTACAAGGAAGGTTTGATAGCCACATACTAACCCACTAATTTAAACTCTTACAGTCCCAAATTATT
Organism: Ipomoea nil; assembly: GCF_001879475.1. Taxonomy (NCBI): domain Eukaryota; kingdom Viridiplantae; phylum Streptophyta; class Magnoliopsida; order Solanales; family Convolvulaceae; genus Ipomoea; species Ipomoea nil. Next base: position 1,262,734 of record NW_017618047.1, on the reverse strand, counting down.
CTATGATCATCAGAGAGTCCAATGACTTGAAATACTTGCTTTTTAATCAATTGGTTTTACCATCAGATGTTGTAGTCATACACATTATGATGCTGGAAAGTGGAAACTGCCTCATTCATCAACATAGGATATTATCGAAGCTGACCTGTTATATGATCTCTGAATTGTAGAATGGGTTATCATTATATTTGAGTTGTTTAAATTCTAAAACCCTTGACTTGTGGATTATTTATTCTTCCTTGGCTAATGTATTTGTAAGATATGATGTGTGTGTGTGGTGGTGATCTGATGGTTCTATCTTTCTGTTCTTGGTGTGTTTTACATGAGCAACATTCTTTCTTTGAGAAAAAAATAAACCAAGCTAGAGGAATGAAAATTGAAAACAGATAAATGAGATAAAGTCGCAAAGGGGATTGAAAAGTGGTTAATCAAATCTCAGTAAGATGATGTATAATGTAACATGTTAAAATGTGTGACTTAATACTTTTGGTGGTGAAGAGTAAGTACATTGCCCTTCTTTAAGCAGTTAAGAATTGGTTGGCTGTCAAATGATTATGCTTATTTCTGTTGTTTATGCAGTGATTCCTGTTGCAGATGTGATAAGAGTGCGTACTGGTAAGCAACCAAGAGTATGTAGAGTAGCATACTCTTTAATTATATAGCCCATTTTGTATTTATAAACGTGGTTTGGAGGATCTTTTATCCACAAACTTTCCCACTATCAATTGTTTTTCTAACCTCTTCCCTCACACCTTCCTCTCTGTTCCTGATCACCTTTTTTATAATGAGTGGTCTATCATTTGCTAAATCAGGAGAGAGGGGGGAAAAGGCTGAGAGGATGATGGGTGGAAGAGCTGATATGATCGGTGTGTCGAGTGCTTGAAGCGGTGGCTGCAATGCAAGGATACTATCACCTTTCTTGATCCAGCTGCATGGAGGTGCTGGTTTTGATGTTTCTAAGAAATTAAGAACCCCGTGCTGGTTTTGATGTTTCTAAGAAAGTAAGAACTAGTTCAGGTTGTGTGGAACGATGTGGTGTGGTTAAAAATAATTTTATTTCGTAATTGTTATGAGAATAAGTCTTAGTGTCCCCTAATTCAAGGTGTTATATATATATATATATATATATATATATATATATATATATATATATATATAATAAAAAAAAAGTGAAAATTTCATAGTCATATTACTCTTACGGTTAATGTTGGTGCTGAAGGGTTGAATCACAAGTCTAGAGGAAGGAGATGAATAGATTTGTGTAAATTTTGAAAATCTTTATTGTTTGAAATTCTAAGTTTAAGATAAACGCATGAACTTAAGTTAGAATACTCAATAATAAAGGATTTTTGCAGCGAAAATTTTAGGTTCAATAGTGTTATAGACTGAATGTAAAAGTTAGTAAAGTAAAAAGAAAAACAGATTTTTGAAGTGGTTCAGCCAAACCCAACACTTGAGTCTTGAACACAAAGTCGGTTTCAAGCTTCTTAGGTTTTTCACAAGTCTCAACTTGTTACTCAGACTTGGCACTTGAATCTTCACTTCTCATAGATCAAATTCTGAGCTTGATCTGAAAATATTTAGCTCTTCTTCTCTTTAGCACTTAGAACGCTTTGGATCACTTGATATTTCTCAATAATAAGACCAACACTTTCTTTAGTCTTGATTGAAGGTATTTATAGGACCATTTAAAATAAATATGTTGGATGAAGATAAATTTCAAATGTCTCTTAATCCTTGATTTTTGACTAGTGGACATTGTAAAATGTCATTCATTCAAGTGGTACATTTGACTAAATGGTGTCAAAAATCTCTCACTATTAGCATATCATCCGTCAACTAAATAGTAACAACCTACAAACATAATTTTATAGTTTAATAAGAATGCATGATATATTGATATTACATCATATTTGAAATTGAATATTATAATGCTTACCATTAGGGACCTTAAGTGGATACCTTCTAGGTAATGCATCTCGAAAAACTCTACTGTTTGCTACATATACTTTCCATTTTCATCTATAATCTGTAGAGGTAGCTGGAATTGACTTAGGATCTTTGAATAGATGATTTCGGAGTTTCAAAAGAGCATTTAAAATCATATTAAAGTATCGACTAATAGTTTTCCCTGACCTTTGAAAATTGTTTTGAATGATCTTATTTTTTACATGATGAGCAATAATATGTAAAAAGATTGCTACTTGCTCATCAACAAGCATATTTATTGTTGGCATTAACCCTCATATAGTTTGTAACATTGCACACAACTTTACAAAAACATGTCGATTCATCCTAAGTTAAGATATGCATTTTCCGTCACAAGAATACATCATTCATAACATATATTATCGAGACTTTAAAGTATTAATAATATAAGATTTCACACATTTTTTTCTTAGAACACAAAATTGTCAAGGTGGACATCATCATTATGAATAATAAACTCACAGAAGCACACATATCCAACCACACATGCAATACAGATACGAATCTTTTTCTTCTTTCAATATAAGTTATTAAACACAATCAAACCATAACTACAAATTAAATTAAAAAATTACAATACTCAAAACACACACACACACACACACACACACACACACACACACACACACACACACACACACACACACACACATATATATATATATATATATATATCAAATACATACAAATAATTAATTTCTAGAAAATAAAATTTAGAAAAATACCTTTTGTTTGAAGCTTGAAGAAAAATTCCAATATAAATTAGATGCAAATGGCAGAAGAGATGAGAAGATAGAGAGAAAGATAGCATAAAAAAATTTAAGTTAAATAAGGATAAAATAGAAAATAAAATATATATATATATATATAAAGTTATTCGAACTCATGAATAACTTAATATCAGGGGGCAGTAATAGTTATTTCCCTTGTAGGGGGAATAACTCATTCCCAGGAACAAGGTTCTTTGGAATACAAGTTCTTTAGATCTATTACTGGGAATGATATTTTATTCTAGGCTTATTCCGTAAACCAAACGTGTGACGTTAGTCTTTTACACTCTCCTCAAATAATGACATAATGAGTATTAAGTTTTCTTTTGCTTCTATCATCTCTCGTGTTTTCTTTTGCTTCTATCATTTCCCAGTCGACTCTTTTCTCGAGTGCTGGCAGCTACTACAACTGTTGCAGTTGGTGTATGGACTACTTGAGCATTCATATACTTGTTCGTAAACTGCATCCTCAAGACATAAGGTTTGTGGAGCTTTGTAAGTCTTTTTGGCCTAATTGCTGGAGGAATATCATTTCTGTTTCATTGTGTAGGGGGACAAAATGTATTAAAGTGATCATATACTCAGCTTTACACAACATAATCATCACACAGGAAATCAATAAATTCAGCACGTGCAACATAACTATAACGGAGAATGCTTATTCTAGGATGACAATCATGTCAAGCCTTCAAAGCTTTAGCTCAGTCTATATAATTTTACTTTTATTTCTAATTCTGGGCTCAATCTAGAGCTCTAATTAGAGTGAAAAAATAATAATAAATTTAGCTTGTGTATAAGTATACTGGAAAATACTTTTTTTGGGTTTACAATAATGTGAAGCTAGCCTTAAATGTTAGAGTGAATTTCATACATCTAATTCAATTTTAAAAAACAATAATAACAACATCCAATTCTGATGCATAAAATGGTATGCATTGAAAGAGAGAACAAGAAAGTCATGTAAGACAACAATCAGTTCAAAATTCAAATAGTCAAATAAATAAATAATTATTTGTCCTAAAAAATTATGTTGAAATTCTTAAATCGAACCGAAGCAAATCTGATCTGAAACTGGTTATTTTTTATTTTTTGTTTTTTGTTTTTTTTTTTATTTGTTCAAATCGAACTACAATGTTAAACTGAATGATTTTATATTTCAAAATCGAACAAACTGAAATTGAAAAAATTTGAATCCAAAATGGGAACACCCACTCCTAGTTATATGTATTCATCATGCATTCTCACAATCAAGATAATATACCTACAATGACTTCATATTGTTTGTTTCATTCTTTATTGGTTATTGTTAATTGGTACCGACTTATCTTGACCTATAGTGGTGAGTAGTTTGGATCAATATTCTAATATTATCAATTTTTTATTTTTTTAATTTTTTTTTTTGCAGTATAATAAGGAGTACTATATTATAGTCACTAATTAACCCAAATAAATCAATGTATATGCAGATATTTTGCCTTCAAATTATTAGACGAGTGTTAAATTCTAGACTAATTGAACCGTACTACACCTTCAATTAGATTAATTTCTAAATTGCTTTCGATAACCTTAAGCATCCAATGTGTAATTGCTTTATGCGGTCTGCCATACTGCCTCGCCCTACCTGGACCGCCTACCGCCAATTCACATCCTGCTTCTCTGTGTTTCTGCCAGCCTCCGACCCCCGTAAGCAGCCAAGCCAGTTGCCGTTCGTCCGCCAGAGATCTGCAACGCGTCCGTCTGGCAGAATAGCTGATGGAAGGCTTTATTCACAAAATCATGAATAAATTTTGATTTATTATTCATATGTATTTGATGGAAGGGCTTTGGCAGTTTATGTTTTGAACCCAACCTGATTTAATCTAATGTATTCGATTTTCATCATATATAGATATATATTAGCAAATTATATTTTCGTTATATAGCAATATCGAAGAACAGCGGAAGCAAACCCTAATTTGTTGGAAAGATCAGATGGATGCAAAGGACATTTTAGGGCTACCGAAGAATTCACTGTCCATACCCCAAGAAAAGAAGTCTAGACCTCCGAAAGAGTCTCAACGCAAACCCGATGGCATTTCACGAGAAGTACTTAGTTTCTCTCTCTATTTCTCCACTCGTGGAACATGTGTAATTTCTGCTCTGTTTTGAGTGTATGGTTTATTTGAACTGTTGGTTTGAGCTCTGTAATGTTTTAGGTTTACGCCCTTACAGGAGGTCTGGCACCTCTCATGCCTGCTATTGATATCAATCATTTGAAAAGACGAACACAGGCAGAGAATGAAAAGGTTACATGACTGTTGAACTCTTCCCTTTTTTTTAATTTTTTTTTATTTTTATTTTTTTATTTTTATTTTAATTTTAACTGCTTATGTAAGGCACTGATGTACTTCAATTCTCCCTCCAGATTACATGGCAATGGCTTCCTTTTACAAATTCTGCCCGAAATGACAATTTGCAACTATACCACTGGGTATGTCTAGCTCTTCATTGTGAAGTCTATGTTCAGTGTTGTGAGATTTATGTAGGGAAAAGAGCTTTTCTGCCTCTTCTGTTTTTAGGTGAGGGTTGTAAATGGTGTTCTGCCAACAGGCGATTATTCCTTTGCTAAGTATAACAAGGTATGCTGAAGAATCTTTCTATTATATAGTCCTTATTCACAAATATGTCTTTTTCCAAAGCTTTCCTGGACCAATTTATTTGTTTGTTGATGATTGAATGCAGTCAGTGGATGTGATTGAATATACAGATGAGGAGTATGAGAAATATTTGACTGATCCCGTAAGTATCTCACACATTAAAAGTGCGATAAGTGCGATGCACGGGTGCAAATACTAGTTAAATCTAAACGACAGTATTGTCCCCTTAAAATAAACTTTATCCACGCTCCAACAACCAGTTCATGAAGTTCTAAAGTGTATCAGTGTAGTAATAGTAATAAACTAGTCAAACTCTCTCTTTTGCCCATATAGTTAGTGTGTCGTATGTCAACGAACACTCAAGTAATCTATTATTCTGATTTTAATTATACCTTCTCTAATATAAGATGTGGACCAAGGAAGAGACAGGCCAATTATTTGAGTTGTGTAAGAGGTTTGATCTACGGTTCACTGTGATAGCCGATAGGTTTTCATCGTCACGTACGATTGAGGAGCTTAAAGATCGTTATTATACTGGTAAATCATTTATCTCTACTTGCTGATTACTTCTCCTTAGTGTTTTGGTACTGTTTATTTTTGTGGGTTTTAATGCAGTAATTCTTTATATTGTCAACTGCTTACTATTGTTGTATTGTGCTCTAAACTTATATAACTTGCAATTTTTTGTCTTGTCTTAGTATCTCGAATTGTCTTGAATTCAAGGGCTGCATCTTCTATTGATGTTGCTGGGCATCCTATTATTAAGGTTTGTAGGCAGTTCCATTCCTTCCTCTTTACATTTAAAGAGTATATGCATTTCATTCTGCTGTCTACTTTTCTGTGCTGTTTCTATGTTTATTGTATCCAAATTATCACAATTATGTAGGAACCATACAATATGCCTCAAGAGATTGAAAGGAAACGTGCATTGTCCATGGTACTTTCGCAGACAAAGCATCAAGAGCGCAGAGATGCAGAGGTTGTTTTTTTTTTTTTACTTTTGAAAATTGTGAACAAAGGAAAACAGAAAATTCAATTGATGTAGCCCTGAATAGACTTGCTTGATGAATACATTGAATATATAACTTACTACATCAATCACTCTTTTTTATCTGTTTACTTCATTTCAAATCCTTTTAGGTCCTTGCTGAAGCAAAGAAAATAATAGAATCCCGTAAAGTTGCAAAGGTAATTTCCAGTACTGTGCCCTTGACCCAAACAAAGGAGGTGCTTACACTTTGTTTTGAATGAAAGGCTGCTGAAGATTCAGAGCTACCAATCATGTCAGATACTTGCCCAGAAGGTTTGGATAGGGCCATTAATGTTGATCCTGTCTCAACTTCCCCAAATGCTCAATTTCCCTCTGGCACAAGTGCTGCTCCAATATCAGAAACTGCTTCTGCTTTAGCTTCTCTTCACATGGTGAGCTTAAGTTGAAGAAGGAAAATATAAAAACATTATGGCCCTGTTTGGTAAAACAGTTAGCCTATCAGCCAATTTTGGCTTATTTGACCACTATTAGTGTTTGACTTGGTTAAACAATCAATATGAGTGTTTGATTAATTAGTTTTTTGTAACAACTTATTGCTCTAAAATGCTAAAATTCAAAAAGCTACTCAAACACTCATATTGAGAAAATCATTTTGTATGTAATCAACTAACAACTAATTTATCAAACACTTTTCTACAATCATTTAATGCTATCAACTAGTCAAACTCATTAACCCAATCAGCTAACTACTATCAGTCATTTACCAAACACCCCCTATGTTAGTGCTGAGATGGTATTATACTATTATTGCCTATCTTATTGACTGGTGATTCAATTTTCAGTTGGGGGTATACTTGCGTACATATGCGCTAGAACAAATGGTGCAAGAAGCAAGCTCATCAGCTGGACTACGGACTATTAAGCGTGTTGAGCAAACTTTACAAGACCTAGGGGTTTGTCCTGGCTCCAAATACCTTTCTGCTGAACCTTTTGTGTGTTTGTTTGAGATCATCTAGCATGTGCTTGTTATTTCCTTTAGCTTGTTACTCTATTTGTTTCCACTAGTTTAAGAGGAGAAGTTGGAGTTTGCTTTTACAGGTTAATTTGAAGCCAAAAGTCCCAACTAAACTTGTATGTGCTGAGCATCTTGAACTTAGAAAAGAAATTTTGACCCTTTTGAATCTTCAGAAACAGGTATGTATAGTATCTCTAATGTTATCTGTAATCTTTGTGAAACACCCCCTTCCTGAAATCCTAATATAAGATTCACAAGTTACGGCTGCTATTTGTGGCAATTTTTTTTTATTTTTTTTTAAATTTATTTTTCGGGTTAAAATTTCAGTTGCAATACAAGGAGGCCGAAGGTTCATCTTATCGTGATGGTTCATATTCTGAAACTCCTGGTTCACCGCCAAAGGTGAGCTAGCCATTCTCTGTTTCCCGTTTTTTATTGTTTAAAGAATTAAACAGAAGCATGCAGCATGTATTATTTGATGTATATTGGCAGCGGTCACAGCGTGGAGTTGATCAGGACCGAACATTCATTCCTGACTTAAGTTTTGGAGGTAATATTGAACTTTGATTTTGCCATATTGTCATTTTGTTGATTCTTACCAACCCCATGGGGCTCCAGGTGAATCATCCCTACTATGTAATGGCTTAAATTAAGGATGATTTCTAACTTATTTGGTTGTATGTTAGGGGAAAGAGTTGGTAAAAGGGATCAAAAACGGAAGGTATGCTCATTATTATGTATTATTTCTGTGGTTTCTCTTTCTCTGAAAGTTTCTACTAATTGCACATTTCTCTGAAATTTGGGTGGGTGAAGACACCTGGAACACCCAAATTTGAAAGCTCACCAGCAACCTCAAAACGGCCACGGAAGTTGAAAGCTTCAGATGGATAGGCTTGGCAGGTTAGTACATAGTTTCAAGTTCTATGGCTGAAATTGCGATCATAGAACGCTATTTTATTGTGTGAAGTGTCCATGTAGAATTCTCTGGGTAGAAGTTAATACCAAATGCAATGTTTATGGAAGTGTTTTGTGATGGGGTGCTTGTGTTTTTACAACAGGAGCACTGCCTTTCTGAGAATGTTTCCTCGGGTGTTGTGGTGTGCTTAAGCTCTTGAATTGGTTTTAGCAAAGCATTTTAGAATCTAATGCTTTATGAAATGTGGAGTCTGCTTTTTGTTCCTGCATGGGTGGTGAAAGCGCACTGGCACATCTCTGAATCTGACAAGTTAACATTTTTAAGTTTCAGCTATCTAATCTAATCTGTATATTCCCGGAATTAACGGAGTATTTCTTAAGTTAACATTTTAAGTTTCAGCTATCTAATCTAATCTGCATAATTTATCCGATAAATCATTTAAGTAATGAATATTTTTCAATTTCAAGGATGGCAGAGTAGGTTTATTTTTTTTTAATTTTAACAAAATATGTATTTAAATTAAGGCGCAGTGACAGGTGGGAGAAGAGGATTTATTTATTTTTTAATTCTAGAAAATTAAAAAATCACTGCTCTGTCGGAAAGAAAATATTGGAATCAACCAAATGAAAGCCCTTCTTCTCTTACAAAATGCCTCGTTCGTTCTGTTGTGGGAGGAGGGCAGGGCAAAGTTGAGTTTCCCAATCTCTTAATCATTAAGCAAGAAAAGCAATTTCATTTTGCTATAAAAAAAAAATACACAATCTCATTTGTAAAATTCTTTTTATTCTAAAATTTCTATATGCAAGCATTTATTTAACATCACTTGGTGATAGCAAATCAATCATAAGTGTTATGCTAAACTTAACTTTTAACATTTCGGCATTGGAATTTGGAAGGATACTCCTGCCGTGAAAATAGCCAATCCGCAAGACTGCATCAGCTATCACTCACGTGAAAAGATTTTCCCAATTGCAATCAATGAGGGATTGAGGCTTGGGTACTGGGTAATAGTATATTTACATACCAGTCCTTAAATAACTTTGGTATTTAAAGAATAGGGTAAAAAAAAAAATAATTATGAAAAATGTAATTAAACCCTAGGAGCGGAGGGTGTTGAAGTTTTGGGCGTTGCCTAAGAAAAAGAAAATGGGTGGTGTTGCAAAGCAGCAGAAGCAGCTACTAGCCAAGGGGTCGCTGGTTGAGGTGTGCACAGACGAAGAAGGCTTCACGGGAGCGTGGTTCGAGGCCGTCATTCTTGACCCTAATCCTCCTCCTCCCTCTTCTTCTCCTTCTTCCTCTACAAGATCCGGTTCCAAAAAGAAGAACGCCAAGGTCTACGTCGAGTATGTAAACCTCCTTTCCGACGAGGATGGGCATAAGCCTTTAAGAGAGCTTGTGGATCCGGATTTTATTCGCCCCCGCCCGCCTTCCCCTTCCCCTTCTCAGAACGCTAAGGGTTTCGAGCTTTACGACGTCGTTGATGCCTTCTATAAGGATGGTTGGTGGACTGGAGTTGTAACTAGACTTCTCGGTTCTTTTCGCTACACAGTCACCTTTAAGAACCCGCCGGACGAGCTTGAATTCGGCCTATCTGACTTGAGGTTCCACCGTCAATGGCTTAATGGAAAGTGGGTCCGACCCAGGAAGCAGGTAGTAGTATAACCCTTTCTTCTTACCCCCCACGCAATTCCTGCGCCTTCCCACATTTCTTTCTCACTTTTAAAGAAAGTTTTATTCTTCTTTTTCGAATATAGAGACCAAATAAACATTGTCTTAGGTTGTGTTTGGGAGACTGGTCTAGAAGGCCATTTGGGTAATTGTGGTTTGAGCGAGATTGCTCCAATAGCAGGAAAGTCAGGAATTTCAAGAGGAGGGGTAAGGGTGTGGTAGGAATGGTGCAATTGGAGCAGTCCAACCAGTCAAATCTTACCCAAAGGGATCCTTAGTCATAAAAACATTTCTACTGTGTTGGAATTGTTCTACTGAAAGTGCCAATTTGTATATTAAGAAGTGATTAGTACTCTTTCTTTCTGATTATTCTTGATTTATTTGTTCTTCTTTTGTCAATTTCTCGAAAGAAAACAGCAGGATTGATGTTTAGTGTGGGGAAAAAGGTAGAAGTCTCATTTGACAGAGATGATTGTCAGGATGCTTGGTTCCCTTCAGATATCATTGAAGTTTCTGGTAATGGCTCTTTCTTGGTGGAGTATCGGAGGCCGAATGATGGCAATGAGAACGAGCTAATTAGAGTAACAGTTGATGCCCTCCATATCCGACCATGCCCTCCACTTCTCAAAAATAAAAATTTTAATTTATTGGACAAAGTAGATGCATATTATGATTTTGGCTGGTGGAGAGGAGTGGTAAACAAAGTACTTGCTGATAATAGTTATAGTGTTTTCTTTAAACATGGGAAGAAGGAGAGGGTGCTCAATCACTCAGAATTAAGACCTCACATGGATTGGAAGGATGGAAAATGGTATACTTCTCAGGTATGCTCACTTTTTGTTTATGCTCCTGACAATAGTTCATAATCATTTTTGTTTGTCATACTTGGTAGAAATTGAGTCTATGAGCCAGTATCATAACAAATTAACAACTTGTGTGGGTGAATCATTGTTTTATTACCAATCACAAGTTTTGTGTTGAATGCTGTATTCACACTGGAAATTATTATCTGGATTCCTTATTAATCACCATCTACTTCAGAGATTAAAGATTCTTGTGGGAGGAAGGCGTACAGGAGCATGTTATCCTTATCCTTCTCTTTTGTGCTGATGTGTTGCATTAAGTAACTTTACGTGACAGCAACAAGTAATTCTTGTTTGTCACTGTGTCTGCAGGTGGTTGGATTTTTGCCCTCCTTGATAACACATTTTAAATCACATTGATTTTTTTTTTTGGTTTCACCTAACATCTTGAAATAGATTTGGTCTCTATCCAAAGCTCTTGCTAAAATCGTGTATCATTGTTATGAATACTTTGATGCATTGCTTTAGGAATGTAGTGGAACATGCCAGTTGGTTTTATTTTTATATTTTTAATTATAATTTTTAAATTCTGGTGCGACATCTAGTTTGCTTGCCTCTATCCTTCATAGCTAGTTTGATTAAAAAAAGCTGTTGATTTTCCAGAAGTATGTCTTTACTAGGAAGTTTTCAGATTTTGCTGTTCTTGGAAATTATAAAGATTTTACTTGCCATACATATTCTGCTTCAGGATGCTTCAGTCCCTCCAGATTGCACCATTGAGGAAGTGGACACCTGCAATGATCCAAATGTGATCCAAAGTGTTCTTCAACCTGGCAGCCCAGTCACTGGCACTACAAATGAAACGTCTGGAGAGAAAATGTCCTGTTTCTTGAAGTCTGATGGTGATAGGAGTGAGCAGCCAACTATTTCCATCAAGAAGCCTTCAAATGCTAGAGTTTCACCAATGAAAAGGAAGCAACGTCTAGAACTGCCAAAGGAAGGAATTTCAACTCGATCGCCATCTCTTAGCAAATTTAAGCAAAAGACAAATGAATGTGAAACACCAACTGAGGACATTCCAAGTGGTTTTATCAATCCAACTTCCAAGGGTACTAGATTGAATGTTTCAACTTCTGTCAATGTAGATGAGCTGCCTGATCAACCTTCTCAGGGGAAGAGAACTGTAAGTGTTATTTACTATGTGTGTGTGTTTGTGTATTGCTGCAAATGATAGTTCTTATCTGTAAGAGTGCTTTAGAAAATTCTCTGCCATCAATTTCATTTTGTTATTTCTGTAGTGCATATAGTTAGGCAGACTCCTATTAAATGCACAAATATGCCCTTTTACAAGTGTGAACTGCACCAGGGTTGCCTTTGTAGGCATCCTCATGCACTGCATCCTTGCGATGTTTAGTTTTAGAATTTACTAAAATTGATCCACAACTACATTCTACTTGAAATTAGCTAAAGATGCTTTAGTGAATTCTTCCTACCAATGCCTCATTCTATACCACTGATTTTTAAGCTTGATTTGTCAGTTATGTCACAGATTAGTATAGTTATGTCTTTCATAATTTATTCAGCAGAGGAAACGCCATAAAATTGATGAGCAAGAAGGCTATATGTCAAGTGCACAGATAAAGGTAGGGGGAGCCAAAAAATTGCAAGTTAAAGGCCAACAATCTTCAGCTCAAGGTATATGGTGCTAAGTTTCCCTTAGTTTTTCTTGATTCCAAAATTTAAGTATAGTGCTGAAGCTGCTTAACAGGTAAAGAGGGTAAAGAAGTAGGAAATGCTGCTGAATGTAATGAAACTGACCTTCCTATCATCATAGGATTGGAGTGTATTCCTCCCTCAGTGACTAAAAAACCTCGTAGATCTTATGGCAAGGAGTGTTCAGATCCTACAAGTGACCAGGAGCAGGACTTGAGCAATCTAACTATAGATGCTATAAAGGTGAGCAGAATAATGCATATTGTATGTTCATTAATCGAAATTATAATATCTTAGTTTATCCTTTTATGTCTTTTTACACTTATCAGCTAATTCAACAACTAATTTTACCAAACACTTTAATTTCAATTAGTTAGCTTATTAGTTACTAGCTTTTCAGCTTTCAGCTTTTAGTTAACTTTTCAGCTAGGCGTGCCTAACAGAGCCATAATATATCCTTGATTACATTTAGCATTTTTTCCCCTGGTTCAATGAATTTGATTTTTTTAATGTTTAGATTCCATGTGTAATTGCTTGCTGTGGTTTCATGAATTGGAAACACTTGTATTTTATTCATTTTTATTTCATTTACTTCAATCACCAGTCATAGTTCTACTCTTGCATAGGAGAGTAAAGAAGATACCCTGACTGGTCAAAAGAAAAAGAGAGGAAGGCCACCCAAGAAACTGCTCAGCACTCCTCATGCTTCCCCAGGTTTATTATTGTTTTTATGAGAGCCTAATATACATTTTATTTTCTGCTTAGCATTTTTTGGGGTTTAGTTGTAGATTATTCCAAGAATGAAATGATTGTTCAAAATTGTGTAACTAATGAAGCTGGTTTGCATGGCAATGTTGGTACTAATTCAGCAGGGATGGGGAGCTCAGTTCCCTATGATGTAGATGCTAAGGATCCAATAAAGAGTCAAAGGGGGCGCAGGAAAAGTGGAGGCAGGATAAGAAAAATGGCTTTAGCTAAAGTATCAAATCAGAAAAATCGTGCTACAATAATGAAGTCTGAGAAGCACACACTAAAGAGGGGGAAAAGAAAGATTATTGAAGTAAACATTGAATCTCAAATTCCAGGTGAAGAATGTTTTTTTTTTTTTTTTTTTTTTGGTGTTGGAGGTTTCATATTTTCATGCTTGGGTTTCTTATTGGTTTTGTTTGTCTTGTTGTATTGCTTATAACTTTTTCTCCTATACAATTGGGGATATGGAACTATGATGCAATATTTGATTGTTAAGAGGATTCAAGTGACATAAAGTGAAGCAATTCATGTCTCTACCTGCCATTTTGTATTTTCTCTGTTGTCAGTGAAGGATTTTGATTTTGGTCCTTCTGTAGATACTGCTGATACTTCTGGAGGGAAAGATGCTGAATGCATAGCTGTAGAGAAAGTCATTGCTGAAGTACCTAGCAATGGTTTTGAGGATCAGCCTCTCTCAAAGTGGATTGAAGAAATGCACCCTCCAACTGCTGTTGATGGATCAAGTAAGCTAGTATGCTCTGTATCTTGTGCTCCCTTAGTCTATGGAATTTGTTTCATGACATTTGATTTCTTCCAGGATCACAAGCGAGGAATGTGGAGCAACATAGTGAAGCAAGAGAGAAGTCCAAAGAGATTGTTGTGCGAAATCCTGCTATTGACAATGGAGAAGTGGCAGCGTCAAGTGATCTCCAAAGCTTGCCTTTTGTGAAAAACACACTTCTTTGGGCCACAATTGAATCCATGGACGTTTTCCAGAAAATTCCACAGAAGCCACATTTCCGGCCTCTGGAACATAGTAAAGATAGTTCTCGTGAGGGATTAGCTATCGGTTATATGGTAACTTTTTCTAGTATAGTAGATAAGGCATGCAGATTGGTATTTGATGATCCAAGAAGCACAATTGATGAAATGTTGGACACACTCCGAGATTTGGAGTCTCATGGGTTTGACGTTGAGCCTGTACGTGGACGCTTAAATGAGATGCTGTCATTTAAAGATAAGCAAGAAAATCTTGAAGGCTTGTTAACCGAGACCCAAAGTGAAATAGGAAAGCAAAACATGGAGAAAGCAAAAATTGAGGAAGAGGTTGATGACCTCCAGAAGCAAATAGCTAAGTTGGAAAAGAAGCTTTCACAGGCTATGTCCAGGAAAGGGACTAAAGAAGATGACATAGCTTCTCTTAGGCACCGGATGGATGAGATCAGCGAGGAAATCAGAAATTTGCGGGGTGATTATGAAGCTTTAACTAGTAAAGCGTTTTAAGTGCTGCAAAACTTTGTAGGTTAGCTAAGCCTTTAGCTGGTATGGCGCGGCCTATGTATCGTGCAATGCCCTTCTGTAGACGTTGTACTATAATTGCTTGCTTTTAAAAACCAACTCTTTGCGATTGACGTCTGTCGTGGGTAATTAATGTATTATGCTATGTTTGGACTTTGGGGTCAGTACTACCTTCAAAAAAAAAAAGAAACATTTAGGGTGTGTTTGGTTTATGTGTTTACACACTAAAAATGCGTATCAAAATTATAGTTATTGTTTGATTGATAGCTTTTAAAATATAACTATATAATTTGATTACCTCTTCAATTAAGAACCTCATTTTCTAATTAAAAAGAGATATTATTTCAGATTATATTGATAATTTGATTTTTAAGTTTTTGAAAATGTACATTTAAACCCAAATAAATAATAAAATTACTAAAATTTTTCACTAACCAAACGATGTAATTAAATTTTTTTTGAAGACATGTAATTAATTTTTTTAATAATTTCTTTTTCATAAAATTTTTATTTTATTTATTCTCAAATATTTTTCATAAACCCTAACATGCCTGAAGGAAAGAAATAGGGGGAAAAGGAATTGTAATTCGGTGGGAAAAGAATATGGTAGGAAAAAATAAAATTATTAGAATTGAGAATGAAAGAAGTGGTATAAATACTAAAATACTCTTATGTAATAATAATAATAGTAAAATAACTAAAGGTAGTAGTGTCATTTCATCTATTTTTCCTTTCTCACATACATTGAATTGCAATTCATGGGGGTACCCCATGAATTGCAATTCAACAAAAGGAGAAAATTGCAATTTCCTCAAATCAAACAACGTATTGAGGCATCTATTGAATTTCAATTTAACTACAGTTAAATTACAGTGAACGAAACGTCCGACATAGTAGTTTGGTGGCAAGAAATGTTATCTCTTATGTAGCCATGTAGGAGGTGGAGAGTTTGGTTTTCACAACTTGAACATTCACATGTCTTTTGTTTCATAACAGTATTATTGCTAATAAAAATGAGTTTTGCCATTTTAGAGTAAAAGACATTTTTGGTTATAGACTCATAGTGGCACAGACAATTTTAATTCTTCATACAAAATTTGGTCAATTTATGGACACACTTATTATGACAAGGACAATTTTGGTCCTTTGTCTGTATTTCTGTTAGATGCCCGTTTAAGAGGGGATAATTACGTCAATTCAGGCTCTCTTTATTGTAAGATGGACAATTTTGGTCCTCATCCATGCATTTGATGTGTTTACTCTGACCCTCATTTATTTGCACTATGAAATGCTCTGTCCACCCTACACCAAACAATTCAAAATCATACCAACCGGATTATGAAAGTATCAAATCAAATCAACAAAGTTTAAACACCTCATAAGTATATATTACTTGTGCAGCCAACAGAGAGTCTTTGTGATTATCTGCAACAAATATAACAAATACATCAATAAAGACAATAATTCAACATATACTACAAAAATCTCCCCAGTAAATTCTCATATAATTCAAATCATCAACTTTGAATATTTGTGCTACAAGCATTAAATATTGTACAAATGAACGAAAAACATTGTAATTGCATCTCCTTAACAGATCAAGTGTCCATTAATATCAAGTCTTTACCATTTACTGCAAATGAAGTAAATATGGAAATTCAGGGATATGGCCTAATCAACTGAAAGTCTGCTTCTTTCCCCAATAAAATTGGCAGAATTAATCAATTGGTTAGTGCACCTAAAGACAACTGTAAACTTGATTGTGAAGAATTATAATCAAAAGTTTGAATCTTTATTTAGAGGATTAAATATTATTTACTAAAGAAAGCTAGATTGTCTTGTTCTATATTTGGAAGGTTTTGAGTAAAATTTTATTTGTGCCCACAAACCACAGTAATGTATCATATATGCAAGATAAGCAATTAAGTGGAAGACAAATCATAGAGGCATAAACAAAATGATGGTAGCACATGCAGAACTTTAGATGCAACTCATGTAAGAAGCATAACTCAACCCTTCATCTAAATAACCTCAAAAATTGAAGTTTCAGTTTACCTTGCAGATAAGCAAATAACAAGCTTTGATGCATTGACTTGATATAACTTACAAGAACCAACCAATGCCACAATCACAGCAAGGGAGGAACGCTCTCACTGGTGTTCCCTCCACAACTACATAGCCTAGAGTTCATCAAAATCTCCCAAGAATAAATGACAAATCAAGACCAGTAAAAATAAAAATAAAAAAAAAAACTTGAATAAATACTTTATTTTTACTTAATAAATTAATGCATTAAAAATAAAAACCTTTATTAACACCAATTCCACCCCCCCCCCAAAAAAAAAAAAAAAATCCGAACCACAGATTGTATAAAATGAGAAACGAAAATTTTGAATTGCTTCAACAAAAAAAGTCAGAAATAAAAGTAAAATTGATATCCTATTTAAGGTTTAGCAGAAATAGGGAGGTGGACCTGAAACGGCCTGATAGCCGTGAGAGTAGTTGTAACACCCCACTTTTCTAACTCTTAATTACATCTCTAAACAGTCATTAACATAAACTATGCAGTGGAAAACTAGAAGATAAGTAGTGGGAGTGTCACCGCCACAACCACCATTCTTTGATGATTGCACAGGCTAAAAGGGGTAAAACTACAAATGATATTAAGTCTAGGTACTAGAAATAAATACTGAAAAAGTAAGGGGGAAAAACGTCACCCCAACACAGTCTACAACAATCCTCAAACATAATATCATAAGTCTAAATTCATAACATGATCATAATAAACGAGAGTTTAGACATCTCAAACTACGAGACTAATCTAACTCGATCTATTCTCACTGTTGGGCCCACCGGAAAGAGGTTTTACAAGCAACACATAGACAAACAAGAAAAACACCTGTTAGCACGAAGCTAAGTATAACCACACTTAAGATTTATCATATTTTTTCTAAATGCTTGCACCCTATAATATCAGCTGGCATGCTTATATATGTATAAGACTGATCACGTATATTCATCAACATATAGACTTCTCAAGTAGCTTATCAAGCAATTCATGCTTACAGATAGGATCATGTTAAAAGACTATACCACATGTATTTACATGCTTTCACATTAGCACTTTTACCACATAACTTGATAAGTGGAACTTCTACTACAACACGATAATCATGCTCAAGGAACATCTCAAGTTAAACTTCTCAATAAACAATCTTTTACGATGATCTATTCGTATACAATCATGTATAACATTATGATCATGCTTCTTATGCAATCTAGTGCAACAATATATTCATACTCATATACAATCTCGTGCAACCATTTAATCATACTCTTATGCAATCTCGTGCAACAATGTAATCATACTCTTATGCAATCTCGTGCAACAATGTAATCATACTCTTATGCAATCTAGTGCAACAATATAATCATACTCTTATGCAATCTAGTGCAACAATATATTCATACTTTTATGCAATCTAGTGCAACAATATATTCATACTCGTATGCAATCTCGTGCAACAATATACTCATGCTCATGTGTAATCTAGTGCAATAATATAATTATACACTCATATATAAATTAGAGTACTTTCTATGGAGGTTTCTTTGTTACTTTCTCGAGTCTCTCTTGACTCTCTTTCTTTCTCTCGACTCTTTATTGACTCTCATACTTGAGTCTCTGTTGACTATCTTTCTTGAGTCTCTGTTGACTCTCTTTCTTTCTTTTATACTCGTAGACGGTTCAGGGTTTCACAAATGTGTGAATTATCCCATCGGGAACGGCATAATTCCGACCCAATATCTCCTACCGTTTACGAACCAATCTCATGGTTCAAACTCGGTGTAATCAGGTATCGAACTATTAGTGTGCACACCCCCTAACCAGGATTCCAAGCCTGGTGGGAAGTTTTCAACCTCGTAACGTGGGAATACACCGCGTTACATATACTGGGACCGCAATGTCCATAAATATC
Source organism: Ipomoea nil (assembly GCF_001879475.1). Classification (NCBI taxonomy): domain Eukaryota; kingdom Viridiplantae; phylum Streptophyta; class Magnoliopsida; order Solanales; family Convolvulaceae; genus Ipomoea; species Ipomoea nil. Next base: position 1,243,985 of record NW_017618047.1, on the reverse strand, counting down.
TCCCGAGAGGAACATAGTCCAAACGGTATCCTCCAAAACCTCACCGATATGGTTAATACATAAATATATCTCTCATGCATCAATCTCATGCATGCAATAATTCTACTACTTCTCAATGCATCAAAAAAATGATATACCACATACTTATGGTTTTTGAAAGTATTCTTGGACTCACATTGGCCCTTTATGCATCTTTGAAATATGACTCATGTGAAATGTCAAAATGCTCTATAACATGCTTCTAATTCATGTATAAACTAACATGAAGTATTCAAAAATATATCATCATACTCGGTTTGCAACATAACAATTTCTATACATTTCACTCAACAAATATGCTTCTACTTGATCAAATAATACAATTTAATCATACTTTCATAATAAATCATATTCTCAAAGGATCATGCTTCTATACTCAATAAAAATCTTATCTGATCACAAAATCAACAATTCCTCAAACACAGAGAACTTAGCAAAATATGCACTGTGTAACAATTCTTCACATAATCCTTCTTAACATATTTGTTTTTAATCTAAATTCAACGAAGTCAAAGCCAAAACGTGCGTCGAGATGATCCCGAAGAGCCGAGCCACAAGGGCCCGTAACACTTGGTCCGAAACGTCATGTAGCTGAGCCACAAGGGCCCGACCACTGCACAAAAATCCTTCTCAGACAATACTCAGGGACCTGGGGCAGGACTCTTCATAGTCCGCCCCTAAAGCCCCGTTGATGTGCCAGGACTAGGCAACGACCCTCCTCTAGGGCCGTGCCACCACGGCTCTAGCCGACAGCCCTTTTGATGGGTCGCCACTCTGATATGGTGCACACTGTGTTGTGCACCAGATGTGATTTCACATGCAAAAACTCATCCAAACAATTCCAAAACAATCTCATCAACTCACAAACACATACTAGATCACTTCTAAGCATAAACACATCAAAATCTCATAGTTTATACTCATTTCTACTCAAAACTAGGCTTCATAGAGTCAAATCTAAAGAGGAATCCATGGGGTTATACCTCTTGTAGTCTAGTCTTCTTGCTTGGATCTCTTCTTCCTCTTGACCTAGCTTGAGCCTCCTTCACCACCTACACTTCCCAACACACCTTCTATCCTTAGCCTAGAACCTCAAAGACTAAAGAAAACTAGAAGAGAAAAGAGGCTAGAATGAAGGATGAACAAGCTTACTAGGTTGTTGTTTCTCTCCTTGTTGGCAGCCAAAATGTGAGGAAGAGGCAAAGAATGAGATCAGGAAAATGTGATGAAATAAGGTGGTTTATATAGGGTTCAAAACCCTAGGATGATTCACAATGATTGGTTGAGGGTAAAGGGGTAATTTTCCAAGCTAAAAGATGATTCTATAAGGGATTTTGGATGTCTTGTGGTCCACCATGTAACATGAACCATGGGCTAGAAATGTTATCTTTTATTACTTTGGGGTTGAAAGTGAATTTTTCCAAAAGCTATATGGATGAACACTTGTTAAAAATTCCCTTTTGAACTCTCCCAGTCTCACTCAGATAAAATTCTCGATTTAAATCTTGGTATGCAAATTACCCGAAAATATAGGGATTTTCGAATAGACTTTATTTCTTCGGTGTCGAATTAATTTCAAAATGCTACAAAATTATTTTATTCAATCACCGATCGATCACAAAAATTTTTAATGGAGTGAAAAAGCTACTTTGGGATTTCTTAATACTGGATTTATAAAATAAAATTTTGGGTTGTTACAGTAGCACTCGGGTGGAGCTCCAGCTCTGGTGGCCCTGGAGTATTTGTCGCTAATCGTAGCCACCAGTAGCTGGTCGTCCAGCCGAAGTAATCAGAGACGATGAGTATCGAGAGAGGTACTGAAGACTAAAGAGCGAGAGCCTGGGGATGATGAGAGAGCCAGAGCATTAGAGTCGCCGAAGTGTCGAAGCTCGGAAAATGGAGATGATTAGAGAAATCAGAGAACCAGAGAGATTAATTACGGATTTCAACGAAGAAGAAAACAAAACACACATGGAATGACGCAATTACCCTCTCTTAGACGGCCATCTAACATAAATACATATGGAGGATTAAAATTGTCCTCGTCACAATAAGAGTGTCAACAAAGTGTCTTTTTTCACCCACCGGTCCTACTTAAACTCACTTACTATTACCGATTTTTTTTTTTTTTTTTTTTTTTTTAGAATAAGGTTCAAATTGGCCACTGAAAGTAACCTAAAAATGCAATTAGACGACTGAACGAAAAGAAAAATACAATTAGGCCACTGAACACTCCAAATGTATGCGATTTCACCGAATAGCAGGTCACCATCAATTTTAGCAAGTTACATGCTTATGTGGCAGCTGAGTAGATATTTTAAATAATTTTTAATAAATTTTAATAATAAATTAAAAAAATTGAAAAAAAAATAAAGAGAAATGGTCAAATAAGCCCCTAAACTTTACACCAAAAGTCAATTAGGCACCTAAATTGTTAAAATGTGCAATTAAGCCCTCAAATATATCAAATTGAGGCAATTGGACCCAAAATCAGGTAAATAACCTGTAATAACAATTGCCTTCCGTTGAGGAAGGCGACCTTTCTGGTCGCCTTCCAGAGGCGACAGTTCGGTCGTCGCCGGAGTTTTGTCTAAAATCGTCGGATTTAAAAGTGACCTGTTATTACAGGTTATTTACCTGTTTTTGGGTCTAATTATCTCAATTTGATATGTTTGAGGGCTTAATTGCACCCAGGGACGGAGCCAGAAATTTGGTTGATGGGGGAGGGGAGGGGGGGAGGGGGGGCGAAACAGTACAGACGGATTCAGAAAATTTTTTCAGTAAACGCGAAACATTAAAACAAACGAGATAATTTAAAAATAAATAAATAAATTACTTAAGAAATATAGTTGTAAATATTTTTGGATATTGACGAAAAATAAAACACATCAAAACTTTATAAAAATATTCATAAAATAAAACACATCGAAACTTTATAAAAATATTAATAACAAAATATGAAACATAATTAATGAATTGTAAAAATATGTTAAAGCCAAGTTTGAACTCTTGACCTCACACTATTGCCAAATATGTGATCTACCACCTAATCTAACTCACTCTTATTAACATTCCATAGTTTTTTTATACTAATACTAAAACTTGTACTATATATACATATATACATACAAAGACTATATATGGGGTGGGGGTGGGGTGAGGGGGGGCAGTTGACCCCCCTGCCCCCCCTTTGGCTCCGTCCCTGATTGCACCTTATAAAAATTTAAGTGCCTAATTGACTTTTGGTGTAAAGTTTAGAGGTCTATTTGATCATTTTCTCAAAAATAAATAAATTTTATTTTTATTACCTGCTCCGGCCCATTGTTTTTTTTAATATTATTAAAATTTATTTAAAATGTCAACTCAGCTGCCACGTAGTAACTTGCTAAAATTAATGGTAACATGCTATCAAGTGAAATTGCATACATTTAAAGTGTTAAGTGGCCTAATTGTACTCTTTTCGCTCAATGTCCTAATTACATTTTCAGATTACATTCAGTGGCCAATTTGAACCTTATTCTTTTTTTTTTTTTTTTTTTTTTTTTTTTTTTTTGTTCCTGTATGTATCATGGAATTGCAGAGTTGTTAGGGGAGAGGTGAGATTTATAATTCTTCATGAAATTACACTCTCTAGTCTCTTCCCTCCAAAGTCCAAACGATAAAATTTTCATGATATTACTATAAAGATTTATAATCTACTGCCAATTAGTAGCATTATGTGTCCGTTCAAGTTGAACATCGGCGGCATTTCCCACCACATTACAGTTAATTTAAACCGCGCCATTAACCGCTGCATTCGCAACGCGGACCTGGATGGAGCTAGACACATGTTTGATCAAAATCCTTACTTGAGAAACGTGGTCTCCTGGAATTCAATGATCATGGCCTACTTCAGGCAGCGTGAGGTCCAACACGCCCAGGAGCTATTCAATGAAATGCCTCACAGAGACCTGGTTTCTTGGAACACCATGCTTTCTGGCTTTCGTCACACTAATCACCCAGAAAAGGTGTACAAGTGCTTTGTTGAGATGAATAAAGTGGGAGAGAGGCCCAATGAGCTCACCTTGGCTGTAGCAATTAGCGCATTCCTTGGAACAAAATTCAACATTCTCATTCCTCAGCTACATTGTGTGGTGATATGCTCGGGGCTTAAGCTGAATGTTTTCGTGGGGTCTGCATTGATGAGGGGTTACATAGACTTGGGTAATTGCCAAGGCATGCATGGAGTGTTTAATGAGATTTTGGTGAAAGATGATGTTACCCCGTGGAACGTGTTGATTCTGGGTTATATGGAGTTTGGGTTGATGAGTGAGGCTGAGAAAGTAGCTTTTGATGTGATGCCAGCTGAGAAGAATTTCGTTACTTGGAGCACATTGATTAATGGGTATATAAAAAACAGGAAAGTTGATGAAGCTCGTGGTATTTTTGATAAGATGAGCGAAAAAGATAAAGACGTGGTTTCCTGGACTGCAATGATCAAAGGGTACGTGCAGTGTGAAGATTTTGACAAGGGATTGGAATTGTTTGTGGTGATGTTGAGGAGGAGTTCAGGAGGAAGAAGTCGGCCCAATCATTATACATTTTCTAGTGTTTTAGATGCGTGCGCAGGGTGTTGCTCCCTTGTGATGGGTAGTCAAGTGCACGCGTGTATTTTAAAGTTGGGTATCCGTCTTGATGATGTTATACTGTCAACCTCGCTTGTTGACATGTATGCAAAATGCGGAGAAATAGAAATGGCTTTCTGCATTTTCGAATCCATGCCCGAGAAAAACTTGGTTTCATGGAATTCAATAATTGGTGGATATGGGAGACATGGGGTTGGGGAGAGGGCAGTGGAGGAGTTGGGGAGGATGGTGAAGAGTGGAGTGAAGCCGGATGAGATAACCTTCATTAATGTGCTATCGGCTTGTGTTCACGGGGGGAAAGTTGAGGAAGGGGAAAGAATTTTTAATTGGATGATGAAGAAGATGAAGATGAAAGTGGAGATGGAGCACTATGGGTGTATGGTGGATTTATACGGAAGGGCGGGTGAGCTGGAAAAAGCAGAGAATTTGATAAAGGGGATGCCTTTTGAGGCGGACGTGGTTGTGTGGGGTGCATTTCTTCGAGGGTGCGCCTTGCACTCTTGCCTTGAGCGTGGGGAGATTGCAGCAAAACGAATATACAAATTACAAACAGATCATCCAGCTTTGTCGTCGTGGTCGTCGTCTAAAATTCAAATGCAAATGCTGGGTGCTGGACAAGGTGAAGAGAAGGGATCAGTCCATTTCACCAAAAAACAAAAGGCTTGTAGCTGGGTTGCTTGAATTGAATTCTATTTTATTATTTCCAACTCCTTCACAATATATATTCAATCTATATCTAAATTTCTAGCTAATGTGCACACATCGATAGATCATCGATGCAATAATGGCCGGTCTACCCGTAGATCGCCTGGTCCGCCTACGGTACGCAAACTGGAAAGCTTAGTCTATAGTTCTCCATCTCCACTTTCATCTTCATTCCGTATAAACTTCAAGACTAGCCACAGGCTCTCCAAACTTAATCGGGTTGGCGTGCCGGACTCGGTCATACCTTAACGTCTAAGGCAGAACAATCCTTAACACTATTCACGCCCCCTTCACCTGCATGACATTGCTAACCAGTTGGTCGTTTCCACATTCATTTGGGTCTTCACACGATCACGGAAAAACAGTCTGTGACACTAAGCATACAAATCACGCACTTTAAGTTTCAACTACTACTCACAATAAGTACACAACTCATGCACCTTAAGCACAAAACTCACGCACCTTAAGCACAAAACACACGCACCTTAAGTTTCGCCAACTACTCACATTAAGTACACAACCCACGCACTTTAAGCACAAAACTCACGCACCTAAAGTACAAAACACACACACCTTAAGCACAAAACTGACACATCTTAAGCACAAAAATCACGCAGCTTAACTTTGACCTAGATGCAAAAATACCAAATTGCCACTGCAATTTTTTTTTTTAATTTTAGTAATCCTGGACATTGATTTAATCATAATCAAAATCAATGGCTCTCCTCTCACTGCACAACCGCACCTGGACGCACCAACCGCATTTAAACCTAATTATATATATACATCCACATTTTCTATCTTAAAAAATTAAAAGCTAAATCTTATCATTATTAAATTTTTAAGTATGCAATAATTATAAAAATAAATCATACTCTTTGTTATGAAACATAAGGAAAATGTGGATGTCCTGGTCTTGCTCTAGAAGGAGCAAGCATAGTCTTGCTCAGAAAGAGCACAGACATAAGAAGGAGAAGGCGCACAAACAAGCTCAGAAAGAGCACAGACACAAGAAGGAGAAGGAGCACAAACATAAGAAGGAAGAGCAAGAGCACAAACAATAAGGAATGTTCTTGCTCCTGCTCCTGAAGAGCACAATACTCCAAAAATGTAGCTATTGGGAATGGAACACGTGCACTAATACATGACAAAGAAAAGCTACATGTTAAGTAACTAGCTAGACTAATTTCAACATCTATCTATACTATGCAAATTATATATTTGTTTATTCATAATCCTGATAGTATAAATACCCCCTTCACTCCTTGTATAAAAACACATCAGAAGCAATATATATGAAATATAGCAATCCTCTATTCCTCTCACTGAGCTAATATAGCTACTATTCTATTGCATCTTACTAATAATAATGTTACTATTATTATTATTATATTCACAACACGTTATCAGCACGAGGTCTCGGGTGCAACTATTACATAGGTAATCTTTCTTTATATAATTATAATATTTTATTCAATATTACCAATATGTCAAACACTCAAACCTTACAAATCTTGAATTTGTGGGACTTGATATATCCGGGAAAAATTACTTGTCATGGGTACTGGATGCTGAGATGCATCTAAATGCAAAAGGTCTTGGTGAAACTATAAAAGAAAATAGTGATGCTTCGATGCAAGATCGAGCAAAGGCAATGATTTCCATTCGCCATCACCTTGACCAAGGGTTAAAAGATGAATATCTTACTGTGAAAGAACCCTTTCAACTCTGGAAAGATCTTAAAGAAAGATATGATCACCAGAAAACAGTAATTCTTCCAAAAGCCCGTTATGATTGGCTTCACTTGTGATTGCAAGATTTCAAAACTGTGAGCGAATATAACTCTGTTATGTTCAAAATTAGCTCTCAGTTGTTGTTATGTGGAGAAAGAATTATTGATGAAGATATGCTTGAAAAAAAATTCTCCACATTTCATGCATCAAATATGGTGCTGCAACAGCAATATAGAGAGAAAGGTTTTACCAAATACTCTCAATTGATTTCATGCCTTCTGGTGGCTGAACAAAATAATGAGCTGTTGTTGAAAAACCACGAGTCACGCTCTACTGGCTCAAACCCATTCCCTGAAGTGAATGAGGTATCATTGTATAATGAAAAATACAAATGGCAGTGGTCGTGGCCATGGACGCAGTCGTCGTCATGGAAAATACCGTGGTAAAAATCTCGGTCGTGGTCAAAATCGTTATGGTGGTCAAAACTTCAAAAATAAAAGTTACCACCGAAAAGGAGAAAGTGCTGGTGCAAAATACGACAAGGAAAAGCGTGAAAATTATCCCAAGAATGAAAGTATATGTTATCGTTGTGGCAAGACTCATCATTGGGAACGCGCTTGTCGTACATCAAAGCACTTTTTGGATCTCTATCAAGCTTCCCTGAAAGGAAAAGAGCAAAATATAGAGTCCAATAATGTTTTCATGGATAACGATTTTGATATCACACAGTTGAATGTGAAATATTTCATTGAGCCAGTTGAACATCAAGACTGATGTTTTTATCTTGGAGATCAGTTAAATCTTTTTTGCTATCCTTGTAATATTTCTAATAAATTTTATTTCCTTGTTTTGTACTTGTTGAAGAAACAAGATGAATACATCATCACTTGTGATTAAATCCAGTGCAAATGAAGAACATGTATGTATTGTGGATTGTGCAACCACACATACAATTCTCAAAAGAGAAAAATATTTTTGCCTCTTGAAAAGAAATGAGGCATATGTCACTACAATATGTGGTAGTGCAAAAATGATTGAAGGCTTTGGAAAAGCCAATATATTATTGCCTGGAGGAACAAAATTGATGGTTGATAATGCATTATTCTCTCCAAAGTCTCAAAGAAATTTGTTGAGCTTTAAAGATATTCGAAAAAACGAATATCATGTTGAGACTATAAAAGAAGGGAATCAAGAATTCCTTCAAATTACAAAGGCAATATTGGGAAAGAAATATGCGATGGAAAAATTCCATGCTCTTCCCTCTGGATTATATTGCACAAAAATAAGTGCAATCGAAGCCAATCTTATAGTAAACGAAAGGTTTACTGATTTAAATGATTTTAAGATTTGGCACGACCGGTTGGGTCATCCAGGATATGTGATGATGAGAAAAATCATCGAAAGCACAAATGGTCATACCTTGAAGGAACATAAAATATTTTGAACAGATGAATTCTTCTGTTCTACATGTTCTCAAGGGAAATTAATTATAAGGTCATCACCAACCAAAATTGGTATTGAATCACCGGCATTTCTTGAAAGAATTCAAGGTGATATATGTGGACCAATACATCCATATAGTGGACCATTTAAATATTTTATGGTCCTGATTGATGCGTTAACTAGATGGTCGCATGTGTGCTTATTATCATCTCGTAATATGGCATTTGCGAGATTGATTGCACAAATAATAAAATTGCAAGCCCATTTTCCCGACCATCCAATTAAATCAATCCCGATGGATAATGCTGGAGAATTTACATCCCAAGTTTTTGATAATTATTGTATATCACTTGGGATTGACGTTGAACATCCGGTAGCGCATGTTCATACGCAAAATGGTCTAGCGGAATCACTTATCAAAAGGCTACAATTGATAGCTAGACCATTACTTATGAAAAGTAAACTCCCATCAAATGCATGGGGGCATGCTATTTTGCATGCAGCGGCGCTAATTCAAATTAGGCCGACAAGTTATCATAAGTATTCTCCATTGCAATTAGCCTTTGGTCAGGAACCTAATGTTTCTCATTTGAGAACATTTGGCTGTGCAGTATATGTCCCTATTGCTCCACCACAACGGACTAAAATGGGTCCTCAAAGGAGATTGGGAATATACGTTGGCTATGAATCTCCCTCGATAATTAAATATCTTGAGCCATTAACGGGAGATATGTTTACTGCAAGATTTGCAGATTGCCATTTTGATGAAGCATCCTTTCCAACATTGAAAGGAGAAAATAAAATTGTGGAGATGAAATTGACATGGAATACTCCATCATTGCTTCATCTAGATCCTAGAACTCAACAATGTGAACAAGAAGTTCTAAAGATAATTCATTTGCGTGAATTGGCAAATAAACTGCCAGACGCATTTGTTGACCCAAAAAGGGTAACAAAATCTTATATCCCAGCAGCTAATGTTCATGCTAGCATTGACATTCCAAAAGATCAAACTGGGAATGAATCTCAAGTACGCTTAAAGCGTGGAAGACCTATTGGTTCGAAGGATAAAAATCCTCGAAAAAGAAAGGTCAATACAAAGAATGATCTTTGTGAGAAAAATGAGAAAACTCATAAAAATGAGTATGAAAGGAATGAAATTCCTAAAGAGATTCATTCGCCAGAAATTGAGAAAAATGAAGAGATCTTGATGAATTATACTAATGCTGAAGATATATGCAATAGAAATGAAGTCATTGTGAATGACTGTTTTGCATATAATGTAGCATTGAGTATCATGAATGGTGATATGGATCATGAACCAAGATCCATTCATGAATGTCAAAATAGGGACGATTGGCCTAAATGGAAAGAAGCAATTCAAGCAGAATTGAATTCGCTTGAAAAACGAAAAGTGTTTGGCCCAATCGTCCGAACACCTAAAGAGGTAAAAGCTGTGGGATACAAATGGGTCTTTGTAAGAAAAAGAAATGAGAACAATGAGGTTACGAGGTATAAAGCAAGACTCGTAGCTCAAGGATTCTCTCAAAGACCAGGTATCGATTATAATGAAACATATTCACCTGTTATGGATGTTGTAACATTACGATACCTCATTAGCCTAACTGTGCATGAAAAGCTAAAAATGCAACTAATGGATGTTGTAACAGCCTACCTGTATGGGTCACTTGATAGTGACATTTACATGATAGTCCCTGAAGGACTGAAAATACCTGAAAGGCATAAAACAAGCCCTCGAGAACTTTACTCGATAAAGTTACAAAGGTCTTTATATGGACTAAAACAATCAGGGCGCATGTGGTATAACAGACTCAGTGAATATTTACTGAAAGAAGGTTATACCAATGATCAAATTTGTCCATGTGTTTTTATAAAAGATCTGGACATGGATTTGTCATAATCGTTGTTTATGTTGATGATATGAATATCATCGGGACCCCTGAGGAAATCCCCAAATGAATTTGAGGGGCATGTGGTCTACTAGTGGATGATACTCCAAAAACAATATATGAAGATAATGCAGCATGTATCACTCAATTAAAGGAGGGATACATCAAGGGAGACAGAGTAAAGCACATTTCACCAAAATTCTTCTTCACTCATGACCTCCAGAAGAAAGGTGAAATCATTATTCAACAGATTCGTTCAAGTGAGAACTTAGCAGATCTGTTCATCAAAGCATTACCTACGACTACATTCAAGAAACTAGTCCGTGGAATTGGTATGCGTCATCTTAAAGACATTCAATGATGTCTTCATCAGGGGAGCATATTATTGTACTCTTTTTCCCTTGACCAAAGTTTCTTTTCCCACTGGGTTTTTCTTTGGTAAGGTTTTTAACGAGGCAATAAAGTGTTCCTCCTTTGGAAGAGCACAAGAAGGAGCACAAACATAAGAAGGAAGAGCAGGAGCACAAACAAGAAGGGATGTTCTGAGCACAGACGCAAGAAGGAGAAGGAGCACAAACATAAGAATCTAGAGCAAGTCTGATCTTGCTTTAAAGGAGCAAGCATAGTCTTGCTCAGAAAGAGCACAGACACAAGAAGGAAGAGCAGGAGCACAAACAAGAAGGAATGTTCTTGCTCCTGAAGAGCACAATACTCCAAAAATGTAGTTATTGGGAATGGAACACGTGCACTAATACATGACAAAGCAAAGCTACATGTTGAGTAACCAACTAAATTAGTTTCAACATCTGTTTATGCTATGCAAATTATATATTTGTTTATTCTTAATCCTGATAGTATAAATACCCCCTCCACTCCTTGTATAAAAACACATCAGAAGCAATATATATGAAATATAGCAATCCTCTATTCCTCTCACTGAGCTAATATAGCTACTATTCTATTGCATCTTACTAATAATAATGTTACTATTATTATTATTATTATCATTATTATATTCACAACACTCTTAATATTTTTCAATAATTATAAAATTGATGAACCATAGACGCCTGAAAACAATCATCACTTTATATATATATATATATATATATATATATATATATATATAGATCTATTATCATGTCAGTATCATCTTTATATATATATATAAAGATGATACTGACATGATAATAGATCATGTCAGTATCATCTCTATATATATATATATATATATATATATAAAGATGATACTGACATGATAATAGATATATATATATATATATATATATATATATATATATATATATATATATATATATATATGATACTCACATGATAATAGATCTCAACCTTAGAAATAAAGTGATTACTATGTTTAGAAGTCTAATGCCGTTTAAAAGTCTAACGCCCTAAATTTAAGAGGCAATTCAAATCTGTTCAATAAAAATTCTAAACTTCCATAAAAATTGGTAAATGAACAACAAAATAAGTCCATTCTTTTATATAACAAAATAAGTTTATCCATGTATATACTCTTTTTTTCTCTTCTTTAATTGACTTTTTTTCCATGTAAAAACATTATTAAAAAATGTGACAATACTTAAGTGCACATGTGTGCATATATGAATCCTAAGATAAAACAACAAACAATATATTGATATCTACTATATACTATATATATATATACTAATAAGAGCCCAAGAGAGTTAGACCTATAATGGGTAGAAAAAATGGCGGTCAAATTTTTTAATCAAATGAATGGCTCAGATTGATCAGATTTTAATTTTTCCTTAAGATTTACTAATTTATCCTTAATGAATATGATTTTCCGTTAACTTTTCCGTTAATTTCTGTTAATTCACCGTTAACTTACTCATTGATTTTAATAAGAAAGGTCTAAGGTTCGAACTCCATCCCAATCAAAGTTGACATAATTAGTACCCTATTTTACTCTTATTAAATTAAATAATAATTTAGTAGCTACAACAAAAAATAATACATGCATATGCATTTCTTTAATTTAGAATTATGTGTCTACAATGTCTTTATTCAAAAAGTAATAATTACTCATTATCAATAAATTAAATAAGATAAATAATTTCATTAGTTATATTGTCTTTATTTTTCTTCAATATAAAAATTCTTTACATTCAATTTCATCAATTGATTATATTCGCTACATTATTCCTACAATGTCTTTATTAAAAAAAATATTCATTATCAATAAATTAATTAAGAGAAATAATGTTATTAGTTATATGAGTAAATTCCATTTTTGGTCCTACTGTTATAGGGGCGTTTCCAATTTTAGTCCACCTTAATTTTTTTTGCCACTTTATAACCACTATTATTGAATATAATGTGTTCCACTTTTAGTCCCACCATTAGTATTTCCATCAAGAGGCCATGTAATCTAGGGGTATTTTGACCTTTCTTCTCATCCAAGACTATGTTTGACTAAAGAAATGAAAACATTAAACCTAAAATCTAAGAAACCTCGCCGGCCCATGTTGGAACGAACGAAACGATGTAGCTTTGGCTTCCCATTCTCGTTGTTCGAAGAGCCATCTTCGAATATCGGAGGAGGAGGACGAAGCACCTGGATTAAAAGAGAAGAGACAAACATAAAAAGACCAAAATACCCTTTGATTATACGGCCTCTTGACGAAAATATTAACGGTGGACTAAAAGTGGAACACATTCAATAACAGTGGTTGTAAAGTGGCAAAAAAAATTAAAGTGGACTGAAATTGGAAACGCCCCTATAACAGTAAGACCAAAAATGGAATTCACTCTTAGTTATATTGTCTTTATATTTCTCCAATGTAAAAATTCTTTACATTCAAATTCATCAATTGATTATATTCACTACATTGTCTATTATCTTTTTGAGAAAATTGTAAAAAATGCCCCTCTATAATATGCCAATTATCAATGTTACCCCCGAATTATGAGTGGTGTAAATGTTGCCCCTCAATTATCAAAACGGTGCACATATAGCCCCTCCCGTAACGGACATGTGGTTCCCCGTTAGTGTATGACACCGTTTATTCGGAGTAAATATGTAATTTAGTTGTTTTTTCCCTCCTCGATTCGAAGTACCAGCGATGGACAGCGGTGGGGAACCACATGTCTATTCATACTCATGCATGAACAATTCTAATATAATCTTGCATTTATATATTTTAGATTACTTATTTAAAAAAATATTGGACATTATCTCAATCGCGCAATGCGCGTAAAAAACTAGTAAATAAAAGAAATGCCGTTGTTTGATGTTTATTTTAGAAAAAAATTATTACCATCTTTCAAGTTCAATTCAAAAAATATATATATAACAAACAATACAACATATACACTAATAAATTAGTAGTGCACACGATGTCCAATTCAATACTCACTACAAGCAAGTGAAGCAACATACTTAGATTAAATGTGCGCACTGAAATAGAAGCGCGTGCACAACCTTATAATACGCATAACACTACAATGCAATGCATACATCCGCATACCTTAGCCTCAATATGCACAAGAATTTATACTAAAGTGCACAATCACAGAATATAAAATGCACATATATAAAATTAGAAGTACACGATCCTACCAAAAATATAATCCTACAAAAAATATACATCTTAAAATAATATGTAACATCCACTAATAATAATATTGAAATTCTAAACGCACACAAAAATATTAATTCACCCCTCCATAATTATATGTACAAATCAAAGGCTCAAACTAATTCTCAGTTCTCATGTGAAAAAAGTTCTCATTTGATCCTCTCTCTCTCTCTCTCAGTTCTTAAATAAATTAAAAAAAAAAAAAAAAAAAAAAAAAAAAAAAAAAAAAAAACTGCTGTACTTTATAAACGAGTATGTTTTTAACGACTTACTATCCATCAAAATATACAACTTAGGAAGGAGACAGCAAAGTAATTTCTTCACAAAAAGAATTACTACATCATTTTTCAATACCCTGCTGCAAATACTGTATCAAATCATATCCGGCAGTAGTCCATTTGTTATATGCATCGGTGCATGTACGAATCATAAACATGGCTGCCTCACGCTCACTCATTTCAGGGTGAAATCTTTTACGAAGATTTCCTATAGGATCGCCCCTGCTGAAGCAAGGCAACCCACTATCTATCATCAATAAGACTGTATTGATTATCTCGTCCATGTAGCGGCGAGCGGCAAGATAACCCTTCACACACAAGCTGCAAAAACAATGGAAGCCTGGTTTAGCAGACAGGTAGGTTCTCTAAATGCTCAAAAGAAAGACACATGTTGAAGGACCTCATCTCACCTCACAAACTGATACCAACTCTCACTTTTCATTACTCCGGATGGATCAATTAGTTGAGTCATCTCATGACTCAGCTTGAAATGAGCACTCTCAAATCGCATATTCCCACCGGGTGATGTCTCCAGGATAAAACCAAAATCAATATGAACAAGCCTACCAACACTGCATCCACCAATAGCTGGAGTCAATTTCTTTACCATGGTAACTACTCCCAATCCCATTCCAAACAAATAAAAAAGGAATATTTACCATAGTTTAATCATTTAACACAAAAATCATAAAAATGATTGTATGCCAAAAAAAATCATCATATATGGACGGAGTAACACATTTAAAGAATAGTGTTTATATTGTTGCCTACTGAAAAAATGCTCACCTTTCCCAAAGAAAGTATTATAAAATAAAATAGGACAGTTGGTAGATAGTCATGGTTTATGTGGTTATGTACCAAAACAAATAGCATATGAGGGGTTAGTCATACTTGTCAAATAGAAGGTTCCCATTATGTCTATCCTTCGGTTGAAGCAAAAGGCTAGCGACTGCATAACCAGCACTACTAATGATGAAGTTCTCGCGAGCAGCTTCAAAACTGGGAGAACCAACTTGTCCATAGTCCTGTTGAAAAATCTCATACAAACCACCATCATTTGTCTCACCCATTTGACTTCGGCTCCTGGTGTTAGGTACAACCTGCAGAAATCTTGTTAACAACTCCACACCTTCAAGAGTTAATGTTTATAGGGTGGAAGGGAAGCAATGAAAAGGAAATGCATAATAAGATTGCAGCATAAGAAGTGATCTAATGACTACATATCATATTGTATTCTACTAAAATAACCATCAGATACACAATGATCCTTCAGCTGCACTTAAGAGTCATGTCTAATTTTATTTTTACTGGTTTTTTTCTTAGATTTTGTACATTAAAACAAGACAAAATGTATTAAAGCATAACCGGTCATATTTGACAAATAGGAACCCACATGGGAAAGATTACAAATATTATTAATAGCTTTTGAAAATCTAAATAAAGGACTACAAACTAAAACAAAAATTAGTGAGGCCAACTTCAGTAAGATAAGAAATATAAACAGCAAAAAGAACCGCATAGTATGTAGATCTGAAATCACGTAACTTAAAGAACACAAAAATGATTATTCTCTTAACTGACAAGGGATATAGCACACTTAACAAAATTGGTGTTGGGGGTTAAGATTTATTTATTTATTTTTACAATTGTTCTTTTAGTAGGTCTAACAAAATGGGGGTGTTTTTCTGGTGATGGTTATTGTCTCCATTTTTTGTAATCACAACATAGAATTTCCCATTTACATAATTTATTCCATTTTATCATATGGTCAATGCTCGTATAACACATCCTTTTTTTTTCCTTTTTATCTATTTAATAGTTGCATTCGTTTTTTTCCACAGATTGTGTAGTTCACTGCCTCCACCCGCCCACCCCACCCCGCGGCTTTTAACATTCTGATGTGCTGATGAGAAGAAAACCTGGAAGAAAATTCGACCTGATAGGGTAGTGCTACCATACCAGTCCAAAAGTTTCCCTTAACTCCATTCACTACTAAATTTATCCTCAATTCCTCTTTCACGCGTAACTCTTTCCTCCAAATTTTGCTCTATAAACTAACAAAAAGATCAGAATTTACATATATTTACGTTTGAAAACACACGCAAACACTGAAAGAAATGCAAAGGCCAAACAAAGATTCACCTCAATTATTCCTCTTTCTGGGCCAGTTGGAAGAACTCCATATGGAAACAGATAAAGGTTAAGCCCAACAGCTGCAAATATATCCTTCAGAAGTGAAATGACTTGTAGAGCAAGAACATCTTGCCGACAATCATCTCCAACCTATAAAACAGAATATCCAGATGTAATTACGTAGAGAAATAGCAAAGAAAACAAAAAAGGTTGACATAAAATGATCTCTGTACTAAGTGAACATAAAAAAGTTGACAGGTTATGGAACAGTGTATTTTTTGCCTCTAATCTCTTTTTGTAGTTGTTGTAATAGTTCTTCCATTTCAGAATGGTTCACCAATGGGCAGACAACTAGGCCTTTTACCAATCTCACCTTGAATATGCATGCCTGAGGCTTTATATCATTTTCATCCCCATCTCGATCCACCACGTTAAATGTAATCATGATAGGAACCTTGGCAGCTGATTGTAAGGGAATTCCACTATCAACTTGAATACCTCTGACAAGTTTAGTTGGAGCAGTGGGTAGATAAAGGTCATTTCCTTGCACCTGAATTTTCTCTAGTTCCCTAATTTAACATTAAAAATTACTCTATAATGTCAGAGATGACAATATTAGTTAATAGTAGTTCAGTATCTCTATTACATTACCTACGAATTCCAGCTCGCCGTTCCTCCTTTGGAAGTGGAAAGAGAACACCCGATATAGATGTGACCTTGTCAAAGAAATAAAATTCTCTTTGAAACACATCAAGTGCTTTAGGATTGAAGCCATCAATTATACGTTGCCGAACCACAGGCAAGAGATTCTGAAACGAGTTGTTCTGAAAGAAAAACATCAAAAAAAACCCCAGGTGAATACATATGATAATTACAAAATTGACTTTAACACTACACTTTTCAACATCAAGCACAAGAAACTTCCTCTCATACAAGTGTATTCATTACATATGAATCAGCTCCAATGTTCTGTTACATCAAACGTTAGGAGTAAACTGAGGAAGAGAAATTAGAGAATCCACTAATGTCTGCTTTGAGAATGGATTTTTTTGATAAACCAATTCCTGAGAGGTTGAGAGCATCTCCTACTCCCCTCAACTCTTGGGAAAAGCAAGTAATAGGAAATAAGTCACATTATCTTTTTCTTTCTTTTTATAGGCTAATGAATGGCATTATACTCCCACACTACAACACCAATAAAGCATTTTCTCCTCGCCCCGACACAACTGAGATTAGGATAGCCAGTTAATATGCGACACAGAATCAAATGGATCCAGATAACTGTTGATCAATTTTGTGTGTGTGTGGATAAGTTCACAAATGTAAATATTTAACATTCAGTTAAATTACTTTACAGTTCACAGCAAGCATGCTTTATTTAATTATTGCCAATGCTGAAAAAAATTATTATGTCCTTACTCCAGGCACATCCATTATCAGTTTAAAAGCTAATTAAACAGGCGTACCTTGGCAGAAGCATCCTTCCCTGATTCTGGTGCGCAGGTCTCTCCCTAAAACATTATTGTAGTCAGCAGTTATTACATGCAAACTAAAGCATGTTTATCTTAAGGCATGCTTAGTTCTTGTTTTTAAAAAATAAAAATAAAATAAAATAAAATAAAATAAATAAAAAAGCAAACTTTCTTGAACCTGTAAATGCCATATCAGAATATGGGCAAATACATCACTCCTATGAGCAGCTCTAAGTAAGTATCCCTCTACCAACCTCTGCACAGAAATTAACCATCATATGGAAGATTTAGTCAAGGTTGATACTAGGATATAATTTAACAAGACATGCATTAATTTTCCCTGTCCCAGAATTGAATGCAGGACACGTTAGTATTTGATATCTGTTCCATATTTGCATTCATACATCCAAATGGTTAACAGCAAGGATGATACTAGAGAACACACCTCTTCATCATATCTTAAAGCCTGCACCAGCTGAGGCATGAAGAAAGTCACATGATCTGGAGGATAAGATTCCAACACCCTTAGAACGTAAGCCATCACGCGAGGATGACCCTTATATGGTGGTGTAAGGAACTCCAAAGCCATTGTGATCGAACATGCAGCCCAGTGTGGCAATTGTTGCAAAAGTGATGAATTTTCTTCAACAGCCTTAGGAGTAACAAAGTACGGCAAAGCTTCAGGTACACTGCGAATCTCTAGTATGTGTGACTACAATGGGAAAAAGAGAAACTTAGGTCACATCCAACTAAACAAAACGTAAAGTAAAAAGTGATTGATCTTATCACATAACTATGCTAATTTCCAACCTTGAAAATTTTATTAGAAGAATGTACCTGAACCAACTGGGTCACTTCACCTTTGAGAGCATTATTTGTGGGAAACCTTGATGCAAGCGATAAAGCTATCCGAGGATCAACAGAGAAGGCAGTCTTAGCATATTCAACCAATTTCTCTGAGCTAATTTTTGGCCGTGAAATGCTTTCTCTAATACACGTTAAAAAAAATTTTGAAGTGAATAGCTACCAAAGAAGAAAATTTAAATAAAAAAATAAAAAATTAGCAATTTAACACAGTTTACTTGGAAACAATTGGTTGTGCCCAAACATCAAGCCTATCAGCCTCATGCTGGCATAGCATCAGAAGTAACTGCTTCCGCTTCTCTCTTCCAACACTGTAGTTCTCAATTTGGCCCCATACAGGGTGATACTGGTCTCTCTGAAAATAAGTAATCATTTTCATGAAATAAGCAAAATGGTTTGGAAGCTTGTAGTATGTATCTAAGCTATGATGCAAAGAAACTCTTAGGGATGTGTGTAAGTGTGTTATTTCCACATTGGGAACTTTCCAGAAATATTCTGGGACATTTCCATAATTAAAAATAAAAGGCAAAAAAAAAAAAAAAAAAAAAAAAAAAAAAAAAACATTTGGGTACATTTCTAAAAAAGAAATGCTAGTCTAGAATATATATATAATTATGATCAAATGCGAACAGGCCTCCAAGTGCGAACACACTGTCAAGCATTTCTAAATGCATAATAGTAATTATAGAAAATTACAAAAATAAAAACTGTGTTTTTCCCCTTTTCATTGATTTTAGGATTGTACATTTGGAAATGCATGACAGTGCATTCACAAATAATTGGAGGTGCATTTCAAAACTCTTGTGGTGACACGAAGGAGGAAGGTGATGAGAATCATGTAGTGCCTTCCGTGCACTCAAAGCATTTCTAAATGCACAATTGTAATTACAGAAAAGTGAAAAAACTACAAAAATGCCAAAGCGTTTTTTCCATTTTCATTGATTTTTAGCCTTTGATCATCCTTAGTTGGACGGACCATATTTGTTTGCACGTTCGCACTTGGGAAGCCATCCGCACTACAACTAAGCCCTATATATATATACCCCTATTTTTTATAGTGAATATATCCTTTATTACTTTAATACTTTTAATCATGGAACTAATAGAAAACTAATATTCACAAATAAACCCCTATATTTTTTATATTTGCACATTTCCCCTGCATTTCATGTCCTGCCTTTTTTAAAATTGTCATTTCCCATGTCCCATTTCCATACTTCCTAGTGGTTGCATGTTGGGTGTTTCAATGACAAAAATAATGCTATATTTGCAAGACTTTCTTGATTTGATTCTTGTAAAAGTCTGAAAATACATCACCTAAAGTACGAATGAACGAATTGTATTAATTTACTTCATTTAACTTTCTGCATCAAGTATCGCTTACCACATTGTTGAAAGAGCTTCCATTTTCAGGTCCCCGTCCCTTCATATCAAGTTGAGTATCCACTGGCTCATTCAAAAGATGATGAACAAATGCAGAAACAGAGTGAGCCTCAGTCAAGGCAAAATTGTTATTACCCATGTCATACCATTCAGGTAGATGGGAAAACCAGCCCAATGAAGCCCTACATATGAGCAAGATAAATAACTTAACTATGCTACTAAATGTTTTAGTGACACAAAATCACAGCATACACGTACAGAAAAGTTTGTGTTAATTTGAAACTCTGTTTCAATACTCAATTTTCCTTCCATAATAATAAGCCTCCTTCATTTCAGCTCAAGGCAAGAAAGGCAATTCAAAATCTATAAACAGCAAAGGTCTGTTTCAAGTTTTTTTTTTTTTACCTGTAAATCCTGTCTTCCAGTAGCTGCAGCCCACTGCTGAAGTTCTGTAGACTACCCTGTGACTTACAAGAGCAAAATTTTAGCCCTAGTAGCATGAGGGTGAAAAAGGTTCCAGAAGCAGCTGGGTGGTGGGAAAAGTTCCAAGTGAGCTTTGTGGTTCCTTGTAACAATCGACCTAGTAGTAAAAGCTGTTCAATACTATTATGGCGAACCACCTGCACACAAAAGAATAGGAGAAAAAAGAAAGTTTTTAAAAAGAAAAAAAAAAAAAAACAAGTAGATTTTTCAGTTGAACAATTTGACTAATAAGCATGCAGAGGAAACAAAAGCCTTGATAGGTTCTCTTACATTAGTAAGCAAGAGAAAATGCTAAAATAAGGTAAATTACTAAACACATGATGGGATAAGTGAAGATATAAACTGTACAAAATGTCATATGAAAGTCAGAGCAGTATCATTCTATGATCACACACTTCCAAGCATTCCAAAAATGGAAGCAGATAATTCAGAACAGTATGGAATGGCATGAGATCTGAACACTTGTTAGAGAAAAAGAGTTGTATAGGTACAAAACACAAAACATATCACCTCAAAGCGATCAATAAAAAATCCAATCCAAAGTCTCTGGGCCATTATCTGTTCAACAGGGTCCTTTTCTGGTGGTAATTCTGGCTCCCCAGGAGCCAGGTGAGGCCTTAACTTAGCAGCGGGCCCAGAATACCGTGTCTCAGATGCAAAAAGACCTCTTTTCGTGTCAACCGTCCACAACCATGCATCAACGAGTTCAGCAAGGATAAGAGGACCCAGATGAGGAGCTGCTGAAACCAACCATGTCCAAATAAATATACCAGTCTCCATTGCATCAGGGGTTAAAATGTAAGCTGGGCACCAGCAAAGGAGACGAAGAAGCTGTGCAAAGCTCTCAATAGATTTTGAATCTGAACCCTGTAACAGATATTGTACCACCAATATCAGCAGGAGTGACATAGGGCAAAAACAAATGCCTTCGAGAATTAAGTAAAGATGAGGTAGAGCCTTACATTTACCATATCTGAAAGAAGTAAAGCAGTAGCTTGAGAACATGTTTCACGAAATGAAGATTTATCTACCTCTACACCTGTCTCTGCTATGTTAACAAACTTCTGAAGTAGACGCACAAACCTCATAAGTAATAACTCACAAAAAGAGTAAGTTTTGGGAGGTGAATCGCGAACCATAGCTGCAGATCCAAAGGTTGGAGGATCAAGATTATGCCCATTTCCTATCATTAGGAGATTAGAATCAAGCCCACCAATGCCCTCATATATCCTTCTCATTCCAGCTATCTCCCCAGCATAGTTAGATTTTACAGTAGCACTCACCATACCAGTACTTAGCACCTCCAAATTAAACGCCTCTGTCAGTGCTAAGTTTCCTCCAGATGCTGCAGCAGCTGCAGCCATGACAGCAGGAATATTTGCAGTTTTTGTGTCAGTCCAACAATCATTTTTACCAGTACCAATCTTAATCTCAGATAGAAGAGAAACAACATCTTTAGTTGGCTGTGTTTTTTGCCAGGTGTTTCCTTTGCATAGCTTTTCCTGAGGAACAACATTCTCTTAATTTTAGATAACTGAGATTCTAAAGAAGAAGCAACAGTGGCTGGTAAGGTATAATTAAAAGATATATGATATATCAAATCATTGAAGCATGTTAGTGAGACCATTCATTGCAGAGTGGTTTCACCGACAAAAACATAGAACTCAGAGCAGTTAAGTTGAACTGCTCAATAACAGAAACATTGGTTTAACTTATAAATGTCATATAATGAAAACAATCATACAGCATCACGGTGAACTCTAAACAAGAAACCTGAAGAAGGCCCTGAGTAGTGCAAGGAGCATATGATAGCGACACAATTATCCATTCCCGAACAGTCTTCTGGTACAAAGAACGGATGGTTGCAACCCATGCAGGATCACTGACAAGAGTTGCAGGAGGATCATTCTGTGCAGAAAATAGCAGCAAATCCAGACAAGAAGACTTCCACAGAATCTGAAAGCACATAAACCATTATGGGGTTAGAATTAGGAACACTGCAACAGAAGCAAAAGAAAATTGCATGAAAGAAAATTTGAATAATTTGAAATGTAAAAAACAAATGGAATTTCAACCTGAGGGTATCGATCTTTAAGTCGATTCAACAAATTAACTGAGATATCCCGAACATGTTCATCCCTCTGAGACAAGTTTTTAATGAGAAAACAGGCATGGGCAGACAGAGTAGACTCTCTAGTCTCAGCAATCTGCCCAGTCTCAGATGTTCGATCATCCTGTGAGAAGTTGCATCATATTCTTAACCTTGTAAAGTCTAACACTTTCAACAAAAAATGGGAAAACACATGGATGCAATAAAGGATTGTGAGCAAGCATGTCACCACAAACACAACCATAATTCATAAATTAACTTCATCAAGTTGCTTCATATTTGAAATTCCCAGCCTCATATCATTATTAAAGATGCCTACATGCAAGGCAGGGTCATTGCATTAACTTTTATTAGCATACCGAAACTTAGTTCTAATATGTTGAATATTAGGAAACCTTTGTCTCTACCTAGTAGAAGCTGTCTTAGTTTCCTATTCTTATTAGTAGTTTCCTATTCCTATTAGGGTTAATTTAGTATGTAGTTTAGTATATATATAGAGGTACGTAGACACATAGGGAGATACAATCTACTATAATCTTTCAATATAATATATTCTTTCTATTCTCAATTCTCTGGTTTCTCACATATTTTGCTTCCGCCTAACTGGCGGGTGGTGTTTATTCTCCACCCGCCAGGCCTTTCAATCCCTCAATTTTAATAGGTTATATAGGCACAAGGAGATATTAAAAGGGGAAAAGAGTGTGACAATACCATCCAGCCTAATGCTGTTTCAAAGGCCCTGTAGATGATTGCTGTCAAGCACTGGGAAACTGCTGGCATAAGATTAGGGCTTTTCAAGTATTCAAAGACACAACTGAAAGCACTACAAGAAGCAGTTGAAGCAGGGCCCACATTCAGGATGCCACCATTGCTGCTGAATCGTATGATCTCTAAAAACGCTACCGCAAGTAGATAAGTTGCCTTCACACCTATGTAAGTAAGAAAAGAATCAACAATGCCTTAATATTCTTGACCATCAACTCTGAAGCCAAGCATAGGAGGCATAAAAATAAGAGAAATACATGGAAAACTCTGTTTTTCAACACCAAAGATGAAATATCATCAAGACCTGAAATTGTGCTCATTGCTGAAAGCTCCAAGCGTCCTCCTAATGCAGCAGAAAGAGCAGTCCTCTGACTTACAGCAGCTTTTTCATTTCCACTCCCCCTTCGGCTACCTGGGTTATGAAGAGCATTAAGTTCCAACTCATCTTCGAGCCATTTCACAGAGCTCACAACCTGATGCAAATGTCCGTTGGTATTAAAGCCTTAAAATAAATATTTCCTTCAACAAAATATGCTATTGTCTCTAGAAATGAAAGACCAGAAATCAGAGTAATAGCAATGAATAATAATATTATTATTAATAACAACAATAATAAACATGCATGAAAAGTGCAGGCATCAAATAGTAGCAGATTAGTGGATATAACTAGTATAGAGTCCATATTCCAAATCATGATTTGCTGAAACTTTCATGCCATCACAAGTTGTACCCCTACAAAACTTCTGTAAATATACAATTTCTACAGGTAAACTTGGAGTGGGGCACATAGAATCAGTACTAATTCATCTCATGAAGTACTCTCTGACACCCCAGGAATCCCTTTCATCTAATTTAGATTCTCCTATTCCTCATATAACTGATGCCTTCTGCTAGACATTTTGACTTAACCGTATTTAGGAAGCTTAAGATGAATGTGTCTGCACTAAATTCTAAGGTGTCTTTTTTTTATTAACGAGTATTACAAGAAAGTAGCTTTTTACAAGTAATGTTATTACAAGATCTCTTAAAATCTTGTGAATTCAAATATGAGACAGATTTATTAAAAAGGAAAAGAGATAAAAGAAAAATGCTAACCAATTGCTAAAACAGAAATGCAACAGTTCATGTCTGTGCTTCAATTTAATTGAAAAAACAAATAATAGTTGGTGGATATAGGCAAATAGCTAAACCAGAAGACATTTCAGATTTGCCACTTGCAGTGTATAACTTACAAGAGGCGGGGTCCCCTGGGAGATGCGCTGGACAGCAGAAGACCACTGAGAATTCCACATATATGGCCCGCTTACTGCTTGAAGTGCGATTGTTCCCATGCTGCCAACACTGTTTAGAGTAGTGGAAATAGGCTTTGACACACCTTGATTTTTCTGTATTGGAGGAGCTAACCCAAAGAGAGCAACATAAAACCACAAATTTCTAAATAACTTTAGAAGTGAGGGTTCAACATCTACAGTGGGATCAAAATCTGAACATATCTCGGCAACAGCAGGAAGTAGAGGCCCAAGAAAATCTGCTCCACTCCTGCAAAAGACAAGGTCCATTAGCTTCGCTGAATACAATAGTATCAGTACCTTCTGCTTAGCCAAGGTTAGCAGGTGCCTACCTTCCACTTTTTGCCTCGGCAGCCAAGCCCACATCTGAACACAATGACAACAACCGGTGACGGTAATCTGAGCGCAACTTAGGGTTGATGAGTCTACTGGCAATCAGAAGAAATCCTGCAGGAAGTGTCTAGAATTTGATTGCACATGTGAGCACCACAGAAATACCCAAACCTTCATAAATAAATCCAAAGCTTACTAGTATACCAAAAATGGCAACGAACCTCAATGCGTTCTGTGGTAGCTTCTGGAACCAAGGTTTTACTTTCAGCTGAGCCAATATCAGAAAGTTTACTCAAGTAACTTCGAGTCATCAGAACAATAGCTTCACGGTAAGACTTCTCAAAGCCTAAACTTGCCAGATGAGAAACAGCATCAAGAAGCTGCAATAACTCCAACAAAACATATGGTTGAGCAACTGAGAAAAAAGATTAAAGGAAGCAATAAACATTGAGAAGACAAAAGGGCAGAAAGATAAGGTCCACTAAAGTACACCAGAAAAGACAATCATACTCGGAGTCTTAGCAATCCCGGCACCAAAGCATCACCCTCTTCTAAACTTTCAATAAACAATGGCAATATCATGTCAACCACTTCAGCCTTGTTAACTTTGACATTCAGGTCAGCTAGTAACCTTATAGCATTCAACTGAATAGCAGAAGCTGCCTGTTTCTCCTTCTCTTGCTGAAAATTGGCATAAAAAGAGGCATAACATTCATATAAAAGTAGAAAAAAAAACTTACAAGTGGAAGAGCAACTAATCAACCAGATATACCTATTATTCAAGTCCACCATGTGCTAGTTTGGACCAACTCATTTTGGAGCTTATCTACTCCAAAAAGAAGTTGGGCAATACACTAAACGTAAACAAGGCTTTTTAAGGTTAGAAAGGTGGGAAGAATTTTTTTTTTTTTTTTTTTTGAGAAGCTCCAAATGAGGCTTTCTTCAAAATCCTCATTTTCAAGAAGCAATCAGTTGGGCAAAACAGGCACTATGCAAATCAAACTTCGAAGTACATTGTTCCAAAGCAAGAGATCACTATGTATATCCTACTATCATACAAAACTGTGGGAAAGTTTACTACAAAATGTATCTGAATGTCTCAAGTAAAAAACTGATGAATGGTAGCTTATTGTGCTAGCAGATATTGTAAAACTAACATAAAGTGTATGTACCCTATTTTTACATCTCTTACGTTCTCTTTATAAGTGCATTTTTTGTATGATCACTCATCCTAAGCAAAAACACTACATTCCACTATGGTTTTTCTGACTTCCTCGGGAACTTCAACTTTGAACTTTGTAAAATGTACGAAAGCAACCACCAAACAAACTATTAGGAAACAAGGGAAACATGTATGTACACAGAATAAAGCAATAATCGTTACTTGATACACCCGTGCACACTCTCAACTACCAATAAATATGTATTCCATGTTCCCAATGTTAACATGTGTCAACTCACCTCTTCTCGGTAGTCATTTCTTTCCCGAATACTTGTAGCTAATCCCATAATGAAAGTGTCCACAGGAGATCGATCTATTTTCCATCCAAATTCAATTATCTCAGAACTAGTCTTCAAAACACTTTCAAACATGGCCCCTTGACTGCTGGCCCAAGTGTCAGCCTGCCAGTAAAGACCAATGTACAAAAACATTTAACAACAATATGCATCACTTTTGAAACAATCTAACCAAGCCCCAACATTGTACCTGAGCACATGTAGCCAGGACAAGAGGTTTAAATCGAATTAGCAAAACGCGAAGCAGTTGGCCACTGCGAGCAGCAGCAGCTTGGGAAATTCCAGCAAGCAAGGAGCTGAACAGATCTTCACAAGTTCTCAACTTCCGCCACACTGAGAACAAGCATGCCTCAGCAGCCTCAATCAATAGTGCAAGAGCTCCATGCAACAATCGCTTTGATGACTTCCCATCAGAATCAAGGGTACCAACTGTTTTAATCTGCAACTTAGAAGCTGCTTGGTAAACTGAAAGTTTTGTGTTGATCCTAACTTTCAGAGACTGACCTTGTTCTGACCAGTCATGCTTCCTTATCTGAAAGAACCAAGTAATTGAATAAGATTGCATCTCTCTTTCACTAAGACATCTTATACAATGGAAAAATAAAGATAAGTTTCATAATTCATTGATTTTACCTTAAGAAAAGCCACCATTGACTGTAATTGCTCCCTAGCAATACTTCTCACTTGCTCCAAAAGCTTGAGATCAACTTGTGCTTTGTCCAATATGTGTCCTATCAATTTGAAAGCTATTTCGCGCTTCTCAAGGCTATCTAAGGACTCCTCCTCAAAAGAAGCAATAGCTCGCCTATAGGCACCACTGCCTCCACCACCATCATTAAAACCCATATTTGCTGCCAGTGAGTCCACATTGGTCCTCCAAGGACCGCTACTCCCATTCATCACTATACCCTTGGGTGACTGTGAGCTGCCTGCGTCATCTGCAATCCTAGTAACTAAACTACTGGATGATCCAGATGCATTGCTCATATCATTTCCAGGACTCGACCTCTCATGGCCCATACTCAGAGGTGAACTCTGAGCTGAGGTTGCTACTGAGTTGTTCGAAATGAGCTCTCTCGGAGAGCCTGGAATGCAAATCTCAAACCGATCAAGGAGAGTGGAAACTAACCTATCCACGTCAGAAGGAACGGTAGGAGGGAAATTTAGAGATATGGCATGCAAGAACACCTTAGAAATTCTAACATCTCCACTTACATTGCCTATTGCAGCTATCAAAATCTCGCCTGTGAAGCCCGAAACATCTGAAGCGAAATCTGGGCAAAGAATCGAGGCTTTTGAGACATATCCCAAAAAATCAGTAAAGAATGATGCAATCGAGTCGATCCCAAAGGATTGCGGCCAAAAGGATGGGTTGAAAGAAGAAAAAATAGAGCGATAAAAGGCTAGGATGAGCGATTTGGGCCATTTGTCTACGCAATTGGAGCATTTGGAGAGGAATCGAGCCACCGCAAGGACTGCATTGAGCTGTGGCCTAGAAACTCTAGGAGATCCCACGAGCAGTGCCTCCGGCGGTGGACACCGGCGACACAACCACGTCAACTTCTCCTGAAATTGAGCTGGATTGTCCGCGATCAAATCGCACAGCTCAATTAATGACTCCATTTCGAACTCCGATCTACCCCCGAGTAACTAAAAACTCTAATAATCAACGAACGCAGAGTTCCAGCACTCGATCAGCTAATCAACGACATTTTAAGTAAGAATCGGCACCAATGCGGCAAAGTGTGTGCATACAAGTTGCAGTGGTAAATTCAAATACCCGAGAATTTCGGATGTATGTGTGTCTGAGAGGAAGAGGCGAGACTGGAAGTCAAATTAGGGTAAAAAGGTGGTGGGCTGGACGTGAAGTTCAACGCGGCATGCTCGTTAGGTCGCTGTTCGTCGTTCTGTGCACATCTCGTGCCTCGCTCGGTGACGGCTGCCTTTGCCCTTTGGTGTTATATCGCTTTAGTGCTCCGTAATCCGTATTATGACTGTATACTGAGTTACTGTTGACAAGGGCATCGGATTCTACGGTACTATAATTACCTTTGTCCTTTTCATTTGTGCATTAACTTTCCCCTTGTTTTGGAAAGCTCCAATCCTACTCTCTTATTTGTACTTTCTGAGGTGACAAACCATGATTGATTATTTTTAACATGTAGGTCCATAGAAAGAGTCTACATCAAAAGAGTTTTACTACATAAACTCCCAAAATTCTATTCCTTCATTTATACTCCCTGGGGTGGCAAATCAGGATTGGTTGTTTTCATTATGTGGGTCCATTGAAAAGTGTCTACATCAAAAGCATGTGAGAGGGAGTACAAGTTGGGAGTTTAAAATGGGAGTACACCAAGTATTTTCCACATCAAAAACATGTGAGAAGGAATACAAGTTGGGAATATAAAATAGGAGTTCACCAAGTATTTTCCTTTTCGAAATAGCTGTTAATAAAAGGAAAATGATATTTTTTCTCCTTCAAACTTTTCTCTTAATATTTTCTTTGAGTTAGTTTCAGCAATGCTCCTCCGACTATTATGATTTTCTAAAATTGATTCTCGACTTTTAATTTAGACGAAAAAGACGCTTGACTTTCTAATTTGTTACAATAAAAGTCTTTCTATTATATTATCCATCCATCTCTTAGTCGTTAGTTTAGGGGGCAAAATGGTCTTTTCATTAGCCATGCTTCTTCTTCATTTTGGTTAGAGTTAATTTCAGCAATGGTCCTCCGACTATTGCGATTTTTCAAAATTGGTCCTCGACTTTTAATTTAGACGAAAAAGACACGTGACTTTATAATTTGTTCCAGCAAAGATCCTTATGTTATCCATCCATCTCTTAGCCGTTAGTTTAGAGGAAAAAATGATCTTTTCATTAGATATGCTTCTTCTTCCTCATTTTGGTTAGTATATGTACGCATTTGACGCAAATAAGCAATGTTTCTTCTTCCTCAGGGACGATACAAATTTTTTAGCATGGACTGCATACTCCCACCATATCCGGTATTACTCTTTGAGTTTAGTATCAGTCGGGTCTTGGAATGTAATTTTTCTTTTTCTATCACCGCTGATGCGTTATTCTGTCATACTTTAGTTCTCTCTGCGGTTTCTGGGCTCGAATTCTACATGTCCAAGGATCACCATCCATCAATGTAAGCTTTTTCCTCGTAATATCTAGGAACTTTATTTTTTTACTTTGTATGAGATTTTTATGCCGGCTGGGAAGCTGCATTTCCTTATATAATTTGTTGGTTAGTGCAACTCATATCTATAGAATATAATCTTCTACACAAAGCAATGGCAACGGAAAACGAAGTGTTTCAGATGTTCGGAGTTACTCATATCTGTAAATTTTACATTTCAAGTGCGGTGGTCCCTATAACTTAATTCATATAAGTCTACCTATTCGCATTACAGCATTATGGCGCACACCGCGTTGGCTTTTGTTTTGCGCCAATCGTGTTATCTTGGTTAATCTCCATAAGTGGGCTCGGATTTTACAATATCTTTACTTGAAATCCACACGTTTACAAGGCACTTTCCCCGTATTACGTACATGTTCAAGTTCTTGAAGAAGATTATAAAAGATGGATGGATGTCGTTGGGGGGAATTCTCTTGTGGATAACAGGTAAAACCTCGATGACTTGGATGTTCACGGGCTAAATTGATACTACATCCCATGATATTTGAAATAGTATTCGTTGCCAACCAGTTTGAACATCTGTAACAAGCATGAAACTCGTAAATTTTCATTTGCATTCCATCACATTTCTGATAATGATAATTTTAATTGCAGGATATGAAGCAATGTTTGCTGACCTCGGCCACTTCTCGTATGCTGCAATTCAAGTTTTTTTGGTCGCTTTTTACAATTTAAAGTTCATGCTGGAAATTTTGTATCGTCCCTAAGGAAGAAGAAGCATTGCTTCTCTACGTCAAATGCGTACTCATACTAACCAAAATGAGGAAGAAGACGCATAGCTATTGAAAGACCATTTTGCCCCCTAAACTAATGGCTAAGAGATGAATGGATAATAGAAGGACCTTTGCTGGAATAAATTAGAAAGTCAAGTGTCTTTTTCTTCCAAATTAAAAGTCGAAGACCAATTTTGAAAAATTGCAATAGTCAGATGACCATTGCTGAAATTAACTCTATTTTCTTTACATGTTGTGGTTTAAGATCATTGGTGTTCATGACTTGAATGACACTACCATTAATTAAAAAGAAAGTTAATTTTTTAATTACAAAATATTATCTAAGGAAGGGAAGATTAGAGAAAGAAAATTTTAGAAATAAGGGTAAATACCATTACTTTAAAATTAGCGATTAATTTGTAAAAACATCTAAAAGAATAATGAATATCTTATAATAATAATTTATAAATTATATAAAAATCAATTATTATATTTAATAAATAATAATAATAATAATAATAATAATAATAATATATAATAATATATTATTTATAATAATAATAAAATATGTAACTATTTTATTAAATGTGGGATGGCTCTCTATATAGGTAAGTGAGGTAACTTAAAAAAAAAAAAAAAGAGTTTATTACCGAAATGGTCCCCGACTATTGTGAAATTACCAATTTGGTCATCAATAATTTTTTGTGCCCAATTAAGTCCCTTGACTTTGAAAATGTTAACCATTTTAGTCCTCCGTTAGGTCGGGTGTTAGAAGTCTGTTAAATTAGAGGGCATTGGTGGAATTTCACATTAAAAAATCCATTTCTTATATTATTTAATTGATTAATCCATTTCAATTTGAGAAGACCCATTTGCATATCTTTGATCTGTTTATTTCCGGTGGTGTTCATATGGTTTGGAACTTTACGGTGGTTATCGGCTTTTTCGGCGTTGTGTGTTTTTTCCAAAAAGTTCAACCCGTACTGAATCGGTAGGATGTATTTCTGGCGTTGGGAGTATTTTCCGGCGAAAGGCAGACGTCTGGGTGGTGTTCTTGGTCTATAAAATGGTTTGATTTCTGGATGTGTAGAATTGCAGTGGTGTTTTTGTTGTTCGATGCTTGTTGTTTGATTTTTCCGGTGGAAACTGGATCGCCAGTTTTCCTCCCAGTCGCCATTATTGGTTACTACATACCCTTTCTGTTTCTTTCTTTGCATAACTCAAAAGCTTCGTCCTTTTTGTCCTCTGGATCTCCCCAACAAAAGGGTTGTTTTGTTTGTTTGTTTTCTTGCATTTTCCACTCCCATCAAGATGCAAGATCCATCAGGTTCGAAACCATTGGCCAACCAAACACCGCCGTTTCCCTCTGCATTCCGGCAATTGCACCATCGGAGGATCTGGATCTGGCGTCCGACCCCTTCGACACCGCCGTGCCAGCCGGGAGCTTCGAGGAGATGTGATCTGAGGACGATATCTTCTCTACTTACATGGACATCGAGAAGCTCAGCGCCGGATCCGGCGCCGCCGTCGATGCTTCTGCGGCGGTGGGGGCGGAGAGTGGCGGCAATGGAGTGAAGAGCTCGAACCAGCTGCGGCATCACATAGCAACTGAGTGGATTCAGATCCGCAGCTGAGTGGATTCAGATTTGCTCTAATTTAACTATATCTAATGTGAAATTCCACTAATGCCCTCTAATTTAACAGACTTCTAACACCTAACTTAACGGAGGACTAAAATGGTTAACATTTTCAAAGTCGAGAGACCAAATTGGGCAAGAAAAATTGTTAAGGACTAAATTGGTAATTTTACAATAGTCGAGGGACCATTTCGGTAATAAACTCAAAAAAAATTTATTGTTTATCGCTATTCAAAGCTAATTTGATTAATAAAATTAATTGAGAAAATTATCAAATAAATTTTTCGAACATTACCTAAAAAGTTGTTGGAAATAATGAACCAAAATTCGATTTAATATCTCAAAATAGTATTTATATATACACACACAAATATATAAAATACTATTCGATATATATCTGAAATATATATATATATACACACAAATATATATAAATCAGACCCCACGGTTATAAATACATATATATCTACGAAAAAAGATATACATATATCTATATCAATTGAAATTAGAACTTATAATCCTCAGATTATAATTCCATTTTTGCTTAGAGCATAATCCAAAACAAGAAAGAAGATGAAGAAAGTTAGTACAAGCAAGGCAATGACATTCCCACTAGTTATCTTTTTAGTTATTAATTCCGCTGCTTTGTTTATGTTAATGATGGTTTATAAGTGTGATTAAGAGATAGAAAAGTGGGGTGTTACAAATACATTTTGACCCCTAAACTATTTAAAACCACCTTTCTAGACATTGGTCCATGAAGCTTGGTAGACCACAACCCTCCAACCCCTTTGTCTGATCTTTGCTAGTGATGTAGCAAAAATAAGATGTGAGCTCGATGTGTTATATCGTCCGCAGGGGATTGGGGGATATGGCACGCACTATGCAATCACAATAAACTAGGCACTAGCATAAGGAAATCAACAAGAAGATAAGCAAACTACAAGTTTAAGGAAATAATAAGACTAACACATATACACAAAGATAAACACAAAATAAAGAAATAGGACTCAAGCTAGGGATCATTATCATCTAGATGCTTTAACAACCTAAGGGATTAGGGAGAACAATTAACCAAGGAATCAAGCGGAATGCACGTAGGTATCCTAGTCTACGAACCATTCTCATGATTAATATACAAGGACTAAAACAAGAAATTGCCCCGCTTTCGTGGTGAATCAATTCCAAGTCCATCAAACACACAAAGCATCTAAAGACCCCAATTTCCCCTATTTTCGTAGGAAAAAATCGGGTCTATGCAAGGGATGGCTTGGATTCATCACCCAACTCTCGTTGAGGCAAGGAATCCTCCAAAAACAAGCTAATGAATGTGTACATCAAACATTAACAAGATATAAATACAAAACATTCACAAACACATGAACCCTAGGTTGGAGTTCTTCTCATTTTTTTGCAATAATCACAAATCAAGCATCAAGATAGAAAATACAACCCTAACTCAAGTCCATAAACTAACTACTCATGATTAAATAGCATAAGAACACAAGAACACAAGCATTAAACATAAATCTTGCAAAAGAAAGAGATAAAAGGAAGAAAGATTCTCTATTGAAAATGGATGGTGGAATCTTGAAATGTTGGAATCCAAGCTTCAAATCCAAGATTACAAGCTTCAAAAGTGTTAAGAAACATAAATTTAAGCCTAATCTAACCTAAAAATATAAAGGGAAGTAAATGAGAGTGTCCAGGATTCTAACAAGAGTCAAAACCAAGTTGAAATGACACAAAAACGCGCCTAAATAGAGCAGAGCACAGTGGGACGCCCTTAGGGATGGGCGTACGTCAGGGGGTACGATTTTTGGTGCATTTCCAGTGAAAACTAGACCAGGGAGAAGAGATGCATACTGGCCAAGGGATGGGGGTACCCAAGGCAGTACGAGGCTCTTGGAAACAGAATTATGTGCACTTGTCTTGACTTCTAGGCTATTTTTCTCCTCTAAAACCATTTTATTGGCACTTATGGTCTTCAACAAAGTTGTAGACCTTTAATTTAGATTTCCAATGGTGCAAGATTCACTTCATTTGGATATTCCTAGGCTGATATATGGTCAAAAAACTGAACAGTGTCTGAAATGAGCGAAAATTACAATGTCTTGATCTTTTGCTCCTCTTTTGTTTTGATTTGCCCAAATGACTAAGACCATTGAATACACCACTCTTAGGTTCCCTTGGACTCCTAATGCATCCAAAATGCTCCATTTGACTCCAATGTCCACCAAAATGCCTGAAAATACTCATCTTTGTTTCCAAACAAAACTCCTTGCAAAATAACACAATTTAATCATAATCTCATGAAATTTGGAATGACCTATAAGCAAAATGACTTAGTGAAAGGGAGGAAAATAAAGACAAATAAGCATTTATCAGCTAGAAACAAGCCAATTTACCACTTTGCCCATAACCAATCATTGATTATCTACCTAGGATTTTGGATCCTATAAAAACCTCACTATTCCATTGTTGATTCCCTGGTCTTTTTCTTTGCCTCACCCAAAAATTTGTCTGCCAAGAGAAGAAGTAACAACACAGTAAGTTCATCTTCATTTTCCCTTCAAATCTTAGCCTTCCATTTTCTCTTCTAGCTTTCATCCATTCTCTGAGGTTCTAGTCTAAAGCTTTGTATGGTTTGTTTGGGGAGTTTAGGTGGTGAAAGAGGTGCTAGCTAGGTTGGGAGGAAGAAGAGATCCAAGCAAGAAGAAGAAGTCTACAAAGGTATAACCCCATGGACCCCCTCTTCAAATTTTGGCTCTGTGAAGCCTAGTTTCTAGGTAGAAATGATAGATTTTTTATTGTGTTTGAGCTAGGAAGTGATATATTATTTGTCTATGATGTGTTGATAATGTTTTGGATGTGTTTGAATTGCTTGAAGTTGAATTGCTGATGAAAGTAGATCATCTGGTGCACAGACAGTGTGCACCAGATTATGTAACGGCCCTAGCCAACGGCCCATCAAGGGGATCGTTGGCTAGAGCCGTGACCAGCCGGGCCTAGGGCACGACCCTAGGAGAGGGTCGTTGCCTAGGCCCGACGTTGTAGCGGCTTGAGGGGGGCGGCCCATGATGAGCCCCGCCCCTGGTCCCTGAGTTGTTTTCTGTGCAGTGGCCGGGCCCTTGTGGCTCAGCTACGTGTCGTTTCGGACCAGGTGTCTCGGGGCCGTCTTGACGCACGTTTTGGTTTTGATTTCGTTGAATTTGGATTAGAGATGAGCATGTTATGATGGATTTGGTGATGAATTTGATTCACAGTATGATTTGTTTAAGTTCACTGTAATTGGGAATTGCCTTGTTTTATCTTCCTGATGTTGTTGTGAAATGAATAGAAAAGCATGATCACTTTGTGATAAACATTATTTTTAGTGTTATTTTATATAATCTTTTTATAGTTTATTTGCAATAATTAATTAATTAATTTATTTATTTATATATATTTTTATTTATTATTATTTTTAATAGCTTTATTAATTTTGTTCAAATTTTAGAATAATTATTATTAAATTTGTTTAGTATTTCAATTTTGTCAGTTCAATAATTCTTTGATCCTTATTATTAATAATAATATTTATTAGGGAAAATGGCATTTTTTCCCCCTATGTTATATGCTTATAGCACTTTTTCTCCCTGAGTTATTCATGCATCCACATTTGCCCCCTCAATTATTATAAATGTGGCAGTTTTTCCCCCTGATAATATTAAATAGACATTTTTACCCTTAAATACATATTTTATTTATTTCTCTTGTTCAACAAATTATTGTTTATACGTAGGGATGGCCACGGTTCGGTTTGAACTGAACCGAACACTATAGCAATCAAATAAAAAAAAATTCGGTTATGATTCATAACATAACCCAATATTTGGGTTTCCGTTTATTAAAATTGTGAAGTGGAAAAAAATAGATTCTGAACCGTGAACCAGAGGTTCAAATCGGAACAACTACTAGCAATAGCTTAAAATTAGAATTATAATATTTGCAAATAGTGTATGTTTTTTTCGCATTTATATTGACACTCACATATAAGTATATATAATCGCGATTTGGTTTTTATTTTGAATCGTTGTTTCACAATTTCGGATCCAATTTGAACTGTTGGTTCAAACATTATTTTAAAATTTTATTTTTTTATTTTTAAAGTATTCTAAATTCAACAATTAATGTATTTTATTTTTTCAAATTGTGGTTATAATTTGTTGGAGAAGTAAAATAAAGGAAATATTTATTTTAAGGGTAAATATGTCCATTTAATATATCAGGGGGGAAAATTGCCACTTAAATAATATAGGGGGAAAAAGTGCTATAAGTATATAACACAGGGGGAAAAAGTGCCATTTTCCCTATTTATTATAATTTTAGTAATACATGTTCAGTAGGAGTTTAATAAATGTAGATTAGTTATATATGGTTTCTAATAAGTTTATTATTATTATTATTATTATTATTATTATTATTATTATTATTATTATTATTATTATTATTATTATTATTATTATTTACCTTCTGTTAGTCGATCACCGGGTCTAACGAACGAGAAAAGAGCCGAAGCTGAAAGCGGAAGAGAGGTTGAGGATGAGAGAGCTTTTGAAACCAGCCGCTATAAATAGAGGGAAAATCTATAATGATGGGCGAACATCTCTTCACCAAAAGCCGGAGATTTCCGGTGAACGGTGTAAAAACTGATTCTGATCGGCGGCAACGAAGTTTGGTGGCGTTGAGAAAGTCTCCTTCGGCAACAACAGAGTGTAGCGGCAGCTGCGTACTGGCATGATATTTCTTATTCTCTTAATTTAATCAATTGTTGAATTGGCTTCAATACTTTTTTGCTTTTAAATTCCCAAAATTGTCTTTGTTTTAATTAATCAATTCTTTCTTGGCATTTGTGTTTTTTTTCCTTCTCTTTAATCGCCGTCTCTTTGCTTTTTAACTCTCAAAATTGTAAACTTTATTTTCATTAATCAATTCTCAAATTCTAAGTGTAACTGCTGTTTATTTATTGTAGTTATTATTGATTTTAATTACTTATTATAAAAAATGCTTTACTAAATTGTCCAGTTCTAGGGACGTGAATTGTTTATCATATATATTTTGCATTATTCTATTTAATTAGTTGACAAGTTTAGCTAAAATACAGGATTAGTAATGGTTTCTGACTCATATTCCTAGGCTTTTTCATTCCGATTGTTATTTGATATTTTGGTTCCACTTGAATTATTGGTTTTAGCTTCCTGCATTTTAATTATTTTGCATTTGAATTCATCTTTGGCATTTGTTTATAGCACTTTAAATTATTAAGTTATTTATTTTTCAAGTTATTAAATTGCATCGTATCAATTCCCTGAGGGATCGACCCTTGCTATTGCACACTATAACTACACTGACTCGTGCACTTGCGAGGACATAATTAAAAATTGTCCATCAATTTTTGGCGCCGTTGCCGGGGAATTGTTTATTTTGCAATTTAATTTTCTTTTTTTTTCGTTAATTACTTGATTTTTTTTCCTATCTCTTCATTATTGTCATTTTTTTTCATTCTTTAATCTTGCATTTTATTTAATTCATTCCTCTAGTTAAAAATTTGCTTTATATTTGTTTTTAATTTCCCTATTCTCTTTATTTAATTTTCACATTCCTTAACAGCTTTTCTTTAATTCTATCACTTTATTATTATTGTCATTTGTTTTTCCCTTGCTTATTTAATTGATTCATTAGTCCATTTTACTTTTTGATTTTTTTTTTGTTTTAATCACAAATCCAAATTTTGAAAATTTCTACTCTCTGAAAAAATGTATGAAGTTAATTCCAATATGGATTTGGCTTTTCAAATGTCTGAGTTAGCAAAACAAATGGAAAATATGTGGTCTATGTTAAGTATGCATCAAGATAATTCATTTACAAATAATAATGGTTTTGGACAAGCTAATTCAATGAATGTTTTTAATGAAACGCATGTGCATGACTCGTTTTATAATGCACATAATTCAGGTTGGGAAAATCACTATAATTTTTGGGATGATAATCAAAATGAGTTTCAACTAAATCATCCTAATTTTTCTTGGGATGATAGTCAAAATGATTTTCAACCAAGTCATCCCAAATTTTATTGTGATTATGATCACAACGATTTTCAACCAAGTTATTCTAATTTTTATTGTGATTATAATCAAAATGACTTTCAGCCAATTGACCCATCCCAACCTGAAAAACCATCTTTGGAGGATACTTTACAGGAGTTCATGCAGGGTTGCAATATCCATGATTTCCAACCTAAAAAACAATCATTAGAAGATTCCCTGCAGGAGTTTATACAGACTTGCAATATGCAACAAGACGCACATGATCAATGGTTGCATATGCAACAAGAAACTTATGAGCCACAAGAAGAAGATGAACAACGATTCTAAGAAAATGAGGCTTGCTTTAAAAGAATCGAAGCACATTTAGAACAAATTGCTAAATTTGTGCAAGAGCATGTGCCAGGTAAGTTACCTAGTCAACCTGAAGAGGCTAAGGCTGGTGATATCAATGAAAACAAGCCAGAAGATAATATCATTTCTAAACAAGCTGAAATAATTGAAAAATTGCATAATAATGTTGATGATATTATTGTTGAAAGTGAGCTTAAATTGCATAAATCTGATAATCCTTATCTGCCTCCCATGCATTATGTGCCCCCAATCCCTATCCATGTTGATGAAAGCTTTGGAAACACCAAATCGGTGCAAAATGAATATTTAGAGGTAGAGGAGCCTTATGTACCACCCGAGCCTTATGTGGACCCAGTTCCATTTCCAAATAGGCTCAGAAGTTGTGTGCATGAAACGGTAGGTGCAGAGCTACAAAACGAATTTCCCCTAGTCCCTATGGATGTTCAAGCAGACAAATTAACCAAAAATTTGCTTGATGAAACTGTTGAGTTTTCAATTTTTACACCTTTGAATTTGCCTAATAACTCTAACCAAGTTTTTGCAGTTAAGGGGTTGAGTTTTGTTGGGGATGGTAAGTTAGAGTTTGATAAACTCCAAAAAGAAAATCTTTTGAATGGCGTTGATGAATCGATTTCTTCTTGTTATTCTAAAATTGCAGGGCTTAATCAGAATTTCAGAAATAAAAAATCTAATAAAGGAGGACTCTCTTTGTCTTCTTTTCTTTCTTCTCACAACATTGGGGACAATGTTGAAAATAAGTGTGGGGAGGGGGTTTTACCTACAAATCATAAAAAATTGAAAAATTTTAAACTTTTTAATTTTCTCATGTACATTTTCTTAAACCTTTTTATTTTGAAATTCTAATATTAATTTGAGTTTTACCTTTATGAGTCTTTTAAATACTCGGTGATAGGAATAATGCAGGTTTTTATCAGCTCTTAATGTGTATATTGCTTTTGACTAGTTGTTAATTTCTTTAATTTTATATCTTTGTCAAATCAAAAACCAAAAAAAAAAAAAATCAAAAAACAAAAAAATAAAAAAATAAAAAAATAAATAGAATTTGAAAATCACAAATAAACTTATATGTGTTATGCATTTTCTTTAGTAGTTTATATGCCTCTTTCATTTTATATTACCTTTTTCAAATTCTTAAATAATTCTTGAGTGCTATAAATTGTGGTGTAGTGTGTTGGTTCAAGGATCATCTGTATGTGAGAAGTGAGTTGAAAAGAAAAGATTATAAAAAGAATATTTTAAAAAAAATTAAAAATGAGTGTTTTATTTATTTATTTTGTTTGCAATAAAGAGATTTTACTCCGCTGAATCAGCCACCTATACACATGTACCATAAATAAATAAATAAGTGTCGTGGTCTGGTTTATGAGTACACACAAAATTGAAAACCCAATCAAGTCTGGCATAAAATGGCGAGGTTTTTGGGGAAGTTCTCTTTGAAAAAAGTCAAAATAGAAAAATAAGGAGTGGACTTTGGAAGAGATGAGCAATTGCATTTCAATTTTAATAAATGCCTTGATCTTGATTTCCTTCATGTTTTTCACCTGCACTGTGATAGAATATTTCTGAATTTGATTTAGGTTGAATTTGGTGAAATTTTCATATTTTTCTATTGAGTTTTTATATAGTTCATATAAGGGATGTCAGCACACGAGCACACATTTTATATTTATTTTAGTTGTTAAAGTTTTTAATTTCTAGCGAAATGTTTTATACATACTTTGAGTTGGCACTAACCTTGCATTGAGATAAATAAATTTGAAAGCATATTCGAGTAAAGCTCAGTTTAATGTTGGTTTTATTTTTCGTTTTATTTTCTTTTCCTGTTAATAATGCATTTGCTTGAGGACAAGCAAATAAATAAGTGTGGGGAAATTTGATAAACATTATTTTTAGTGTTATTTTATATAATCTTTTTATAGTTTATTTGCAATAATTAATTAATTTATTTATTTATTTATATATATTTTTATTTATTATTATTTTTAATAGCTTTATTAATTTTGTTCAAATTTTAGAATAATTATTATTAAATTTGTTTAGTATTTCAATTTTGTCAGTTCAATAATTCTTTGATCCTTATTATTAATAATAATATTTATTATAATTTTAGTAATACATGTTCAGTAGGAGTTTAATAAATGTAGATTAGTTATATATGATTTCTAATAAGTTTTTTATTATTATTATTATTATTATTATTATTATTATTATTTACCTTCTGTTAGTCGATCACCGGGTCTAACGAACGAGAAAAGAGCCGAAGCTGAAAGCGGAAGAGAGGTTGAGGATGAGAGAGCTTTTGAAACCAGCCGCTATAAATAGAGGGAAAATCTATAATGATGGGCGAACATCTCTTCACCAAAAGCCGGAGATTTCCGGTGAACGGTGTAAAAACTGATTCTGATCGGCGGCAACGAAGTTTGGCGGCGTTGAGAAAGTCTCCTTCGGCAACAACAGAGTGTAGCGGCAGCTGCGTACTGGCATGATATTTCTTATTCTCTTAATTTAATCAATTGTTGAATTGGCTTCAATACTTTTTTGCTTTTAAATTCCCAAAATTGTCTTTGTTTTAATTAATCAATTCTTTCTTGGCATTTGTGTTTTTTTTCCTTCTCTTTAATCGCCGTCTCTTTGCTTTTTAACTCTCAAAATTGTAAACTTTATTTTCATTAATCAATTCTCAAATTCTAAGTGTAACTGCTATTTATTTATTGTAGTTATTATTGATTTTAATTACTTATTATAAAAAATGCTTTACTAAATTGTCCAGTTCTAGGGACGTGAATTGTTTATCATATATATTTTGCATTATTCTATTTAATTAGTTGACAAGTTTAGCTAAAATACAGGATTAGTAATGGTTTCTGACTCATATTCCTAGGCTTTTTCATTCCGATTGTTATTTGATATTTTGGTTCCACTTGAATTATTGGTTTTAGCTTCCTGCATTTTAATTATTTTGCATTTGAATTCATCTTTGGCATTTGTTTATAGCACTTTAAATTATTAAGTTATTTATTTTTCAAGTTATTAAATTGCATCGTATCAATTCCCTGAGGGATCGACCCTTGCTATTGCACACTATAACTACACTGACTCGTGCACTTGCGAGGACATAATTAAAAATTGTCCATCACTTTGTGAATAAGATTTATTAGAAAAGCATGACTAGAATATGTTGTTTGATCAATGGAATTTTGAGTCTATTTTGATGGTAGAAATATAAAGAGCTTGATATGTTGCAATACTAGCATGTTGGTGTGTTTTTGGAAGTTCACTGTGATATTTAATTTGAAGCATGTGGTACATTAAATTGCATTCTAAGTAGACCACGTTTTAAAAGTGCATAAGTGACCAACGTGAGCCCAAGTATTATTTTCCAAAAATCTCATTCCACGTAGAACATCCTTATCTTATCCTTGAGAATGAATTGAGAGTATGTGCATCAGTGCATGTCTTTTGCATAAGTTAAGTGTGGTGCATATCAAATGCATGAGCGATATATAATATAATATATATATATATATATATATATATATATATATATATATATATATATATATATATATATATATATATATATATATATATATATATATGGTGAGGAAAACCTTATTTTTGAGGACCCGTTTGGACTATGTCCTCTCGGATGATTATTATGGACATTGCGGTCCCAGTACATGTAACGCGGTGTATTCCCACGTTACGAGGTTGGAAACTGCCCGCCAGGCTTGGAATCCTGGTCAGGGGGTGTGCACGCTAAAAGTTCGATACCTGATTCCACAGAGTTTGAGCATAGAACCAAGAGAGTGGTTCGGTGGACGAGATGAGTATTAGGCTGGCTAA
Organism: Ipomoea nil; assembly: GCF_001879475.1. Classification (NCBI taxonomy): domain Eukaryota; kingdom Viridiplantae; phylum Streptophyta; class Magnoliopsida; order Solanales; family Convolvulaceae; genus Ipomoea; species Ipomoea nil. The sequence goes on along the minus strand of NW_017618047.1, from coordinate 1,201,417 downwards.
ACGCCGTGCCCGGATAGGTTCGTTCACGATACGGTGAAGTTCCTACCTCGTCCATTTGCAAAGAAAGCGAGTCATTGCGACTCTAAGAAAAGAAAGAATGAAAGAAAGCGAGTCATTGCGACTCTAAGAAAGAAAGAAGGCAAGCGAGTCCTTGTGGCTCTAAGAAACCTCCACAGAAAAGTATTATATTTTACAAGCGAGTGTATGAGTATACTTATAGTTTGCACGTGATTGCATAATGAGAATGTTTGCACGAGATTACAATTGAGTATAGTATTGCACTAGATTGCATGTGAGAATGATTAACTGAGATTGTATGTTGAGTATGATTGTTTTAGTTGTACTTTGATGTCTTATATAAATCTAGTTGCATGACGAGAACTCGAAAGCATGAGAATAGTTTATTATTGATTTGATAGTATACAATTGCTTGTAAGCATGAGTTCGTTATGATGAGTTTGTTGAGATATTATGTGTTGAAATATTCATGTTGATGAGTTATTTATATTTGAAGCATGAATGTTGATATTATAGGATATAAGCATATAGTAGTCTGTGATGTATTTACAGTTGTTACGTGATGAAATTGTTTGACTTAGTATGAGATCAAATGTTTTTCCAAAGTATATTCTATAGTACTTTACAGGGTTGAGTGTGGTTATACTTAGCTTCGTGCTAACATGTGTTTTCCTATTTGTCTATGTGTTGTTTGTAAAACCCCTTTCAAGTGGGCCTAGCGTATGAGAGATGATCGAATTAGACTAGTCTAGTAGATCTAGTAGTCTGAACTCTCTTTTTTATTATGTTGATCTTTTGACGGATTTGTAGACTTTAATGTTTATGTTTGATGTTAGAACTTATGTTTTGATGTTCCGGTTTGATGACTAGACATCGGGGTGTTTTTCCCCTGATGACTTTTAATGAAGTAGTTCGAATTTTAGTTTGATTTATTGTTTTAGTTCCATCCTTAGCCTGTGCAATCACCATAGAGTGGTGGTTGTGGCGGTGACATTCCCACTAGTTTACTTATTAAGTCGTTTATCCGCTGCTTAGTTTGTATTTATTGTGGGTTTAGAATTGTAATTAAGATTAAGAAAAGTGGGGTGTTACAAGTTGGTATCAGAGCGGTACGAACCGCGGGAGACTTAGGAAGTTTGAATCTTAAGATTGGGTATAAAAACTCTAAGTGGACTAGTATAGCTAACAACCATTTACCAAAGAGGGTTATAAAGGTATATATCCATTAGGGGAAATCGCACTTTTGGTCCCTTAATTGTTGCCCGATCTGCAATGTGGTCCCTCACTATCAATTTCACTCAATTGGGTCCCTATTTGTTGTAAAACGTAGTCTATTTGGCCCCCCGGTTAAATTTCCCTCAAACTATAGTTAAAACCATGGATAGAAATGTAAATTCACAATGGCTTCCATTTACCCCTTTCCTTCATTTACGTTTACCCCATTCTCCCAATCTGTTTAGCCCCAAATCAGAGTCAGCCCTAACCCACACCAATTCGTCTTCTTCACAACACTCACAATCTTCGATTCACGTACCCATTCTCCCTAATTGAACGAGAAAACGAATTTGATATTGCACGACGATGGCTTCAAACAACTCCGGCGGATCAGTTGAATGGATTCCAGAAGTGCGTTGTTGGTGCGGCGAAGTCGCTCCGGTAAAGATGTCCTGGAGTTATGCCAACCCTGGAAAGTGATTTAGAGCATGCCCACGCTATGGAGTACATGTAAGCATCTTAGATGATTTTAGTTTGCTGTTCTTAGGTGTTTGAGTTTTAAATTTCGATTTGTTTATTGATTTTGAATTGCAGGGGAATGAAAACTGTAGGTATTTTCAATGGTTGGACTGTGATGTATCTGAGCGTGTGTCCAAAGTGATTCGAGGTCTATTGAAGAGGTTAGATAAGCAAGAGAGTGAAATGCAAAGGCTTCAAGCAGTGATTGATGAGAAAAATGTCAAGCTTAAGAAGAAGAGTCTTGCTTCAAAATTTAAATTTTTTTATGGTTTTGGATTTGGAATTATTGTAGGTTTTCTTTCTTTCAAGCTTTGGATGAGAAGTGTTGATCCAATTGTGGTAGGCTAGTCCAGTAGAACTAGAAACTATGTACCTGGCAGCTTACTGTTAATGAATTATGTTTTGGATTAATGAACTATGTACCTGCTGGATTATGGTTTATGGATTTGGAGTGTATTATAATGGATTATTCTAGTGCTAATGCTATTTTCTGTTAAGTGCTATGAACCTGTTATGAACCTAGATATTCTAATGTTATGTGAATATGTTCATTGCCTAAGCTGTTGGATATGAAGTTGTGGATATGTTCATTGCCTAAGCTGTTGGATATGAAGTTGTGGATATGTTCATTGCCTAAGGTGAAATCTGTTATGTGAATATGTTCATTGTCTGTTAAGTGCTATGAAGATGTGGATATGTTCATTGCCGAACCTGTTGGATATGAAGCTGTGGATATGTTCATTGCCTAAACTGGATATGAACTTGCAGAATATGAACCTGTTGGGTATGAATTTGCTACAACTGTTAAGGTCTAACTGTATACATAACCAAATGAGCAAAATACATTCATTTTAGCAATTTCAAGCAAGCAAGGAACATTTATAGTTTGCAAATGCCAAATGTATCTACTGACATTTTTAGGATAGGCTTTCATTGTGAAATAGCCTACCAGAAACATACAAAAATAGCAAAAATATCAAATGACCAATTCTGCAAAACCACTTGGCCACTTGAAAAGAACATGACAACTAAGTGAGCTACACCATGACACCTTGCTTGTTTAGCAAAAACATACAAAAAAAACATACACAATATTACTTTGTTCCCTTATGCTCACATACATTAGTTTTTTCTCTTGGCCAATTTCTGAAGTTCATTTAGAGTTATTACTCTCTGAGCTGATTTGTTCTTGTCAGCAACACTTGAAGCATGGACTTGTGCAGCAATAAAACTAGACTGTTGTGCCACCTGGTTCTGATGTGGTTGTGAAGTCTGAGATCCCATTACCTCTTGAGATTCTTATACAAACAAGTGGTCAGTAAGTTAAAAGAATATGTAAAAAAGCAACCTATATCTTGAAAATTCAATTACCATATCATTAAGCACAAATGAGGGGACTTGTGTTTCAACTGGGATGTCTTCAAACTGTCCTTCTATATCACCTTGACCATCAACATGCTGATTTTCCAAATCAATATCTTCAGCCATTTGAGATACCTACATGATAATAATATTAGATATAACTGTCAAATAATACAAATGAAATGTTAGACTAACTATCACATATTACCTGTGGATTTTTAGCCTTGCAAGTAGTCTTATTGTGCCCAGTCAGTCCACATACTCTGCACCTCTTCACCTCCCCTAGTTTCTTTGTTCTGACTTGAGTCTTTTGTTGCTTGCTCTCTTGAACTGGGTCTATCTTTCTCTTTTTCTTAGGCCTACCAGGTTGTGATTTATATTTAGGTGGTAGTGGTGCTGGAAGATCTATTTTCTGCCATAAGTCTGAAGATTGAATGGGAAGTATAGCAGGCTCATAAGCTCTCAAATAACTCTCAACTGAATAGTATTGATGTACATAATCTTCAGGGCTTTGCCTCTGCTTTCTTATAGCAGCTACTGCATGACTGCAAGGAATTCCAGTGAGATCCCAGGCTCTACAACTGCACTGTCTTTGGGCTAAATCCACCTTGAAAGACTTGAAGTTCTGATCATCAACTTGATAGATGTTATCATGTGCCTTGTAAGTATTATACCTAGCTGCCTTATCCTTTGCCTCTTCAAGACATTTCATAATTTTGGGACAAATCTTATGTGGATATGTCTTCATTTTGTCTCTATTTTTCTGCATTATAGTCATAAGATATATCCTAATCTTATCACACATTGTGAGGATAGGCTTGTCCCTAAAACTCAGTATAGTGTTATTCCAGCTCTCACACAAGTTGTTCAGTAGCATATCTGTCTTTGGAAATGTGCTAAAAAAAGCCCTACAGTAGTGACTAGGTTCTCTGGCAGCCAACCACTCAGCAGCTTTCTGATCTTCTTCCTTTAACTCATCCATAAGCCTTTTAAAATCTGCCTCTGTTGTGCTTTTACACACAGCCCACAATTTCAGCTTCAACACATTTCCAGTAAAACCATCCTTGAGAAAGTTAGCATGCATATGCCTTACACAAAACCTATGTTCTAGTCCAGGAAACAACTCATCCACAGCTGGTAACAAGCCCTTTTGTTTATCAGATATAATTGTCCATGCATGAGGATTACTTGAAATGTTTAAATCATTGTCAAGCAGCTCTAAGAACCATTTCCAACTATCCTTCAATTCTCCCTCAACAACAGCAAATGATATTGGAAACATGCAGTTATCACCATCAACACCAACAACAGTTAAAAGTTGCCCACCCTTTTGACTATCCTTCAAATGGCAGCCATCCAACCCAAAAAAAGGTCTACAACCTCTAAGAAACCCTTCTTTGCAAGCTGCAAAGCAAATGTATAATCTAAGAAACCTAGGTCTCCCATTAACACTAAACTCACTGTCTTGCTTCATCTTCACAGTTGTCCCAGGATTGCTTCTCTTTAATTCCTCACAGTAATCATTCAACAACTTGAATTGCTCACAATCTTGACCATCCAGCTCCTTCCTAACCTTATGTTTAGCCCTATAAGCTTGATGTTTTGTGACCTGACAATGCAATTTCTCTTTCACATGCTCTTGAAACTGTCTTCTACCCCAATCCATATTCAGTCTAAAATCATCTTTGTATAACCTAGCAAGGAAACCTGAGTTAACAGTTTTGTTTTCATCTTGGTCTCCACATGTGTGTTCAGGGTTGTATGTCTTAATTTGAAATGGACATCTAGGATCGCTCCTTGAGGCAAAGATTGTCCAACTACATATGTCATTGTGTCTACAATAAACCCTTACTCTTCTGCCCTCATTCTTTTTAAATTTCACATCCTTTCTTCTCATTGCCTCATGATACTTTACAGCCCACTTAAACTCAGAGGCAGATTTAAAAATCATTCCCAAAACAAACTTAAACCCTTCTCTTTTCAGGTATCTTTCTTGGAAGACAATTTCAGTACCATTAACCTCCCTCTCAGAATCAGAATCAGCTAAACTCCTAAAAATTTCTTCAGAAATGACACAATCAACATCAGAAACTTCTACATCAACAGCATTGTTCACACCCTTATTACTTGGTCCAGGACCATTAACTTCTACCTCTACTTCTTCAAACACAGTATTTGGGCCATTCACTTCCCTCTCAGATTGTTGTTCACTTGTCTCATCTCTGTCCTCACTCAATAGTGCATCATCTCCCAAAGACCTAGATAACTGCACTTCATAGTCCCATTGATCATCACAGTGATGTTCAACATAAATTTCCAACTCCTTGTTTCTTGGAACCTCTAAACTAAGCACTACAATATCAGCATCTGTGCTCAGTTTTCTCACTTCAATCTTTTTGACATTTTTTCTACCCTTAACCTTAACCCAAAATTGGGCCTTTTTATCACAGAACCTTAATTGTTTAACCATCCTCCTTAAATCCAATAGACTTCCCTCTTCACAGTTAAAATGATCAAAATACTCCTCAAACCCATCCCTATATTCAACTTTTGGCTTCAAAACCAGAGTACCACCAATATGCAGTTTAATAGTAAACACAGATGAATGCTCACCAACATCTATAAAGGAGTAATTTCAAATTAAAAGACAATTTAACAGTTTAGATGAAATACAAACATGGTCCATTCACAGTAAAGACAATTTCAAACATGGTCCATTCACAGTAAAATACAAACACAATAAACTAGAAGTACAGTTTGGTCCATTCAATATCAGTACACTAACTATGGTCCCCATATGGTCCCCATGTGGGTACAACAAAGTAGACAACTGGTCCCCCAAAACCCAACCTTGCACATGCGAAAAAGAAACATACTCCAATGGTTGAAGTTCAAATATATAAATTTATTAAAGTAGAATGGGTCCCTAGTAAGCAATAATTCCAGAACCCAACACATTCCACATGCTTTAATCTCCAGAAAGAGAACAAAAAATACCTTTTCTGATAAAAGTAAAGCATATGTGAGTTTTAGATACTTACACGTAGGAGTTTTATTGGAGCCATTAATCCTCCTACTAGTCATGCCGGTGCTCGTGCGTGCCTCGTCGTCCTCTTCGAAGCCTGGGGATAATGGAAGATTGGAGTAAATCGCTAGATTGGGGGTTAGGGTTATCAGACTGTAAGTGTGCAATGGAGTAAAATTATCGGAGTCAATGTGGTCAAGGAAGGGGGTAAACGTAAATGAAGGAAAGGGGTAAATGGAAGCCATTGTGAATTTACATTTCTATCCATGGTTTTAACTATAGTTTGAGGGAAATTTAACCGGGGGGCCAAATAGACTACGTTTTACAACAAATAGGGACCCAATTGAGTGAAATTGATAGTGAGGGACCACATTGCAGATCGGGCAACAATTGAGGGACCAAAAGTGCGATTTCTCCTATCCATTATATTAAAAAATTCGATCTACCAACAAAACCTAATAACTTTTTAGGTAAGTTGGCAGGCAGGCACCAAGCGGCACAATCATGAAGTGACAATTTGCTTAAAAATAGCGATAGAGTGGCAAGTTCCCTTCGTTTAGGAGATGTGTATGGGGACGAAAAGACCTTAAACTTGTTTCCTGAAACTATACATTCACCCATGCTACAACATAGTTGTTTCTTTCTCTGAAAATCTTTCCCGCCCTTCTCCTAAAGGTATCAACATTTTATTGTTACGTTTATCGTCTTTTTTCTTTCTCCCCTCCCCCGGTCCATGCATGCAACTGAATCATATCGTTCATGCATGCATATCGATCAGGGTATTCTGATATGTTTTAATTAGATATATTACTTTTAATAATTTCTTGATGCATATATGCATGTTGTAGGTTGTTTTGATAATAAATCGTGTGTGTGTGTGTGTATATAGTGCGTGCATTCAATATGATCTGATCTGATCGATATATATATAAATATATAAATATATATATCGTCGTTGATCGATCTGCAGAGGTGACTTTTTGGGAGATTGGTAGGGTGCGATAAGTTAGTCGTGTCCAGGTAGATTGTGGCGAAGACTACTACGTCTGCAAATGGAGGGGTCTTCGCTTCAGGAATCTGTACCTCCCCAATCATCATCGGCAGACGACTCATCATCATCATCTCCACCCGCTGACGTCGATTCTTCCTCATCATCATCATCATCTCCACCTGATGACGTCGATTCTTCCTCATCATCATCATCATCCCCAGGACCTGATTCAAGCCAAAGCAGCAGCAGCAGCAGCTCTAATAATGATGCTTCCCCTGATCAACTTCCTCAGTCTCAGTCGTCATCAGATGGGGATAATGGGGATTCATCATATCCTCAACCCTCTTCACTGAATCCCTCATCAGGAAAGCAAAAATCGAAGAAGAATTCATCGGACAAGGGACTCTCAGATAATGAGAAAGCCATGATTGCAGGAGTTGCAGCAGGAGCAGGACTTTTGCTTCTTATTTTGATCGTGTTCCTCATCTCTTGCTGCCGTAGAAGTAAAAGGCGAAAGCAAAAGAAATATGGTCAAATGAACTACTATAACGACGCGTCTCATGGTCATGGAGGTGGTGGAGGTAATTAATTAATTTTATTTCATCATTCGGAAGCTAGATAGTCATATATAGATGAGATATGTTTACATTATATACGTACGTTACGTACAGGTGGGTACTATCAACAAGCTGCAGGTGGACAGAATGGAAATTGGCAGAATAATAATGGGCAATATTCGGGTGAGCAGGCGCATTTTGTTAATATGCCTCCGCATATGCAAATGCAAATGCAAATGCCACCCAGCGGTGTTATGAGTTCAGAATATGGGTGGGCAATGGGTCCTCCTCCACCGCCACCACCAATGATGAGTAGTAGTGATATGAGCTCTGCAGCTTTCTCATCATCAGGTCCACACGGTGGTCAAGCAATGGCACCTCCTCCTCCGCCTCCTCTGGGTGGTTTTAACCAGAGCAGCTTCAGTTATAATGACCTGGCAGCCGCAACAGGAGGGTTTTCTCAGTCTAACTTATTGGGTCAAGGTGGGTTCGGGTATGTACATAAAGGTGTATTCCCAAACGGTAAGGAGGTTGCAGTAAAGAGTCTAAAATCTAATAGTGGACAAGGAGAGCGAGAATTTCAGGCTGAGGTTGAGATCATCAGTCGAGTGCACCATCGCCACCTTGTGTCTTTGGTTGGGTATTGCATTGCTGGATCTCAGAGGATGTTGGTATATGAGTTTGTTACCAACAACACTCTTGAATATCACCTTCATGGAAAACCCTCTCCAATTATGGACTTTCCAACAAGGCTTAAAATTGCTCTCGGCTCCGCCAAAGGCTTTGCTTACCTACATGAAGATTGTAAGTCAAGTCTGATAGCTAGATATTCCTTCTTCTTTCCATTTATAATTCAATTTAATTTCTACTGCATGCGCCCAGGCCACCCTCGCATTATACACAGAGATATAAAAGCTGCAAATATTCTACTGGACCATAATTTTGATGCAAAGGTACGTACGGTAGTATAGATACATATATACTACTTCACTTCACTTGCAACATATATACTTATATACATTTTATTAATTTTACGTTTAGGTGGCTGATTTTGGATTGGCTAAACTCTCTAACGACAACAACACTCATGTGTCGACACGAATCATGGGAACATTTGGGTGCAGTGCATGAATAGAATGCCCGCATTATTAAATTAATTAATATAATGCATATATAGTAATTATTAAGTTTGAATGATGGGCGGATATATATACATATGATGCATGCAGATACTTGGCTCCGGAGTATGCATCTAGCGGCAAACTGACAGAGAAATCTGACGTTTACTCTTATGGAGTAATGCTGTTGGAACTCATAACTGGACGACGGCCCATTGATATAAATAATGATGATGAGGACACGCTAGTGGACTGGGTAAGTTAATTAGTTGGATTATATTTGGTTACGTTGCAATATATATATATTATGTGAGTGTGAGTGTGAGTGTGCATATATATATATATATATGGTGCATGCAGGCTAGGCCATTTCTGACGCGTGCTGCAGATGGTGGAAGCTTTGAAGAAGTGGTGGATCCACGGTTGGAGAAGAATTATAATCCGCAAGAGATGAAACGCATGGTGATTTGTGCTGGTGCGTGTATTAGGCACTCTGGAAGGAGACGTCCAAAAATGAGCCAAATAGTACGTGCATTGGAAGGTGATGCGTCTTTGGATGATCTAAACATGAATGCTGTGGCAGGGAAAACCGATTTCGACTCCGCTGCCACTTCCCAATCCTCTGGACAGCAATCAAGTCACGGGTTTAGTAGCGGTGAGCACTAGTCCTATTCTAATTAACCTCAACTCCATCCCTAACTAAGTACCCAGGCCACCCAATGCTAATTAAAATCTTCTCAACATTATATGTATGTGCCGTGCAAGCAACAACATCAATACTCTATCTATATATCTATATATATATATATAGCTTTAATTTATGTGTAAAATGTACAGTTAATGGACTTGTATATATATATTAATTAATGGAGTGTAACCCCCCTCACCATAGGTACTCTTTTTTTTTTTTTTTCTTTTTCTTTTTTTCTTTTCTTTTATGTAGTTACATTTTTTAATGGATCAGATCAGACTTCGATCAAAACATATGCATAGCCATGGACCGGAGTATTTTATTTTCAAACAAATTAAAATACTTAGCTAGCTATTATTAGATCGATCCTCTATCGGAGCACATACATACGGTTGGTTTTACAATTCACGAGTAATCAACGGTTAACCTACACAATTATTAAAAATGAAGTGCAGACACGCATAAAATTGAGTAAAGAAAAGCAAAGAGACTCAAAGCAATAATTTCAGTTATACTTGCCAGCCTTCAGAATTTCGAGGCCCGTTTCACACACCCTTGGAAGATGGAAGGGGTATATATACAGGAGAACTTAGTATACAAAAGGAAACCGAATTTAACCCAATGAGATAGCTCAAATGACAAATGAGATCTCTTTGTGGAGAAGAATTTTGAGATAACCCAAGTTCGATTCCCCCTAGGCCAGTTCCTATGCCTCTCGGAGCAAGCGGAGATTAATTGAGTGGACTTAGACCGTAAGACGAACGGAGAAAGACCCGAAAACCGAATTCCTAAGGGACTAGGGCTAGGCTAGGCCTATACTTATCAAAAAAAAAAAAAAGCAAACACCATGTCATGGATATGATGATACAACAACAACGGGACCTGGGCTAGGCTATGAAATTGGAATGCAATTATTAAATGTGGATGTGGATGTGGCGGTTTCCGGCGGTGGTGTCCTGTCATCCTGAAGCAGCAGCACCTTGAGTGTGCCTGATTCCTTCAACCAGGCTGCCACCACAGCCCCCGATGATACAAACCTCCCGATATTACACTTTGCTATCTCAAAAGGAGCTCCAATGCTGTTGAGCAGCGCTTCAATGGCACGCTTAAGCGCCCCATCTCCCATTACCTTGCTGTGCTTACCCCATCCTGTCAAAATGCTGCATTGCATGCATGTTCACTCTAATTATATATCATCCTCCTCCCCTCTCACTTTCAATCACTTTTAAATAAGCAAAACAAAACATACCTCAACCACTTTGGTAGCTCATTCCCTTCAAAAACAATGGTGCGTATGCTAAGCAGCCACGCATGCACCATAGCGCGTGCAGCCCCCGAAGACATCAAATGCAGATCCAAGCATGAATTGGACCACGTATTTTCCCACACATTCCGACGTTTACCTTCTAGCACAACCAATTGTGCACCCCGTCTCTGCAAACAGATCAGATGGATATACATATATATAAGAAAGAAATAAATGATTTGCATGATACTATGTATGCAGAAAGCACCACTGCCCTGCAGGAGAATAATCCAATTCATTAAAGATGTTTTGCTTAAATACAGCCTCTTTTTCAGGAGAAGATAGAAACAATATGGGTTAACGCTCAACATTTAAACCACAACCCTCCTATGTCATTCAAAAATAACTTCGAATTCCAAAAAGAAATTTCCTTTTCTTTTCATGATTGCCCCACAAGTATGGCATTGAAACCACCTTTATTCACAGGAAATCAAGACTAAATTAATCCTAGATAGCTAGTACGCCTTATGGCAGAAAGTAACTGAAAGCTAAGGCAGCTAATTAACATTCTTAAAACTAAATTTACTTTAATAATATACTGACTTCCTTCATACGTAAGAACAAGTCCTGCATTGTCTTAGATTGCTGTTTGAGATGAGAATGGAACTCATGGGCATTAACATTATGGTCTAATACAAATACAAATGAATTTTAAATTTAGCTATACTATACCTGACCAAAATGCCACAGCATGTCAGTCAAAGCATTATAGAACGCAGATGCAGTTGAGGAGTCCATCTGCTTCACCTCATCAAAAAGAGATAGAGCTTGCACCCATACATCTTCACAATGACCCATGAGAAGTCCATGTGCCACTCCATAAACATGATTATCAAATATTCGGAGTTCCTCCAACAACAATGATGCTTCTTCAAATGAACTACAACGGCTGCAGCAACAGATCGAAAAGCTCAAATAAATTAATTAATTATCCATCCATAACTGGAAAGAGATGGACATGGATATATAGAACAAAGTATCATATTGGATTATCAGTTAAGTAAATGTGATTTTGGCACCCTAAAAGCACAACATCCTTAAGTGGATATAATACGGAGTATATGTATAAAGCAAATTGATGACACAAATATTTACAAAACCAAATTCTGCCTACTGTCAGAGTAAGCTAGAGCATCAGTAAAGAAAGCATATAAGAGCATAGGGAGAGGAAGACTATAAATAATCCCTACAAAGGAAAAGATGATCAGATTAGGCTATTGGGCTGTAGAAAATTGACAAATGGAAAGAGAAAGTAATACCTGCAAGCATTCAAGATTGCTGAAAAGGTGACAACATTTGGTTTTATTTCCAATTCATGCATCTTATGGAAAATTCCCAATACACAAAGTAAGTCCTGTCTGTAAGTTTTTCCATTATTTAAGTTGACAGATTTGCCAGTAGCTAACTGTTTGAAGATCTTTATGATGCAGTCATCCGATTCCTCTCTATCATCCCCCCTCCTCATTGTCTTAACTTCTCTGGAAACCACAGTTGTTGAGGAGGATTCAACCTTGGTGACACCATCCAATGAACAACATTCAATGCTTGCATCCAAACCAAAGGCATTGATTATAGAATTATATGTAACAACATTTGGTAGTATTCCCTCCTTCATCATCTCATCAATCAACAAAGAAGCAGACTCAACATGACCCTTCTTACACAGGGAATCAATAAGTTTACTATAGAAAACAACATCTGCCTTCAGGTCTTGTTGCTTAAACTCCTTATAAACCTCCACAGCCTCCTGATATAAACCTCCTTTGAAGTACACACTAATTAATGTTGAGTATGTTAGCAAGTTTGGTGAAAGATTTTCTTCTTTCATTTTGGCAAAGAACTCCTTAACCTTATTATACATCCCTTGTTTGGCAAACCCATCCAGAAGGGCATTATAAGTGACAACATCCTTCTTTATCCCCATGCCCTCCATCTCCTTACTGACATCTAATGCATCCTCGAATCTACCAAGGCTAGCATATATAGCAAGTAAAGTGTTATAAGATACCCTATCTGCCTTTATACCTTTGCTCTTCATCTCTTTAAATAAGCCCAAGGCTCTATCAAATTTTCCCACCTTGGCACACCCACGAATCATAGTGCTATAAGTCACTTCATTTGGCAAAATATTCTTTGCAGGCATCTCAGACATAATCTCCAGAGCAACATCAATTTGCCCCACATTACAAGCAGCATCCAACAGCGTATTGTATGTATAAATGTCCTGCTCAATACCTCTATAAATCATCTCACTAAACAAACGCCTGGCAGTCTCCCACAAGCCTGCACCACTACAAACCGCAAGCAGCGAATTATAGGTTATCCTATCCGGTTGAACCCCATTTCTTAACAATTCATCAAAAATCTCCAAAGCCCTTTTAAAGTCAGCACCTCCCTTACAGCAAGCATCGATCAAAGCATTGTAAGTTACTAAATTTGGCCTCAAGCCCGAGTCTTTCATTGCCCCGAATACCCTAATGGCCTCATCACAGCAACCACTCTTGGCGTAAGCACTAATCAAAGCAGAATAAGCATAAACAGTATTACCATACCCCTCATTTACTGCATTTTCAAACACTTTCTCTGCCAAATCAACTTTTCCCAGTCTCCCTAGAATACTAATCATTGAGCTGGCTAACTTACCTTGCTCATTGCGCCTTCTTTCCCGGCGAATAGCGAACTCGAAGCATCTCAAGCCCATTGACCATTGGCCCCGATTTCCGAGCTCCCGTAGCAAGAATATATAATCATCGGTGCCGCAGAGCTTGGAGCCGAAAGAGAGGAACAGTGTATGTAATGCACAATCATCGCCGGCAAAGCGAAGCACCTCCTCAAGAGCATCATCAGCGGCGGGGGTATGGCGGCTGGCAGCGCCAGTAATCTTGGGGCGACCAAAGTGCATTTTGGAGACGAAGCGGGTAGAGCGGCGGCCGGAGAAGTCAGCGCCGAGTTCTGGTGTAAAAGAGGAGGAAGAGAAAGAAGGGTAGGCGGCGGCGGCGGCGGCGGCGGTGTGGCCGGACGAAGCATTTTTTGGGTTTGGGGGACGACTTAAAGAGACCTTGTGAGAGGTGCCGCGGTGGTGGTTGGGGTGGCGGCGGTTTGGTTGGAGGTTGTTCTGGATATGGTGGAGGTTATGGTTTTGATAGGATTTAGAGGTGGTGAGAGCGCAGTGCGGTGGCGGAGTTGAAGAGGCCATTGAGAGGGGTTGGGATCAGGAATCAGGATGAGGTTTTCACTTTGACAATAATAATACGGAGTAATTAAGCTTTCAAACAGCACTCAGGAAATAGTCAGGAAAGAGTCAGGGTTGTTTTCCAGAGTAAAGAATTGGAGAACTTTTCAGAAAAATTGAAAATTGAAGAAGTGGAAAAATAAAATATAAAAAATTGTAAGAGGAAATTTCAATTTTAGTCATATGAGTATAGGGGTCTTGTTAATTTTAGTTCTTGACTTTTAAAAGTGTCAATTTAGTACCTTAACTGTGCATTTTTGTCAATTTTGGTCACTTCGACCAAATTTCGTCGAAAAATTTTAATAATTAAAATAATGATAATATTTTAGTCGTTTCACGCCTCTTTTCTACTTCTCCGGCGAGTCTATCCCTTTATCTCCCGTTTCCGACCTTCTTTTTTCCTGTAAAGCCTATTTTTAATATCATCAAACCTCTTTTCCCCATCATCTTAGTTCATTGCATTCGCCGGAAACAAGAGAGGAAGGGATAGACTCGCCTGGGAAGAAGAAAAGAGACGTGAAATGATCGAAATACCCTCATTATTTTAACAATTAAAATTTTTCGGCGGAATTTGGCCGACAATTTGGCCGGAGTGACCAAAATTGACAAAAATTGCATAGTTAAGGTACTAAATTGACACTTTTAAAACTCAGAGACTAAAATTAACAAGGCCCCTATAGTCATAGGACCAAAATTGAAATTTTCTCAAAATTGTAAACTAAAAAGTGGAAAAATAAAATATAAAAAATTAAGTCTTAACAAGCAATATGGAGAAGAATGGAAAAGGAGATGAATATTTCATTCATTCTTAATTTTTACATATTACAACAATATATATGTACATTTATAACGGAAGTTAATAATGGTAAACGTAATCTTCTATTATTACGACCATTACATAATCAATACCCATAATATTTACCATAAATTGTATTTATAACACTTCTCTCGAACATTATTTCACAATAATCATTTCTCATTAAAAACTTGCTAGAAAAATTTTGTGAGAAAAATTTAGACGAGAAACTACTACACGATATATAAGTAATTATTCGGTTGCCTCATTAAAAACCTTACCCTAAGAAAACGATAAATTATATCGTGGACCGCGGTCCATAATGGATTATGGACCGAGCTTCTAAACGACATCGGTTTGTTTAATGAAAAGAAATCGCACCCGTTTCGCGTCGTTCCGCGCTGTTCCGCAAAAAAAGTAACCCTATTATTCAGTTTCATTTTGTATGTTTCACTTGAACACAACTACAGTTTCATTTCGATATAACTACATTTTCTTTCGATATTTATACACTCAAATATGTGAAAATGTTATTTAATTTTATTTTATATACAGTATAGTTTCATTAAAACACAACTACATTATCATTTCGATATAACTATAATTTCATTGCACAATATACACTCAAATATGTGAAATGTTATTCAGTTTCATTTTATATATACTACAGTTTCATTTCAACACAACCACAGTTTCATTTCAATTCAATTGCAGTTTCATTTGATAATATAAAAATAATACGTGAGGCAGTGTCAGTTTATATACATTGTAGTTTCAGTAGGTAATTAATCCACAAAACATGCGCACTCCGTTAACTGTAACAGTGCACCATTTCATTACTTAAAGAAACAGCGCCGTTTTTGGACCGCGGTCCACAATATAATTGCTGTAAGAAATCCTTGTGAAAAAAAAAAAAACTTAGTTAAATAAATAAAAAATAAAAAATAGTACAACCATAAGCTTTCATGCATAATTTTCAGGATTTTGATGTTTGTCTATTAAATATTTATTTGCAACTCTTCCCTTTTGGCATTGCTATATCATCATACTCATGCCTGGTTAAAAATCATACTAGAAAAATTCAATGAAAAAAACTAGTGAGGGAAATAGTACATAATATGTAATTATGTATGCATTCATGTGTTGCAAAAAGAGTCTAGATGTTGGTCTTTAAGACCTAAAGGAGCACCACTTAGACGGTCAGTCGTAGGTTACTCAGTCGGCCTACAGTGTGATGCACTCCGCAAGCTAGAAAGTTTAGCTTACACTACAAGTGAAGGAAGCCCATTATCGTTTGCAGGTAGGGCGGCTGACAACTTGCAGGAATTACGGCTCCGTCACCTCTAACAGTCAACCTACACGTAGTTGCGGGGTGACCGTTTAACCAAGCCAACAAGAAGGCACCACGTTAGGCCACTTGCATGTGGAGGCATTAAATGCATAGTCGACTTACTTAGTATAAATAGGAGGGTCTTTCCCCCTCCTTTGTCATATTCATCTCATTTTAACAACCCATTACTTATAACATCACACCACTTGTGATTTACTTTACATTGCAATCTACTTTATTTGTAATCGCTCGTTACTTGTAATACAACATCGGACCGATCAATCGTCACTCGGTAAACTGACCGAGCACCCTCTTTTACTTGTTCACGACATACGTATTCGAAACGCAGACCGATACTATTTACGCTATCACCTATCATGGGCACTAAGTATTTTTACAACAAACAGGGATTTATAACCAACATGTTTGAATTGATAGCCCTTAGAGATAAACTTTGGTGGTAATATTATAAATATAAACGACATACTAATGTTAAAACGCAGATGGGGAAATGTTCAATTCTACCACGTACTAGGTGTATAGTAAAATAATCATGATATGCAGTGTGCCACATTTAGATTCAAAACAGTATTATATCAAGTTCAATGTCTCTAAAATAGATAATTTAGTAATTTTTCATTCACACATGCCTTATAAAATATTTATTTAAGAAATTCTACTGTTTACATATACCTGATGTCCAACAAGATTTATAAAATATTTGGCTCATTATGTTTGCCCAAAGTGATCCAATCGCTCATGCCATAATTTAAAAGAATTTGAGTCTTAAATATTTTAAAAGAATCACAACATATAGAGCATTCAAAAGTATATGCAATCGTATATGTTCAAAATAGAAAAAACATACACATTAAATTATAATGCCACTCAACAATCATGTGGAGATTTAAATACCAAATAAGTGCATAGATAGTGAGATCATTGCAGATTTCTAAAACCTATTTACTCAATTGATGAGGGGTCATCATCATCAAATATTCACAACATATTTACTTCAGGCAACTAACATAGATTCACTTATAACTTCTAAACATATAACATTTTTTGAAAAGTAACATAACACTAAAGATAGAAATTGAAGACTTCATTCATGAATCACGAGTCGTTAATCACCTTAGAAGTAATCTTCATTTTAAATCTTCCAAACCTTATTGAGAAAATATTCTAAATGACAAGGTATGTTATCAAACAAAGGTATACTCAACAAGCAGTACAATTTTGTAATTCAACAAAATTAAGAATACTCACATTTCTTATTATTTTCACTATCCGACAAAGTACTACCCTGTATTAAAAATATAACCAAGTGCAAGGGGATTTGGTGGACTTCTCCCATGAAAGAAATAAGACACGAAGTATAGTAAAAGAAAAACATATTTTTAATTGAGCAATGCCTTCATACTTCAATCTGTATTCCAATTTGTTTGATGGTATTTTCCTCCCTTGACTGGTGATATTTCCAGCGCTCTTCAAAATTTTCTATCTTGAACCGGTTAGTTATGGAAAACCTAGGTTTATATTAACTCTTTGTAATTTATTACCAGCTGAAGTCACAAGACGAAATTTATCTAATGCACACCCTTGGATAGTGACTGCGACTTTCTCTCGTCACCCCAAAAATAAGTCGGAGGTGACTAAATCCACTTCTCAACTCCACTCACCCTGCTCCCAACCTACAGTGGGTGGGCACTTTGATAGATGTTCGTTGGTTGGAAAGCTTTCCCATGGAAGAAACAAGGAGAAGTTCTCAAAGCCAATTCCTTCTCAGAAGCTCAGTACAAATTAGCTGGATGGATCCCAGGCATATATACTCTGAAGAATCAAATTAATTGCAAAGGATTTATCATGAAGTCATTTTGTTGATCAATACACTTCAACCTCAAGGCCAATACACTTTAACAAGAGATTCATTACCCAAAACATGTATGAGAACAAAGATGATTGGTTATGTAAATAGTAGAAAGATAGAATTCTCCCAAGAAGTTTTCCAGACAGTGCAAAAATAATCAATGCATAGTGACAAGTATAATGTTGATGCTTTCTTTTTACATGTGCATTTTGATCACAGGTGCCTAGATAAGAAAGCTTTACTATGGTGTGGTTTCTTGAGCAACAAATTTCAGAATTTATGTTTATATTTGTTGCATTGTCTATCCCGGCCCAAAGTTAGTAACATCAAGACTCAAAGTTAGTAAATTACTAAACTTAATACAAATTACCACAGTTAATAGAAGAAAAATGGCAAGGACCTCATTTTCCTTCAGCAGCCATCTTCTTGCGTATCTCAAAAGCAGTATTGAATATCCCGAGGGTAGGCTGATTGCATACGAAGCACTTCTTATTTTTCGCATGATGCTGAGAAGCACAAAAGTAAAGATGGATTAATTATTTTAAACTTAAACAGAGTAATTCTTAATGAAAAAAGTAGACAGGAGGGACAAACCAAGTAAGTCACTATGCATAAAATTAAAGCTCATGTATGAAAACAAACTCATGCTAGCAGATATACAAACACACAGCACTCCAACAAAATAGAACGCTAAGATAGAATAGCATTTTGAGTCGTAAACAAATAGCAGCATGAATTGTTAGTGCTTGTATTGCAAACCTGCTCTGACGTGCAATTAGATGCATTTGAGTAAGCTATTTCATTAACTGAATCCTCCCAATGACTCTAGCTCAAAACCCAATACACTATATAGCACGAGCAGGCAGAGCAACAATTAATTTTTTTGGGTGACGAGGAAAACCCAGTGTGTGAACTAGGTAAACCCCGCCTTGTGATCCTAGCCAGCAAAGGACCACAATGAGGTAAACCAGCCCAGGTTACCCATAGCTAACCGACTCAAACCAAGAAGGTTGAGATTCACCCGTGACCTTGTGGTTACGGGTTTGTATGCTTAGCTATCTTGGCTGGGATTACCCCCAAGCAGCAATTAATTGTAATCATGTTATGTTGAAAGACAATATATAGTCTTACATTGGAGTTAACTTGCTCTACCCTTGTTCAAATCCCATCCCATCCCATTAGATATATTCTGAAAAATATAAAGGGCTTACCTTTAATGCACAATGCTCACAGAAGTAGTGCTTGCACTTTGTCATAACGGGGTCAACAAAAGGTTGCCTACAGATGAAACATGCAAAGGGCAGCGCATCATCGTCATCATCATCACTCTGCTCTGCACTTTCTTCATCATCGAGCATTCCCATTTCCATTCTTCTCTTCTTGGCTTTCTCTGCTTCATCCCACTCCTTCTCCAGCTGCCATCCTGACTTATAATCCCCTCGATCATGCATAAACTTGCACGAGTCTCCATAGCCACAATATCCAGTTTCTTTGTAGTCCTTACAGATATCTGGCTGATAGTCAAACCTGGCAGAAACTCTAATGTGAGCAGAAGCTCTAAGAGGACCATGTGATCCACCAGCTTTCTCACTGGAAATTGTGTGCTCTCTCCGGAAACCTGCCTTGTAGTCAGTATATCCATGTATCCCCTTATACAATTTCTCATCCGCAGTGTTGTCATTTTTCCCTTTCAATGCCTCTTCTGCTCGCTTGAGAACTCGCTCCCTAATTGCCCGGGCATCTTTTGAGAACTCAGTCTCAGTTTCCAGCGTAGCAGTTGCTTTATTATCAGTCTGAACCTGAATCTCCCTCGAGGACTCAAACTGAAAAAGAGGTTTTTTCGAATCTGCATCAGATTCCGAGGTCATCTCCCGCTTTGAGGGCCCAGTAGAAAAGTGCAGCTTGTTGTCAGCAACTGCTGGCTTCTTCTTATTAAATACTACCGAAGTCTCGTCTTTTGGATCTCCATCTTCATTCTCACCTTCTTCAATGGCAGTACGTTTTCTGATGTTTTTGGCCTTTGATGGCTTTCTGAAGAAACTGCAAACTAAAAAAAGTTTCAAGGCAGATTAGCAAATGTAAGGGGAGGATTAACAAAAAAAAACTATGCAGCATAAACACACCAAAAATACTTTCCTTGTCTCAGATATTTCTAACATTTATAATTTGATCTTCATTAAGTGTTGCTAACACTAATGAGCATTAATGAGAACATACAGACTTGAATTATGTGAAAATCTTGACAATTAAAAAAAAAAAAAAATTGATAGAAGAGGAGATGAAAACCTGTCTGTTGAGGGTCTTCAGAATTAGCTTTCTCAGGTTCCTCGGCCATTGGAAGCTAGCAGAAGAATATATATCACATACACAGGAAGAATGGCACCCTGGTGAAGTGAATTTACAAATTAACATTAGTTCAACAAGTAAAACAGATCTAATCAATACTCGAAGTTTTATATATAAACATATATAGTTCAACCAAAATCAAACAGTCATAGAGCTCAAATCTAACTACATGCTATGAAAATTATGTTGTCTTATGTGACAAAGAAACATATTGCATCCTCTAAACAAGCTGGGAGATCAACAGTTCTCCCAAAAACACACAGCTTTTGGACAGTTGAATCGCATCATTTTCGATAAATATATGGTGGCTCGAGCTCAAGCTCGATCAAACTTTAAAATTTAAGCTCGAGTTTGGCTCACTAATTTTCATATAGCTCAAGCTCGGTTCAATTGGCTCAAGTGTACGAGCTCGAGCTCGAGTCCGATCCGGAACTCGACTCGATTGGCTCGAATTGAGATCGAATTTTTTAGCTCGAGCTCTAGTCAGATTGCTTGAACTTTCAAGCTCGAGTTCAACCTATTGAACTCCAATGCTACAATTATAAATATAAATTGATCTATCCATACATAAATAACACAAACTTGATAGAATTTAGAGTCCAAAATAAAATATAAAACTTATGTTTGAACCATAAAAAAAAAAACTAAAAAAAATAACAATAATAATAATTATAAGTTCAAAGCTGGTAATCTCGTAGATACTCTGTTACAATGTCAAAAATAGACGGAGTACATAATTTGCAAAAGAAAATCAACAGATAACTAAGTGAGTAATGATTCAACATATATCAAGAAAATACTAGTGTTTACATAAGGAATTTTTCAAATTTATTCATGATGAGAATTTCCTCTGCATAAAACGATGAAAATGTGAAAAGAGAAATTTACTATTTACCAAAAAACATGGAAACAGTGATTTCTTGTAATACACATAATTGCAACAGAATGAATCAACACAAACTTAAACTTCTAGATAGCATTATGCCCTTTAAAAACAAGCAGAGAATTAATGAGAAGAGAGATTTTATTTTCAGAAAGGGGAACTATTGGAATTTGGAAAGCAATGGAACCTAGGACATAAACATTTTAAAAAAAAAAAACATCAGTGAAGTACCAATATCCATTAGGAGCAAGTAAATTACATGCTATTTCAACCCCATGGAGAAAACTATACAGTTTTCCGGAGAGAGAGCTCAATTTGGCACTAAAAAAGTAGGGGTGGGCATTTCAGTATTCCGTTTGTTTTTTTTTTGGTTTTGGTTTGTTAGGTCATAAAAAATGAAACCATTCGGTTTAACATTGTAGTTTGGTTCGGTTTGAAAAAGTTCAGTTTAGGAACCCCAATTCCCAACATCCTAATTTTCTAGTGCCCATTGCACACCAACATCAGGTTCAAACGTGTCAATAACATATATGATACGTGAGAGGCAAATATTCACCGTCAGCTTCTCCGATTTATCCATAAACAAAAGTACTAATCAAAATAACCTGATATTATGACACATATAACAATGTATCATGCCTTGCACACACACATAAAAGCTCATTACTTTGGGGGTAAGAAAATATAAGGCCATATGTTCCTCACTAAAATATTTGCCTATAAATTCCAATCTTACAAACTAGTCCGCATTCCCCAACTGTAAAAGAATTCTAGAAACAATGAAATAAACCCCATAAACATTAAAATGGATTGTTTAAAAATATTCTTATGAACAATGACAATATTAGTTAATTGCCCATGAGACAGCTTTACATACTAATTAATGTTACATAAAGAAAATTAAACATATTTTTGTTAAATTGAAGTTTATCTTTAATACAAGAGGGACTTAGAGAACTTTCCTTGAGCAAGTGGACATTAAATGTACCTACCTATTCACAAAACTAGGCATCTAATTGATGTAGAGCTGGGAAAGATGCAGCCAAAGGTGTGAGCAAAATACTGAGTTAGGAATAAATTTCCAGTGCTTAACTCGGCCTAGACTCGAACACTCAAGCAATCAGTTCAATGTTCAAAAATTCCATTGCCAAATTCGATGTTCAAAAATTCCATTGTCAACTTCAATGTTCAAGCTTCAAGGGAAAAGTTCAACATTCAAAGACAGAAACAGTTCAAACATTAAAAAAGAAAAAAAAAATCAAGAATCAAGAAATCAGAAATCAAGAGTCAAATAACGAAATCAAAAAATCAAGTTCAAATTTTTATTTTTTTAAAAAAAAATCAAGAATCGGAGGAATACCTTCGTGGCTTTGTATTCGTTCAAGTGCTGTGGTCTCTGGTCTTTGAATTGTAAAATTTGCCGTCTTAGGGATTCCGATTTTAAGTGCGCAGATTCGCAGGGGAGAGCGGACTGCGGGAGGCGGTGTGATTTTAGAAATGAGAAAACATCAATCAATTCTGATTCACATGTTTCATTCTTACAAATTTTCACACGGTTATTATTTTAGTATTAATTTTCATCCACAATTATTATTTTAGTATTAAAATTAGGCATTCATAATTAAGACATGCTAAAATATAAAATTATTAAATATTTTCATCATTTTTAAATTAAGATTCCAATTTAAACATAAATAAAGAAATTTAAGCCCTAATATCGATCTCAATTCGCACTTCTCCTCATCATCCTACCTTAATTTGAGGGCAAAAACTACAAATTAGGATTGATCTTATAGTTTAAATCCCTTTATTTATGCTCAAATTAAGATCTTAAGTTATAAAAGACGAAAATACTCTTGAAATTTTAGATTTCAACATGTCTTAAAAGAATGAATGATCGGTGTGATGAATTTTGACACTAAAAAAATAGTCGTACATGAAAATTGATACTAAAATAGTACTTGTAAATAAAAATTTATAAGAATTAAATATGTGGACCAAAATTGTTATTTTGTTAATACTCATACGATTAAAATTGGTATTTGCTCTTTTAAACATAGTTAATTCTATAATGGCATTAACTATTGTCGTTTATCAATTTTTATATTTTCAATTATATTATAAATGGTTTCTTAATTATAAAATTTTATCAATTTTTATCTTTGATTTCTAATTTAATTATATATATAGTCCTTTGATTATTGAATTTTTAAGATTGAATTCTCTAGTTAAATATCACTTTAATAAATATTAAATTTAAAAATAATAACGTAAAATTTGTAGTTCTTCACAATGATGAACTTAATTTGTCTATCCAAAAAAATAATAATTAATTTTTACATTATTATTCTTAATTTAATGTTTATTAAATAAATATTTAACTAAATGACCAAATTTGGAACAAAATAAAAAATCAATGAATCATTTATGGTCATATTAAAAATTGAGAACGAAAATTAGTAAAAATCAATATTCAAAAGACAATTTATGGTCTAATTGGTTGCTTGCTTGAATATTTTCTTGGCCTTTGAGATTTCATTGGCCTGTTGCTTCATTTGATTTGGCCTTTGTGGGTATTCTTTGAACAGATCATGCCTCAATGTTGGTGCAAGTGGTAAGAAATTACATTCTGGCCCAGGCTGAACGGTGACCGGGTAGGGGCTCTTTAAATCCGTTGGCGGTTTGTCCAGGCTTGCTGTTGGCCCATAGTAGCTAATCTCGTTAGGGTTCTGATTACTGAGTTGGTGTTGTGTCATTGTTTGGGCATATGAGACTTTATCGCTACTGGTTGGCCTGCGTGCCATTTTTCAGGCATGCATGCCATCTTTGTTCTGTTTGGCAGTTGTTTGATCTTTTGGGGCTCCTATATATAGTCCATGGGGTGACATACGTTATGTTGTCAGGCTTCCAACTGCTACTGATAGACCTGAAGTTTGGAGGAGGATTCTGCATCTCCATTTCTGCAACTATTTTATTATTATTATTTTATTTATGTTTAGACCTGACCTATTATTTGAGTTTGCGTCCATTCTTTTATTTCTTTCATACTTTAGACCTGGCCTGTTACTTAAGCTTGGGTCCATTCTTTGTTTATGTTCCTCTAAATTAGTATAGGTCCCTTCTTAAGCAATCATTATTGTGTGGACCATGGTCCATACAAGTTGTATGGACCATATTTTGTCTACTGTAAAATAATGTAGATTCAGTACAAAAATAATATACATTATATTTAAGGGATGTATATTATTTTTGTTCTGAGTGCACATTATATTGTATAATGTACATTCAGTACAAAAATAATGTATATTTAATATATTAAAAATGTACTTTTTGTTATGATCCATATAAAATTGTGTGGACCATGGTCCACACAATAATTTGCCCTTCTTGAGGACTCAGTAAGTAAATCCTTTTAATCCCTTTGATTAATAAAGTTTTTTTTTTTGAAAAAATAAAATAAAAATATACACTTCTACAGTTTTACACACAAAAGAATCTAATCCAGACCTCCAAAATTTATACCGCTGGAACTTGGAAGCAAATATAATGTTGATTCTTGTTTACGAAATAGAGAAAAATTCTACATTTTCTTTTTAAAAAATTTTGAAAAATTAAACAATTGATGTAAACACGATTTTATATGCTAGGTGAATAACCCACCTACTGAAATACATGTACAAACATGTAGAAGGAAGTACACTGATATATTACAAGATATAGCTATCAGCTTATTAACACCATTACTTGTAACTAATCCTAAGTGGACTGACTGAAGGTGAGGAGCTGAAAATTATGACACAACACATCATGCTCTGAATGTCTGAAAACACATCAAACCTGTAAATATGGTATAGTGTTTCGCCTTTCTTCTGTTTGGGTAAGAATCGCTTTAACCGATTCAAAAACCTCCTCCACAGGCCTTGCGCCATCAATCTGCTAATTCGTCGTATTAAGAATTTCTTAACCCGAACTCCAATTGTCTAGCAAGAAGTTTAAGTTCTCAGAGATAGAATGCAGTTACCTTGTGGACTTTCCCCTTTGAAGCATAATATTCAACTGCTGGGAGCGTCGACTCTTGGAAAACTTTGAATCGTTTCCTTATTGTGTCAATGTTATCGTCTGCTCTTCCCTGCACCATTGGTTGTGGAACAAAAAATAATGTCTCCACAGTCATTAGTTTACCATATAAGTTGAAAATGGTTGACGAAGTTTACCTCATTCCTAGACAGAAGGCGCCTCTCCATTTCCTCTTCTGGACAATCAAGAAAGATCACACATTCTGGCTCGATTTGTGTCTACAGCAAAAGCATCACGAATCAACAGAAACCAGAAACTGGGCCAATTTTGAGGTAACAAATAATATAATTTGTGCTATTGGTTTAATCTACAAGCTGCAACTCAGTTAGGCAAGAAACTAATACAATGTTCTCGAATGTTGTAACGTTCTCCATGTTTCTTGGGAAGCCATCGATCAGGAACTTGTGGCTATCAGTTTCTTGCATGGCGCGTTGCAGAAGCTTAACTGTTACATCTGAAGGAACGAGTTTACCTTCCTTCATAATGTTCTGAATCACTGATCTGCAGAATAAGTAACATTTTACACTCGGGAAGATGAAATGGATAAGTCATTCAACAACTCACCCGATTTCAGAACCCGTTTTGCTTTCTGCTCTAAGTAGATCACCGACGCTTAGATGAGTATATCCAAAATGCTGAACGATTTTCTCCGATTGAGTGCCTTTTCCACTGCCAGGACCTCCTGCCAAACCAAATAATCAAGAAACTAACTATAAGGTATAGACAACTATAACCGCCTAACTATCTTCATTGGCTAGGCGTCGAAGCCAAAAAAAACTCTAGGAATTACCCACCTACAACGAAAACAACTTTGACCTTCTTATCTGGCAACGGGCACAGATCACCTTCCTGTACAATTATAAGCATCACCAAGTTACAATTGTGGATGATTAAAGAAGCAATCTTTCCTCCTTTTACAGGGTTACAGTCATCATCGGTTTATTCAGAGTCTTTTAAACTATAGTTGTTAAGCAATATAAACGTTCATTGTCAGACATACTATCAAGAATGAAGTGGAAAGCATTCCATTCCTATAGCTTAAGCGGGGGATGCATATGGCTCGCTAGATAGAAGAAGGAATTACAATATACAATCAAAACGTGAATTCTCAAATCTCAACCCATGCCAATTCTTGCTTAGGATAGCTATAACTTCAACTTGTCATTGACAAGTGACAGTTTCTAAATTTTATATGTATTGAGCATTTGACAAGGTGATCGAGGTTGTAATAGCAGAAAACAGATCAGAAAATCAAGAATGAATTGTATATAATTGCCATCTTCGGAAACACACTGCATATGCAGTTATGCACTCTTTCATCCAATAAACACTATATTTGAGTGACGAGGGAAATCCGCAGCTACTGCTCGAGGGTATGCACTGGGTAAACCCCGCCTTGTGACCCTAGCCAACAACTAGGTTTCACATAACTCACTAGCTCAAACCGATAAGCCAATAGACCGAGAGTCGAACTTGAAATCTTATAGTTATCAAGTCAGCGGCCTTATGCACTCTTTCATCCAACAAAAACTATATTTGATACCTAGACAATTGTCTTTTGACAAATCCTATATAGCAGTACTCATAGTATAAAAGCACATAGTATAAATTACAAAAGACTTAAAAAATGGTTTTCAAATTACCTTCTTAGTATCCATGTCTGTTTCCATGAGCAGCAAGAATGTTAAGGTCGTCTATATTTAATCAGTCTGCATCAAGTCAAAACAACAAAATGCTTTGGGAAAATCATATCATCATTCTTGGTGGTATCGTAAAACAATTATATGTAGTTGGATGTAAGTTGAACTTTGGTGTAGAGTCCTATCAGACATTTCATCAAACAGTATATATATACAAAATTACAAACATATCCAATTAATCACAGGATATTAAAGTGGGTAAGAAATGGATGTTTACCCACTACAACAGTTCCTGAGCCACAAAAAATTTCTTAACAACAACAAAAAAAAAAAAAAAAAAAAAAAAAAAAAAAGGGAAGAAAACAGACATGGAGTCATGGAGTATTGAAAAGATAGCGGCAAATTAAAGAAAAATATAATCAGGCCAAATTAAAAGGGTTACCTGCAGGCTGCAGGGTATGCTGCAAAAAGTGTTTGTGGGTGATGGAGATGATCAGAAAGTTTAGTTAAGTAGATGCTACCAGAAGGTTAATATATTATATATACGGAGTAGCTTGTATTTTAAAGATGGAATAAATGTTTGTAAAATATTGGTGTTTTATTCCAGAATCCAGAATTCCAGATGCCACCTTTTGGTTCTTTAAGCGGCCTTGGTTTTCCATATTCTTTAGTCGATTTTTATCTTTTTGTTTTTGGAAAAAAATGCCAAAAAATTATTCTATTGAGTTCAAATTGACTTGTTTAGTACGCGTTTTTTTTTAAATTTCTTTATTTATTTATTTTTTTTTATAAAAAAATACTATCGTTGGTTAGAATAATTTCTTGTGATTGTCTTATTCACAACAACTCGAGTTGTCCGGCGAGGACAACCACGACGGTCTAAGAACAACAATCATGACCGTCTTTTAGATATGAGCAATCTAGAATGATGGCTCTTTTTGACTTTGCAACTGACCAACTTGTATTGGACATGCCAAGATTACCATGGAAGGCTTATATTAACTTGGAGATATCATAAGGTGAATATCGAAGGACTAGAAATATTCATTAACTCTAATAAAAAAAATCTTTAATTAATTTGCTAACAATTCTTGTATACAACAATTATAATAAATGACTTCCTAGCAAGTATAGTTTACCCTACAACATTTAGAAAAAAAAATTGATGAACGGATAGTGATGGAAATTTAGAACTTATACTACACATAACCAATGAGATTGAAGGGGACACATGCCGAGAGACTGGCATGCATACTGCTTATCCTTCATGTACCGGCTAAAGAAAAACGTCCACATGTAGCGGACTATCTTATTGATCAATGGCTATCGGACTAGATTTAAAAGTTATTGTCAACATTGCTCACCATTACTTAACTGTAGTACTAAATCAAATTGGGTTTTATACTATTTCATGCATTGAGTTGATTAAATTTGTCATTTTGTTGGGTTTAGCTAAATTTCACCCCCCCCCCCCCCCCCCCCCCCCCAAAAAAAAAAAAAAGTATGCATAAATTAGTTTTTTAAAGAATTTAATTTGTGAAAAAAAATCAAGCATGCCCTATTAAAATTTTCAATATAAGCCTAACTGTAATACACATGAAGTATATAAATAAAGGAGACGGCTTGGAAGTGGTGGACGAGTGTGTAGAACTTAATTTCAATACTGGAAGGTTATGAGTTTGATTATGATGTGAAGATAACAAAGTAAAAAAGAAATAATAACTAATAAATTTATTTATATTTTGAAAGCAAGTGCAAAACTCATATTAGTCAACCAAATCTGATCAGCAGACAAAACATTAAGCAAGAAGGAAGGTAGGAGCCAGGAGGAGTGGCATACATACTTGATACTACATAGCCTGACATAATTAATAATTTTGTACGTATACAATAAATATATAAGTAAAAAAATGAATGAAAGGTGCAATATTTACTCTTGTCCGTTCATGGGTAACAACCTGATGCCCCAATTCAGAGGAGGAAGAAAGGCTAAAGATTGGAAAACGCGAGAAATTTCCCCCTTTCCCTGTCGCCTCATCATCATCATCATCTCCTTGAACCCTTCCTTCCATGGATGTTGAACACAGAAAGGCTAAAAACAGCAAAATAATAATATACATATAATATAATATATACTTATACATATATAGCCTTGGGGGGATAGGAGAACTTGAGAGATAGGCGTACAGGCCGGCGGGGATCGTCCATTGCATACTCCATATATAGTGTTTGTTTTGTTCCTGTACGCCATTAATATTAATATTGATATTGATATTAATATTAATATTGCGTTTGGATTGATTGCTTGATTCTATCATATATATATATATATATATATATCCCCAATAATCTGCAACGCCTGCCTGCCTGCCTGCCAGCCGCCCGCAAGTATGCAAAGAAGCGGGAGGAGGGGTGGTGTTTTATTGTTGTTGTTGTTTTATTCCAGCGTATGTGCGGCGGCGGCGGCGGCGGCGAAATCCAAACACTTGCTTTTGGCATGCGGGTCTGCGAAGGGTGGGGTTGACGAAGAGGCGGGGCGCAAATGGAAACCCGATGCTAAATATTTGGGATCCGGTGATAAAGGAGCGGCAGCCACCGCTGAGATTCAAGACCCATCGCTTCCTTCCGTCATTCCGTATATGTCTGCTAGAATTTTCAAGGCAAAAGGCTCCTACAAATTCCCCACCCAAGTCTCCGCCTCCGCCAATCGGACTTTGCTCAGGCTTTATTTCTACCCATCCACCTATCCCGGCGTCGATATTTCCAAATCATATTTCGATGTATCCGTGGGCTCTGTTACTCTGCTCAAAAACTTCAGTGCTTACCTCACCGCCGAGGCCCTCACTCAGGTCTATATCATGAAGGAATATTTTCTAACCCCCGTCCCCAACATGGAACTCACCTTCAAACCCTCCGACGACTCCAACGACTCCTTCGCCTTTGTCAACGCTATCGAGCTCATCGCATCTCCCGATATATTTGGCATTGGCAACATTTTCATGGCTGGGTTTCTGGATCAGACCCTGTCCGTGGCCGATAAACAACTAGAGACGATGTACAGGATCAACGTCGGGGGTCAATACATTCTTCCCACCAATGATTCCGGCGGCCTAATGCGTAACTGGTACGATGATAGTCCTTTCCTGTATGCAGGTACCGGAGGTGTAACCGGCGGAGGTTTCAGAAAGGTGGACTACCAAGATATGCCCACCTACGTCGCACCCGCTGATGTCTACAGTTCATACAGGTCCATGGGTCCCAATAGCGATCTCAACACCAAGTATAACCTCACCTGGGCATTTCGGGTGGATCTCAATTACGCCTATCTTATGAGGTTCCATTGGTGCGACACCATGATGAACATCACCAGGCCCAACGAGGTAGTTTTTACCATGTTCTTGAATAACCGAACAGCCGATGAAAAAATCGATCCGGTTGCTATAGCGAACAATCGACTTGGGGTCCCCGTGATAAGAGATTACGTAGTGAACGTCAAAGACCGGGGCGGTAACGATGATGACGACCCTGCTAGAGATCTGCTCTGGATAGCTCTGCATCCATCCTCTGAAGCCTCGTCTTACTACGCCGACGCTTATCTCAGCGGGATTGAGATATTCAAAATCTCCAACGCTGCAAAGACCCTGTCGGCTCCTAATCCCGCAATGTCAGCGATGATGAGGAAGTATCGGCTAGAAGAGGATCAGCAAGTCCGATACGCCAACTCTGATGCATTCAACACGGCCGTGATAGGCGGAGCTACGGGAGGAGCAGCCGCGTTTGGTCTGGCCGCGGCCTTGTGCTTAGTTGCGTATAACAGAAAGAAGAGAGTGCCCGGAGGAGATACAACTAGCTGGCTCCCAGTTTACGGGAATTCTCGGGGGGCTTCCACCAGGAGTCACAGCGGGACCACCATTTCCTCAGACGCCGCATCTAACTGCAGGTATTTCTCGCTGGCGGAAATCAAACAAGCCACCAAGAATTTTGACGAGTCAAATGTGATTGGGGTGGGAGGGTTCGGGAAGGTGTACAAAGGGGTGATAGACGGGGGAGAGGTGAAAGTGGCGATCAAGAGATCGAATCCGTCGTCGGAGCAAGGAGTGCATGAATTCCAAACAGAAGTTGAGATGTTGTCGAAGCTAAGACACCGGCATCTGGTGTCGTTGATTGGCTTCTGCGAGGAAGATAATGAAATGGCATTGGTATACGACTACATGGGACGGGGAACCTTAAGAGAACATCTCTACACAAACAAGGGGGGTAGCGGTAATAAGAGCAGCAGTTCTGATTTGTGTTGGAAGCAGAGGCTAGAATTATGCATCGGTGCTGCCAGGGGACTGCATTACCTGCATACAGGGGCAAAATACACAATCATTCACAGGGACGTGAAGACCACCAACATTCTTTTGGACGAAAAGTGGGTGGCTAAGGTTTCAGATTTCGGGCTGTCGAAGACGGGTCCAGACATGAACAAAGGGCACGTGAGTACAGTGGTGAAGGGCAGCTTCGGATACCTGGATCCTGAGTATTTCAGAAGGCAACAACTCACAGAGAAATCAGACGTTTATTCATTCGGGGTTGTTCTTTTCGAGGTATTGTGCTCCAGGCCGGCATTGAACCCAAGTCTTCCCAAGGAGCAGGTTAGTCTTGCGGATTGGGCGTTGAGTTGCTACCGGAAGGGGACGTTAGAGGAGATAGTGGACCCTCAGATAAAACCAGAGATCAAAGCAGAAAGCCTGAAGAAATTCTCAGAGACGGCGGTGAAATGCTTGTCGGATCACGGGACGGACAGGCCTTCCATGGGAGACGTGCTGTGGAACCTGGAGTTTGCACTTCAACAACAGCAAGACAACCCAAACTCCGGGGGGGATAATAAGAGAAACAAGCCCAAAGCATCTCCCAGTAATCCCAATGAAGGAGAAGAGGAAGCCGTAATTGATCAACACAGCCTCATGGCTATGCACAGAAATACCTTGAGCCTTGGGAGCGACGATGGGTTTGAAGCCAGTGCATTTTCACAAACATCAGGGACTGGGAGGTAACATGCATATATATATATATATATATATATATATATATATATATATATATATATATATAAATATATTGTCAGATTTAATTCATTTAACCTCATCCTCATCCTCCTCCTCCTTCTACTTCAATTCTATGACCTGATGATGATGATGATGATATGTAATATGTAATATGTATGTAATGGAGGAGCTAAGGTACAAATTGTATATACTCCACTCATGTAACTACCAGCTACCCGCTTCGATTACGCTCCTGGATCGGATCTTAATTGCTTTTTTTTTTTTTTTTTTGTTTCTAACTTGTATTTGCAATCTTTTCAAAAAAAAAAAAAAAAACTTGTATTTGCAATAGCCAATAGCCATCCAATAGCTGCTACTATACGGTGTATCAATTCAATTTTATATATATATATATATATATATATATATATATATATATATATATATATATATGTATGTATGTATTGTATGTAATATGCCCAATGCCCCTACCTATTCATCTATCACATCACATCAATAACAATACGTATTCATAAGGGCATCCTCAATTGTGAAGATTTTGGTGTGGATTTTGAAGAGTTTTTTGTAAGTATAATTAAAAAAGAGAAAATAGATAAGGGGGGTTTAAAAAATAAATAAATCAAATGTCAGCAAATTAGATCGTGAGACCCACACTTTAATTTCTTCCATCCAAGCCTTGCTCCTTTCTTATTTTCTTCGTAGGACCCACACAAATGAGTGAAATGACATAAAGCTGACAGAAGTTTTCCTCCTTGCATGAGAAAAATATCCACAAAATCTACTCCTTCCATTTGTCCAAAACTTAGCAAAGGGGATTTTACTATTCTAAAATTCATGAATGAAACCCCTATTGGGCGGCATGGTGACGCACTAGTACATGGTAGCACGCAGGTGCAGCTATTCTCTTAAAAACAGTCATTATGCTGCTATTTTTGCGAAAATTGGTGCGACGCCGATAGGGGGATTCTCCTCCATTTCAGCACCCCTATTATTTTTTTTATTTTTCTTCATTTATTATTCCTTTGATCTGGCCTATTAGTTGGGTTTGAGTCCATTATTTTATTCTTTCATTCTTTAGGTCTGGCCTAGGGCTTGAGTCCATCATTTATTTTAGTTTCTTTATATTAGTATAGGCCCAATCCCAAGGGCTGAGTATGTGTTATGGTCACTTTTGGACCATCAGTTGTAAGAAATTTTAATTCTTTTGCTTAATAAACTTTTGTTTTAAAAAAAACCTATTGGGATGCCCTAGGAGCATCTCCAATGTGGACTGTAAAACTGCAAAATTTGACTGTAAAACTGCAAAATTTGACTGCAAAACACCAAATATGCAAATTGGGGTGCTCCAAAGGGAGATTGCATTGCGGCATAACGCCAAAATGTTTGGCGTTAATGAACAGTGTGGCGCTGCACTATTCATCCGCGGCAAATCTAAAATGGAGGGGGAAATGACTCTTTTGTCCTTACTTCTTTTTATAATTCCAAATGTATCAATTATTTGTTTTATATGTAATGTTTTAGTTTGTTAAATACTTATATTTAAAGTTTGTATAATTAAATTAAAATTATACAATTTTAAAGATCTCATTGAGACGATCGAAACAAGACTAATATTGAATATATATTAATTAAAATTTCAAATACATCAAACATAACTAGAACATAATAACTAAGACTATGTGGTCTAATGGTACCCAGGTTGGACTTCCATTTGGAAGGTTACGAGTTCAAGCCTTAGTGGAGGCGTTATTGGTTCTTTGTGTTTTAATACGACATAATATTTAATACTAGAAAATACAACACAATTTT
This sequence comes from Ipomoea nil, assembly GCF_001879475.1. Lineage (NCBI taxonomy): Eukaryota > Viridiplantae > Streptophyta > Magnoliopsida > Solanales > Convolvulaceae > Ipomoea > Ipomoea nil. The sequence continues at coordinate 1,167,581 of NW_017618047.1, read as the reverse complement.
GAAAAAATATAATAAAATACTCTGTAATGCATTGATTGAGCATTTGTTGAAATGATTTAGTAATTTCGATAATTAAATGTACTAGATGTTGTATGCTATATTATTATTGTGGAATAAATTAAATTTTAAAAAATGTTAAATTCGATTTTTTAAAATAATTAATTTTATAAAAAAATTAATGTTAATAAAAATTATTATTTACATCACAAGTTATATTTTATATTAAACTAAGTAAGTTCGAAATAAATTATATTAAACTAATTAAAGTTAAAAAATAAAATTATTTTAGTGTAAAAGTTTGGTGTTTTGGTAAAAATGGGTTGGAGATGAATAAATTTGGTGTGAGAATATGTTGAGAATATTCCTTCTGATGTGACATTTGGTGAAAATATTTGGTGTTTTGGAGTAGAGTGGGTTGGAGATACTCTAACAAATCGCACGGTTCAAACAAGATGGACATAAAACTATTCTTTTTATCAATATGAGGTGTTTGGTAAATGACTGCTAACTGGTTTGGTTAGTGGATTTAACTAATTGATAGTATTAGTCGATTGTAGAAAAGTTAATGGTAAATTAGTTGTTAGTGGTTAGCTGATTACATACAAAGTGATTTTTAAAAAAAGTAATTTTGAACAGTTCTTCTTTTAAATTTTAACATTTTGAAAAGAAATTATTACAAAAAAAAAAATTAATTAATCAAATACTCATATAGATTATTTAACCAAATCAAACAGCTAATAGTGGTCAAATAAATCAAAATTAAGAGGCTAACTATTTTACCATATATATACAAACTTACTTTTATTTGCAAACAATGACAAAGTAATAGTAGTAGTATTATACTGCACAAGTGTAGTAGTACGTGTAATAATTTTCTATCCCAATTTAAAGGCACAAGTGTCAAATAGGCCCATTAACGACTGCGAAGTGCTTAATTTTTACCACGAACTAAATTAAGTGTCAAATAGGTCCATCTACGAGTTAAATTTGTTCAATTAATTTTTTTTACAGGTTAATAACAGATTACCTATTTAATTATTAAAATAAATAAATAAAATATAATAAAATTTAAAAAAAAATAAAAAATAAAAAGAATACAGCCACCGGCTGTTCTCGCCGGACAGCCAGTGGGCAGTGGCTGTATTTTTATTTTTTTTAATAAATTTTAAATTATTTTGAAATTATTTTTTTAATAATTGAATTGGTAACCTGCAAAAAAAAAAAGTCAATTACCTGTAAAAAAAAATTAATTGAACAAATTTAGTAGGTAAATGTGATTAATTAGCATTTAATTTTTTTTTGAAAGTTACTGGCTCTATTACATTGTAGTATCTGTTCATTAATTAGCATTTAATTTAGTTCATAGTGAAAATTGAACACTTGACAATAATAGTACATAGGCCTATTTGACACTTCTCCCCAATTTAAAATACTCCGTAAGTCCGTAACAATTATAAACCGTTCCTTAGCTTTTCACAAGTCAAAATTGGCGGACTTACGAAAGAAAAGTCGTCTATTTAACATTTTCCCACTCTAATAAGTCTCGTTTCTTGAATTTTCTTCTTCGTCTTCTTCCCTCCATGTACCCACCCATGTTTCCTGCACTCGCGGTTCTATCATTATTGAGCTTAGCTGGTGTAGCACAAGTGAGCTCTCACCAAGAGTCCGGCGACTGGAGCTGCGATTCCAACCCCGAGATCCGACTCCAGGCCCAGTTCCGACCCGGGATAATCACCCTCGACGGCCATGTCGATGATTGGAAGGACGTTGCTGGGTCTCAGTTTCCGCTTTTGCCCGCGTTAGACCCAGATGCTGATGAGGAGTACAATGGCGGCAAGATGACCATCAAGGTACCTACATCACTTCATTATTGGAATAATAATAATAATAATAAGATGCCTTTGACGATTCTTTTTTCGATTTCTAGATCTCGATTTCTCTCTTACCTATTTAATTTCTCACACACCATTTTGTTTGTAGGCGCTGCACGATGGGAAAGATGTATTCTTTATGTTGCAAGTCGACGGGAATTATGCTTATACTGACGGGTGTGAATGAATGAATTATTGAATTATATGTAATCTAGGAGAGAGATTACTAGATTAGAACAAAGTTATCGCTGTGCCTGCCTGGGATTTAAGAATAACTTGGTTTGGTTTGTCTAGAGTTTCAGTTTCTGATAGACATGATCTAATCAGACCCTTGTGTTTGATTTTATGCTGCAGGGACAATACAAAATGCCCTTCTGTAGCTCTCATGTTCCCAATTGGGGATAATGCAACTTATCATAGAGTGAGTACTGAGTAGAGTAGCCTTTTCTCCACTTCCTCTCTTTCTTTACTTATCAACTGCATATTATTAGCATTATGATCTGAGAAATGTATACCTTGTAAGATGGGTGGGTGTGAACAAGAATCGGATACTTGCTCAAGCAAGACTTGCCATGGCCACGAAGTTGACATAATGCACTTCTCAATAGGAAATGCTATTCCAGGGCGGCTGTATGGAGGCAATCCAGTTGATAACACTGCGGGGAATGGGGGAGACAGGTAATGCCAATACTTACTTCTCTCCCTTGTACTAAAGCATGTCCACCAGTCTAACTAATATTATTGCGCTAGTTTACAAGTTAAGCTTATGTTTATTGCTACTACTCAACAGGTTTGGTCATTTGGTTGATGTTTATGCATGGAATCCTCACTGCAGATACTTAGATGGTATTGGTCCTTCAGGTATGTATGATCCAATTGAGCTTTTGTTTCTGTGCATAAATTGACTAAAATTATTTTATCTCACTCAAACTCCTTGGATTGGACCTGCATTTAGTTTCAAATTATAATATTAAGGATTCCAGCTGGTGGGTGGAATCTGCATTTATATTAAGTTACAGTAACCAAGGTTGTGCAAGTTTTTGCTTCATATTTTAATTGTTTTGGTGCTACACCTTTCTATTTTGTTTTCAATCAGCGAATGATTCTAGTGCGCAGAATGATTGGAAAGGTGCATGGTGGCACAGCAGCTTGACTAGTCACTCAGGTACCAACTTTTTCCCTTTCTACTACTTCGCTTGCTTCTTAAATTCCACTCATGATGGAGATTTATAATCATTTTGTAATAATAAAGTTTTACAATTTTATATTTATCATATGGTGGGTGGGTGGGTGACATTTTCTTCATTGTTGAATGTCTTTAAAGTGTTAGATTGAATAGGGAATGTAGCCATATTTTTTTTATAGTCTTTCTCCAAGAAGCAAATTTGCTTTGCCTTTTATAAAACTAGGATGTGCCTAGTTAGTCGTTTAGGCAGTGCTCTTCCTCTATTACTGTATCCTATGTCCTCCTCTTAGTATATTGATTTCTGTGTGTGTGTGTACTACATCTTTTTATATAAAGATTCTAATTGTTGTTGTGGCATTTATAGTAAGTAATAGTATACTATTTTTCAATGCTGCTCAAAACGAACAGGTTTTGTTAAGGAAGACAGCCCCTATGCGTCAAATGCTGAATCAGGAACATATTACTTTGAATTCTCTAGGCCTTTGACAACAATGGATCGCCTGCAACAGGTAAATGAGGTTTATGGTCTTATCTTGAGTTGTGTGGCATTCCAATGTACTTGTGTGTTGAATTGGTGAAAGAAATAGTTGTAATTGGGCGGGGTGGTGCAGGATGCCCAGTTCAGAATTGGGAATTCAAGTAAGGTTTCTGCAGCTCTATGGTACCCTGTTGATGGGAAAGCTTGGCATGGATCGGCACATTACTCGATAAGCTGCGACTGGATATCGATGGACATAATGGCGGGGCCGGGGGCAGGCAGTAGTAGTTCGGAGGCAGGAAGGAGGAGCTCTTGGGACGCAGCGACAGCCTTCTCTCTTCTGTTTTCTGTAGTGGCTTTCTGCATGTCTGTTTTTATTGGCTATAGAGTCTCAAGAAGCAAGGGAGGAGTCCGTTTTACGCCTATGGACAACGACAATCTTTGAGATAGGCATTAGGCAGGCAGCAAATCACACATTTTTACAGTATGTTATTAGTCGTCTGTTCTGAAAGCCTGAAACTATAAACCAAGTAGGAGTGTTGTGTATTACTATTGGGTTTTAGATTAGAATAATCTATTTACTATTTACAGAGGTTGTTACTGTTATTAGTCTGTCCTCCTTGTATGGAGTGGTGACTTGATGCCAGGGGGCAATTAAAAAAAAAAAAAAAGGATTTGGAGTGAACAAGTAAATTTTGCAAATTGTACTTTTGGTCTCGTGACTATTGGAGTCTTATTATTTTGAGTGCACAACTTTTAATTTCTTTAATTTTGATATCTAAGTTTATTTGTTTTAATCATTATTGGTCATTCTGGCCAAATTGACAACTAAATCTTGTCAGATGTCATTGTTTGAGGCGTAATTTGGTAACTCAACTGATAATATATATTATCAGTTGAGTTAATATCACTTTTAGTCCCATAATTTTTGAGATTTTATTAATTTTGGTACACTACTTTTTTTTTTTTTTTCAATTTTGGTGTCTAACTTTATATGAATTGACTTTCGTTCAAATGTTAAAAATATTCCAAAATTTGAAGAATGGAAGGAAAAATGATTCGCGCTAGGCTGAACATAAGGGCCCTGTTTTGGTAACATAGTTAGCTTATAAGTTAATTTTAGTTTGTTTGACTTGGTTAAATGTATAAGTGTTTGATTAATTAGTTTTTTTGTAACAGATTATTGTTTCTGATGGGGTGAGAACCCCGGCCCAAGAAAAGAGGCCCAGAAAGAATGCATGGGCCGGGTCCAGGACTCGGCCCAGGTCTGAAGAAGGAGGCCCAGTTCAGAGCCCGGAAAGGACGGCCCGATGCCAAACGGGGACGAGGAGTTGGCCCAGGTCCGGCCCAGGAGAAGACTCGGTCCAGAGAGCCGTTGAGGGAGCCTTCAGAGCAGTCGAGGCAAGGAGCCGTTGAGGCATTAAAGGCTGGACTCGGTCCGCCAGTTACTAGCCAGAGAGAGCCGTTGGCAGAGTCCGTAACGTCGCCCAACGGCTCGACACATTGAATGTAATCTTTAAGTCGGCCATCATGGGCCTTTAAGTCAGTAGAGGAGGAGTCACTATAAAGAGGGCTCCTCCACCCTTGTAAGGGGCAGATTGGAGACCCGGAGAGGGAATAGAGAGCACTATTGAGCATCATACTTCACTAAAAAAATCTAGACTTTTTGTGAAAGGTGTATCCTCCAGCTTAAGGTTGTGTTGGACCTCCTTGGGCCCGAAAACCCAAAAACCATCACTGGCGCCGTCTGTGGGGATTGAACCGAAGAGTCACGTGTCCTCTTGAGTAAGGCGAGTCCGAGAAACAATAGTTGAATCAGGCAAACTCCAGACATGGCTGGAAGCGAGGAACAGTCGAGCCGTCAAGACAACGGACGAGAGGCCGACTTGAGAAACCAGCTGAATAGGAGAAATGCCCGAAGGCATGAAAACGAGACGACACCGCCGCCGACGCCGCTGAGAAACCCGCAATTACCTCAAGTGCTGCTCACCCCGGAGCAGTTGCGTGCAATCGGACGCGCCTGCGCGGAAGCGAGCCTAGGAGTGAGAGAACAGTCCATCACTCGCCAGCTGCAACGCGAATTGCAACCGCCTCAGAGGCCGGACAACCGGCAATTGAGCCGACGGGCTGAAAGCCAACCGGTGCAATCCGTTCATTCCCGGCTAGGTCCCAGCGTCGGACGTCGGTCGGCAAGAGAGCGATTAGGCCGGAAGGAGCCCAGTCGTGCCCCGTTGGTCGCCCGCGACCGACAAGCTGCACGAGGGAAGAGCCGAACCAAAAGAACCAGGACTGAGACTCGTCGCGTGGAGCAACCTCCTCGCAACCCCGTCCAACCGGCTGAGTCTGAAGTCGGCGAAAGCACGGAATCCACGGGAAATCGCACCCGGGAGAGGATCGAAGTGGCCAACCTAGTACAGGAGGTACGAAATCTGAAAGAACGGATGGAGGGAAAAACCAAATCCCCAGGACGTACGTTGCTGACCGCCTTACCCTTCTCAGACGAGGTTATGGCCTTTAAGATAGCGAGCGACTTTAAGTTCCCGGAGCAAGCCACATTCGACGGATCAGGCGACCCGCGAGAGCATCTATTGAGTTACCAAGCTAAGATGCAAGTCCTAGGAGTGCGGGATCCGGTCATGTGCCGTGCCTTCTTACCCACGCTGAAGGGGCCCACCCAAAGATGGCTTGTAGGTCAGCCCCCAGGGTCGATTCACAGCTTTGAGGAACTGGCAGACCGCTTCATGAGCCACTATGCCGCTAACATCAAGCCACAGAAGGATCTGACGCACTTAGGCGACATCCATCAGGATGAAGGCGAGTCCTTGAAAGCCTATCTTGCTCGCTGGCAAAAGGAGATCCAGTCAATAGAAGAGGTGGAGGACCAAACAGCGCTCACCTTCTTCATTGAATCTTTGCGATCCGGACAGCTGTATCGAGACCTAAGGGACAACCGCCCGGCGACATACGCGGAGGCTGTCCAGATGGCCAACAAGAGGGCCAACACGGAGCAGGCCATGAAGCATAAACGGCAGCGCGAGGTCGGTGGGTCCGCCAGCGGAAAAAGGACGCGGGTGGAAACGAGAGAGAGGCGCTCGGATGCAGCCCGGCGACCCGAGGTCAGGCGACCGTATGACCGCCCCGTCGTTCACACCTATCGACCGGTTCCAGAGCGACCGGTCCACGAAGTACAGGCAGTCGCCCCGCCTCCGCCTCCGCCGATTGACGACCGTGCAGTAGACGAGGATACTGGTAAGACTTCTAAATATTGTCTCTATCACAAAACTTATACTCACAGCACGGAAGAATGCTACTATCTAAAGAAGATCAGGGAGGGGATCATCCAGCAAGGGACGCCGCCCCCTAACCAATGGAAGCGAAGGTCGACCAGTCGAGGAGGCGAGGGACCCGCCGCCGACGCCGAAAACAGCCGAGGCAAGCAGCCGGCTTCCGAAGAGGACGAAGCCCAATGGCGCCAGAAGCCGGTCATTAACATGATAGTCGGCGGGCCGGAAGGCGGCGATTCCGCGAACACCCGAAAAGCCTGGGCTCGGCAGCTATATGTCGGAACAGTCTATGGTCGAGAAGAGAGCTCCAAAAAGGTATGCCGGGAGCCCATCGTGTTCACCGATAAGGACCTGCCAGCCGGGGAAACCCCGCATCGAGACGCGTTGGTCATCGCCATGGACATCAACGGAGTGGTCGTTCGCCGAATCCTGGTCGACACCGGGAGCAGCGTCAACGTACTGTACCTGGAGACCTTTACCAAGATGGGGCTGACTCGAGAACAGCTCAGACCCGTGAACACCCCTCTCGCCGGTTTCACCGGGGACTCGGTGGAGGCGGAAGGGTCCATTACTCTTCCTGTGGAAATCGGCAGCTATCCGGACGTACAACAGTTGAGCATGAAGTTTATCGTGGTCGATCTAGCCTGCTCACACAACGCCATACTCGGCCGCCCGGGTTTGGAAGACCTCGGGCCCTGATCTCAATCGAACATTTATGCCTGAAGTTTCGCACGCCGAACGGAATAGGAACGGTGCGTTGTAACCGCAAGGTCGCCCGCGACTGCTATCTGCAAGCATGTAGAGGAATGGGCAAGCGTGGGATGCAGGTCCACGAGATCACCGAGAGGCCCCCTAAGAAAACAGTGATACCTCGCCCAGAGCCGGCCGTCGAGCTAGAAGAAATTGAGATCGACCCAGCACAGCCGAGCAGGCGAGTGAGAATCGGAGTCGGCCTCTCGGAGAAGTCAAAGGGGGAAATCACGAGAGTACTCCAAGAGCACCGGCTGGTTTTCGCCTGGGGCCCAGAAGATATGCCCGGCGTAGATCGATCGATCATATCGCATCGACTCGCCGTAGACCCGGAGCACCGGCCGGTCGTGCAAAAGAAACGGTACTTGGCCAACGACCGGAGGGAGTTTGTGAAGAAAGAAGTCAGCACGCTGTTAACAGCCGGGCACGTCCGTGAGGTCAAGTACCCGGAATGGTTGGCTAACGTGGTCCTTGTGCCCAAGCCCCCGACGTGGCGAATGTGTGTAGACTACACGGATCTTAACAAAGCATGCCCAAAAGATCCGTTTCCTCTGCCCCGAATCGACCAGTTAGTCGACGAGACAGCCGGGTCGGCGCTGCTCAGTTTTATGGACGCCTTCAGAGGGTACCATCAAATATTCATGCACTCGGCGGACGAGGAGAAGACCGCCTTCCTAACTCTAGACGGAGTTTATTGCTATCGAGTCATGCCATTCAGACTCAAAAATGCCGGGGCTACATACACCCGAATGGTCGCCCGGTTGTTCCACCACCTGCTAGGAAAATCGATGGCCGCATACGTCGACGACATGCTCATCAAGAGTCGAGAAGAGGACAAGCACGCGGAAGATTTAGCCGACTGCTTTAAAGTAATGATAAAATACAACCTCCGATTGAACCCCAAGAAGTGTGCTTTCGCCGTCCAGGGCGGTAAGTTTTTGGGCTACATGGTCACCAAGCGGGGCATTGAGCCTAACCCAGAGAAAGTACAAGCCATCCTCGACATGCAGCCTCCTACTACTATCAAGGACCTACAACGCTTGACTGGACGACTGGCCGCTCTCAGCCGTTTTCTGAGCAAATTGGCGGATAAGACTGTGCCTTTCTTCGAAGCCATGAAGAAGAAAGAGGGATTCGCTTGGACTGTCGAATGCCAACAGTCGTTCGAGGAACTAAAACGATATCTGTCGACTCCCCCAGTACTGTCTACCCCCCAGGAGGGCGAGCCCTTACTGTTGTACCTCGCCGCCTCGGCCAAAGCGGTAAGTTCGGTGTTGGTTCGAGAGGAGGACCGAGTCCAGCACCCGGTTTACTATGTAAGCCGCTCACTGAAAGCTGCCGAGGCACGGTACACCACCCTGGAAAAGATCGTGTATGGCTTGGTGGTCACTGTGCGCAAGTTGGCGCCTTACTTCCAAGCCCATACCGTCCGGGTCCTGACGGATCAGCCACTCGGGAGTGTGCTACGGAACCCCTTGTCCTCCGGCCGGCTGGTAAAGTGGGCCGTCGAGTTGACTCAATATGGGATCGAGTACCAACCCAGGCCCTCCATCAAAGGCCAAGCTTTGGCCGACTTTCTGGTCGAGTGTACCGCGAGTGAGGAGGATAAGGAACACGCCTCGGAGAGCAATCCGGGCGAATGGTGGGAGATGCATGCGGATGGAGCATCAAGTCGACAGCACTGCGGAGGCGGCGTTGTGCTCATCACTCCGGAGGGATTTCGGCTGTATTACGCCTTAAGGTACCTGTTCTCTGCATCGAATAACGAGGCCGAGTACGAAGCAGTGTTGAACGGCCTTCGACTCGCCAAGGATCTAGGAGTCGAACGGCTACGAGTCAAAACCGACTCTCGGCTAGTAGTCGGGCAGATCTCGGGTACGTGCGAAGCTAAGAACGCGAGGATGGCGTTGTACAAAGAATGTGCCATTAAGATGTTGAAGGGGTTCGAAGCTTATGAAATAGAATATATATCCCGGGCGGACAATGTAGAGGCCGACATCTTGTCTAAAATCGCCCTGGAAGGGGTGCCTGACCGCTTGATAAAGATTTGCCAGAAGGAGGAGTTAAGTCGGCCGAGTGTTGAAGAGGCGCCGCTAGGTGTCCAGCAAGTAAACGCCGAAGGGTGGGATCGAGAGGAAAACCCGGAGATGTTTTTGATAGATGACATCCGGCGATTCAAGGAAACGGGCGAGTTGCCAACTGACCCGGCAGTCGCAGCGAGGATTCGGCGGAAAGCCCCCTCCTTCCGGATCGTTGGCGGAGACCTATATAAACAGTCGTTCGGAGGACCCCTGTTGAAATGCCTACTTAAGCCTGAGGCCGAGAAGGTAATGGATGAAGCTCACAGAGGCATTTGCGCTGCGCACCAGGGTGCTCACACGCTCGCCCGAAAATTGGTCGTTCAAGGATATTACTAGCCGACCATGATGCGAGATTGTGTTGAACGGATGTCCAAATGTGGCGTTTGTCAGGCATTCGCCAGGAAAGACACTCGGCCAGCCACCTTCTATACACCAGTCACCACTGCCATTCCCTTCGCCAAGTGGGGAATAGACCTGTTGGGACCATTACCCGTCGCCCCGGGAGGATTGAAGTTTTGCGTCGTGGCCATCGATTACTTCACCAAGTGGGTCGAGGCGGAACCCTTGGCTACCATCACCGAGTACCAGTGTCGACGTTTTCTGTGGAAAAAGGTGATCTGTCGCTTCGGTTTGCCCGAGCACATCGTCAGCGATAACGGGCGACAGTTTGATTGCCAGGCATTCGCCGAATTCTGCCGCCGACACGGCATTAAGCATACCAAGGTGTCGGTGGCCTACCCCCAAGCAAATGGGCAGGTTGAGAATGTGAACCGAACCTTGGTCGATGGGATCCGGAAGAAACTCGAAGACGTCCGAGGAAACTGGGCGGACGAGCTTGATCGAGTCCTATGGGCCTATCGCACTACCCCGCGGCAGGCGACGGGAGAGAGTCCATTCTCGCTCGCATACGGCTTTGAGGCCAAGGTTCCTGTCGAAGTGGTCGAACCCACCCACCGGGTTCGCACCTACTCGGACGCAGCAAATGAGGAGAGCCTGCAGATTGAGAAAAATTTTCTAGAAGAAAGAAGGGAAGCCGCGAGTGCGCGAATGGCTGAGTACCAGCAGGCAGTAAAAAGATACCGCGACCGTAGAACTCGCCCGCGAACCTTCCAGGTTGGCGACCTAGTGCTACGGGATCGACAAGCCAGCCAACCTACCGAAGGAGGCAAGCTTGCGGTCAAGTGGGAAGGGCCGTACCGCATCGCGGCTGTAGTTCAGGCCGGAACTTACAAATTAGAGACCATGGGAGGCAAGCTTATAGATCGCATATGGAATGCTACACATTTGAAAAAGTTTTATTAGTAGCCAATGATAGGTCATGTATGAGATCGAGGATTCCAAGAAATCTGAATAAAGTGCGTGGATTGCAGCCAATCATCCCAGGGACTCGGCGAGAAAAAGATAGGAAACAAGGGCCCCGACCCTTAGACGTTTCCGTGAAAAAGCCAAAAGGAGTCGCCTCGACTGAGGGACTCGGCAAGTATATATAGAAACAACGGGGCACTGACCCTAAACCGTTTCTGAGAATAGAAAAAGCCTAAAGGGTCGCCTCGACTGAGGGACTCGGCGAGAGAAAGATAGGAAACAAGGGCTCAGACCCTTAGACGTTTCCGTGAAAAAGCCAAAAGGAGTCGCCTCGACTAAGGGACTCGGCAAGTATATATAGAAACAACGGGGCACTGACCCTAAACCGTTTCTGAGAACAGAAAAAGCCTAAAGGGTCGCCTCGACTGAGGGACTCGGCGAGAGAAAGATAGGAAACAAGGGCCCAGACCCTTAGACGTTTCCGCGAAAAAGCCAAAAGGAGTCGCCTCGACTGAGGGACTCGGCAAGTATATATAGAAACAACGGGGCACTGACCCTAAACCGTTTCTGAGAACAGAAAAAGCCTAAAGGGTCGCCTCGACTGAGGGACTCGGCGAGAGAAAGATAGGAAACAAGGGCCCAGAACCTTAGACGTTTCCGTGAAAAAGCCAAAAGGAGTCGCCTCGACTGAGGGACTCGGCAAGTATATATAGAAACAACGGGGCACTGACCCTAAACCGTTTCTGAGAACAGAAAAAGCCTAAAGGGTCGCCTCGACTGAGGGACTCGGCGAGAGAAAGATAGGAAACAAGGGCTCAGACCCTTAGACGTTTCCGTGAAAAAGCCAAAAGGAGTCGCCTCGACTGAGGGACTCGGCAAGTATATATAGAAACAACGGGGCACTGACCCTAAACCGTTTCTGAGAACAGAAAAAGCCTAAAGGGTCGCCTCGACTGAGGGACTCGGCGAGAGAAAGATAGGAAACAAGGGCTCAGACCCTTAGACGTTTCCGTGAAAAAGCCAAAAGGAGTCGCCTCGACTGAGGGACTCGGCAAGTATATATAGAAACAACGGGGCACTGACCCTAAACCGTTTCTGAGAACAGAAAAAGCCTAAAAGGTCGCCTCGACTGAGGGACTCGGCGAGAGAAAGAGGGGAAACAAGGGCTCAGACCCTTAGTCGTTTCCAAGAGAAAAAGCAGAAAGGAGTCGCCTCGATTGAGGGACTCGGCGAGAAATGGCTGGGAAACAAGGGTCCAGACCCTTAGTCGTTTCTCGGAAGAAGCGTAAAGGAGTCGCCTCGACTGAGTAAGATTCAAAACCTTAGAAGAACGCCAATATTAAAAGAGCCCCGAAGACAAACTCCGTGAAAAGAGAAGGGAAAGCTGTTTTTTTTTATTAAAATACGACCGATAAGGAGGCCAGCCCTTACAAAAGAGGGTCTATTCTAAAAAGACCCTAGGCTACAGGGGGGGGGGGGGTACCGACGGCGACCCCTTCAACTTGCGCCCCCGCCGATGGTCCAGCAAGGGGAACAGAGGAAGGGTCCTCGGCCTGAGGAAAGGACTCGGCAAGCTCTGGAGGCGTCGCCGCAGGAAGAGTCGCCGGGTCAGTAGGCGCAGCCGGCCCATCAGCGTCCAGCACCGGCTTGAGACCCCAGCTCTCGGGAGTGAACGAGGAGTCGCGGGCCAACAGGGTAGCGTAAATCTCCATCTGCGCCTCGCGGAAGCCGAGGCGGTAATCCCGCTCGCCCAGGTCTAGGAGGAAATCATCGCCCTCTGGGGTCGCCAGCCACTCCTTGGCCACCTCTCTCCTCCGAGCTGCCACCGCCGCCTGCACATCCGCCTCGAAGGCCGCCGACTTCTTATAATCTGCGACAGAAGTCGCAGCGATCGTGGCCACTCTGCCCTTCTCCTCCTCCCACTGACGGGTGACCCTCAGCAACTCGGCGTTGTGCACCTCCACCATCTTGAGCTGCTTCGCCTGCTCTTCCAGGAGAGCTTCCTCTATCTGGCGCTGCTTGGCGGTCATGGCCCGCATATCATTCCTAAAGCCCTGGAACCGATTGCCCAGTTCCATCTGGAGGGCGAGGTCCTGCACACCAAACCGTCAGTCGAACGGAAAAGAAAAAACTTACACCACTTGCGAATGGGTAAAACAGAGGAAAAAGGCCGAATGGGTAAAACTTACGCGATACGACTGACGGAGTAAGGCCTCGATGATGAACCCGTCGCCAAGAGCACGGGTCGACTCCACATCCTTTGGCAGAAGGACATCCTTGCACCACTTGCGAACGGAGGTGTTGCCCATCCAGATTTGGGCATCCTCGTCCACCTCGTGGCACAGCCTGATCCTCTTCGGAGTCAGCCCCTCCGTATGCTCGGCAGGCCGCTTAGAACTCGGACTCTCAGTAGCAGGAGGAGGCGGCTGCCGACTGGGCGATACCACGGGCGAAGGTGTGAGGTCAACCACGTTGTGGGAAGGTGGGGGAGTCGGTCGAACCACCGGCGACGGCTGAGAAGAGGACGCGGCGGCAGCACCGGTAGAGCGTTGCGTCAAGCGACGCCTCATCTTTTCCGCTCTATTTGCCATCTCAGGGGTCGGTGCGATTGCCTCGCCGGAGCTGGAGGAGTCGGAATCGTACGGACCTGCAAAAGAAATCCACTCACTTGTGAGGGTTCCCGTAGGAAATAAGAAGCAAGTCGAGAAAGAAATGAAAAAGACGCTACCTACGGTGGCGGCGCCCTCCGGCAGAAGGCCATGCCTGGCCATGGCCCGGACTCGGGACCAGTACTTGACGGAGTACGGCCCGAAGCCCTTCAAGAAGTCGCCGCCCATGACAGCATCCTCCATAAAGACGGCGCGCCGAGAGCAGGGCTTGAAGAGAGTCGCCGGCCAGAGGGTCGGAAAGGTGAAGGAAGAGGAGCAAAGTCGGACGAAGAAATAAAGGGGCTTCCACTCTTTTATCGAGTCGGACAACCCCTCGAAAAGTTGTCGCCCCGGACGGGCGGCGACTTGGATGAAGCCGGGCAAGTGAGAACCGACCTTGTTCACGGTAAAGAGGTACCGGAACAGGTCCAAATCCGGCTCGCACTGCCACCAATGGCAGAGATTGATGAAGCTGGTCAGGAGTCGGTGAGAGTTAGGCACTAACTGGCCCGGGACCAAGTTATAATGCCGAAAGAGGAGTGAAAGAAATGGGTGTGGAGGCACTCGGAAGCCGAATGCAACCGAGTGCAGATGGATACCCACAAAACCCTCCGGCGGGTCGTGGATAGGCCGGCTTTCCGCCGCGACGACCAAGGCCGAAGGGCCAAGCAGAAAGCGAGCCATGTCTAGGTCCGCCGCTGTGGCCAACGACGGAAGACCGGACGGCCGGACAACCGAGTCAAACTTGCCTCGCGGCCGTACAACGCCGCCCGGCAAAGCAGCCACCGTAGTCAACGGGGCTGGGCTCATCGGAGTGGCCGCCCCAGAAGAAGAAGGGGCTAAGAGCGAAGAAGAAGACACCGCCTGGAAGCCCGCCGGCATTTCCAGGCGGCGAACGACGGAAGAAGAAGAAGAAGATGACGGAGAGGTCCCCGCCGGATTGTCAAAAGACGGCCAACGGGAGGAAGAAGAAGAATGAGAAGAGGAAGGCATTACTTACAGATTGGAGTTGAGGCTGAGAAGACGATGAAAGAGCAGAAGCTTGGTGGGAGAATTAAAGAAGAAGAATGGAAGGAAAAGGCCTTTTAAGGGGGGAAAGAAGTCCAAGAGGTTGCCACGCGGCGCCTCCGTAGTGGAGGAATCGGAGGCGACAAGACGTTGAAGGGACGCCGCATTTAATGCCTCGATGGGCGGAACGACGGTTCAGGCCTAGGGCTAGCCTACAAGCGGCGCGTCTACCCTAGACCGAGGTTGAGTGACAATGACCCGGCCTGCCAGGCCAAAGGCCCATCAAGGCAAAAGCTATGGGGGCCCATCCAGATCACGCTAGAAGTTTCTAGAAGTGACCCGGCTGGGTCCGGCCAAATGGAGGGGCCCGGACGAGCTTCAGGTCGCAAGATCGGCCGACGGATCTGCCGAATCCGTCACCCACAGGGCTTGGTCGGGCAGAGTCTACAAGTCGGTCATGACGACCAAGAGTCGGCCAAAGGAACACGCAAAAACCAAGAACCGAAAAGTAAAAACGAGATTTTATTCCATAAAGACAGGGGTACAAGGCCGAGGACTCGGCCACAAGCATTACACAGAAAAGACGGGCCTAGGGCTTAACTTCCTCCTCCTCCGCGTGACGCACCGGCTGCGGACCCTCCAAGTAGTAGTGGGGGCGGAAAGGCAACGGACTCGGCTCAGGCTCGGGCTCGGGCAGTTCATCTAGATACACAGCAGGCTTCCCATCTACAACCATCCGCAGGGGCCTCTCCAGAGCACTCGGTGACATGGCCACGCCAAAAAGCGGAGGAGCCTCCCATTCTAGGTCCTCCTCTGGCTCTGGATCTTCTATCGTGGGCTCCATCTCGTCCTCCTCTGGCTCCACGACCATCAGATCAAGCATGTCAGGAGGCACCACGATGGGATCAGAAGCGGAGTCGCCCACCAGGTGCCCTCCGCTAGCCGCCATCTTCCGCCGGAGCTCCTCCTGCCGGGCATGCTCCTTATTACGGTGGACCAACGACGATCACCGTCCCTGAAACTCATAGCTTGAGGTTTTGAGATGTAAAATGGTGAGAAAGCACAGAGCTACCAAGAGCCCTTATATAGAGCCTCGAGAGAGCGACGACCGAGGCGTAAATCACGGAGGGAATCGTAACTGACATAACTGAGCCGGATTGGATGGGCAGCGCGAATCTCTGTCAGAGACTGATCCCATCCAATTAGCTCGGGAAGGGTGAGATTCGCACGCTAAACTGAAAAAAGCCTGGCTCGCCCTGGGAAGCGAGATTTTACAGGTGTCAAGCGGAGGGAGGACTCGACATCGCGGCCGACTCCTCGACAATTGGGACGGACGAGTGCACTAAATATACTGAAAAAGATGAAAACTGAAGGCCGAAAATATTTTATTATAAAATAAAGAAGGTGCAGGTTACAAGGAGCTTATTACAGAGAAAGCAAGTGCTCCTAAAAGAACTACCCCTCTAGAGAATCCGGCCGCCCCCAGTTCACAAAGATCACTCACTCGGCGAGGAGGAGTCGCTCCCAAAGAACCCTCCCGATGGTCCAGGAGAGGGTGGGCAAAGCGAGTCCCAGAACGCCGGCATGAGTGGTGGCACAACCAGCTCTTCGTCGTCCGGGTACATCTCCTGATAACGAGCAAAGTCTTCCTCGTTCATTAGCCCTGTAACCGGACCGTCCAAGTCATCCAGAGGAATAGAAAAGGTCATACGGAAGGTCAGCTGCTCTGGGACAGGCACATCAACAACGGTCCCGCCTGGGGAAGTTACTCGAGCAGTCCCCGGAGGAGGAGAAGGGCGAGAAGTCGGAGCGACTTCACGACGAGCAGGAGTCGGCGGATGAAGAGCCCTGGAGGCAGCGCCAACAGGTGATCTCTGTGGAGTCGGACGGGGAGCCTTCCCTCTAGGCTCCCTCTCAGGCCGAGTCCGTTTCGAAGGCAAGGGGCGCCGGGGCGATCCAAAGTCAATTCGCTTCCCTTTCAGTGGTGAGCGACCCATGAGGAATTAGTAAGTTAAGAGAAGAGCGGTCAAGGTCATTTATAGGTGCCAGGCCAGGCCGAGGAGATCAGAACGGTCCCGCGAGATCCGGGAGATAGCGGATAATCTGGGCTAATCCTGGGTCATTCAAGGCACGGATTCGGTGAGAAGGAGGCGGTTACTACTTTTCCAAACCCAGGTTGGCGGACCGGGTATGAAAAAGTGAGGGACTAGTTGATGGGGTGAGAACCCCAGCCCAAGAAAAGAGGCCCAGAAAGAATGCATGGGCCGGGTCCAGGACTCGGCCCAGGTCTGAAGAAGGAGGCCCAGTTCAGAGCCCGGAAAGGACGGCCCGATGCCAAACGGGGACGAGGAGTCGGCCCAGGTCCGGCCCAGGAGAAGACTCGGTCCAGAGAGCCGTTGAGGGAGCCTTCAGAGCAGTCGAGGCAAGGAGCCGTTGAGGCATTAAAGGCCGGACTCGGTCCGCCAGTTACTAGCCAGAGAGAGCCGTTGGCAGAGTCCGTAACGTCGCCCAACGGCTCGACACATTGAATGTAATCTTTAAGTCGGCCATCATGGGCCTTTAAGTCAGTAGAGGAGGAGCCACTATAAAGAGGGCTCCTCCACCCTTGTAAGGGGCAGATTGGAGACCCCGAGAGGGAATAGAGAGCACTATTGAGCATCATACTTCACTAAAAAAATCTAGACTTTTTGTGAAAGGTGTATCCTCCAACTTAAGGTTGTGTTGGACCTCCTTGGGCCCGAAAACCCAAAAACCATCAGTTTCAAAATATTAAAATGCAAAAAGATGCTCAAAATAGCATTTTCAATTAGTTTTTTGAAAAAATCATTTTGAAAATGTAATTAGCTATCAGCTAACAATTAATTTACCAAAACATCTTTTTACAATCAGCTAATGCTATCAACTAGTCAAATTCAATGACCCAATCATTTGATATTTTCCTTTGTTTTGATTGATAATGTAGACTATCACTTGAGTTGACAATTTTACTCCTAAAATATTATTTTGATTTGGATTTTATAAATAAAATCTAGAAATTTTTTTACTACAATAATAGTCAAAGCAAAAGATGAGTATGGACCGTATGGTGATGGCAACTGGCAAGCAAATATATATAAAAAATAAATAAAAAAGAAAAGGGCCTTGATGAGTGATGAGCGGTAAAAGATAAAATTGAGCATAGAAATTAGAGTGCAGCAGATTGGTATGGCTCTGGCTCTGGCTCTGGTTCGCCCACCTCACTTAGCTTGGCCTCCGCCTCTCCGTCGACCTAACACTAGTCTCCGGCATCCAACTGTTGGAGTTTTCTGTTCCTCCAAACCTCTGCCGGTAATTTCCCATCTTCTTTATTTGTTTCCACTGTTGCAATTGACTACTACTAGGACTCTATATATTTTGTTGCAATTCCAGCAGACAGATGCAGGCGGCAGAAGTGAATACAAGCCCGGCCCCCTGGATAACCTCTTCCTTCATTTGTTCCGTAGCAAAATGGTCCAGGTGAGCGATCGCCGATCCAGCCCCTAACATTTCCTTCAAAACGTACCTACCGCATTTGAAAGAAAGGATTGTTATGCTAATCATCTTGTACGTGTGTTTGACAGGAGTCGGGATGGGACTCCGACAAGCCTGGATATGATGGACTAATTGAAGTTGCCAACCGTCTTGTTATTGGTCGAAGCAATTCTGAAACAAGAGAAGCCGCTGTATGTGTGTTTAGGGTTTAGATGATGAGATGAATTGGGCAAATAGTTGTTTGCTAAGTAGATATGTATTTTATATGGCTTGGCTTGGCAGGTCCGTATATTGCAATCACTCTTTCCTCCTTGGCTGTTACATCTCTATAAAATGCTTATTGGACCTTTAGCCGGAGGGAGTGTTGCGGCCGTGATGGTAGGTCAGTTCATCGCTCCGATCCTTTCCTCCTCATCCTCCTTCATCTTTTCTTCTTCTTCTTAATATTAATACATTATTATACATACAACTCACCACCAGTAACCAGTAACCAGTAACCAGTAACCAGTTAGTTGTTGAATGTGATGTAGCAAGAGTGACGGCATTATCTTGCAAATGGCTCATGGGTCCTTGCACTGTCAACTCTGTGGATCTTCCTAACGGATCCTCCTGGATGAGTGGGGTGGGTTGCTGCCTGTGTCTCTTCATTCCCTTAACATTTCTGTTCTGTATTCAAATTCAATTACTTGTGCACCAGGTGTTTGTAGAGAGATGCAAGTATTTAGAAGAGAGCAAATGCGTGGGTATATGTATCAATACATGTAAGCTCCCTACACAGGTACCTCACTCATCCTATTACCTTCATTAATCCAACCTTGGATGTCTACTTTCATTTCACTCTCTCTTTTAGGCTTTCTTTAAGGATTGTATGGGAGTTCCTTTGCTTATGGAGCCAAACTTCAGTGACTATAGCTGCCAGGTATGTATTTTTCTTTTTCAATTTTGCTGCACAACTCCCCCCAGGCGGGGCCCCAACAACCAATGTTAGTTGTGTAATTTTTTTGTGGCAGTTCAAGTTTGGGATCCTGCCTCCCCATGATGATGACACTGTAAAGGAACCTTGCCTCGAGATATGCCCAAACGCCATTAGACGGAAGGAAGATGCATTAAAGTGTCCAAAGGCGTGAGTGAGACATTGTACAACTTTCTCTTAGCTTCAATGTATATGTAGTATAATTCTATCTTGTTCACACACCATTACTCTAGTGCAATGCACTTCAAATACCAAGTGGACACACCAGGAAACGCTATCTTTCACACTCATGCTGCCTGCCTTTGTCAACCTAAACCAACAACTTAACATCAAAAGATGAATCTATATTCCAAGTTTCCTGGTGGAGCTAAAAAGTAACGCATGCACTCCTCCTTTGCCTCATTTTGTGTCTAGTTCCATTTACAATTTAATTTAGCATTAGCATTAGTATATAAAATTTAAAAATACAATTAAACATAACATACCAAATTTAAAAATTATAAGCAAACATTAAATATTAAATAATATAAACAAATAATAATAATAATAATAATAATTTGACCACTAAACAGTATAGCAAAATGGTACAAGGGCATTTTCCTACTTAATTTTAGCTTAAACATTCACCTTCAAGAGTGACATGTCAACAGATATAATAAGAGGTAATTTAAAAAGAGGATGGGGCAAGGCTGGGCTAAATGGAGTGGGAACAAGGGCACATAAATATCATCTATCTATTTATCTATACAATAAAAATTAAGACCACAAACTAGAATTGGAACAAGGGCACATAAACCAAGATGAGCAATTTGGGCAAAGAGCATCATTACAGACAATGAGATAAAACTTTCACCTAAATTATGACTATTCAAGTTCACACAAGCGGATTTGGTCATCCAGTATAAATATAAATGAGCTGCCAAAGAAACAAATCAACGGTCCCAACCAGAAGGCCGCCTCCTTTCTCTCTGCCTATCTCTAGAGCTGCAAAAATGATGATGATGATGATGATGATAACGAAGTATTCTTGTGAAGAAAGTGAGAAGAGATTAAATGATTACACAGTCCAAACAGAGAGTGAGAAGAACTGACCTTCCTGAGCTCAAGTGGCTAGCATCTTCTCTCGGTTTCTGAACAGATGTTGCAGCATTACTAATTGAACTAGTCCGGGAAGCGTTTGTGTCTCCACCTATTGTTCCCCCAGATACAAAGCCTGGCAGTGCCATTTTCTTGTTAGGGTTCATTCCTGAACTATTACCTAACGCCTGATTTTGGAGATTTGATGAGGCAGCAACAAAGTTGCTCTTAAACTGTGCCATCATCCCGGTTCTTAGTGAATTTACTGCTGCAGAACGGCTTGGAACAGTGGTAGTTGGAGCATTACTTGATTCTGCACTGTATCCAATACCCAGACCATAATCCACGCCACGCACACCTCGACCACTGCCTCCCCTTCCTTTCGCCCTCTTTCCACCTGCCAAAGCTAATATATTATTCATGAAGATCTTCACTATGAATTCATGAGTACTTCCACACAAAATAATTTCTTACTCTGCCAATTTTATCTGAAATTATTTACCGATCTTTTGCAGAGCCAATCACTAAATATTATGAAAAATAAATTCATACCTCCTTTCCGTGCATCACGTTTGGAACGAAATCTTCCATCCTAATTATTTAAAGTGCAAGTGCCAATCATTAGAAAAACCAGTTTTTCTAAGATTTAAGGGAGATCCACAATACAAAAGTATTATGAATGAGGCTATACATAAAAAGATTTTCTTATGATACAGTTAACAAGTATGCAGTTAGGGTTATTAAATTGAGTATATATACACAAGGCAGCAGACTACCTTCATTGCAAGGTCCATCAGTTCCGCAGGCACATTTTGACCAGCAGTAATCAAACTGTTGACTAATTCTCCAGCAAAACGTGCCTCTTTTTGAGTAATAAGAGTGTATGCAGTTCCATCTTTATCACCAGCACGGCCTGTTCTACCAATTCTATGAACATGCATATCCATGTCTTTAGCAACATCAAAATTAACCACTGACTTAATTGACTTGATGTCAAGACCACGAGCAGCAACATCAGTAGCAATAAGCACATGATAAATTCCGGATTTAAATTTCTGCAGTGTCTCCATACGAGAAGCTTGATCCTTGTCACCGTGAAGAGCTGCAACTTTAAAACCCATTTGAGCTAGTTGCGATTCGATCTCATCCACTGTGGCCTTTTTGGAAGCAAATACAAGAACGTCACCATCATCAATCAGACCAGGAAGCTTCTCAAGAAGCCAAGGCAACTTCTCAGCATCAGAAGGAATTACTTGAACCACTTGGGTAATATCCTCATTTGCCATTCCAATCTCACCTACTGTGACACGTACAGGATCAGAAAGAATCTCCCTTGCTAGCTTTTCAACTTTACGTGGCATGGTTGCTGAAAAGAGTAATGTTTGACGATCTGGCCTAATTTGACCAACTATTGACCTTATCTGTGGTTCAAAACCAAGGTCAAACATCCGATCAGCCTCGTCAAGCACTAGGTAAGTTGCCCTCGTCATTGTCACAGCCTTCATTCTAAGCATGTCAATCAATCTCCCAGGAGTAGCAACAACAATCTCACATCCTGCCTTCAATTCCTTAAATTGTTCTAATTTAGACATTCCACCATAAACAGCAGAGACACGTATACCATGAGACTTTGCAAATTTCTTAGTCTCCACATATATTTGGTGTGCCAGTTCCCTAGTGGGTGCACATATTACTCCAATAGGACCTTCTTCTTTCTCAAGTTCAGGTTGATCCATAATATGCACCATCAATGGCAGCACAAATGCAGCAGTCTTACCAGAACCAGTCTTAGCAATACCAATGATATCCCCCCCAGAAAGGGCAATTGGTAAAGCCTGGCACTGTATTGGTGTAGGTTTTTCATATGCTTGTTTTGAAATTGCTTTCAATAGCTCAACAGAAAACCCACAATCTTCAAATGTCTTCACTGGTCTTGGGACATCAAAGCCTGAGACACGAATAGCCAAGCTATTCCTATACTCAATAACATCCTGTTCACTCATGCCTAAAGAGAATGGACAAAAGAGATTACTTAAAAAAATATTTTAAAAATACAAAATAAAATAATTAAAAAAAAAAGTACTGAAAGGACAATGAAATAGGATACCAGCATGAAAAGGTAACAGCTATGACCATATGCAGTTGACAATAAATGGACAAGATTCGGACAGGGTAATTGCATTTTGGGGGAAACCGAAAATGAAATTCAAACAAAGGCAAGGATAATACAACAACTTGCACCCAATTTTGGATGTATAAATTAATTTCGATAAGATGCTTGTTATTGTGAAAGCAATACAGTAAATTATACAAATAACTCAAATATTTTCACTGCATGTTCTTTCTCACTTAACATTCAAGCATTTAATTACATTCAAGGTTAAAGTGAAAAGAGAAAGAAAAAAAAAAATTCACACTTTAAACTTTATCTAACTGCATATACAGAAAATAATCAAAGGAAAAGGTACCTGAAATAGAGGGATTTTCCTCGTAGAAGTCCTTGTTGAATGGCTCATAATCAATTGAGCTATGATCCAGAGCTGGAATCGGCTCAATCTTTTTCTTGTCAAGAATTATAGGATTATCATCGGAATCATACTCGACGAGCCCTGCGTCCACAGCCTTGGCTGCGGCATAAACCTCCTCATCCGAGTTATATCCAGCGTTAAGAGCCTCCGCAGCCAATTGCAACCCTATGTCCTTCTTCGCTTTCAGAAAACTCTCCATGGGATCATCCTCAATATCATCCTTGTACTTGTCCAACTTCTCCTTGGGCTTCGGAGGCGGCGCTGCCTTCATCTCTTCGTGAATCCCCTCCATAAACGCATCCAGAGGGTCGATTTCATCGTCGGCACCACCACTGCCATCGTTAATATCATTATTGTTGTCTTCGTTGCCATCTCGTTCATCGTAATCAATATTATCCAAGTCAGTATCTTCGTAATTGTCGTGACCACCGACGGAGCGGGACGAGGGCGGTACGTAGAGACGCTGAGGAGCTTCCGCTCGCTCGAAGTTGTATGTTGCCTGTCGATTAATACCAAAGCCATCGAATCCGAACTTTCTCTTCGACATAGTTCTGTATTTCGGGTGACCACCGAGAAATCTGAAACCCTAAAATAGCAATTGGACTGTCTTGTCCGGATAAACCCTAATTACGAATCGCTTGGTACTTCAATCATCAGAAAATAAATTATTTTCGGCTGTGGCATTATATAGTGAAACTTAAACTCTGTTGTAATACAACAACATATATATACATAATACATTTGTTAATTATACCAGCCAAATAAAATACGGAGTATATTCTTTTTTAATAAAATACCAAATAAATTATTGGACTGTTTGAAAGCATTCAATTTGCCAAAAAAAATATATGTTTAAGTGGGTGGAACATCATTTTCGTAACGTTGTGAATTTGATTTTTATTGATACTTTCTTGATCGAACTCATCACTGTTAGGTAATAATTGACTGTATTCTTCGTCGCTTAAAAAAAAAAAAAAAAAACAAGTAAAACATGATTCCCATATTTTGAGATCACGAGTTTAATTAGAACTTCCTTAACTTATTAGGGATTTTAAATTGACAATTTGCATATAATAATTGACCACATATTGACATATGAGCCTTCAGAGCTCATATATATTAAACACGCATACTATTGTACTTAAGGTGTATTCAATCAATATTTTTATAGACTTTTAAATACGGAGTAGTTTTTAAGTAGTGGATTTTAAATAACATTCATTAAAAAAAAATAGATTTTGTACGAGTCTATACAAATTTATAAGACAAACATTTATAACTTTTTTTAAAAAAATTATATTAAAAAATTTACATAAATTTTAAAACTTTAAATTGAATACACCATTAGAAACATTCTATAACTTCTATTAAACATTATTTATAATATTTTTAAAAACTTTTTTAATATATAGTACGAAATATATTTTTATAAATTATAAATAAATTAATCAAAAAAATAAAAATAAAAAGAGAAAATGGTCAAATAGACCCTTAAACTTTACCCCAAAGGTGCAATTAAACCCTCAAACATGTTAAATTGGGTCAATGAAGCCCAAAAACCGGTAAATGACCTGTTATTATAGGTCATTTTAATTCCGGCAACAGATTCCGGCGACGGATTTCGGTGATCGGCGACGGATTCCGGCGACCAGCAAAAAATCCGGCGACAAAACCGGCCCTCTAGTTGTCTTCTACAGGAGAAGACAACTGGACGACCAGATCTGGCCGTCGTTCTTCTCCATTGGAGAAGAACGACCGATGATCTGGTCGTCTTCTCCAATGGAGAAGAACGGAACAGCCAGATCTGGCCGTTCTTCTCCATTGGAGAAGGCGGCCGTTCGGGACGGCCGATTTTTGTCGCCGAAATATGTTGCCGGAATTAAAATGACCTGTAATAACAAATTATTTATCGGTTTTTGGGCTTTATTGATCCAATTTAACATGTTTGAGGGTTTAATGTACATTTATAAAATTTAGGGGGCTAATTGACATTTGGGGTAAAGTTTAGGGTCTATTTGACCCTTTTCTCAAATAAAAATTGATTGTCACAAAATTTTGGAGATGATAATGTACACGGAGTTCACCGTATTATCAACCTCACCGTGGATGTATTTTTTGTCATGCTTCATCCAGTGGTCTCTGGTAGCCTTCAGTATCTTTGTGAATATTATGGATCTGCCTGCATGGGTGGCTCAACTGGTCATAGAGGTGAAACTTTGGAATAATGACCAGGGATTGAGTCTCACCAGCGGTAGTGTGGGGGCTCCTTGTGTGTAGTGAGCACTGGTCTAGCCTTTATTTATGGTTCATGACTCATGATTTACATCCTCCCAAATGCTCTGTCGGTGTGGGGGGCCCTTAGGATTGGGGTTTAACCTTTTGGAATAGTGAATACTATGGATCTATATGTGTTCGTCCCTCGTGGCCTTTATGTTCGCCGGCGACACTTATTACAAATTTTGTTTTGATGTTTATTTTTTTATTAGGGAAGAGGATAACCATTACAAGCTAATTGCCTCCACCGAGATTCGAACCAATCACTTTCTCATAAGAGAACAACTTGGTACTATTAGGACTCTATTATTATTAGTATTCGTTACCTATTGTTACTAATATTAGTCTTGTATTAGGTTTGCTATTCGCTACTATATATATTCCTGTACAAACTTATTATTTGAATCATTCAGAAATATTATATCCTCATCTAGTATCAGCAGATTTTTTTTTCTCTCTCTATGGCGCACCTCGGTTCTGATGGCGGTTCTGTTGGAAGTTCTGAACGGACTGTTTCTGAGGCTGCGCTTGTGGCACCCCTGCAGTCCGGGGTGTCGTTTTCTTCGGCTCATCACTTCGTTTCCATCAAATTGACATCCCGTAATTTTTTGTTTTGGCGCACTCAGCTTCTTCCGTTCCTGGATGGCAAAGGATTGTTGGGTTTTGTCGATGGAACGTCTGTGTGTCCCCCGTTTACTGCGATTACGGTACCTTCTGCCGAGGAGGCTGCTGCTGCCGTGTCTTCGTCGGCCGTATCGTCCGCCGCTCGAAGTGCATGGCTTCGTCAAGATAAAGCTGTGCTCTCCTTGTTGATCCCGTCCTTGTCCGACGAGATGATGCATCTTGCCATCGGTAAAACCTCCTCTCGGCATTTGTGGGTGGCGATCGAACAAGTTCTTGGTTCGACGACTCGGGCCCGTGCTCTTCGGTTGGTGGGCGAACTGCAAGGATTGCAGCAGGGGGATGCTTCGATCCCGGATTATCTTGGGCGTGCTCAGGTGCTTATTGAGGATTTGGCACTTGCCGGCCGTCCGGTGACACTAGAAGATCAGAATATGTATATATTCCGGGGCTTGCGGTCCGAATATCGCCCTTTGGTGGCGTTGCTGACGAGGGGTGCTCCGGTGTCTTTACCCGAGTTATCCGATTTTCTTGTTTCGCAGGCCTTTATATGTGCTGATGATGGTGGTGACGTTGCTGCTGCTCCGGTCGCCATAGCGGCTCAGCGAGGTGGAGGTAGCTCGGGCGGGCAGCAGCGTGGCGGCGGCAATCGAGGCCGAGGTCGTGGCAAGGGCCGAGGTCGCGGTCAAGGTGGCGCCGGGGCTGTCCAGTGCCAGATCTGCTCCGGCGAAGGCCACTCGGCCGCTTCGTGCTATCGTCGTTATGATGGCGCTCCGGGGCCGCGGGCACATGTTGCATATTCTGCTAATGATTCGGCTTCGGTTAATCCTCAGCAGTGGTTTTCTGACACTGGTGCGTCGAATCATGCCACTCCGGATCCGTCTTTAATGTCCTCGACGGTTCCTTATAATGGTCCGGATCATCTTCGTGTTGGTGACAGTAAGTGTTTACCTATTGTTAGCACTGGTTCATCTTCGTTAGCCGCATCTAAAACACTGTTTCGATTGTCTGATGTTCTTCATGTTCCTGGGCTTTCTGCGTCTTTATTGTCTGTGCAACGGTTTGCTCGTGATAATAATGTCTTTTTTGAGTTTCACCCTGATTGTTTCTTTGTGAAGGATCGTTCAATCAGGGAAGTTCTATATAAAGGGCCGGCTTCGGGGGGTCTCTATTCTTGGCCTGTCTCTCGTTCACGTCCCGCTGCGTTTGTGGCCTCTCGAGTCTCCTCTGACGTGTGGCATAGCCGGTTGGGTCATCCTCACCCACGCGTCTTGCGGCAGATTTTAAATTCATGTTCTATTCAGTCTAGTTTTAGTGATACTTCGGAATTGTGTCGTGCTTGTATGCTTGGGAAATCCTCACGGTTTCCCTTGCCTCGTGTCACTACTACTACGTCTCATGTTTTAGAACTTATATATATTGATATTTGGGGCCCAGTGCCTTTTCTTTCCGTCAATGGCTTTCGTTATTTTGTTTTGTTTGTTGATGACTATACGCGCTATGTATGGTTTTATCCTATGCGTTTGAAAATTGATGTGTATGCTATCTTCGAGCAGTTTCGGTCACTAGTTGAGCGTTCATATGGTCGTAAGATTGTCTCTATTCAATCTGATTTAGGGGGAGAGTATAAACGGTTGCACCGTACTTTTGTCTCTTTGGGTATTAATCATAGGCAGTCTTGTGCCTATACCCATGAGCAGAATGGTAGAGTTGAGCGTCGGCATCGTCACGTTGTGGAAACGGGTTTGGCTCTCTTGGCTCAGGCTTCGGTTCCACAACGATATTGGGATTATGCCTTTGAGACTGCGGTCTATCTCATCAATAAGATGCCAACTCGGGTTTTGGATAATGATAGTCCTCATTCTCGGTTGCATCGTTCTAGTCCTTCTTACTCTTTCTTGCGTGTGTTTGGCTGTCTCTGTTATCCTCTGTTACGCCCGTATAATCGTAACAAGTTGCAGTATCGGTCTTCTCCGTGTGTGTTTCTTGGTTATCCGTCTTCGTTTCGTGGCTATCGTTGTTTTGATCCTGCTACTAACAAGGTATTCATTTGCCGTCATGTGCGGTTTGATGAAACCATATTTCCATTTGCTTCTTCTGTCCCCTCTCAGGTCTCTAGCTCTCGCCCGATTGAGTCGTGGGGTGTTGGCGCCGTTCAGGTTGGCGCGAGCTCCGGTGTTTGTTCTGCTGGGCCGGATCCTCGTCCAGAGATGGACACGGATTCCGGGGCTGCTGGTGCTGCTTCTGATTCCCGCACCGAGACTGCCGTGGCTCCAGATGTGGCAGTCTCGGGTGCTCCTAAGGCGCCCAAGCGAGGTCGGCGCACGGTAAAACCGGCTCCACCTCGGTCTCATGCTATGGCGACTCGTTCTTTGGGGCCGACGCAGCATGTGGCTCTTATGACTGTTTCTGAGCCGACCTGTTATTCTCAGGCAGTTCGGTATCCGGAATGGCGTGAGGCCATGGATCTTGAGTTTAATGCCTGTCTTCAGAATCACACTTGGCGTCTGGTTAGTCGCACACCTGGTATGAATGTTGTAGGCTGCAAATGGGTGTTCAGGACGAAGCGCAAAGCGCATAAAATAACTAGTTTGTATATGGTACATGAATTGTATATTTTGTTATAGTTTCATAACATGTTTACTTGATAGTAACAACAATGACTATACAAGTAGTTCGACTACTGATGCAGCAATGTGTCAAATTTTATCAACAATTTTCACATTCATTTTGAAGTTCATATTTAAAGAATTATTATGAATAAATGTAATACTTGATTTGTGTGTGTGTTTTTTTTTTTGTTTTTTTTTTATTTTTATTGATACTAACCTAGGAGTACTCATTGTTGTCTTTTTTCACCGCAATGCATGCAGTTAAATAGTTTCTCACTTTGTGTATAAACCGTTTTAAATAGTGACTACATCCTATATACCAATAAGTGTTTTTATTTTCAAGGTTGATGCTGATTTTGCCTTTAATCCAAGCATGTTGAGTCTAGAAAATTAAATGAATTTGTAAATTTATATTTGTTATAATATATTTAAATGATGCACAATAAGTATTGTACATACAAGATCAATGAATGATGCAGCGATGGTTGTTTTTTTTTTTTTTTTAATTCTTCATTTTTTTTGGATTTTGTAAAATTGATTGTTGTTTTGTTGTAATCTTGACATATTTTCAATGCGTCAAGTGTGTTATGGTGTTATATTGTCATACATTAACATTTTTAATAATGAGTTATAATTGTGGCTACGTAAAATAATGAATATAATTAGCATTTACATATTATTATCAACATAAAAATCATACCAGTCATTTAGATGTTATGCTCGGTGTACTTTTGGTTCAACCATTATTGTTGAAAGATTTTTTGTTGATAGATAAATCTCTAGTTTATTTAAGGAATAATATTAGATAAGGTATTAAAATTTTAAACATTTTAAATCATCTTAATAGAAAAATACGATTTACCTTTAAAGTGAACAACTGTGATGTAGTCCAAAGATATTACGAGGCAATTTCCCGCTTCAATTTCTTGATTTATTTGAATAACCCTTTGTCAACAAATCATCTCCAAGTAGTTAATATGATTGCTTCAAAATTTTTTTTTTCATGGTATTAATAAAATTATTGGAAAATAAATATATAACATTATTTTGTATTATAACTTTGATATTTAATTACAAGATAGTGTAGAAAATAAGACAATGTGTTGTAGTGGATAATTAATTAATGAATTTGAAGATAATGAATTCTTGCATTGTAGAAAATAAAGACAATAATATAATTAATGAAATTATATATCTTTTTAATTTTTTTTGATAATGAATAATTTTTTTTTTGAAGAAAGACATTGCAAACATCTAATTTTAAATGAAAGAAAAACATATGTATTATTTTTTGTTGTAGCTAATAATTTATTTAATTTAATAGAATGTGTACTTAATCTTCATCAACAATAGTGAAGTCATTGATTTTTATTTATTTATATTTACATTCGTAGTTGAGACAAATTGTTTTGGAATTTTGTCAATGGCAATTGCTACAATTGTTGTCAATATAGGATGATGATAAATAATTCGAAATATATAGTTAGAATAGATATTATATTTTTTAATACACTTTAATATATTTATAGTATATGTTCAACAATTATAACAATTTTAATTGAAATGAGATTTGAATCTAAGATCTCCTTATGAAAATCGAAGAGTTTGTTAACAAATAATAAACAGTTAACAGAATATTTCGTTATCAAAGTTTACACTAACATGGTGCATGAGTATTTAGGAAAAGTAAATGATACTCGATATATAGTAAAGTGATTATAAATTATTGACTTTCCAAAAAAGACTAATATATATATATATATATATATATATATATATATAATTTATTATATTGAGTTTACAATGTAAAAAAAAAAAAAAAAAGATTGATAATCTTTTAAGACAAAGAGTAAAATAATATAAGCATTTTGTGATTGACATGTGGATGTAGGATTGTGGGCTAACGTAAACGGAGTAGTGAGCAGCGTCTAACATGCGCAGATAGTTGCAGCATGACCAAGCCGCGTAGAAGAAGAGCTGAAGAGTGAAGAGGAGCGAAAACAAGAAGTAATAGGACAGCAGTGTAGAGAGAGAGAGAAAGAGAGAGAGAGAGAGGGAGAGGAATAAGAAGAGAACGATAAGGGGGCGGGTCAACTCGGCGAGTCGGGTCAGCAAGACAGCGATCCAACAAAACAGAAGCTCAGGGTGAATTAAGAGAAAAAAAATGGAGAAGATTTTGGGAGTCTTCTTTCCCTTTACTACCACTACTAGTACTATAGCGACCGACCCCCTCATCACCCACCCCACCCCACCCCCCATCATCCAAACGCTAACCCTAAATATACATACTTGCAACAAATTATATCTCTCTTTTCCTCTCGTCCTTGTCTTCACCCTCCTCCTCGCATCAATATCTCTCTATCTCTATATTCGCTTCTATCCACCCACTCAATCTTCTACTGTCTCCTAATTCGCTTTCTGTTCTCTCTTTCTTCACTCTCATTTTTCTTTGCTTTCCATTGCTGCTTGTCAATTGGGTTGCTTCAGGTATGTTTTTTTGTTTCCGTTTATTGTCGCATCATTGTATTATGCGAATTGGGTTTTTGCTGCTATGAGCTCTTTTCTTTTGATCGAATAATGTGATTGGGATTTGCTGAGAATTTGTTCTCCTCTTTCGTTTCGGGGGATTGGTTTGAAGGATTTTTTTTGTCCGTGGCACTGATTTTGATGTTTCGATTACTTGTGAGCTATGGAGCTCATCAAATTTGATCTCCGGTGTGATTGGATTTTGTTATGGTTTTCGAATGGGTCTTCTCTGTTGAATTATTTTGCTTAACTTTGTGGTTCTATTTAAACGAGAAATTTCATGCTCATTGATTCGGTAATATGATTGCCATTTTGTTGGCAGTGCAAAACTTTTTGCTGATGTATTGAAGTTTCTCGCCGCAGAGATGTTTCTTTGTGGTGAAATGTCCAAATTATGTTTAAATTAAACAACTAACATCTATATGAAAATTACTCTTAATGTTGTTTATCAACATTTCCTATGTGAATTATTATATTTGGAGAGTTATTATTATTAGGAGTTTTTTAATGGATGCTTGCACCTTGCAGTTTTGAAGTTGATGATGTAGCCGGGAATTGGAATTGTCATTTACTTAAGCTTTAGGCTTTATTGACACATGAGCGTAACTATTTGTGGTTAGTCTTCATGGATGAATTTGGCAGTACTCAAATTGAAGTTCCTGCATCTAGTACAAGGAAGAGGAGGAGCAGCATTCCTCGGCGACCTAGGCCTGATATACAGCTGTTTCCTGGAAGTTATGATCCATCACCCTTGCCATCAACTCCAGTTTCAAATGATGTTGGCAGGATCTCCAGTGATGAAACTGATGGCGATGTTAATTCTGGAGGGAAGATTTTCAGCCTTACCCAGTGTATATCAAGGGGCTCTCCTGCTACTATACCTGAAAGTGAAAACCCAAATAAGAAGATTAAGGATGATCTAGGATCTAGAGTGTCCTATGGCAATGGTGGACTAGGAGATGATACACACCACCAGAGGAGCCCTACCAGACAGTTGGGAACAATTCGTAATGGTGTCGGAAATGACAACAAACTTAAGAAAGTTAAACTGAAGGTTGGTGGGGTGACGCGTACTATTCAAGCCAAAAATGGTTCCCATGGTGCATCTGGTAGTGGATCTTCTACAAAGAGTTCTCGACCTTCGGATGCCTCTCGGTCACGACAGAAACTTACCCTTCAGGTGTATATATATTTCTTATCAAGTAATTCGTTTGCAAAATTTTCAGAATCTATGCTCCTTTTAAAGTGCATTTTGAGTTTGGAAGTCAAGACATTTAAACTTTGTACCACATTGCATATGTATTTAGTTCCAAATAACCTGTTCCAACGGATAACATAAAATTTATTAGGGATTTGCTTTATTGGTAATGGAAAAGGGTCCTCACCCAAGTCAAAATTTATTTCAATGATTTGAATGAGGCTAATATGCAATTCTTTCTTTTCTAGGCTATTGGCTAATTTATATATTCGTTAAAAGTTTGTATTATTTTATTTTATTTATTTTAAAAATTTTAAAATAATATTGACTAAATCTTTTGCATTTATGTGGAAATCGCATTTAACATTTTTCGCCTTTTAGTTGACCACTGAATCCTTCATTTGAACATTTTCTTTCAGTCTCAGGACAATTCAGGAGAGAGCCATTCTCCTTCAGATAAGAAAATCCCTTTGCAAGGAAATCCATTGAAAGATTTCCCCAGGGGTTTTGATTCCTGCAAGGAGAGTAACAGGAAGATGCCGCCCAAGAATGCTGTTGAGAAGCAAACTGAAAAGTCAGATTCAGTCCGAAAGAGCAAGAGGGTCCCAAAAAGGCGTGTTTTGGATGGGGCATTTGATGAGGATGATGAAGATGATGAGATCCGTTATTTGGAAAAGCTTAAGACATCGAAGGTTGCTGGCATTAGAGATTTTGAGGAGGAATCTGCCCATAAACATCGGAGTATCGCTAGGGTTTCTAAGGGGGTGAAGTATGAAAGTGTTGAAGAGGTTGGAAGGTCAGTCAAAGATGGTAAGAAGAGATCAGATGGTAAAGGTTCCGAGGACACTGACTATGAAGAGGAGGAAGAATTGCTGTCTGATGGTGAACCTGAAGGTAAAAAGAAACAGAAACAAAGAAGGGACTCACCTGATACACAGACGGAAACTAAGAGGGAAGTAACTCTTACAACACGCCAACGGGCTCTTCTCTCAAGCAAGGAAGCATCTGCATCTGGTGTGAGCCAGGTTGAGTTCCCTAATGGTTTACCGCCACCTCCATCTCGAAGTGAGTATATCAAGTCTTGATTTGTTGCCTAATAATTGCTTTCTAGGATGTTCTTTAATAACTCAATGTGTTGTTTCTGTGTATTTGCTCTATGACAGAACAAAAAGAGAAACTCACTGAAGTGGAGCAGCAACTGAAGAAAGCTGAGGCTGCTCAGAGGCGTAGAATGCAAAATGAGAAGGCAGCTCGAGAATCAGAGGTTTGCCTTTGGTTATTTGCTTTATCATCTGTCCCATGTACTGAGAATGTTATGTTGAAATGAGCATGTCATAATGAACCAGGCTGAAGCAATTAGAAAAATACTTGGTCAAGATTCGAATAGAAAGAAGAAAGAAGATAAAATAAAGAAGCGCCAAGAAGAGTTGGCCCAGGTACTGTGTGTATTAAGAGGTGATATTCCTGATGTTGTTATGAAGCAGCGCAACCTGTTTAATTTCTCTATCTTGCAGGAGAGGGCTGCTAAAGATCAAATGCTTGCATCTGACACCATCAGAATTGTCATGACCCCTACAGGGACAGTTGTGACATTTCCCATGGAGATGGGTTTACCCTCTATATTTGATCCCAAACCCTGCAGGTAAAAAGTGCTGCCCCCATTTAAACACAAAACTACCTGAAATGGAAAACACTTAAATATTTTTGGGTGCATGTTTAGGGTTGGCTTTGGTGTTATTTATTTTTAGGTAAGTTCAAATTTCACAGCAAGTACCCTGAATTATCTGATAATTTGTGTGAAATTTCAGTTATCCACCCCCTCGAGAAAAATGTGCTGGCCCTTCCTGTTCGAACCCTTACAAATATCGTGATTCCAAGTCAAATCTTCCTCTCTGCAGTCTCAAGTGCTACAAGGCTATTCATGCCAAGATGGATGCTGAAAAGGTGTGCTAACACTGTGGCGCATTGTCCTTTCCCTCACAATCTTGGTGTTACTGCATATACATGTTTATTTGATGGATACTAATGTGAATATTTCACATTTGCATAACATAGAGAGAATATAGAGGAATGGGATTCTCCAGCACTTAAAATGCAGAGCTGGGAATAAGATCTACTGGAACAACTTTTTGTATTTACAAGTATATGACCTATTTTTTACTTTCCCCTTAAAAAAAAAAAAAATCACCAGTCAGACTGAGTTAATCTGAATAGTGATTTTATGTTTTAGCTGTTCCTTGCTGATTGTTACTCGGCCTCCCTATGGTTATGCATTTCTTGGATGATAGGTTGTGTTGCTCTCTCATGGTAGAATTTCCTAGCCATTGCGAATGTGTCTTCCATCTGTTTTATTTATCAAGATTATTGTTCCATTGCTAGGCCATACTTTGGGGTATGTTAGCAAAATCAGGTATTAATAAATAAAAGAAGAGAGAAATCTGAGCGAGTAATGGCATTAGTTTGATTTGGTGGTGTTAGAATTGCCATTATTCTCTGGGCATCCATCTATATCTATATTTTACAGTATGTGATAGATGGCAGATTCCTGGGCTTACTCCATTACTGGAAGTGCCAAAAAAGGGTGAAGTGAAGCAGACAAGTGGACATCCAACCCAACCAGAGGAAAGTTATGGAGTTCAAGTTGGTGCAGCAACCATGATTGGTGTTTAAAAGTTGTATAGTTGAAGTGGGAGACCACCTCACCTATTTCTTAGTGCGGTGTCAAGTGATCTCTTTTTTTAGTTTTAGGGCAATTGCAAATACCCCTTTCATCTCATCTCGTAGGACCATACCTATACTATTGTACTGTATGTCTGTATCTATGCATATTTATCATTTCAAGCTTAACCATAGTTGCTGAGGTAAGCTGTTAATCCAGAAGCAGCCACCATATTAGGGCTAATACAACATGTTATATTAACAACATATATTAAGCATGGTTGGCGTGGTAGTTTAGCACATCGTCCCTTAAGCATGAGGTGAGGGGTTTGATCCCTACCCATGTGAATGGAGCAAACTATTTGGCTAGTCTCCTACCGCTTAATGCGTTGATCGTTGGGACGGGGGATTAGTTTTCTGGCTATCGGCTGGAGGAATACCTTGGGCAACCAAAAGAAAATATTAACAACATATCTTAAGCATTTTTCCATTCAAATAATATGGATTTGTCCAATTTTAATAGTTTGATAATTATATGTCAATTAGGGCGGCATATTTCTTGTCAATTAAAGTCAAGTACCTTATAGTTTGGTGGCATCACTTTCTTATCATAAGGAAGGTCTCAGGTTTGAGTCCTATCCCATTGACATAATTTGTTGAATATACACTACGAATTAATCAATTAGGGAATAAACATTGAACAGATAGAGATATAATTTATAAAGTTTCTAACAATATTACCTACCCATTATCGACACCGCCAAGCTAAGCTCACTCTAATATTCATTCTTTCCCCAACTGTAGTGTAATGGAGAAATGAAAAATGTAATTACGCTACTTGGATTGCGCCAGGGAGTAGGCTGTTAGCTAAACCGTTTAACTATATGAAGAACAAGCCCGACACATTTCATAACTCTAAAGCTAGGTACATACATACGTACATACAACAACTTGAATAAATACATGGATCGGCTTTCAAAAAAAAAAAAAAAAAAAGAATACATGGATCAATAAGGATTCTCTCCTCAAAGAAATTGAAATTGTTGGTCGTGAAAGATGAAGTTTGGGGCAGTTCTTCCAGCTCATCATAGGAGTCATTTTCTAGGGATTTGGGAGTGGAGAAGTTGCGGGTGACAGAAGGTGGGCTCTTCATCGTCATTAGCTTGGGAGTAGTGACAATCATTTTTAGAATTAACATATTATGTACTTTCATGTTCGTTCTTCAAATTATATACTTGCAATTCAATTTATTTATAAGTGCATAATTTATTAACTGAATGAAAAAAAAAAAGGTTTGGTATATAAATAAAAAGCCCAATATAGAAAAGCAGCCCAAGTATAGGAGTCCATCTTTGTGCTACCGATTTTACCGCGTCTTTTACTTTCTCAATTACTATGATTTCTGTTTGTCATGTCTACTTCGTATTCTTCTTGTTTGACTGTGGCCTAAAGCTGAGAGGATGATGACACAGACTTGTCCGTCTTCATTGTTGTTCTCGTACTATACTTGTAACTTATCTGCTGTTCTCTTACCTTATTCACTTTTTTTTGTCGTGTCTTTCATCAGTTGGTTCTTATTTTATGGGTTTAAAATATAATGATATGATGAAGTTGAAACAAGCTAACACGTACTATACTCCTTGAAGTTAAAACCTCCCAAGTCCCAACCTTACAAGTAGTGGATGGAATTTTGGGCATGGCTAGCTAGAGTCTCCTTTCCTATTGTTGGAAAACATACGCCTCAGCTTGATCTTTCAGCCGACGAAACTTCTTCTTCTTCTTGCAGCAGCAGTCAACAGATAGAGGATGTGAGTCGCCGTCATTCTCACATCTCTCGTTGCATTGCATGTGGATGGCTTCTGATTACGCCCGCCCATCTCTACTTTGATCTGAAAGAGAGGATAGACGTACATGGGAACAACATTATTAACTATACACATATGATTCTTTTAAGTTATACCTTAATCTAATATGTCTACCTTCTGTCACTTTTTGATTTCCAATAAATTATCTCTACAAAATATTATTATTCCATTATTAACTAATTTCATTGAGGACTTTTATACTCAATATTATAAATAATGTACACTGATAATCATATATCTACCCGGCTCCTCCCAAGTTTCAATTTTCTTTGTTTATACATACATTGTTGTCAAAGACATTCTTGTACTAACAACATATTTGTCCGTTACTTCAAGCAAGACAAAACTCAGCATAGCTAGTTTCTTGTTCAAGGCTTGGCTTGGCTTATTGAAAATGAATTAAATGATTTGTTTCCTTCCCAAATTGTGTTTTTTTTTTTTTTTTTTTTGAATTTTAGTCAATACCGTCTCTACTGAGGCTTGAACCCACTCTCTTTCATATATGAGTGTACAATTCGGATACCATTAGACCACAAAGTCTTGGTAACTATTAGTTGATACTTAATTACATGCAAAATAACTTTCTCAAAAAAGCTAACTTGAGCAACTTTTTAAATTTTAATATTTTGAAGCAATAAGTTGTTACAAAAAATCAATTAATCAAATACTTATATTGAATGTTTAACCAAGTCAAACAACTAATAGTAGTTAAATA
The DNA here is from genome assembly GCF_001879475.1 of Ipomoea nil. Taxonomy (NCBI): domain Eukaryota; kingdom Viridiplantae; phylum Streptophyta; class Magnoliopsida; order Solanales; family Convolvulaceae; genus Ipomoea; species Ipomoea nil. Next base: position 1,130,413 of record NW_017618047.1, on the reverse strand, counting down.
AGACAAAATTAAGCTAACTATGTTACCAAACATGCCTATATCAAAGATGGTCGAAAAGTAAGCATGGCTTCGTATTGTGTAAGCTAGTGTAATATTTATTAGGAATAAGGGTTAAATAGGCCACCGAACTGCACACCAAAGTGCAATTAGGCCATCGAACTAAAAAATAATGCAATTAGGTTCCTGAACAACACAATTAAGTCCAAAATGACATATTTACCTGAAATGCTGTTTACCAATTTTAAAAATAATTAATTAAAATTATTTAAAAAAAAAAAAACTTAAACTGCTAGAGATGAATCGTTTCCATGGAGCTTCGTCTCCGGCCATGGAGACGAAGACAAAGCCTTGGTCTCCATGGCCGGAGACCATCCCTTCGTCTCTGGCCATGGAGACAAATGTCTTTGTCTCCGGCAGTTTTAGTTTTTTTTTTTTTTTAATTAAATATTTTATTTCAAATTATATTTAAAATTTATTTTAAAATTGGTAATCGCCACATTAGCACAATTTCAGGTCAACAAGTTATTTTAGACCTAATTACATGATTTTATGTTATTCAATAACCTAATTATATTATTTTTAAATTTAATGATCTAATTACATTTTAGTGTGCAATTCGATGATGTATTTGAGCCTTATCCCTGGTAAATCCTCCAAATCCTTGTTCAATTTTCAAGGTTGAAGAAATCCTTCCAGACACGATAGATAAATGAAAGAAAAAGAAAAGCTTTGTGTGGGGCCCATTGCAGGAGGTTCTGCTGACTCAATTCCTATAGTCTCAACACAACACTGCTCGACTTTGCATCTCTCTCTCTCTCTCACTTGATACGGCAACTGTTTGTTATCTCTCTTGATAGGAGGTAGGACCGTAGGAGGACCTCCCTTTCTCTTCTCTTCTCGGTCTCTTGCTGTACTTAAGAAGCTCATCGTCAGCTGGAGAACACAGCCAGCCAGCCATGTCCTCCAATTCATCCGATTCTTCTCCGAAATCCAGAGTCAGTTTTTCTTCATGCTTTTGATCACTGTATTATTCACCTCGTTGATCATTGCTACCTATGCTTCCAATTAAAATCCATATGTTATTCCTGATTTCCTGTTATTCTCCTCATCATTTAGGATGGTGGGATGCCGTCTTTCTCCATTTTCGTGATTATGACCCTTAGTTTTTATCACTTCTAGCCTTGAGTATTTCTGTTACTTGTGGATTAATCATAAAAGTTTGAGCTTGCTTCGGTACCGGATATTTAGGGTTTCCTTCTCGATGATCACTGAGAGACACGAAGTAAAGTACTCGTAATAAACTTTGCCCGAAACAGGGCAATGACACAGGACCCAAATCTAAAATTTTGATATGTTCAAATGTAAAAGGTCTTGCTTTGTGACTAAAAAATGATTCTTTTTCTTTGCTTATCTATAATTCAATTCAATTCAATTCAATAGTGGCATGGTTATCATGTAATGACTATTGATTTAATGCAATGTCCAATGAATGCATTGAATACCCTTTTTGCTCATTATTGATTAATGAATACTATCTCTATCTTATTTTACTATTGTGAATGGAGTGGAGTGGATTCCCTGCACGCATGAAGAACAAGGAATGCATTGATTACCGTTTTTTTTTCTCAATTTACAGAAATCCTCTGGAGAACACAGCAACGATACTGTGAGAGCATTGATGCTCAGAATAAATCAATTGAAGAAGCAGATTCAGTCTGAGAGAAGTCTTTCAGTAAAAGTACTTGTTATTTACTTCCTTCTTGTTTGAAGCTACTCTTCTCTCTTTTGTTCCATTTGCTGTTTGATTTTATCCATTCGGGTTCTATAGCAATTGGGTGAGTCCGGTTTCTTTAATAGGCAAATGTTGAGGAGAACAAAGAGAGGCTTGAAACTCATCTTTCCCAACTTGTAGTGCTGACTGCATCCAGAACCGATGCTTCAACTTTTGAGAATGAGAACAATGGGTTGGGTAAAATGCTTTCCTCAAGAATTGAAAATCCCCTCTGTAAAGTTAGTGGACTTATCCAAGAATCAGAAGAGAGAGACTGTGCTAGTGGTCAAGAAGTAGTATCCGTGACAACTGCCAAGCTTCCATTTATTGACAAGTTACCCCCATATACCACGTGGATTTTCTTAGACAGGTACTAGAGCAATCATAGTTTTATGTTATACGGAGTACTTGATTTTGTTTTAAATTTGTAATTTCATGCTTCATTACTGATTACTTATCAAAAATATAAATAATAATATCATGCCTCATTTATTTTATTACCTTTCTCAGTAAGAGCTAAGTTTTTCAAGGAAATGGACTGGAACATGTTAATTTCAAAAGAACATGAGCGTGCATATCTCAAGGAGCATGAAACTTTGGGGAACAGAAAATGGGAAACAAAATTGCTATAAGTTATGCAGCTAACCCAATAATCCATATGTGGGGCTTAATATTAGTTAAAGATCCATGGAAGTTTAAATTGGAGACAGAGCTGCAAGTCTGTGACTATGGCAAATAGCATGCTGTTGATTTAGGATAGCATATTTGTTATTGCATAGCTGGCTGAAGTTTAGTTTCAGATAGTTTAGAGAAAATACAGAATTCTAATTCAATAGCCTCAAAAAGATTGTGAAGTTGCTGCACATTTCGTCTCTTTCTCTTTCATCTGTGAGCCTGATAGGAATGGTTAAAGGACACTGATTGGCAAGGGGAGTTGGGCTGAAGTTGAGTAGTTGACTCATTTTAATAATAATAGAACACAAGTCATGCTTGTTGCATCATGCTTTTTCTGCAATGCTCGGGAGGTCACAATCTTCTGTATATTGTGGCCAGAGGTGCAGGTGTATACTTAATGGATTCATTTATACTTTCACAATAAAATGAGATATATTCATCTCTTTTTCTCTAAAGCATTTTTCACTAAGCACAGAAATCAGAGAATGGCTGAAGACCAATCGGTGGTTGGAAGGCGGCGTATTTACTATGATCAACATGGAAGTGAGGCACTTATTTGCAGTGACAGTGAGGAAGAGAATGCAGAAACAGAGGAAAAGAAGCATGATTTCTCTGAAGGAGAAGACAGAATTCTATGGTAGTTGGAATTTGATATTGAGATCATTTTGAAGTGAAATATGTAGTTTTACTATGATCTTGTAGAAAAATAATGTTACCAGTATAATATGTGAATATCTGGGATCTGTCTACTAAATAGATCTTTTGTTATTTGTTGTTGGATTCTTATTGGCTATATATTTGTTGTTCTCAGCTTTATATCAGTTAGTGATAGATTTTTAGAGTTACAAGACGGAAGGATGAAACTAAGCTCAATGGCTGAACTTTCGTATTATACAATAAAACACTGTTTTGGTCATAAAACAAATTTATAGTATCTAATTTGCGGAGCATTTCATGATAATCTGTGTTGATTTATCAAACTATGTTGCTTGTTCAATGTGAGAATATTTGTGTTTGGATTTCCTGTAAAATTTGCACCTTGGAATTTTATAAGGGCAAGCTTTTTAATTTTTTATTTCAACTTTTTCTTTTTCTTTTATTTTTGCTGCTGATCTCTGGTCTTTAGCATTATTTTCTGCTTATGCTGGATTGGGATTTTGTAGGATGGTTTTTCAAGAGTTTGGGTTAAGTGAAAAGGTCCTTAACATCTTGACACAATTTATTGGGGGCTCCACTTCTGAAATCCAGGTAATCTGAGTGAGTTGCTTCTCAACATGGATTTCTCTTAGCCCTCTTGGGCTTTTGTTTGACTTCTCAAAGTGGAAGTCAATATCTGTACTTTCTAAGAACTATACATGCACCCCTCTTGTTTATCTGCTCCATGTTATTGTGACACTCAGGACCGCTGCAGTATACTTGAAGGAAAATATACTGAAACAGAGCAAAATTTAAAAGATTTTGGGGAAAAAGGATCTGAAAGGAACTTACTCCTTGAGAAAAGTCTTAGCACTGCCTTGGATTCTTTTGATAATCTTTTCTGTCGTCGTTGTTTGGTATGTCATAGAAGTGCAGTATCAAATTTGTTACTGCATGAACTACTATATATTCAGTTTAAATTGCCCAACTGCTTATAACTTCTATTTGGCATCCAGGTGTTTGATTGCCGTCTACATGGTTGTTCTCAAGTTCTCATTGATGCTGTATGTGGGTCCCTCTTCCACATCTTATTTGTAATTTTTATTTTTTTTCATTTAACAAGTCTGAAAAATATTTCACCTGTCAGAGTGAGAAGCAGTTATACTCTTCTGACAATGAAGTTCGCGGCAAACCTTGCAGTGACCAGTGCTATCTTCAGGTTTGGCTTATTGTTATTATTTATGTATGCTATTCATTGTAACAAGATTTAAAAAAAAAAAAAAATTATAATGGAAAAAATGGAACTGTCTTGCGGTGGTTGGGAAATTTCTCTACCTACAAATTATAAGAAGAGAGATTGAAATGTGAGTGGAACGTTTTGGAACAGAAGGGTGTTATGGAGTACTACCTAGAGGAAATGAGTAAATGACCTAGGAATGCTAGTGATGCAATGTATCTTAATTGGCTCTTCCTAAGCAACTGCTTTTACTTCACTCCACTGCACAGTCTACTTTATTGACATAGCTTTGCAACTCTTCATGGGGGAATACCTCTCTCTGTTCTTTTTAGTTAAAAGCTTCCAAACACCTGCATGGAGATCAAGCCACAGATCTACCGAGTGGATCTGAAAGCAAGATTTTAGAAGAATCTAGGAGTTTGGTCAATCTCAATACCAGAGAGCAAGGTAGAAGTGAAAATCGTGATTCTTTTAATGAAAGCGAGTTGCCTTCCCTTTCTCCCCCCTCTAAATATTTTCTTGTTTGTGTATGAAAGTTTAAGGTTGCCACCTGATCGTTGACTCAGGTATCTACTTGTCATATTAGGTGAACATACCGACAGCAATTTGAAGCGTAAAGCATTAGAACCCACATACATAATTCCAGAAAATGAGAAACTGGTTTCTGATGAACTACAGGATTCTTGCAATAAGAAACTAAAGTTGTCAGTTCCTAGTGTTGTTAGCCTGCCCGCAGAATGTGTATCTGATATAAATGAGCCGAAGGTGATCACTGATGATGTTGATGAGTCACATAAGCATTCGTCAGAGTCTAGTTGTCTTCTAAGTATTTCTGGAGACAATACTGAGGCCAATGAGAGAATTGAAGAAGCAGCAACTGATGACACTCCTAACAGGAATCGACGTTCCAGTTTTAGAAGAATACTTGGTAAAGGCTTGCTTGGGATCTCTGACTGGAAACCACTTGAGAAAGAATTATATTTGAAGGGTGTTGAGATATTTGGCAGAAACAGGCAAGTGTTCTGAATTGTCATTCATTCATCTTTTCTTTTTCCTTGGATTTGTCTAAAAACAGTATGTTTTTGTGCTTTCTAATATCTCCAGCATTTTAAGAAAATAATTAAATCAAAATGGAATTACTTGCCTCATTGACAATAGCTCAGCTGAATAGTTTACAATATTCTTTCTTTTTAGTTATCATGTCTATTATCTGGGCTTCAGACTCCAGCATGGACTCAATTAATTTAAATAGTAGTTTCTTAATGGTGTTTTGCCTTTATTGAAGTTTGAAATCATGCAGTTTGATAACTTTCCAAATAATAATTTTAAAAAATCATGTAGTTGACTTGAGCATAATTATTATGATTTGCAGCTGCCTCATAGCCAGGAACTTACTCCCTGGCTTGAAAACTTGTATCGAAGTATCAAGTTACATGTGCAATGATGGAGCAGCAACACACCATGGATCATCTGGCATTTCATGCTTCTTTCCTGGAGGCAATGGGAAAGCTCTAATGGATCGAATGGTTTGTGATCTTCTCTTTCTGCTCCCTCTTTTTATGGTCAAGGCAAGTCTTTCAGATTAGTAAATTTTAAAACAACTTAAATATATATTGGTTAGGAGTCAGATATGCCAGGTAGATCTCGTTTGCTTCGTAGAAGAGGGAGAAGTCGGAAGCTCAAGTATTCATCAAAGTCTGCTGGTCATCCATCAATGTGGAGAAGAATTGCAGATGGGAAAAATCAGTCCTGTAAACAATATACTCCATGTGGATGCCAATTTATGTGTGGAAAGCAATGCCCTTGTTTACAGAACAGTACTTGCTGTGAAAAATATTGTGGGTATGTTTAGCATACATACTTGTTGCTCGTGTTGCTTTACACTCTTCTTGTTTGTTTAATGAAGCCTTACCTAGTTTGTTTTACTTAAGAGAGAGAGAGAGAGAGAGTGCGCATTATTCATGTAGTGGACATTTCAGGTGTTCAAAAAGCTGTAAAAATCGGTTCCGTGGGTGCCACTGTGCAAAGAGTCAATGCAGAAGTCGGCAATGCCCATGCTTTGCTGCTGGACGAGAATGTGATCCAGATGTTTGCCGAAATTGTTGGGTTAGGTAATGAATGACAATGGAAGACAGATAAAAATTAAAAAAAAAAAAAAAAAAAAAAAAAATGGATGTAGTAGTCGTCTTTCTTTATCCACTGTTGATCATCATTTCTCTTGTACATTGGTGATTGATATTTTTCGATTTTGAATGTGCAGCTGTGGGGATGCTTCACTGGGTGAACCGCCTAGGCAAGGAGATGGTCAGTGTGGTAACATGAGGCTGCTTCTGAGGCAGCAACAACGGGTGACTCATACATACATACATACATACATACATACGTATATGTGAGATGTTTGATTTACATATATTTCTTTGACTATATATCTTCATCCTTTTTGTTCTAAATCTTGACACAGATCCTCTTGGCAAAATCTGATGTAGCCGGATGGGGTGCCTTTCTGAAGGTACCACAACCCTTTCTCAACTCACCTTGCCACTCATTCCCATAATGTAGTCTGTTAAAGTAATATGTTACATTAAATTGCTGTAGAATCCTGTGAACAAAAATGATTACCTGGGAGAATATACAGGTGAGTTGATCTCACATCGAGAAGCAGATAAGCGTGGGAAAATCTATGACCGGGCAAATTCCTCCTTCCTTTTCGACTTGAATGACCAGGTTACTTTATATAATAGGGTTGATAAAAATCAGTGGATAAAGTAATGTATTCAGGTTAAAAATATATTAAGTTGGTGGGTTGATGCAGTTTGTGCTTGATGCGTACCGCAAAGGAGATAAGCTGAAATTTGCAAATCACTCGTCGAATCCAAACTGTTATGCCAAGGTTGGTTCATTAAGTAGTCTGTTGTGATATAAAATGTTGAAATGATCATAGCTGGACTGAATTTGAGGATGGTTTATATATGTATGTATGTATAGGTAATGCTGGTAGCGGGTGATCACCGAGTTGGCATATTTGCGAAGGATCGTATTGAAGCAGCTGAGGAGCTTTTCTACGATTACCGATATGGCCCTGATCAAGCGCCTATATGGGCACGTAAACCTGAGGACTTGAAAAGAGATGATTCTCCAGTGCCCCAAGGTCGACCAAAGAAGCATCACTCTCATTGAAACCATATATTTATTTATAGTTGCATTTAATGGGACACTCACTACTGTATGTTGTTTTCACAAGCAAGTCCCACTTTTTTTTTGTTTTTTTTAATGTTATTATTTATATATTTAGATATAAGCAATAATAAAGTGTAAACAAACTACTCAAGTTCATAGGAATAATAAGAAGAAGAAGATTGGCAATTATGTTAAAGTGTTAAACACAGCACTTGGTTTTGTTTTACCGTGTCAAATAATAGCAGTGTGGCATTTATCTGATTAAACATTGAGTGCAACGTGGACGCTTACAATAAGTAGATAAACGATAAGAAATGTGTGATCAGAAATGAAGATATATGCGCAACTCACGGATTATAAATAGTGAACGGATTCGGATACAACATTGCTGCAAATAATATCTACTCCTGCTCGTCACAGTCAGTGCTAGAGATTGGAGAACCTCAGCGCTTATCCTACTAGCACTAGCCAGATCGATCGAGTTGAGTTACGAGTTAGCAACAAGCAATCAAGCATGGCAACCATATCTGGGATGAGCAGCAGCAACAGAGTGTTGGGCAAGGCATTAGAGTCGCAAAACGGGCAAGCCTTTCAGCCGCCATGCCGCCTAAACAACCCCCTTTGGGTTTGGAAGAGGTCCAAAGGATTCCGCCCGGTGGCTGCCGCACCTGATAGCCTCTCAGAGAAAGTAGCGGAGAGCGTGAAAAATGCAGAGCAAACATGCGCCGACGACCCAGTTAGCGGAGAGTGCGTGGCAGCTTGGGATGAGGTGGAGGAGCTCAGCGCTGCTGCAAGCCACGCCAGGGACAGGCAAAAGGCTAACTCAGATCCTTTGGAGAATTACTGCAAGGATAACCCCGAGACCGACGAGTGCCGCACCTACGATAATTAAATTACATCTTTCATCTGTTGCGTTGCGTTGCGCTTGCTGGCTGGATAGATATACCCTTCCTTATTATGAACTACTACTACTTGATCTATCCTTGAATAACTTTTACTCTGTATGGTATGATTTCTCATTTTTTCTTCGATTTGTGGCTTCTCATCATTATTACTCCAAATACTTGGAACTTCTCTATGGCTATTTAGTATTTTGTTACCATTAAAGAAAAAACCATACTATATTTTGCACAACAATATGTATTATACTCCACATAAACACTAGTTTCAACTTCCATATAAACTAGAGTACAAAAAATTCACAACAGATCTGCATATAGGTGATCCCACAAGCCATAATTGATACAAGAACTGATGGTCCAAGAAAACAAGAGCTAATGCTATGCACAACATAAAACACCTAGACTGGAACACCACACCAGTAGACATCGGACCGTATCTTAAAGATAAAACTAACACACAAAAGCATAATGACAATGAAAGACTCGACAGTCTGAAAACCATGAACCACACAAGAGCTGCCTAGGCAGGTCAGATTAGTTGATAACATTAGAAGCACAAGATTTCAAAACTGGAGCATATCAGCGGATGCAACAATGGGTTGAGTTGGGCAAGGCAGCTGCCATGGCTCGAGCAAAACGTCTGGAATTTCAGGGATATCCACCACAGTCCCATTGACCTCTGCCCACAATTGAAGAAGGGAATTCATCGACTGCAAACGATCCGCCAGTTCAGCATATTGGGCTCTGAGAACATCATTCTCAGCAGAAAGCCTGGCAAGCCCTTCAGAGAGAGTTTCAATTTGCTGCTTACTAATACTCTGCTCATTCTGCAGCAGAGTCTTCTGGCTAAATAATTCATCAACATGCTGTTGCTTCTTCATCCGTGACCTCCTGGCAGATTCACGGTTTGATATCATCCTCTTCCTTTTCTTTTCATCATACATTGCATAACGCTGATCCAGATCAGAGGATGAACCTGAACTCGCTGGCTGTTGCACAGAAGACATCCCTTTGTCTCTTGTGTAGTCCCAAATCAAGACAGATTTTATTTCAAAATATGAGTGATTAAAGGTTTGAGAGAAATTATGAATGGCTCAGAAGTCTACCAATAAGTTTGAGAATGGAAATTAGGATTTTGCAGATAGCAGAATGGACGGCAGGAACACTAATGAGGGGGCAATTCATGAGAACACATAGAACCAGTAAAGAAATACAACAGAGAAAGAGTGGAGGATACGGATTCGACGCATTCGAAAAGATTTCATAAAGGAAACATGGAAAATTATTTGTAAAATTCTAAATCCCAATTCAGAAATCAAGCTGGTTTATCTAAGGTAAACTCTAGGTTGGTTTATATTCAATCAGGATGGCGAGAGCAGACTTTAACGATTAGATCTGCACATCAGGAAAAAAAAAAAAACAAAATAAATCAGCAATATCAACAATAGAATCGATCAGCAACATCAAAACTAATATAAATCAGCAACATCAACTTTGATATCAATAAGCGACACCAAAATCAAATATATCAGCGATATCAAAATTGCAGAAATCAGGTGCATCAAAATTAAGCTTATCAGCGACATCAAAATCAAGTATGTGGGCGACATCAAATCAAACTTAAAGAAAATAAATCGGCAACATCAAATAAAACTAAATGAGCAAAAATAAAACAGCAATAAAAAAACTCAAAATTAAATAATTAAAAAAATAAATAAAACTAAAACAGAAACCCTAGAAAGGCAGAAAAAAGAAGATAAAAAGAAGAGAAAAAGTCTCACCTTAGCAGTAGAGGCCGCCAATGAAACAGACGAAGGAAGGTTTGGATAGAGGGTGAGAGAGGGTATTTATAGGTGAAAGTGGAGGGGATTTCTGTATAGAGTTAGTGGGTGGGTGGGTGGCATTTCTTTATCCCGGTCTACGGATTTAAGAAACATTATTTAATTATATGGCGTAATTAAATTAAAGAGTGAGGTAAATATGCGGTGTGTCCTCAATGACACCTGAATTGAATTCATATATGGAAGGTTGTGAGTTCGAGTTTCAAAAATAAAGAGTGAAGTAAATATATCATTAATCATTCGTTAATTTTACTAAATCAAGCCTAGTGTATTTACTTGTTTTTTGCCAATATATTTTTGTAAAGAAAAAAAAAATCTTTACTTTTTGGAAACATTCATAATTAATTACTAGATAATATCTATTATATACTTTCTTAATAATTTATTAGAAAGTATCTATTATGGAGTATATTTTCTTAATATTTTTCAGTTTAAAAAAATTCTTCAAATATTCCGTATTATATTATCATTTATTATATTAGCAATATCTATATGGTAATTAGTGCCGGTGCCTAATGATGACAATTTGACAGCTAAGGCGTAAAAGGGCATTGCTTATGCGGGAGGAATCTTCCTTGGAATCTTCTTTTGGTCAATCTGTAATTTTCAAAAATAACGTGTCGGATTCAAGTAGTCACGCGGGTATGCCAGTTTATTTAAGGAGCAAATACCAATTTTAGTCTCATGAGTATGAGCAAAGTGACAATTTTGGTCCACATATTTAATTTTTTTTAATTTTCATCCACGACTATTATTTTAGTACTAATTTTCATCCACAACTATTATTTTAGTGTCAAATTTCATCATACTGATCACCCATTCATTTAAGACATGCTGAAATATGAAATTATTAAGGGTATTTTTGTCATTTTCAAATTAAGATCCTAATTTGAACATAAATAGAGGGATTTAAGCTCTAAGATCGGTCTCAATTCGCAATTATCCTCCTCAAATTAAGTTATGATGAGGAGGATAATTGCAAATTGAGATCGATCTTAGGGTTTAAATCTCTTTTATTCATGCTCAAATTTGGGATTTTAAGTTGAAAATGACAAAAATATCCTTAAAATTTTTTAGAAGGAGTGACTGTCGTGATGAATTTTGGCACTAAAACAATAGTCGTGGATGAAAATTTGTATTAAAACAATAGTCGTGGATGAAAATTGGTATGAATTAAACATGTGGATCAAAACTGACATTTTGCTAATACTTGTGAGACTATAATTGGTATTTGCTCTTTATTTAAGTGTAGTCCTGTTTTTTTTTTTTCTTTTTTTGGTACATTGACTCTACATTGCCAGCAACCACCTAATTTAGAAATGACAATGGAGCGGGACGGGGATGGAGATATATTCTCCATCTCTGTACCCGCATTTTTATCCCACTTCTTGTACATATACTCACACTTGTACGTGTAATGAAACTTTATTCCATTCTCGCGCAAGGAATTAACTTAAAAATTTCAATTGGAGTCAGTGTGATGTCAACATTATGACATACTGACTCCAATTGAAATTTGTAAATTTATTTTTACTATATCATTATAACAATATTTATTGTAACTATATATTTAAAATTATTTGTTATCGTCCTCTATTTACAGGAATTGTAACAATTGTCATTGACAAACTCTCAAAACAATTTGTCACAACAACGAATGGAAATTTAAAAAAAAAATCAATGAATTCATTATTGTTGATGAAAAGTATGTACGCCACTTTATTACTCCTATTAAATTAAATAAATTAGTAGCTACAACAAAAAATAATACATATGCATTTAATTAATTTAGAATTAGATGTCTATAATGTCTTTATTTAAAAAATAAATTATTCATTATACAAAATTTTGAAAAAGATATAATTTCATTAGTTATATTATCTTTATTTTCTACAATTCAAAGATTCACTACTTTCAAATTTTTAAATTTATTATATTTACTACATTGTCTACTTTCTACTTTTTACATTATCTTGTAATTAAATATCAAAGTTATTATAGAAAATATGTTATATATATTTATTTACCAAGTATTTTATACAAATATAATAAATATTAATATTTTGTTCAATACTTTCACACGATAACCTACGACACATCTCACAATGCATGAAACATGTAGGGAAAAAACTACTATTATCAAATATCAATAGGTGTTTGTACGATAAAGAGTTCATAGTGGTACAACTAAGATCCCACCATATACACAACAAGGCAAATATAAAGCTTCCTACATCATACTCTCATTGCACGATGAATCCCTCTATGCTACCACCAGTAACCCAACTACATATTATAAATTACCAATTAAAAAAAAAAAGACATGTACTGAAGATGAAGGCAATGGCAATGCTACCCAAAAGAGAATTAAGAAAAATTAGAGAAATTTAAAGCAAAAGTATTATTTATTTAAACTATCATTTTTAGACTAAGTATTTAGACTAGCGTTATTACAAAGTTGCAAACATTTATTTTAGTGACAATTATAATCAATCTTTCATATATTATATTGCATTTATATACTTTAAATTATTGATTTAAATAACCAAATTTAATATTTATTTACATATGCATGAACATCTCCTATACAATATTGCATTTTTTTTGTGGAGATAATATTGCATTGATATACTTTGAAATACTTAGTTAACAATAATCATTGGGCATTATCCCGTAAAAAAATTAGTTTTTAATTAAAATGCAATGATCTGATTTTATTTTTTTTAGTCAATTATGGATCATTTTTTATTTGCAGACAATTATTAATATTCATTTCCTTTTATATATTTAGTCAATTAGTGATATTAGATTCATTTTCAGTCAATTATTTTTTTTATTTCCAGATAATTAGTCAATTGGAACATAGATGCAGTGATATTTTTTTTTATCTAATTTCCGTTTCATTTTTATTTGATGATGTATAACATTATTATTGAAATATTTCCGTTTTATTTTTAATTTCCGTTCCATTTTTAATTTACCTTTACATTTTTTAAAAATATACATTTACTATTGACGATGTAGAATATTATTATTGAAATATTTCCTTTCAATTTTTAATTTTCTTTTAATTGATGAGATAAAATATTATTATTGAAATATTTTCGTTCCATTGTTTGAAATTGTGAAAGATTTATGATATAATTGTGATTTGATTTATTCTAATGTGTAATATTATTGTGAAAACTTAAAATGCAATAATTTGACCATTTCCTTTTCCATTTTAGTCCATGGATCATTTTTTTCAATTTTCAGTCAATTATTAATATTCATTTCATTTTTCAATTTTTAATTTTCAGTCAATTATTAATATTTAGTTTATTTTCCAAATTACATAATTGTCGTTCCATTTTTAATTGATGATGTAAAATATTATTGTGAAATATTTTTATTCATTTTTTTAGTTTATGTTCCTTTTTTAATTTACCTTTACTATTTACTACTGTTTGATCGAGAAATCAAGTAAATGTGATTTTGTTTTTAATTATAGTATAGATATAAATATAGATTATTTTATTATTATTATTATTATTATTATTATTATTATTATTATTATTATTATTATTGCTATTGTTATGGATATTTTTTTTTTGAAAGAGAAAGATTAATTCATTAAATCGGAATCAAGAATGTCAACTCAAGCAGGTGGTCATTATTAAGTTAATTCCGTTTTCTTTTTTCATTTTTTCTTGAACAATATATAAAATTATTACTTTTTATTCTATGTTATAATTCTTACGTTAATATTCTGATTATTATTATTATTATTAACACTTGAGTACTTTTAGATACAATAAAGTCCCTCGACTTTAAAAATCTTAACCAATTTGGTCCTCCGTTTATTTGACCGTTAGTCAACCATTAACTTGGGACCAAATTGGTAATTCGCTATAGTCAAGGGACCATTTTGTTAATTAACTTTAAGGGTGGGCAATTCAGTTAAATTTTCTCGAACTGAACCGTACCAAACTAGTTAAATTCGGTAATATACCGAACAACTGAACGGTAATAGATTATTGTAGAGCTAGTAGCAAGGGACTTGGATTTACTTTTTATTTATTATTATTATTATTATTATAATTATATTTTTTTAAAAAAATCAAACGGTATTCAGTTCAGTTCAATTTTTTACCGAACAATTCGAATCGGTTCGGATCAATTTTTTATCAAACCGTTCGGTATACAAGAATCCAATACCGTTCGGTTGTTCGGTATATTACCGAACCAAACTAGTTCGGTTCGGTACGGTTCAATTCAAGAAAACTAAACCGAGTTGCCCACCCCTAAAGTTAATTACCAAAATGGTCCCTTGACTATAGTAAAATTACCAATTTGGTCCCAAGTTAACGGTTGACTAACGGTCAAACAAATGGAGGATCAAATTGGTTAAAATTTTTAAAGTTGAGGGATTTAATTGGTTAAAAAAAATAGTCAAGGACCAAATTGGTAATTTCGCTATAGTCAAGAGACCATTTTAGTAATTAACTCAAATTTTAATGTAGAATTATAGGACCAATAGAAAAGTAGGAAACAATATATTCTATTATGAATTGTATTACACTATTTTATAATATTAGGATATAAATGTTAACCTAGAATTATAGTACGAATATGAAAGTAGATGTGTACATACATGAGAAACGAAGGATTGTTTTAATTAATTAATGATTTTAATATGAAAGTAGATGTGTACCCTGGTCCACAATATAAATTACCATATTTCTCATGACATATTCCAGTAATACAGTTGATATTTATTAAAAATATAAACATAAGGATTGTTTTAATTAATTAATGATTTTAATAATAAAAATACTGAGTATTAACTGTATTATATTGGTTCAACTGAGATCTCTATAATCTGTTTTCTAAGGCGTGAATCCGATTATTTCTCATGTCAAATATTGATTTATTCCAGTAATCCAGTTGAGATTAAAACAAGTATTTAAATAAACAATTCTTTTTCTTATTTCAAAGTAAAAATTCATCTGTAAAGACAGATCTAGCCCTAAACCTCAGAGTACAAAACAAACGCCCTGCGAGAGTGTTGACGTTTGGATAGTGCCTTGGCCTTTAGCTATATATACAGGGTAAAATCGTACATTCAGTAAGCATTTTTATTTTCTTTTATTTTCAGTACCCAAAAAAAAAAAAATTCCAAAACCACATCGTCCTGCCACCGAAGTTCTCGCGGTTCCTGTTTCCGGTACGGCAGCGACTCCCAAAACAGGAATTTGCGCCTTTGCCACGTCAGCATGCTTTAAACAGCGCCATCGGCCCACCGCCGGCGGTCTTTCAGAATTCGGCAACCTTACCGCGGTGCCCCTGACCTTCGAGCCCACAACGAAAGCTAATAAAAGTGCAAAATCAGCTGTATCTGAAAACGCCAAACTTACCCTATTTGTCTTTTAAGCAACCCTCGCTGTAAGCTCAGTGATTTGCTATTCTTTGCATCTTTTTGTCGTCTTTGTCCTCTTAACGCAATACTGTTTGCCTTGGATATCATTTGATACTCAGCTTGAGCTACAGCTAAGATTCATTTGATTTTTTAGTAAAATAACATTGGGATGCATACTGATGATTGAAAATTTTACCTCTCATTGCTCTTGATTCCGTTCCTTAATGTCTGAATTTAGTCATTTTATAGCTCCCTTGCAATAGATCTTGTGTAGTTTTATTCAGTTCTGTTTTCTGTGTCTGCTTTGTTATTTTGTGTTTCTGAGATAATTTACATTCAAATTTATATGGAATGATATATGCATTTATTGACATTTGTTTTTTTGTTGATCCAATTCCTCTGTCTAAATCTTCTCTGTGGTCCAGGATTTTGATTGGGGGATTCAATATGTTCTTTTTTTTTTTTTGTTTCAGTCACCAGAAAAGGAATGCTTGTTTTCCTGTAATGTTTGTTTGTTCCACATTGACAGTATTTGGATGGAGTTATTAATATTTTCCACTAGTGTAATTTAATTCGACATTGGAGTAGTGAGATGGAACATTCAAATGTCTGTACATCATTTAGTTACTTTCTCAGTCCCCCTTTTTGTTGTTCCCCAAGGCTTAAACAAAAGGAAAACTAGTAATTATTGTTAAATACGGAGTAAGAGTTTTTAGCATGCTCTGTTTGTAGAAACTCAATCATTGTATTGGGCTCAAGCAAGAGCAGTGCTAGGTTAAGTGTGTGTATTTTTATTTTTTATTTTTTTTTGTGAGAATACAGAAATGGTGCTATGCATTGCCTACCTGCATTGCTTCTCTTCCCTTTATATTTGGTTCTTGGCTTTGTCATTACTACTTTTTACTCTCAAAGCTAGTGAATAGTTTAAACTATCTAGGCCATTGCTGGATATTTGTGTGTTCATGCAACTATAGCAGAAAAGGGAAAGAAGTCGAAGAGTGTTGGGAAGTCTGATTGTATAATTTGGTTAACAGTTTAGGTTTAATTATCTTTACCTCCATTTTTAAATAATAAAATACATTTGAAAAGGAAACCTTATGAGAATATATATATATATATATATATATATATATATATATATTTCTCCCAATTTCTAGTAAAATAAACCTCAAACTCTTTTTTTTTTTTTTTTTTTTTTTTTTTAATGATAAAAGACTAGATTTGTTAGCAGCTAGTTTTCTTGAATAAAAATCTTAATAAATTGTTTTATATTTATTTAACATACCATCTATTTTCAGATGCATATGTTAAGGGATGCTGATATGCTGCCTAGGTTGTAAATTAAAGGATGGATTTTGGTAAATGCACATCTATTACTGGGGCACTATCTTTAAATATGGCACCAAGCTTCCTGAATCGGATGCATACAAAAACTCAATTTGAAGAACAGGACAGAGCTTTGGAGCACACCTCAATGGAGGCTGTTGATGTTGACTGTAGGGAAATATATTTTCTAATTATGCATTTTTTATCATCTGGGCCATGCCAGAAAGCTTTTGGGCAACTTCATGATGAACTCTTGGAACATGAGCTTCTACCGAGGAGATATCATGCTTGGTATTCAAGAAGCAGCGTACTTGGTGGGAATGATGATGATGGAGTATCTTTACCTCTAAATTATGATAACCTTGTTCAAAGGTATGGCTCAATATTTTAGTGAATACATGTAATATGTTTCAGCTGATTGAATTCAGGGAAAACTCATAAAAATCATAGACTTAGTTGTATTCTTATTTTACCTTTCCTTTTTTGTTTTTTTTTTTTGTTTTGTTTTGTTTTGTTTTGTTTTGTTTTGTTTTTTTTTTTTGTTTTTTGTTTTTTTTTTCCCAGATGCTGCTGCTTGAAATTATGTATGCACACTTTACACGGACATAATATATTTTTCTACCTCTGTTGTTTAAAGTGATGAAATACTTTTGTTGTTGTTGTTGACTTGTTGTTGTTGTTGACTTGTTGTTGTTGTTGTTGTTGTTATTATTATTATTATTATTATTATTATTATTATTTTTATTATTATTATGTGAGATTAGTAGTTCCTTGATAGCATTTTCATGTGACCCTATATTGTGTAACTGGTGTTTGTTATTAACCCAACCCATTATCATATCCTTGGATTTTGCTTCTATGTTTATATCAGTTTGCCTTATTACAATAAGATGTTTACCATCTTGGACTTTTCTGTTAATAGGTATTCTCACATTGAAAAGGACCACTTGGTAAAACTGCTCAAACAACTGATACTAAGTTCACCTCCTCCACTACATCATATTGGGAGAAATACTCCTAGTGCTGCTGATGTACCAACTCTTCTCGGAACTGGGCCATTTTCCCTTTTATCTTGTATGTGATGTTTTAGCACTTTAATTCAATTTACTTTGTTAGTTGAAGAAACCAATATCTCTGCTGTTTATTGATTTTCCTTTTATCTCTTGTCTTTGTTTGGTCAAACTGATTTTTGGGGACATTTTTACAGACTTGTCATTGCTCCCTGTCTTTTTCTGTAATCCTGATTTAATAATACATGAAGTGCTGACTAGCATAACACATACTTAGCATATCTTGCCACTTCCTAAATCTATACATATAAAAAGTTGGTAATATATGATGCAGGTGATAAAAATATTGTAAACAAGCAAGTAAAACATCCTCCATCATACCTTCGTTGGCCGCACATGCATGCTGATCAGGTGCATGGTCTAGGCTTGAGAGAAATTGGAGGTGGTTTTGCAAAACATCATCGTGCTCCATCTATGCGTTTTGCAAGTTATGCTATTGCTAAGCCATCTACTATGGTGCAAAAGATGCAAAATATCAAAAAATTAAGAGGACACAGGGATGCTGTATATTGTGGTATGACTTCAAAATCTTTTGGATTTTACTGCTTTGTTCCTGTACCATTCAGGCGGTGGCACTCATCTTTTATGACAACTTTTACAGTATTTAAAATTATGGTTTGATATTTTGATGCTGATCTTATTAACTGCCGAAATTCCTCTGCACTTCATTTTTCCCTCTATTTTGAAGCTATATTTGATCGATTGGGTAGATATGTGATTACTGGATCAGATGATCGTCTGGTCAAGATTTGGTCAATGGAAACTGCATTTTGCCTGGCTAGCTGCCGTGGACATGAAGTAGGTTAAAAAATAGTAGTATCCTATGAATAAAATGCTCAATTTAATTTTTCCTGTATTAGATTTGCTTCCTTATGTGTGATTTCTTCCCCTTTTTTTTTTTGTGCTTTGTTTTCTATTCCTGCTAAAAGGGTGACATCACTGATTTAGCTGTTAGTTCAAACAATGCTCTAGTGGCATCATCATCAAATGACTACACAATACGTGTTGTAAGAATCTTCTCTCACTCAATAGATAGATTCTCTTTCTGTATATGTAAATAGTTTGTCTCCCTTCATTTTCTATGATCTTCAAGACTTCAAAGTTTTAGAATTGAACTAATTCCAGTTGTAATCCAATCCCTAAACTGAGTGGTATTTCACTTTTATTATCCAACTATCAATTTCGACAAAAAGTAATCCCCCAAGAACATTAGAATGGTGAACCATTTTTGTCTAATTTTTAAGCATCAGAGACTATTGCTGGACTGAAATTGGACAATAATAATTCCCCAACTATTAAAAACTTGATAAATCCAGTCCTCTATTAGGTTTAATAAAGGACCCTAACAAAGGACCTTTTCTATCCACTTCTCTGTAGGTGGGGGATTATTTGTAAAAATTGATAGTAGGGTACTGAGAGGGAATACCACCATAGTTTGAGGATTAAAATCAGATTTAGTTCCATGCTTTATTATAGAAAGTAGGGATCTGCCTAATT
Source organism: Ipomoea nil (assembly GCF_001879475.1). Lineage (NCBI taxonomy): Eukaryota > Viridiplantae > Streptophyta > Magnoliopsida > Solanales > Convolvulaceae > Ipomoea > Ipomoea nil. The sequence continues at coordinate 1,110,883 of NW_017618047.1, read as the reverse complement.
CAACACCACAGGTTGCGTATTAATCTTTAAAAGAAATATAATGGTTCAGCTCTCTTTATTTTAATAGTAAATTATGTAATCTTCTATATTCCAGTGGCGCTTGCCAGATGGGTTGCCTATTTCAGTTTTGCGTGGACACACAGGAGGTGTTACTGCCATTGCATTCAGTCCCCGGCCAAGCTCTGTTTATCAGCTTTTATCGTGAGCTAATTTGCTATTGTATTTATCATTTTCTTTTTTGAGTCTTTTGATGGATATGAAACATTTTGCTTCTTCCCCAGCCTATCTTTGGCATTTATAGCTAAAAGTGTGCATCTCTTTTGCAAGGCCTGGTCCTAATTCTAACATATGGAACAGCTACCTCTAATGGCTAGTAAGAATTTTTGTGGAGAACCTTAATGCCACATGTTGATGATTGTGAATTCATCCCATGTGTAGGTCATCTGATGATGGAACTTGTCGGGTTTGGGATGCAAGGTACTCCCAGTGTACTCCCCGTGTTTACCTGCCAAGGCCAACAAATGTTTTCTCGGGTCAGATGAGTTGGGTTTATTGTTGAATCAAATTTTCAATGGATGCAGACTCGTTTATATCAAATCTCATTTTATTGCAGGGATGATTGGTGTTTCCCGTTCAACCAACATTTCTTCCTCAAGTAACTCTTTGGTGCTCCATCAGATATTATGTTGTGCATACAATGCTAGTGGAACTGTATTTGTCACTGGGAGCTCTGATAGGCATGCAAGGGTATGGTGTGTGTGTGTTATTTATAACTTACATTATTGTTATGCTCTATGTGCTTAACTGTGAAGAACAAACCTACTAGTTCCTATTCTAGAAAAATCATTGCTATGAGCATAGTCAAAACCAACCTTTACAAACATATGTTATTGATTGTGTCCGCATAAGTTGTGCTTGATTGGATGCCTTCACCCGTCTTAGACTGTTTTCCTTTTAGTTATCCTTATCACATAAAAAAGAATAGAATCATTTTAAAGAGAATCCAAACAATGATCTCTGCACAGGTATGGAGTGCTCCTAAGCCCAATGTGGATGAGCCAGATCAACCAAGCCATGAGATAGACATATTATCTGGACATGAGCAGGATGTAAATTATGTGCAGTTTAGGTTGGTATAATCACTTTCTTCTCATGAATTAGAAGCTCATTATCTCACATGTCTTTTCATTGTGTAGTGGCTGTGCAGTGGCTTCTCGATCTTCACCTCCTGATTCTCTTGTGGAGGACAACATTCCAAAATTTAGAAATTCTTGGTCTGTGGACACCTTTATGGATTTGCATAATACAATTGTTATTTACTTATTTATAGTGCATAACTAATTAGACTAACCTGCTTTTCTTGCTTATACTTATGCTTCGTAAATTTGAATGCTTTAGGTTTAGTCATGACAATATAGTTACTTGCTCTCGAGATGGCAGTGCAATTATATGGATACCTAAATCACGCAAGTCTCCTGTAAGTTATTCCTGGCACTTATCAATTTCTATAGAAATTATATTGGGATACTTGGATTTGTAGAGGATAAATCTGAAACAATAAATGTGTATTCTTACTAAGTTTCAACGTTTAGTTGTGGTGAAACATATATTTCAATATGGTATTAGAGTAGGCAAAATATCCTTGGTTCAAACTTCAAATATCACATGCTATCCATCATCAAAATATTTCCACATGTTTGGCATGTCAAAATATTCTACTCAGACGCGATGGGGCATGTTGAGCATAAATATAAAATAATAAATGCATATATTCACTAATGGCTCAAACTTTTAGTTGAGTTGGAATACATGTTTTGATAACATTCTTCTCTTGCTAAATAGGTATATTTAAAGCAACTTATATACTTATATCTGACATGCAATTACTGCTTTTCCATTCCCCAGCATCTCCTCTAACAATACTTACCCATTAGGTAAAGGCAGGACGTTGGGCAAAGGCTTATCATCTTAAAGTTCCTCCTCCTCCGATGCCACCACAACCTCCTCGAGGAGGGCCACGGCAAAGATTGCTTCCAACGCCTCGTGGTGTCAATATGATAGTTTGGAGCCTAGATAATCGTTTTGTTCTTGCTGCTATAATGGGTACTTTACATTTGATACAGTTCAAATGCTACTAGTTATATATGCTTGTATTTTCTCTTCATTCCTTGCAGTATGCTTGTGGAGATAGAATTGTCCATGACTCCATGTCATGGTGCTCTGGATACTATCTTTCAGAGCAGTATGCTTGGATATGTTTGCTATGATGTATTGTTTGAATTGATTACTAATTTATAGCTATTGACCTTTATGTTGAGTGTTAAAACTTTACAAGTTTGCCAGTTTTGTAGCCTTTACCAGTTATAAATAAAGTGCTTTTTGGTAATATTGAAAAATCTGAATGGTGGACTACATTGGAGATTAGTGTTTCTGGTTGAAAAGGTGAAACCATGTTTCTAATCTCCTCTGGAGCTACCTGCGTAGCATTCAATGATGAGATATATGTTGTTGCTTCCTCTATATTTATATGCTTACTAATTTATATTGACATTTAATGTTGTGCTATACAAATTTTACAAGTTTGCCAGTTTTGTAACCTTTACCAGTTATAAATGAAGTGTTTTTTTGGTAATATTGAAAAATCTGAACGGTGGACTACATTTGTAATTAGTGGTTATGGGCGAAAAGATGAAACTATGTAATCTCTTCTGTAGCTACATACATAGCTTTTAATGATGGGATATATTTTCTTGCTTCCTCTATATTTATGTGGAATTAAATCTTGGTTGTTTTCTACATCCGTAAAGCTTCTGGTGGTTCTGTTCTAGGTTAAATTCCCTTTCTATATTTAAAAATGCTGATTTTTTGAAATTTACTGCATAATAATTCCCATCTCCAATTTGTATCAAATTGTATGATCAGATTTCCTTTTTGTTCTTTCCATAGATTTGACCCTTCTTTAGATGGTATATATTTACAATCTCCCACAATTTAATTTTAGTTGTTTATAACTAATTTCTATAATCTTGATATCTTTTAATCAAACCAGATATTTTTTAACATCTGATAAAATATAAAAGATTATAGATCTCCAACTAGTTTAGGTACTTTTTAAATTCTCTTGATCTCTATGCCTATAGAAACTTGGTCCCATAAGATGTGCTATATGGAGCATGCAGTAATTGTTTAAGATTATAACATTTTGGTGTTTGAAAGTTTAAATCTTGACGAAGTGAGTCTGCAGATTGCAGAATTTGTGTTTGGAATGCTAGTGATGGTAGCTTGGTGCATTCCCTGACTGGTCACACTCAATCTGTAAGTGTTGAATTTCACAAATCTAATTTTTCTTCCAAAATGCCTCTTTAGAACATTTGACTTGGCTTCAAAGCCAGTTTCAGCTGATATTTAGCTTCCCCTCAAAGCATAGAGATTTTACTACTATGTCATCTGCTTAACGGCCTTCTCGCCCCTTGCTTACTTGTTCATGGTTTTTTCCTTTGCATTGGAGTTGATCTTTGCAATGCTATTATTCTTTGTGCCAGTTTGTTGGGCACAATTTAACAAAAGTGCTTTCAGTTCACTTACAACTTGTACTGCTAAAATATTCCACTCATACCCATACTTTTTGCATTCCATGCATTCACTGTTTTTTAATGCTGAAAGCCATTTATGAATTGTGCATTAAATATCCTTAGAGGCCATATATTTTGGGACACCCCAAAAAGGAAATGTGGGGATAAACTGGGATGTATGGAGTACTATAGTTTTATTTTTTATGTTGTCTGTGAATTGTGATTATTGATTTATATTGTTTCCTAAAACCTGAATGTCACATGGATGCTTTGGCTGAGTTTCTAAAAATGAACATCCGACTATGATCTACATGTGTTTGTGATTCTTGGGGAAAGTATAACTGGTATAAAAGAAAAACTTAGTTCCTCTAGGGATACCCTATTGTTAGAATCATCTGTTGTTCATCTCTTTGACTTCTCACTGTAGAGACTTACTGTTTCAGTTGTGTTTTTGGTAGACTTATGTCTTGGATGTTCATCCTTTCAACCCCAGAATTGCAATGAGTGCTGGTTATGACGGGAAAACAATTCTGTGGGATGTGAGTTTCTGGTTCTTTTTATTGGTATTTTCATATTACAATTCACTCTTTTCCTTTTACAAAACCTTTGTTGCCCTTTTAGATATGGGAGGGTACTCCTATTCGAACATATGAGATTGGACGCTTTAAGCTGGTTGATGGAAAGTTTTCACAGTAAGTAATTCATACACAATATGTTGTAGTTCCCATGTTTTGGAAAGATTTAAATGTTTTCCCTTTGTGAAATACACTTGAGATGCACCAAATGGGATAATGTACTGGTACTTGTATAGTTAGTTTTCAGCAATGGATATACTTCATACCCATTCAGTTTCCACTTCCTTTTGAATTTAATTGCGATGTTATCTTATTATGCCATAACTTTGAATGATACAAGATGTTCTTTTCGTTTGTGATAGGGATGGAACATCAATTGTCCTTTCGGACGATGTTGGGCAAATATACCTGCTAAACACAGGCCAAGGCGAATCCCAGAAGGATGCCAAATATGATCAGGTGTATATGTGGTAGCATACTAGCATCATTGTTTATATATGTTTTGAGGTTTGAACAAGCATCTAATGGTCAATATTTTGTTTTTTGAGTTCAACAGTTCTTCCTTGGGGATTATCGCCCCCTTATTCAGGATGTTCATCACACTGTTATTGATCAGGTAACTGCCTTTGCTAGTTGATTTTTTTCTCTTTACTGTGTCATCAGTAAATACTGTGCAAGTTTAGACTTTTTATCCCCCAAACTTTGGAGGGATTGCATTTCAAACATGGAGGGTTTGGGTGGGACAGTTTGCATTAGTTTTTGGACTAGGGGAACTTGAGATGAGGACAAATTATAGGATGTTAATTCCAAGCCTGTCCAACAGCCATCAAGTAGAGGACAACTCCTTATGTCAGCTGGCTACTATGTTACATTGTCTTATCTCCTAGTCTATAAGTCTATTGAATATTTGAAATACGTCCTGCAGGAAACACAACTGGCTCCATACCGACGGAATATGCAGGATCCCCTTTGTGATTCAAGTATAAAATGGATCCTTTATCTATAAGATTCTCATTATAACAGTGTAACCATAATAGTTAATAAACTCTATGTAATTGTCAATTTTAGGTATGCTTCCATATCCAGAACCATATCAGAGTATGTACCAACGACGTCGGTTTGGTGCTCTGGGCATTGAGTGGCGTCCTCCTTCCATAAACTTTGCTATTGGGACTGATGTTGGTTTGGGCCAAGAATACCAAATATTGCCTTTGGCAGATTTGGACGTGGTGGCTGAACCTCTGCCTGAGTTTTTGGATGCTATGAACTGGGAACCAGAAATTGATGTCATAAATGATGACACTGATTCAGAATACAATGTGAATGAGGATTTTTCCAGTGAAGAAAAGGGACATTTAAGTGGCAGCTCTTGTAGTGATCCAGACTGTAGTGAAGATGAGAAGATTAGACAAAGCCAGAATCGCAGATCCAAAAGGAAAAAATCTGTTTCAGAAGTAAGTATTAACATTATAAAGACACATCACACCTTATCTAACTTAACTTGGTTGCGAAATCTTTTCATTGCTTTTCAGGTTGAGTTAGTGACCTCTTCAGGGAGGCGTAAAAGGAAGAGAATAATGGACAGGGATGTGAGTTCATCAAAAAGTAGAAGAACTGGAAAATCAAAAACTGGCCGAAAAACTGCTTCTAAGAAGAATTCTGCAAAACCAAAAACATTGAGACCTCACCGAGTTGCCACACGTAATGCAAATAATGTTTTCCTTCATTCTGATTTTTCTACAGGCGATGAAGATGATGCTAGCTCAGAAGACGATCCATCAGAGAGTGATTCAGAAAAATGGTCATATGCTCAGAGTGAAGAATCTGATGGTGTGTTACAGAATGGCCGAATGAAACCTTTGACAGGCGAAGAAGCATCTGCTTTAGATGAGCCTCCCACTAGCACCCAACCTCAGATAAATGTTGAAAACAAGAGGAGATTAGTCTTGAAATTCTCTCTTCGTGATGCTAAGAAATCCTTACCTTCGAAAGTCTCCAACACACAATTTGAGAACCAGACCTGTTCAGCCTCTTCTTCCTTGAGAGTTGGTGAAGAAACTACTGAAGATAATCAAATTAAACAGAAGTCCCACCACGATCCAGGATCAGCTTCCACAACTGCAATTGGTTTGGATTCATCTGAAAACAATAAAAGAGGTGAATATACTGAGGTTGAAGACCTCAAAATATCACCCAAGGATATGAAGATGTCTGAGGGTTACCAGGACACTGCAGGTGGGTGTGGAGAGGTCAAAGCAAGCACTTCCAAGCAAATCCTGTTAAGTGATCTGGCCCTTGCCGATTCATTCAATGGTTCTAATGAGAGTTCTATCAACAATAATAGATCTGGAGTTGATATAAAAGAGCATACAAGGCCTGAGAATGGATATGGAAAACTATCTGCTGATTTTGGAATTCAAGATCGGGGTCATATGTTGCCAGGGGAGCAATTTAAGCAAAGAACCAGTGGTTGCCATTTGCAACAACCAACAGGCAATGGAGCTTATAATAATACCTCTGACAACTTTTCTCCTCAAGTCAATGCAGAGAAACCTAAATTGAAGCCAACCATACTAAAAATCAAGTCAAGGAAGATTTCTGGGGAGTTGAGAACTCCATCAGAGAGTACATTTACTAGACCTGTGGATGTTTCTTGTGATGATGATTCAAGATCCTGCATGGAGAGGAGTAGGGTGCTATCACTCTCTGAAACTGGTAATGGCACCAAGGAGCCAGATTGCTTGGAGCATGTAAATTTAGAGATGGAAAATACCATTAATGTAAGCGAATCTAGTAGAAAATTATCCAATGATGGCGTAGTTTGTGAAAATACTCCAAAGGAAAGTAACCATTGTAGACACACGTCAATGGACTATCCTGATGCTGCAACGGATGCAGCACGCAGAAAAAGGTCCTTAAGATTGAAGGCAACTTCAAGGGACACTAATCATGTGAACCTTTCCAAGAGAACAGTTGATTTTTTCCCATCAACAGGAGTTTCAAGTTCTGGGGCCAATGGGAATAGGTCTTCTAGAAGCAAGGGAGAAGTTTCTTACAATGATGAAAAAGTTTGTCTGAATAGCTTCACTGATGTACCGAGGAAGTCAGATTGGTTGTTGTTGTCAAAGCAGGAAGAGGGATATCGCTACATACCTCAGCTAGGTGATGAAGTAGCATACTTAAGACAGGTACGTGAATTTGTGTTGGATAATCATAAACCTAACTGTGTACTATTTGGTGCTTTTCGTTCCTGATAATTTTGTATTAATGTTCATTATACATATATAATTTCGTCATTTTCTGTGACCATTAGGGCCATCAAGAATATTTAGAGTCCAGTGGATCATCAGGACGAGGTCCTTGGGAAAAGCATGGGGCGAGAATCCAAGCTGTGGAAATTTGTTTGGTCGAAGAGCTTACTTATGCAACAGTCCCTGGTTCCGGAGAGAGTTGTTGTAAAATCACGCTTAAGTTCACTGATGCTTCTTCCGACGTGTCTGGGCAGAAATTTAAACTTACAGTGCCAGAACTAAATGACTTCCCAGACTTTATCGTTGAGAAATCACGATATGATGCAGCAATGAAGAGGAGTTGGGCATGCAAAGAAGAGTGTCAAGTCTGGTGGAGGGATGAGAGTGAGGAATGTGGCGGTAGGTGGTGGGATGGTAGGATAATATCTGTGAAGGACAAGTCAAGTGAGTTCCCAGGAAGTCCATGGGAAAGGTATGCTGTTCAGTATGATGGTGACCAACCAGATACCCATCTTCACTGCCCCTGGGAACTGCAAGATCCATTTACCCCTTGGGAGCATCCTCATATTGATCCTGAAAGCAACAGTAGGATGCTGGGTGCACTAAATAAATTGCTGAAGCGCGCAACCACTAATCAGGTCATTTTTTTTTCTTCTCCTTTGCGAACTACAACTACTTCATGTAATAGTTGCATGATTTTATATATACATGAAAACTGAATTTGCTTGGATGTTACAGGATGATTATGGGGTTGTGCAATTGATAAACGTTGCTAGGAAAGTGGATTTTATGAACAGGTATACATACAACATCTTTTTGATGAATGTGATCAGGTCAATATGAATTTTTATTATTTTGTTTGGCCAGCCGGCCTCTTGTTTTAAAGGGGGTTGGGGGGGAAGATTGAGAGTATAAATTTGGTTGAATTATAGTGGGGTACTTAATTGGAAGGAAGGAAGGAAGGATATGTGCATTATTAAATATGGTTAAGCAACTAAACATAATTAATTAAATACAATACGATTGGATGATGATGATGATTTGTGCAGGTTTGCTGTTCCATTATCCCCGGACATAATCCACTCAAGGTTGGAAAATAAGTATTATAGAAGTGTGGAGGGTCTGAAGCATGATGTGACAGTGATGCTGGGGAATGCTAAGGATTACTTTGGGAAAAATACAGCAGTGGCAGTAAAGATGAAGCGTCTGTCAGATTGGTTTACTAAAATATTATCAAAACTGTGAGTGATCTGAGGGTACGATACTCCATTCTTATACGGAGTATTAATTAATTATTAATTCATACAAACAAACTAGGGTCGATCCATTCTTATTAGTTTAGCCATGGCAACTTGCTTAATTGCACTTAAGTTTTGATATATGGTTCGTTGGATCTCATGCATTCATGCATAAAGAAAGCTAAGTACTTTTAGATTGGATTTCTACTTGCTTTGCTTGGACCGTTTATTATTATTATTATTATTATTATTATTATTATTCATAACAACTTAACTGATATGCTGGAAGCCTTAGCTTGTACAATTTTCAATTGCTGTTTAATTTATTCTTTCCGGACATGCATGATTTAAGTTTAGTTAAGTCAGGCGGAGATGTCTGTAAAACTAAAAGACAGATGACAGATGCAGCTAGAAATTAGAGATTATGGATCGAGGGTGTTTCTTCAATTCTTCTTCTTAATTATATATTATTTGGGCATTGCATCCAATTAAGTGTTAGAAGGTTGGGTGGTTGGAGCTGAGGGGCTTCATAGTTGCGTTCATTCTCCAAGCCAAGTAGTAATCCATTCCAGCCTCACTGATATACTGATATTGATGGAGTATCTCCTCCTTTCCAGTATGTGCAGTGAGAGACTGAGAGCTAGCGATGATGGGAATCCATATCCCTCCCATTGCTTAGCTTTCCCCTCTTCCTTGCATTGTGCCTTCAAACCCATCCATTATTGCCATCTAATCAATCAAAGCATGCATAAATACTACTATATATATATATCAACTGGATGGATCGGAGTTAGGTAATATATATATTTAAGGGAAAATGGCAGTTTTAGTCTATCAATTGTACTCATATTGTAGACTTGATTTATTAATTATTATTTTTTCATTTAATTATGTGTAAAGTGACAACTTTTTTCATTCATTTTCTGACCAGTAAATTGACATTTAACTTTGAAGTTGAAGATAAGTAGATACATGCTTATAAATCTTAAGAAAACTAGTAATTCTTCATTACAAATGAAGAGAATCGGTATATATATATAAAGATTTAGTTGATGGGATTTGAAAAAAAGCTATGAAATAACTAATATGTCTTTCAATAATTTGAAAATTTTAAGTACAATATTAATTTTTAGCTATATTCCGTATCAAACTTAATAATTAATAAGCATAAGAATGCTAAGTAGAATAATGCCCTACAAAAGTTCTATATAATTATTCTCCCCAAGTTCTATATCATTATTAGTTTTAGTTTGAGGGGACAATGAGAGCAGTGTAACGTTGGAACTCCCCAAAAAAATTAATGTACAGTAAATACGGAGAATGACGGCCAATATAATAATGATTTGATTGATTTCCCTGAATTGAATTGGATATATAGGTAGAAATGGAAATAGCTGCATGCTTAATTATATTGACTGCGCCAACATTTCCATTTTTAAATAATGGGAATATATATTATATTCCTTTTTTTAAGGTTTAATTATTAATGTACATATATTTTGTAGGAGAATCTCCACTTTTGTAAGGTAGCTGACCAACTAGGATTGCACATGGTTTGTGTGTATGTGACAAGTGCGACCAAACATCCCCAGTGGCTTAATATAATGCTGTGGTACGTGTTAAGCTAGCTTAATTAGGGCATTTGCTTTTCCTTAAAACCTCTCATCCATTCATCCCTTAATGCATATATGATTGTGTGATTTCCTAACATGCAGGCCGGGATTCATATGTATAACTAACTCCAGTTGTTGGCCTTCCCCAACCACCTTAAAAAACACAAAAAATTAAACAACCTAAGCTAAACCCATCCATATCACATAACAATATAATAGTTGTTTGGTTTGGTAGTTCGTTCAACTAATTTTATTACTTCTAAATAATTAAACTCATAAAAATAAGGAAAAATTGCATTTTGATTTCTGAGTTATACTCAACTTTCGACTCAGTCCTTAAGTTATGACTGTATCCATTTTTAGTCTCTCAGTTATATACGAAGTGGCTCATTTGGTCCCCAATCGTTAAAACTGATGGAAAAAGTTAAAAATATTTAAAATTTGAGGGGTAATGTAGAAAATTCACATTTTATTCTCCTTCTTATATCAAAACCACATTCACAACATTATTTTTCACTTCTTAGCATCTTATTTCAAGATTGTGCAATTCGAAAAGCATTTCAATAACTTTAGTTTGACTTGTTAGGAACCTGACTCTCGTATAACTTAGCACAAATAAAGAAACACTTGATCATTATTATCAGATGTGTGAAACACACTATCATATCAATTTTCACTTTTCTTTACTAAACAACAAAGATAATCAAACCAAAACTTTTGAGATACAAAATGATGTCAAATTTTTCAGGTTGCTTTTATGAGAAATTCACTAACGAAATAACTTGAGATTTTTAGTATGTAAAAAAATTTCATACGCAACATTCAATAATCGTTTTTATAAGTTACAAAAGTTTTTTGAATTTTCATAACTGTGTCTTAGGTTTCTCATTCATTACTCTGGTTTTTAAGGAGACATGGGAGTTGATGGGTATATATATATATATATATATATATATATATATATATATATATATATATAATTTTTGTATATTGTTAGGATATGCGATTCTTAATTAAGTTTTTGCAAAGCTTACGAAAGAATTTTACGTACTAAAAATCTCAAGTTACTCCCTTAATGAATTTGTCATAAAAATAACTAAGAAATTTGATATCTTCTTGTATTTCAAAAGTTATAATTTGATTACCATTATGTTTAGTAAGGGAAATCAAACTTTTAGGATGGTTTGTTTTACATGCTTGAAGGCAATGATCAAGTGTTCTGATCTCTTGTTTGTACTGAGTCACATGTTCCTTATACGAGACTCCGGTTATTAACAAGTCATACAAAGATTATTGAATTGCTTTTGGAATTGAAGAACCTTGAAGTAAAATGCTAGGAAGTTGAAAATAATGTTGCAAAAGTGGTTTCAATATAAGAAAGTGAATAAAATGTGAATTTCCTACTTTACCCTAAAAATTTTAAATATTTTTTAATTTATGTCAATTTTAACGGTGAGGGACCAAATACGCCACTTTGCTCATAACTGAAGGACTAAAAATGAATACGGTCATAACTCAAGGACTGAATCGTCACTATCATTATAACTCAGGGACCAAACTCGCCATTTTGACTAAAAATAATATAAAAAGTATTTGATAGTTGCGTTAAACTCATATCAAATTAAAAATATAACTGAATATTCAATAGATACTCAGATATGTTTATTGTTATTACAATCTAAAATAATAATTACAATATGATGATGAATGGAAAAAAAAAAAAAAAAGATTAACTATTAGATAACAAATGAATAACACACCTTGAATATTGAATGGAGATGGAGGATCGGAGCACTAAACATTGTGCTCCAGTATATAATTAAAGCTACAAATGAAACAATCATATATCCGATCCACTAAAATTCACTTCATATATTCTTCTTATTGACAGCGTGTAAAACCATAGCTATCTGTCTTCAGAATCCTGTAGATGAGGAAATCCAACTTCAATCCAAAACAGTTTATATATATATTTGTCGTTAAAATTAAGATACAAAAAATTCATTTACTAACCAAGTACGAGTGTTGGTGTTGGATAGTGTTCTGGATTAGGGTGACTATTCGGACAAGCACATACATTGGCAGGAATATACCGCTGGCCTTTAAAATCAAAATCTGGATGTGTGCCATTGATAAATAATAGTTAGTAATTTTGTATTTTAAATTAGAATAATGTCACGTTATGAAATGTATAATGAATACTAACCGTGGAGAGTGAAAAGGGATAATCTTTTGGTCCTTCACCCACCAACTCGTACACATGTCTTACCAGAAGCAAGAATGTGAACTGCAATTTTATTATAGTATAACATTAGAAAAAATAAAAGTCAGAAATAATGCGCAATAAATGGAAGAAAAAAAATGATTTCTTTTTCCTGTTTTCTAAAATAAATAATTAGGTCAAACAAGTGATATATCCCATGCTAGCTGAAAGATGATTTCATTATTATATGGTATGGCTGGCAATTAAGTGGGAGCATGACTTGGATTTTTAATTAAAAAAATTATAATTAGTTCTAATCAATTAATTAATGCGCATAATAATGTTGAAAACTGCCCACGAACTTTCATGTATGCCTAGTTGCCATGTGAAAATCAAGAAAGCAACCCCGATTTATTTATTTTTGTTTTGTGAATATGAATGCAAAATAACAAAAATATTACGTGTCTTGTTTGGTAAAATAGTTATATCAGTCAATTTTTTATTTATTTAGCCACTATTAGTTGTTTGACTTGGTTAAACAATTAATACGAATGTTTGATTAATTAGCTTTTTGTAACAACTTATTGCTCTAAAATGTTAAAATTCAAAAAGCTGTTCAAAATAGCTTTTTCGATCAGCTTTTTGAAAAAATCATTTTTTATATAATCAACTAATTTACCAAACATTTTTCTACAATCAACTAATGCTATTAATATTAAGTAGTCAAACTCACTAACTCAAACAATTATCGGCTAACAGCCATTTACTAAATGGCTGTAGATGAAATGAAAGGAAATGAAGCTTACAATGAGGGCCATTGATCTACAGCAAGAGGCAGTCCTGGTGCGATGTCCAGCTGATGAGCACTGCGAATAATTTGTGGTTTGGTGGTCTTGTCCATTTTCTTCATCCGCATCTATGATTGGAATCTCTAATCTCCCCCTGTATATAATTCAAAAATGAAACAATAATATAAAGAGATAGACGATAATACATAGGCGGCTAATGGTCCAAATTAAATAATTAGAGAATATGGAAGCTAGCTAGCTAGCTAATATGGTTTTATAAATCATACCTAATTGTCACAGTTGTTGTTGTTGCATCAACCAAGTGGACCATTTTAGGCGGTGGAGCCGTGTAGCCACCCTCATATTTCTATAACGTTAAAAACATCATCCTCAGTCCTCAATAAAACATATATTCACTCCCATACATACGCTAATTATTTATATCCATACATATTAATATTAATTTGGCTGTGCTCGCTCAAATATAATAATAATAATAATAAGTTATCTTAATTAGCTCATTACTACATCCGTGAATGCAAAAATTAATATATGTGTTAGTAAAAAAGTTATCTGCATATAAATAGAAATAAAATAAAAAATAGCAGCTTTATTTGCGGACAAGCTTTTTAATTTTGTTTGAAATCTTGGTTTTCAATCAAAGAAAAAGGAGAGAGAGAGAGATGAAATTGAAAGAAATATTATCCATGAAAAAGGTTAGACTATGTTTGATGATGGAATTGAAATTTGAAATCCTATTTGTGATCCTGACGAAGTTGCTGGACAACCACTAGAAACATGAGGTGCGAAGAAACAGGCAGCGAACAACGAAGACCGGCCATGAAACGTTTTGACGAAACTAAGGTTTGATTGGGAAGCGGATAACGTACAACACGCAGAGGATCGTACCTACCTGTAAACAAATTTCACAGATTGTGTTTCCCTTTTCATTGCACCATCTCTGTATGCAATCTCTATGCGCAAACTGCAAATTCGAAACAGAACATATATATATGATCAATTAATTGTTTAAGAATCATCATAATATAAACACACACGGGAGATAACTAGGGAATTGGAAATATATAGTAAGAAAGTAAGAGAAAAACGCATGCCTTAACGGTTCCAGAACATCCGCAAGGAGCTTCCATGGAGTTGGAGCTTTCAAACTCTGCTTCATGGCAGATTCTACAAAAACATATAGCTTCACTCCCTGGTTCGTACCCATAATTCTCCACATATATCACCACTTCACCCATTGATCACAGATACTTCCTTTCTCTCTGCGCTTCTCTTTCTTCTTCCTAGGTTGTTTCTCTCTGTTTTCGACAGTTTTTTTTTAGGGGGGTCTGGTTGGGACTTTAAAGCAGGAGGGAGAAGGGTGAGGAAGTTACATAAATGCCATTTAAAAAATATATATAAAAAAGAACGCCGCCCGACTGTGAAATGTACGGAGCATATGTATGTAATATTGGTAGAGTGACGCGGAGTCGTGGCCTGACAATTAATTAAATTAATCCCCCACTCGCCCCCTTATTTGACTCTTTCACCACTCCCATTACTTCCATCTAACATCACCTAATTAAACACAAACCCATATGTTGTTATTTGGTTTTCATTAATACCACTTTTTTTTTTTTTCCACAGCTAAAAAAAGTTAGGCATTCTGTACTTACTATCTTATTAATTAGGAATATGTACATCCCATTTCAATTGAGTTAGAAGTATCTTATTAATTAGGAATATGTACATCCCATTTCAATTGAGTTAGAAATTCACATGTAACTTGTAGCTCAATTGTACTTTTGTAGTTTTTTCAAATGACCCGGTCACAGGTTCAAATCTTAGTAGGAAATTATTTAAACATGAACGAATGTTTGGTAACATAGTTAAACTTATCAATTAATTTTAGTTTATTTGGTCACTATTAACTGTTTGACTTGGTTAAACAACTAATAATCAGATTTTTGTAACAATTTATTATTTTAAAATGTTAAAATTCAAAAAGTTGTTCAAAACAGTTTTTTCCATCAACTTTTTTTAAAAATAAATTATATCAATCCTTAAAAGATCATTTTGCATGTAATCAGCTATAACCCAACTAATTTACCAAACATCTTTTTATAGTCAACTAATGTTATTAACTTATCAAATTCACTAACTGTTATTTGCCAAACAATCCCACAATATTATATACTACGATGAGTTACAACGGAACAACATAATACAATCTTACCGTTGAGGACATAAGCTTGTAAAAAAGGTAAAAGGTGGAAGACGAAATTATAAAAAGGTTATTGTTCTCAAGAGTTGCAGGGTGCATGAAGGAAGTGATGATTTCGCAAGTGACTTTTGGCATTGTCCTTTGTATGAATTCCGAGTTTGAATTTGCAGTATGATTGGAGATTAACGGCTCCAATCAGTCAGGGGATGTCCCACAGCTGCATTCACCGACCGATCACCCCCAATTGGGCCCACCAAACGGCTAAGAGTTTTAATAAGATTCTGTGTGGAATGCCATGTACGTGTCACTTTCATCCTCCCATCCATCAATTTCTTCTTTTATATATTTGGAAGAGCATATAAATGAATCATATCATTGCTGTTATACATTATCATAATCCTTTTTTATGTTTGCCCTATGGACCCATGATAAAAACTATTTTGACAAATGGATAGTGAAGTGTAAGTATCACATATCCAATTTTATTATTTTTTTTTTTAAAACCTATATATAATATTATGAGTCTAATTAATTAATAGTTTAAGTAATAATAAAAAAAAATCTGCAGTTATTATCCAATAGTGTGTACTGAATAAATTATATCTTAGTATCTTCTATTGAAAGTGACACACTAATCAACTTAGTTAGCGTTACATTTAAATGTTTAATTGAGTGAACGAATTTAACTTTTGATTATTTTAACTCTATATTTTATATTTATAAATATTTATTTATTTACTTTAAAAATACTTATATCAAAAGTATTTTTTTGAAATTAGATAACAATTATGGTTCTAAATCAATAATTGATAAGAGTATTATATTATATAGATGTGGAGCATGGAGTACAGTAGTGAGTAGTGAGATTATTAGAGGATTAAGATGCTGACGTTAATGCTTATCCTGTCTGCACTGCACTGCCGAAAGACGCTGGTGGTCGTTCTTATCATCATCGGTTTATATTTATCCATGTCCCCAAATTCCACCCAATTTTTTAAAAATACAATGGGGGCCCATTCTCACCACACAATGCATTTTACGTGTAAGGAATTCTTGACTACAGTGAATGCGATACAATGATACATACATTTACGATATATACACACACATTCTAACAACGCAAATAAGTTGATCATATAGTTAACTTAATAATGATAAGATTTTAAATTTAATTTTATATTGATGGATACTTCGCATATGGTACCTAGTCGGTTTTGCGAGTCAATTAGGAAGGGGAGGTGGTTAGCCTAGCAACAAATAACGAGGTAAAAATTTAAATTGGCGTCACAGAGATATCAATAGATTCGTTATCATATCCCCAAGTTTTCATTTTCGAGGAGAAGAAGTTCTGAAAAAAAGGAATCTCATGTTTAAGAAAGAAGTCCAAAACATAATTTAGGAAAGTTGTTAAAATTTTAAACCTTTTCATTTTTTATTTTTGGATTAGCTGTATTGTAAAGTTAAGGGTTCGATTTCTACACTCTTTGACAATAGAATTATTATTGTTTTTGCACCTGTTACAGTACTATTGACCTGCTGACTGAGTATATATATATGGGGCACGCATGCATGTTGAGTATGTTGGTATGATTTATTCAAAATATCTATTTGCTTGAAAAGACATGAGATGACGTGTTTAGTTAATCCATGGTTGGAATGAGCTAATCTAAAGAGATTTAATTAAAGGAATCAAGCTAACCGCGTCTTCTTGATTGCAATTTTATACATAATAATAAAGCAGGCAATATGGGTTGGGGGAATCAATCATTCAATCAAATCCACTAAATATACATATATGTAATTTTAAGTAATTAATTTCCTAAAGAAAAAAACAAAACATTGTATCAAAGACATAACATCAATGTTATAATTGGTAGTGTAGAACAAGACCGGTGAGGCCACCTTAACAGACAACAGCTGGTTTCCTTAAGCTACATATGCATCGGTTTGGCTGATCCCAAGTCTCTTTTCATTTTTGGTGATGATGATAGATAGATAGAGTCAACTGCAAGTAACTAACAGACTAACAAATAACAATGAAAGCAAGCCAACAATATTTTCAGATTATGGGCCGGGCTGGTATGGGCTAGCTCATCGATTCAAAAAGCATATAATGGGCCGGGCTTAGTCGTGGAGTCCAACCTGTTCAAAGTTATGGTCAATCTTATTTTAATTTATTTTAACGTGATGTGTGACCGATGCCAGCTCACAGTCGCGTCGATTTTCACAGCCCGCCGGAATTTGTCTCTTCTCGGTGAACTTTCTGTCTGACACCCAATTTCACCGACAGGGTAAAACTTTTCGCCATTTTCGTCTTCTTATACTTTTTTAAATTTTCTACTCCTAACCACGTGAAAAATAGTCATAAAAACTAAAATCAACGCTTCCCGTCCAGTCAAAAGCAGAGCCAGATCTCTCTGCATCTGCTGAAATAGGAGGAATCCTCGAGAGAGGTTGAGATCTGCGTAGGGTTCCACGGTTGTCAAGAAAAGATGTTTTTGCTAGATTGGTTCTATGGCGTTTTGGCGTCGCTGGGTCTGTGGCAGAAAGAAGCCAAGATCCTTTTCCTCGGCCTCGACAATGCCGGCAAGACCACTCTTCTTCACATGCTCAAGGACGAGGTTATGCTTTTTCTAACTTGTAATCCACTCTGGGATTTCAGGATCTCCATCTTCGATTCTCAAAATACTCATCTTTTTTTTCCAATTTTTTCCACCAGAGATTAGTTCAGCACCAGCCCACTCAGTATCCTACATCCGAGGAGTTGAGTATTGGCAAAATCAAGTTCAAAGCTTTTGACTTGGGAGGCCATCAGATCGCTCGCAGAGTCTGGAAAGACTACTATGCCAAGGTACGACCCTTGAGCTTCTGCAATTTCAATTCACTAAGTTTGCTTATACTGTTTCTGTTCAGTTAGCAATTGCCTAGCTATTTACTGATTTGCTCTTATACAATATTGTTTTATGCTTAAATCATTGAGTTCAATTCCACTTGTGTAGATCTGTTGTAAGCTGCTGCTATTGGTATATACTACTCATACTGTATCAAATTTGTATTACTTTAAAGCATTGTTTCTGTCATCTTATTGCTGCTAGTGTATCTGTTTCTGATTAGGTTAGTTTATTATTCCCCTAATACATGCAATTTGCAACCAAGATAAACATTATTGGATTTGTCTTTCTTATATCCTATTCTGAATGTTTTACTCGGTGTGGTTGGATTGAATTTTACTCTTCCACTTATGCACTTATTATTGAAAATTGTTTTGTGAAACTAAGAATGTCATTTAAATATGTGCTTACAAGTTACAATGAGCTTTCATCTCATCTTACTCTAAAGTTGACATCTTGCTTTCTTGGAGGTTTCTTTAATATTATGGTCTAATATGCTAATTGTGCCACAGGTGAAGTAAATTAAGGAACTGTTCCACTGGCTTTGGTTGTTTATGTTTCTATTAAAAAAAGCATATACAAATTTTTCATATAGAGTTTCTCGATTAACCTAGCAGCATATGAGCATATCTGCACATTGCTCTTAGAATGAGTTATCAGCTTGCTTTAGAGTTCAAAGTGTGCTGGAAATTTTTATCTTCTGATGTGTTTTCGATCTTGAATTTGTGTATTGAAATGAGATCTAATAAAATTCATCTCTTAGTTTTGCTTTAAACCAAATACCACTACTCTATTGTTGAATAGTAGTCCATCTAACCAGCTTGGTTGGCATGAGGAGCCGTGCATTCTCTTCCCTTAAGAGAGGTCAGGATTTCGAACCCCCTCTCATATGGAAAAACCAATCTGGCAAGCACTTTGTCCCTTAATTGGCCCGGCCCGGCCCGGTGTGAATGGAGATTAGTCTGAGTATGGTACGGGCTTAAAGGTGCTTCTTACAGTTAGGGCCTGCTCAGGACACCTCATGGTTTGACCATTAGTAGTCCATCTACTATTGAGTATAGTGCTTATTATATGTTTCATTGAAAATTGTCTTGTTCTAGGAGGAGTAATATAGGCATGAAATGCTGTTATGCAGGTTGATGCTGTAGTTTACTTGGTGGATGCATTTGACAAAGAACGTTTTGCAGAATCTAAGAAGGAATTAGATGCACTACTCTCTGACGAGGCCCTTGCCAGTGTTCCCTTCCTGATATTAGGAAACAAGATAGACATACCCTATGCTGCCTCAGAAGACGAGCTGCGTTACCACCTTGGCCTGACTGGTATTACCACTGGCAAGGGAAAGGTGAACCTTGCAGATTCTAGTGTCCGCCCTATAGAGGTATTTATGTGCAGCATTGTTCGCAAAATGGGGTATGGCGATGGCTTTAAGTGGGTGTCTCAATATATAAAGTAGATGTATGAATGAACATCTATCCGCCATGGGATAACTGATAAGAGTAAAGACGGATGGATACCTCCATCTTTATCAGCTCCTCTCTTTCTTCTTTCTTCTCTCCATCACAGTTGTTGTTATTGTTGTTGGGGTTTATTCTTCTTGACTTCAATTGTTATAATTGGGTTTGGGTGGTGGCACCAAAATATTTGTTAATTTCTTATTGAAGTGATTCAGTATTTAGCTTTTGTAAAACTTGGAACTTTACTGTTTTATGCTTTCAGTTAGTCTCCTGCCCTCTAAAATCCACTGGCCTCTGATTCTTGAATTGGCTTCTTTTCAAATATTTTTGCACCCACCAACCTCGTACTAACCTTGGAAGAGTGGCGTAGACAAGATCCTTAACTGTAACATGAAAGGATTTGTCAGAGTTGAGTCTCTTTCAAGGTGAGATCATAAGCCAACTAGTTCATTAAAATGTGGACAAGATATTGTTGTATGAATTGCTCGATCTAACACAATGGTTGTTGATATAGTTGAACGGTTCCTCCTCCCATGACTTGCCAATAACTTAATCTTGGTTAGGTAAGACTTTGTAAACGTACCAATCCCGATCTGTTACTCTGCAGTTAACCATTGAGTAGTATTTGATCAATTCAATTAATTGGCTGATGAGATATATATATATATATATGTGTGTGTGTGTGGTTGTAAAGATGTAATTCGATTCAATGTTTGATTAATATTTGATCAATTCAATTAATATCCAGAGGGCGTACGACACTGCTCACTTGTGTGTCTGGTACGGTGTTTATAATATTAAAAAACAGGTACAAAAGTAGACACAGTCCCTACGTTTGCATGGTGGGTTATTTATATTCTCCACTCGTTGAAAAAGTTGAATCCCCTCTCACCCCACCCAACACAGCACGCAGGTGGGAGGAGGTAAATATGGTGACTTAGTGGCTCAGCAGACAATGTCAAATGTTTATGCGCACAAACTATGGATCTGTTCACTCCATTTTGAACATAATCCTCACACTATTGCTGTCGAGTTTTGAATCTTGGATTATTTATATTTTCTGCTAAATCCAAGCCCAAAGCTAAGCTTGCATAATATAGTGGATGGAGCAGGTCAAGTCAATGGTTTTGACATTCTCTCATCAGCAGACAGCAGTTAATACCAAGTCCACCAATATGTATGATCACAAGATGGAGCGGTTTAACAAACTCCTTCCTCCCCGGCCCCCGCCCACCCTTCTCATATCTTAATATATAAATAAATATATAAGACTGGAAAACGCAAGGGATTTTAAAGATTTGAATTCAAACTATTTTCTTTCTTCTCAATTCTCCTCGATTATCTAGCTCCGATCGATCCCAATGGGCAACTCTATGGCGCACGGTGGCGCCGGAAAAGTGAAGGTGATTCTTGCAGATGGGAGGGTTTGCGAGTACGTGGAGGCTTTAACTGCGGCGGAGATGATGCTGGAGCATCCGCAGCAGGTGGTGGTGGAGTTTCAAGCGGTGGCTGAGGGGAAAAAGCCGGCTCCCTTGCCAGCTGACAGGAAACTGGAGATGAACAAGGTATACCTCATGCTTCCAATACGGCGAGGCAAGCCGGCGGCGTTGTCCAAGGAGGAAGCCCGACAGCTTCTGGGGAAAGCCAACGCTGTTTTGAAATCGAAGCTGTTGTCTTCATCGTCGTCGTCGGTTTTGTGTCACTACACCGGCTTTGTTCCGCTGTTTGCCCGGATGTGTCCGGCGGTAGCCGTTTCTTCTTCCGGCGGCGTTGTTCTGAATGCAAAAAGGAACATTGGGATCCGTTACTTGGAAGAAAATGAAGAAGAAGAAGAAGAGGAGGGCTCAAAAGCGGCGGAGTATTTCAGTGAAATAGTGGAGGGAAGGCCGGAGTATTTGAACATGATGATGAGCAGGCAATTATCAGGGAAAGGATGGAAGCCCAATTTAGACACCATTAAGGAGAAAAACATCAAAACCAAAGTACGTCATTGGTTGATTTAGTAATTTCTTCAGTTCAGCTTGCATTGTATGCATGCTGGAATATTGTTAATCAGTGCATATGTACGTTAATTAGTCGTTTATGAAAGTGGATCACTAGTCTCCTTATCTACTGTCGTCGTCATTTCTATTTTCTAATGTCGTTGTACTATATAATACCCAAGTTTGTTCGTAGTTTGAGTGTGTGTGCTGTTTCTTGTTGTCTTTGTGTAATTATATCCCCCAAATTCAAAGGAATCCATGCATTCAACAAATCAAGAAAAGCTTCTTTTTGTTTTTTTTTTTTTCTTTCCATACACGCCATCCTTATTCTAATTTGAATTTTATCAATTGTCTAGAACTATTGAGTTAGAGATGGGAATTATCATGTGACCCAATAAGGTCCATTTAGTTTTTTTTTTTTTTTTTTTAAATAGAGTTAGTGAAGGACCTGAAAGAGTGAAAGTACACATAGGATGCTTACAAGAATCCACATGCAACGGGCCGTAAGGTTTAAGGGCATGCAGTGTGGGGCAGGTGGATAAAAAATGCAAGAAATTTGGGCTCAACTAACATTTATTAAAAGCCCAAAAAAACAAATGTGAATCAAGTGGGCTTCATACATACATATATATGTGTGTTGTATATGTCTCGTATATTGTTAGAAGATGATAAATGTCTAGAGTGTAGTGGAGCGCAAATTATGCTTTGCAATCGAATGCACCATGCGCATGGTGCATTCGATGCAAAACGACGTCGTTTTGGTTAAAAAACTCGCGTCCCACTTAAAGAAGAAATCAGGTTTGATTCTCGGCAATAGCATTTTTATATATCCATAAATTCAAAACTATATATCCACAAATTCATAACTATATATCCACAGTGAATGAATGAAGTAAAAATTCACAATGAATGAACTAAATATCCACGGACAGTTCGGGAGGTAGTGGACATGGTGTCCCGTAAGCAACCCGATTTTGTATTTCTTATGGAAACTAAAGTGGCAAGAGATCATGCGGAGCGACTTCGTGTTACGATGGGTTTTGAGGGTTTGTTCTATGTTGATAATGATGGCTTAAGTGGTGGATTAGCGTTATTGTGGAAGAAGAATAGTACGGCAAGATTACTTAGTTACTCGAAGAACTATGTTGATATTGAAGTAACTATGGCAG
Source organism: Ipomoea nil (assembly GCF_001879475.1). Classification (NCBI taxonomy): domain Eukaryota; kingdom Viridiplantae; phylum Streptophyta; class Magnoliopsida; order Solanales; family Convolvulaceae; genus Ipomoea; species Ipomoea nil. The sequence continues at coordinate 1,087,920 of NW_017618047.1, read as the reverse complement.
GTTATCCACACTGGAAGATGACGTGTTATTATGGCTTCTCAGAACGTAATCGGCGTGCCGAGTCTTGGGACTTGTTGAGGACGCTTGCGGCGAAATCGGATCTCCCTTGGATTGTGGTGGGGGATTTTAATGACTTACTATATCAGTACGAGAAGAGGGGGGAAACCCGCATCCGGATAGCCTTTTACGAGGGTTTGGGGAAACATTGGAGGATTGTGGTCTGGCACAACTGCCGATGGTGGGGTACCCATATACGTGGGAGAAGGGGAAAGGAACTGCGAATTGGATAGAGGAAAGGCTTGACAAGGTTCTGGTGACGAATGAGTGGCGTAACGTGGTTCCCTATGCTAAGGTTACGAATTTGAGAACCAGGAAATCAGATCATTCAGCTATTTTCTGTGGAATTCATGAGGGAGTAGAGGCGAATGGAGGTAGGAGGAGGGGGTTTCGCTTTGAGATGGCCTGGTTGTATGATGATGGATATAGGGGGGTGGTGGAGCAGGCATGGCACGAGGGAAGGGGGCAGGGATTGCAAGCTTGTATTCAGTACTGTGGAAACCGGTTAACACGCTGGGGTGGGGATCGGTTCCATAAGTATGGGAAACAAATTTTAAGGTTGAAAAGGGACCAGGAACGGTTGAGGGGTCGTACTGACGCGGCCTCACTTGCTGAATTCCAGCGCATTGAGGAACTTTTAAGCAGAACAGAAGCCCAGGAGGATGCATATTGGAGACAGAGAGCCAAGCAGCACTGGCTCAAGGAGGCTGACACCAATACGAAATTTTTTCACAGGTATGCCTCGCACCGAAAGAAAAAGAATACTATATCTAAGTTAATGAATGACAATGGGGATTGGTTGGAAGGGGAACTTATGAGGAAAAATATTCTGGATTATTTCAATAATATTTTCACCTCTGGGAATCCGGGGGCAGGGGAGGAGTTTTTTGGGAAAGTAGAGCAGCGGGTATCACAGGCACAGAATGACTCCTTATTACAGTCCTTCACTGTGGAGGAGGTAAAAGATGCATTATTTGAAATGTATCCTGATAAGGCTCCGGGCCCGGATGGAATGAATCCGGGTTTTTATCAGCATTTTTGGGATGTAGTGGGAGGGGATGTGGCGAGTTTTGTGATTAATTGTCTTGAATCGTGTGAACTTCCGCCTGGTTTAAACAATACGGATATTGTGCTGATCCCAAAGAAGAATAATCCGGAGTTGGTAACAGACCTGCACCCTATAGCTCTTAGTAATGTGGTCTACAGAATAATTGCGAAGATGATATCTAATAGAATGAAACCATTGATGGATGGGATAATATCTGAGTCACAGAGTGCTTTTATTCCGGACAGGTTGATAACGGATAACATTTTGCTAGCCGCAGAGGTAGGCCATTTTCTGAATAGAAAACAGTGTGGATTAGGGGGATGGGGTGCACTTAAGCTAGATATGGCAAAAGCTTATGACCGGATGGAGTGGCCCTATCTTCGTAACATGATGAGGGCGCTAGGTTTTCATAGTAACTGGGTGGATTTGGTCATGAAATGTGTAACTACGGTTTCCTACAGTATCCTGGTGAATGGCTCTAGGAGTGATCCAATTATACCTACTCGTGGTCTCAGACAGGGAGATCCGTTATCCCCATACTTATTTATTATCTGTGCAGAGGGACTTTCTCTTATGTTGCAACAGGCTAACAGGGAGGGACTGATTCATGGATGTAGGGTGGCAAGAGGTGCCCCCAGGTCTCTCATTTATTCTTTGCGGATGATAGTCTACTATTTTTCAAAGCTAATGAGGAAGAGGCGAATGGGGTAAAGAAATGTCTGTCAGAATATGAAAGCCTATCTGGACAGGTTGTCAACTACCACAAGTCAAATATTTGCTATAGCAAAAATACAAGAATTATTGACAGGGATAATGTGGCTCAGGTTTTGGGGGTAACACAGGCTCCGAATTTTGACAAATATTTGGGCCTACCTTCTTTCGTTGGAAGGAATAAGAAGGCAGCTTTTGCTTATATTGAAGATAAAATACACCAAAGGATTGGGTCTTGGAATAAAAGATTACTATCCCAAGCAGGTAAAGAGATACTATTGAAAAGTGTAGCACAATCTATGCCTACCTTCTCAATGAGTGTTTTTTTACTACCTATATCAGTATGTACAGCAATTGAGAGGACCATGAATAGATATTGGTGGGACGCTGAAATTGATAGACGAATACACTGGAAGGCTTGAGATAAATTATGTGTCCCAAAAAAGTATGGTGGGTTGGGATTTAAGGATTTACGTGCATTTAATCTGTTGGGGAAGCAGGCATGGCGAATGCTCACTAAACCTGACTCTTTAGTGGCTCGTGTCTATAAAGCCCGGTATTTCCCTACGGGAACATTTTTTGATGCACAGGCAGGAAATAACCCCAGTTTTTGTTGGCGGAGCATTATGGCAGCAAAGAGTATAATTTGTAGTGGGGTGAGACGAAGAATAGGAAATGGAGAATCTACATTTATATGGACCCACCCCTGGTTGTAAGATGAACATGACCCTATGATACAAACGGAAATGCCAGTACAATTACAAGGGGCCAGAGTAATGGGGTTAATTGACCAGCAAACAGGAACATGGGATAATGATATTCTAACAGATTTATTCCAACCTGAAGATGTAGGAAGAATTATGAGGATACCTGTCTCCCTGGACTATAGTGATACATGGTATTGGCATGGAGACCCAAAAGGTCTATATTCTGTGAAGAGTGGATACAGACGTATAGTGGGGGACTATGAGAGTCAAGGGGGAGAATTTGTGAATTGGCTAGCCTTGTGGCGACTCAAAATACCCCCAAAATGGAGAATGTTTCTGTGGAGAGCCATTTGTGATATATTGCCGACTACTACAAACTTGCTTATAAAGAGGGTTGATGATAGACACATTTTACACTCATATTTTAGGTACATCTTTATAATAATTTTGCATTGGTTATTTAATATTATCTAATAATTAGTTCTTTTTATATATAATATAATATATAATATATAATATATATAATATATAGTATATATATATATTACGCACAAACTAAACATATATATATAATATATAATATAATATATAGAATATACTATTAATATATAGTACGTACTAGTACATATATATATATATATATATATATATATATATATATATATTATAAAGATATAAAAGGTCCACTTATATATATAATATATATATATATATATATATATATATATATATATATATATAACATTATGTACTAATATATCCTCCCCTCAATTTGTTTTGTACAGGTTGAGCAAAATTATAGCGGAAGTGGAAGATGTCTTCAGGACGTGAGGCAAGAAATTAGGAATTGGGTGGTGGAAATTCATTTGACTTATTTTTAGAATGCTATAAATAGCAGGAGTTTCCTATTGTAAAATGTTCATTCTTCCCCTCTTGATTATTCTTTAAAGTTGTTACCAATGTCCATTCGTGGCTAATTTCTTCTAGCTTGGCTTAGTGAATTGATGCCCCGGAATTGATTATGCTGTAAGATTATTTATTTATTTTTATTATATATGTTTCTATGCATTTGAGTATTAAATATTCTGCTAAAATTATTTGAATAGTTGTATCATTTAATTGCTAGGGAGGCCTACTAGTTATTTATTTGATATAATTATTTGCTATATTAGATAATGTTGTGCTACAAATTATTCTAATATTCAGTAGCAACTGAGGTTAATTATTGACGGCTTAGTGATAATTGGTCTCGGGTAGAATATTTTCCTAAATTAAATGCAACCGCTTGTGCTTGTGTTATTTAGTTTGTCGGTTTTCCTAGTTCCTGTTGCTGCTATTAAATTAAATCTATAGCGCTTGTCTTAGATTATTTAGTAGTTAGGGGTAATTAAACCGCTTGTGCTTTATTTATCTACAACTAAGGGAAAATAGAAATGAAATAATTTCACGACAAATATTCAATTGCATATTAATTACTTTATTAATCAATGATCAGTGTTGAATTCCGGTGGTGGATCTTTACTAACCAAGGTTTCTTATTATAAGTGTTTTCGATATATCATTTTCATTGCTTTATTCGTTCAATTAAATTTCTTGTTTATTTAAATTCTCTTTTATTTTATCTTTACTCTCGATATATTCCAAACCCCCCATTATTTATTTGAGCACAAAAGTTAAACTAGTCCTCCTCGTGGGATCGATCCTTACTCCCGCTACTACGTTTGTAAGGTTTTAATTTGGGAGCCTACGACAGCTCACCAAATTTTGGCGCCGTTGCCGGGTAGATTTTCTAGCTTATTTTGTGTTTGTTTATTTATTTAATTATTTATTTTGTTATTTGTTTATTTGTTTTTCAATTTGTCCCAAACGAAAATAAAAATAATAATTTTCTTTTCTTTCATTACTTTTACATAATTGCAAATCAAAATATATTTTCTTTTTGTTTATGCCTATAACTCGATCTGCTAATCCAGAACTCTTGCCGTACTATCCGGAAATTGAAAGAACTATACGCAGGTGGAAGAAACAAGCTTTGAGAAAATTGAAGTTTAGTGATCTGGCTACCGATTCTACCGATTCTACCAATTCTGATTTAGAAGAGGAACCCATGGCTCAAAATCGGACTTTAAAAGAGCTTGGAGCCCCAAATTTGGATCAGCAACCTTTATGCATAACTTTTCCCGCTCTAGATGCTAATGTACAATTCGAACTGAAATCTGGATTAATTCATCTTTTGCCTTCTTTTCATGGACTTGCAGGTGAAGATCCGCACAAACACTTAAAGGAATTTCATGTGGTGTGTTCGAGTATGAAACCCACTGGGGTTACTGAAGAACAAATCAAGTTAAGAGCCTTTCCCTTTTCGTTGAAAGATTCAGCGAAGGATTGGCTATACTATCTACCTTCTGGGAACATCACCACATGGAATAACTTAAAGACACTATTCCTTGAAAAATATTTCCCAGCTTCAAGGGCGGCCAACATTAGAAAGGAAATATGTGGTATACGGCAAAACAATGGAGAGTCTTTGTATGAATATTGGGAGCGTTTCAAGAAGCTTTGTGCAAGCTGCCCACACCATCAAATCAGTGATCAATTACTCATTCAATACTTTTATGAAGGACTTTTTACAATGGATAGAAGCATGATTGATGCTGCAAGCGGTGGTGCTTTAGTTGACAAAACACCAGACGCTGCAAGAAATTTAATTGCAAACATGGCTGCAAATTCTCAACAGTTCGGCAATAGACTTGCCCAACCGTCTAAGCAAGTGAATGAGGTAAATATTTCTGCTCTTGAACAACAAATTTCTGGTTTAAGTACTCTTGTCCGTCAATTAGCAGTAGGCAATATGCAAACTGTTAAAGCATGTGGAATTTGCTCGGTAGTTGGGCATCAAACTGATGCCTGCCCAACTCTTCAAGAAGAACCTATTGAACAAGTCAACATGGCTGGAGGTTTTCCTAGACAACCTCAAGGTAAGTATGATCCGTTTTCCAATACATATAATCCTGGATGGAGGGATCACCCAAACCTTAGCTATGGGAACTCACAAGGGAACCAGTTTGTTCAGAATCGTTCCACTTTTCAGCAGTACAAACAACCATTTCCTTCGAGACAACAACCGACCCAAAACTTTAGCTCAGGTACGAATCTAGAGGATATCGTTAAATCTCTTGCTACTAACACTTTGCAGTTTCAACAAGAAACACAACTATTCCAACAAGAGACAAGAGCTAGTATTCAAGAAACAAAGGCTAGTATTCAAAACTTAGAAAGGCAAGTGGGCCAACTAGCAACTACGGTAAGTCGGTTGGAAGCACAGAGCTCTGGCAAATTACCATCTCAAACGATCGTTAATCCTAAAGAGAATGTAAGTGCAATTACTGTGGGAAGTATGTCGCTGGAAAAGAATGTTGATTTAGACAAGGAAATAAGTGCAGGTAACATTGTCAATAATCAAGAGACGTCCCAAGGTAAGCTTTCTTTTTTTTCTGATTATGAACCAGTACCCCCTTTTCCTCAAGCTCTTTTGGAACCAATAAGAGGAAACTCAAATAATGATTTATATGAGACATTTCGTGAATGTGAGGCTAATAAACCATTTTTAGATTCTATAAAAAAGGTACCTCGCTATGCAAATTTTCTAAAAGAGGTATGCACATTGAAAAAGAAACAAAATAAAGGAGTTGATGAAGTGAAAGTGCACGAGAATGCCCCTATGACTAGTCAAGGCAATCTTCCTGAAAAGTGTAAAGATCCAGGTATGTTTACGATTCCGTGCATGATAAGTGGTGTGAAACTTGAAAATGCTATGTTAGATTTAGGAGCTTCTATTAATGTGATGCCATATTCTGTTTATAATTCGTTAAATCTTGGACCCTTGAGTAAATCTAGTATAGTAATTCAATTGGCTGATGGATCTACTACATATCCTAGGGGTGTGATTGAGGATTTGCTTGTTAAAGTTAATAACTTAGTTTTCCCTGCTGATTTTTATGTCCTTGATATGGAAAATAGTAATAAAATTTCTCATATTTTGTTAGGAAGACCATTCTTAAAAACTGCAAAAACTAAAATCGATATTCATAATGGTATGCTTACAATGGAGTCTAATGGTAAACTTGTGACTTTTAATATATATGATACCATGAAATCTCCTAGTGATGATAATTTTGCAATTTTTGTTGATTCTTTGAAGTTTGTTACATTTGATGAAATTGCTTCTAATGAAAATAAAGAAGAAAAAAATAATAAATCATCTTTGAGTACTAATCTACATGAAGGAACTGTTTCTTTGAATACTCATAATCATCGAAGGTACTCAAAAAGACGATGGAAATTTAAAGAAATGTCATAAGTCGAGCCAACGACGATAAACAAAGGCGCTGCTTGGGAGGCAACCTAAGGTGTGTTTGTTCCATTCTTTTTCTTTTATTCCATATTCTCATTCAATAACCCTTATTCTACATGTTTTTATTCAACATTGGGGACAACGTTGATAATAAGTGTGGGGGAGGGAATTTAGTCTTATTATTTGTTTGCTTATGTAAAAATAAAAAAAAAATTATTATTTATTTTTCAAAAATTATTTCACTAGTATTTTATGCAAAATAAGTATTATTTTGATAAAAAAAAAAATTTCCCTTCTTGGAATTCATAACATGATTGAATAAATAGTTTGGTAAATTGTGATTAGTTTGTTAGCATTTCCTGTTTGATATGTAGTGGCTATATTAAGTAAGCAATAAGCCTGTGAGATTTTGAGTCATTGACTGACACTTCGGTCTCATTTTCTTTCTATTGTGCGATTTCTTTCATAATTTTGTTTCTCTAGAACTTGCCTTGATTCTCTTTTAAAGCTAATTAGACCATGCATGATTCAAATGTGATTAAGGCCATTATTTGACTTTGAGCCTCACTAGCCAAATAACCGGTTTGTCCTATGAGTTATTTCCCTTTGTTAACCACTTTGAGCTTTATGGCCATTCCTTTCTTTATTTTGGACCACATTACAAGCCTTTTATATCTAAAATAATGCCTTCACCCAGCTGAATAACTAGTGGAGCAAATTTTGGATTATTTTTGTAATCTACGTGAGGTTGGGAATGATAAGTGTGGGGGAGATCACTTACTCTTATTAATATGATTGAGAGTGAGGTGAGTTGTATCTTCGTTGCCAATATGACGTTGGTCTTCTATGAAAAAAAAGAAAAAGAAAAGAGGAAGCAGTCCACGATTCAAAAAAAAAAAAAAAAAAACATGAAAAATTGAAAAAAATGAAATGGAAAAATGGAGAATATACGTTTTAAAAAGAAGAATATTGCTGAAAATTTATGAGAAAATGAAAAAGAATCAGCAATTGATTTTGAATTGAAGTTACTTCTAAATAAACGAAGTAAGGGGGAAGTTCTTGTAATATTGAGGAAGAATTCTATATTTCTGAGAATGACAATTGGGTTGAAATGTCAATACGAAATGCTTTGAATGAAAAAAAAAATTGAGGGTGTTAGATTAATTGTATGTATTTTGCTCCTCTAGTTTGAAGGTTTTATTTAAACTACTTTCCTAAAATATTCCCTACCTTAACCCTAGCCCCATTACAACCTTTGAAAAGTCCTTATGATTTGTGTCATGCATGACTCTTGTAGTGGTGATTGAGAAGATATGCAAGCCTATGGTAGAGCAATTTTATAGGAATGAACATGAGTTAAATCTATACCCATCAAACACTTGAGTGATGAGTGATATTCCTGTGAGAGCTTACTTATTTAGTTATCTCAATTTTCAGACATGGGTGCTAGCTTATTAATTGCAGGGTGCTTCAGATTGTTGTTCATGAAGTGTTATGAGTTTCAGGAGCTTTATTTTAATTTACTTCGCAAAATAATATTTTTGCTTGGGGACAAGCAAATGTTTGAGTGTGGGGGAGTTTGATAGACACATTTTACACTCATATTTTAGGTACATCTTTATAATAATTTTGCATTGGTTATTTAATATTATCTAATAATTAGTTCTTTTTATATATAATATAATATATAATATATAATATATATAATATATAGTATATATATATATATTACGCACAAACTAAACATATATATATAATATAATATATAATATATAGAATATACTATTAATATATAGTACGTACTAGTACATATATATATATATATATATATATATATATATATATATATATATATATATTATAAAGATATAAAAGGTCCACTTATATATATAATATAATATATATATATATATATATATATATATATATATATATATATATAACATTATGTACTAATATATCCTCCCCTCAATTTGTTTTGTACAGGTTGAGCAAAATTATAGCGGAAGTGGAAGATGTCTTCAGGACGTGAGGCAAGAAATTAGGAATTGGGTGGTGGAAATTCATTTGACCTATTTTTAGAATGCTATAAATAGCAGGAGTTTCCTATTGTAAAATGTTCATTCTTCCCCTCTTGATTATTCTTTAAAGTTGTTACCAATGTCCATTCGTGGCTAATTTCTTCTAGCTTGGCTTAGTGAATTGATGCCCCGGAATTGATTATGCTGTAAGATTATTTATTTATTTTTATTATATATGTTTCTATGCATTTGAGTATTAAATATTCTGCTAAAATTATTTGAATAGTTGTATCATTTAATTGCTAGGGAGGCCTACTAGTTATTTATTTGATATAATTATTTGCTATATTAAATAATGTTGTGCTACAAATTATTCTAATATTCAGTAGCAACTGAGGTTAATTATTGACGGCTTAGTGATAATTGGTCTCGGGTAGAATATTTTCCTAAATTAAATGCAACCGCTTGTGCTTGTGTTATTTAGTTTGTCGGTTTTCCTAGTTCCTGTTGCTGCTATTAAATTAAATCTATAACGCTTGTCTTAGATTATTTAGTAGTTAGGGGTAATTAAACCGCTTGTGCTTTATTTACCTACAACTAAGGGAAAACATAAATGAAATAATTTCACGACAAATATTCAATTGCATATTAATTACTTTATTAATCAATGATCAGTGTTGAATTCCGGTGGTGGATCTTTACTAACCAAGGTTTCTTATTATAAGTGTTTTCGATATATCATTTTCATTGCTTTATTCGTTCAATTAAATTTCTTGTTTATTTAAATTCTCTTTTATTTTATCTTTATTCTCGATATATTCCAAACCCCCCATTATTTATTTGAGCACAAAAGTTAAACTAGTCCTCCTCGTGGGATCGATCCTTACTCCCGCTACTACGTTTATAAGGTTTTAATTTGGGAGCCTACGACAGCTCACCAGTTGATGTGAGCCCTTATTGTGCCATGTGTGGGATATCACAAGAAGATACAATGCATGCTTTAGTCTTGTGTGATTATGCAAGGAACATTTGGGAACAATCCAACCTTACAATCCCCAACATTGTCACGAATATTTTTCGTGTTTGGTTTGAGGAACTTCAAAATGTTTTAGATTCTGATGGAATGTTATATGCAGCATCAATTCTATACAACATTTGGAGAGCACGAAATCGAGCGGTATGGGAGGCATGCCTGCCACGGCCAAACTCGCTACTCCGAGCCGCCGTGACTGCCAAAGACGCATGGCTCCTAGCACGCCCCATCCGTCCGCCAAGAGCACCGCCCGCCACTGCCATAAGCCACGCTGCCGAGAGTGCTGCCGACGGGGGGACCACTTTGATTGCCGAACATTATGTGCTAAATTTGAGAAGATGTCGGGTCGACGCAGGGTATTTACACAACACGGGGAAGGCCACTGTAGTGGCTGTTTTGTTCGATGTAAATGGAGGATATATTGCGGCCTTCAATGCACCATTACCAACTTGTTTCTCACCTCTTATGGCCGAAGCTTTGGCATGCAAAGAGGCTTTATCATGGTTGAAGGAAAGAGGGGAGCAGAATATTGAGTTATACACATATTGCTTGACATTGCAACGCTATCTTACAGCACCAACCGCCGCGTTTCGCTCCTATGTGGGCTATGCTATTGACGGCTGCAGGCAAATTGCCACTTTATTTCAGTATTGTTCATTTAATTTCATTGCTATATCAGATAATTATTTAGCTCATGCATTAGCTACTACGGCTTATCAGCAACATGCTGCTATGTACTGGGATATCCACCCACCAGACATTATTTCAGCCTTTTTCTAATGAAGCACCCATATAATTTTCAAAAAAAAAAAAAAAAGAACTAAATATCCACAGTGCATGAATGAAGTAAATATCTACATTGAATGAACTAAATATCCACAATGAATGAACTAAATATCCATAAATTCATAACTATATATCCAGAAATTCATAACTATATATCCACAGTGAATGAATGAAGTAAATATCTACAATAAATGAACTAAATATCCACAATGAATTAACTAAATATCCATAAATTCATAACTATATATCCACAATAATACTATTGCCGAGAATAGAACCTAAATTTTTTTTTTTAAAAAAAATGGGACGCGCGTTTTTAATCAAAACGACGTCATTTTGCATCGTATGCACCATGCGCATGGTGCATTCGATTGCACAGCATAACTATTGGTAGTGGAGTGATAGTATTTATCTTTGTAGTTTGAATCCAAATTGGGTTTGTGTGAGTGGGTCGAGGATGCGAGAATAGCGCTTCTACATTATTATACATGTGTAATTTTGTAAATGTACAATTACGAAAATATATAAATATGATATGTTGATAGCTTTAGATATATTATCATCACGATTAAAAAAAAAAAAAAAATTGTTCTATTGAACACAAACACCAATCAGACCATGTAAATATTTTTCATCTTCATTTTTTGTCTTTGTTTGTGATATCTTGGTCTTGGTCTCATATTTTTTTTCCTCATATGCAGTATACTATTACCATACCATAAAAGTAGTATGTGAGCATGTGTATATATGTATAAATTGGCATGAATCATATGATACATTAATTAATAATATAATGTGCAGTAGCATCAACAGCTACATATGAGTGTGAATGTATCTTGCGGTCAAAGCAATTGAATCCTCCAATGCAAGAAGCATGAGGAAGCTTGATCAGCAATTCAGCTCACAACACCGCTGGCGTTACCAATTACACAAATACCTCCAAATTTTATGTTTGACTTTGTTGCCCTCCTACCTCCGATCCATCATTCTCATGCCCTATCCTCTACCTACCTAGCTTGCATTCATATTATTATTATTGCAATTTTTTTCCATTCTACCACTTTTAATGTAATAATAATTGTTATTATTATCATTATTATACGGAGTATTAATATATAATTAATGTATAGATAGCAAAACCAAGAAGTTATTGCTAGTTTAGCCTATAGTTGTTATCCTGTAGGCATTTTGAAACAACCAACCCCGATTCAATAAGCATGTCATATATGCTGAATTGCCCACACACACACTCTCTCTCTCTCTCTCTCTCTCTCTCTCTCTCTCTCAATCTCTCCCACTACACTCTCGAGATTTGGTTTTGGGGGTGTGTGGCTAAATTGTGCGATGCACCACTCACATGGATCACTTAGTTCGTTCACGTGAAATTTCATCCACCCAATCTAATAGGGTCATAAGCCGATTATCATCAAAACATAATAAGTACCGTATATTCTTATAAACTAAAACACACATCATACATGCATTCTGATTTTATTAAACGAAAAATGAAAAAGAATCAAAATTATAGTTCGAACATATCACGTTATTGGAAAATATCAAATTAAATAATAGTAATAATAGATTATGCATTGCAATATTAGGTACATATATATTCCCAAGATTCTGCCCATTCAGCTCGATCCCCAAACTTAAATTCAGTACAGGTTTAAACTAAAGAATACAACCTTATCTGAGTAACAGTAATTTGATGATAATAAGAATATGTTTAATGGCATAGTACATCGCAATATGCCTCCTCGGATTCCAACATGTCCACAGAATGGGATTAACTAAACAAATACCACTTTTATTTATTTATTATATTTTCAAATTTATTTAGGTCCAGCCTCCACTCCAGGCCACTTGCCACCCTTTTACACGTATTATATATCTCAATAATCTCTGTGCCGTATCATCTTCTCTTTTCTTTTTCTGTCATTATTTATATATATATATATGTTCCATTGTTTTTTAAAAAGGGTATTAATAATTATATATATATATGCAACTACTATACCTTCCTGTTGTAAGTATTTGTTAAAGTGGGCTGGGCATAGCCTCACATCACATGCTGCCTTAATCACTTCATTCAAACTTCATCACCATGCCAGCTGGACCACTACACCTATACATTCATCCTAATAATTCCTATCCTAGCTGCCCTCTCTCCTATATTATCTATTACGTATTAAATATATTTCACACCATAACATTATTAAGCTTTTCAAACGCATTCCATACACTTTATTGGTATTCTCGTTAAGAATTCGATGAGGGGCTGAAAAGAATTACATGCTGTGATATGTTGATAAAGGTGAAAGGTTCGTTGTTATGATTAAGAACAAACTCGTTGAGTGATGATAAAGAATTACATGGTACTTAGCTTGATAAAGGTGAAAGGTTTGTTGAGTGATGGTAAAGAATTACATGGTGCTTAGCTTGGTAAAGAATTACATGGTGCTTAAGCTAATTTTTGGTTGATCAGCCAGTAACCAAACGCCCCCAAAGAATTACATGGTGCTTAGCTTGATAAAGGTGAAATGTTGTTCTAGTTAAGAATTCGATGAGTGACGAAAAAGAATTACATGATGCTTGACAAAGGTGAAAGGTTATCCAAAGCCGACCTAGCATGTATAGGGCGAAAGAAAAATATATATTTAAAGTAAATACAAGCATGTGTTATAAAGTGATTAAAATAAATAAATTGAACTTTAGGTTTTTTGTAATAATAACCAAACCACAAATAGAAAACCATTGTGGTGGTGTACAAGTATACACATTTGGTGCCAATGCACAATACATCATATCAAGTCATGTCCACATTGAGGCCAGAATTAGGCCGGTTTGAGAGCAGAGAGGTATTATACGAGTCATGAATAAATGGTGGGTGGGTCGTTTTTTTGTTTAAAAAAAATCATAAAATTGGTAAGAATAATAATTGGTAGTTAATTAATTAATTAATTTATATCCAGCTATTTCGCAATAAAATTAATGGATTCCGGCCACATAACTCAATCTTCATATATACTTAACATTTTGAATGTATTATTTGTGTATATATATAATTGTTCAACTTAGTATTTCTTGTACTTTTCTTTTTTCAATATTGAAAAGTACATTTTACATTATTTCAATATCATGTAAAAAATATTAAAAAAAAAATAATAAGTACAACTTATGAAACGTTATTAATTAATAACATACATGATATAGAAATAATATTCATCTAGCATACGTAAAAATTAAAGAGAGTTGCTATGAAACTGTCAACTTCTAACAACAAGGAATCCTCTCATTAATTGTACTACAGAAAATATGAGTAAATAAAGCCATAATAATAAGTAGCACTAAATTTTGTTAGGTAATAGCACATGTTTGGTCCAATTATAGTTTTAGATAATAGGGCAGGGAGCACATTAGCAGCCCCAACGTGTGTAATGTACAACTTATGTAACACAACATCATCTCAACACTGCAATTTATCTCTATGTGTATTTTATGAGTTATTTCGCAAAAATAAAATTAAATTTGTTCAATACACACTTTCAAATAGTGGTTACGAATTTTTCTCATCAGTCATAAATATTATAAATAAATAAACAAATATATATATATATATATATGTGTGTGTGTGTGTGTGTGTGTGTTAGAAAGAAAACAAAAAATGAATTAAAGGATGTATAAAAGTGTCAAAAACCTTGTGCTCAGAGGCACCAAAGGAAAGGTCATAGAATTAAATCTCGGTGATAGGTATTGACTCTTGTGCTTTAATAGTTAGGAAAAATATAAAACAAATACTACATTGTAATAGAGTTAATAGTATTTAAAAAAAAAAAAAAAAAAGGGAAAGTATAAAAGTGAGGATAAATATATAGTGAAAAATAGGATTCCAATTGTGGTCCCCGGTTAAATTGACAGGAGTTGAGCCCACCCGTTACATCTTGATGCCGCACAATTCTTTGGTACTGCGACTGGTGGAGCTGAACTATAAAAAAGTACTTCAGTTATTGGAGAAATTATTATGCAAGCCACATCAAATTATTAACACCAATGACCCAGTTTATGAATTTGTCTGCATAATATATATACTTCGTATATAAAATTTTCAATTATTAATTAGTTATGGGAATTTGATTGGACTCCCCCACCCAGTTTCATGATTCTACGGCTATATTTTAGACTCCATTAATTGACTCAGACTCATGAATAGATAAAATGAGTATGCATAACTTCAAGTTTTACATCAAATTGTACCATTCTTAATACAAGAAGCCCAATCATAAATCAAATTTGTAAAACTTATCTCCATAATGTCTGGGGTTGAATTCGAACCCCATCCTATTGTTGAAAGAGAGTTTTAAGTGTAACTGTTGATCACTACACCAGTGCCGTGAAGGGTTTGTTTTTGTTTTTTTATTTTTTTTATTTTTTTGTTTTTTTCATTAAGTTACTGTCATATTTGATTGCAATTACATTATTTATTTATTTAAATTTTCTTTTACTCCACTATTGATTAGGGAATTGACTAGCGGATATGACTAATGGCTTAGCAAACGAGGCAACTTACACTTACTTAAGTGTAAGGATAACTCATTGTATAGCTCAAATTGCGTCACCGATTGACTGACTAACCGACCATCTGCACCAATCAAAGCGTGCCACGTTATGCCTATTTGTTACGCTTGCTTAACTGAAAGCATAGCTCGTTGTATAGTCCAAATTGTGCCAACGACTAACCAATCATATGCACCAATCAAAGCATGCCATGTTATACCTATTTGTTTACACTTGCTTAACTGAAAAGGTAACTCATTATTGTATGGTTCAAATTATGTCTTTACTAACCGATTAACTGATAACCGACCATATGCATCAATCAAAGTGTATCACGTTATACCTATTTGTCTACACATACTTAACTAAAATAATAACTCATCGTATGATCCAAATTATGCCACCAACTAATCAACTAACCGATCATTTGCACTAATCAAATCAGGCCATAATATGCTTATTTGTCACAAGCTATTGTGATTTAAGGTGAGCAGCGAGTATAAGAGCATCCACATTGGTTGGGGAGAATGGGGGATAATGTAAGAGTGATTAGGAAAGAGAATGTGGGAGGGGAGAGAAAAAAAAAACAAAAAAAAAAACAAAAAAAAAAATTTTTTTTAAAAAAGTAATCAGACGCGTCAGGCACGCCTGACGCGCCCGGCTTTTGCCCAAGGCTGTGCGCGTGTTCGCGCACAGCCTTCCTCCTTCTTCTTTTTTTTTTTTTCTGACAATATCCTCACATTTGCAGGATAATTATTTTTCAATTATCTCCCCTCCACACTAGTTATTATCTCATGTAGGGAAGAATTAATGCTGAAATCTTCCCACAATATGCACAAGTGTGGATGCTCTAAAGTACCAAAACTCTCTAATCAAATATGATGTAACCCAAAAAAAAAAAAAAAATTAAAGAAAATAAGAAAAAAAATAAAAGAAAAAAAAGCTGTACTATTTAGAAAAAGGAAATACGAAAGATAAAGGAATAGGTCTGATGCTGAGCTGGAGAATAGGGGGCTGAGTAGCAACGTGGGTCCAGAAGAAGAATGTGACACGTGGGAAGAAGAGAAGCATTAAGTGAGGTGGCGATAGGGATGGGACCACGCACTAAGTGCGTGTGAAAGGGGAAAGAGTAACACATGATCTGGCATCTGGGCGATGTATGTGCAAGCCTCCATCAATGAATGTGGCTCAGTGGCTGCATGTATGCATCATATCATATCATATCAAAACTCTAAAGCAAAGTTAATAAAGCATATGCATGTGATTCTTGTGCCTTACAACACCACTCTTTCTACCTCACTCATCCTTTTTCACTTTCATTCATTCAACAATTTTTTTTTTTTTTTAATGATAATCACATGTTTTATAACAATTGTTTTACTTGCTCTCTAGCTTTTATAAAAAATATCATTGCTGATTCTATTGGGATTATCCCAATATAAACTCTATTAATCATGCATTGAGGCTTTTTTAAGCGAAGCATATATAGTGTGTCATATAAGTCTAAGCCAAGTGTTACATCAATTGTACCAATAATATAATACTACTAACATTTTGGTACATTTAATATAAATATTTAAATTCTCATGATTAATTAAATAATGGTATATTTGATTGTTACAAACGTTTTAATAAGTAGGAATATATACCATTTGAGAACATTATCTTAAGATATCATCTAATGACGGTCAATGACAAGAATCTTTGGAGACATGTTATGCAATTTTCCTAACCAACATGGTTGGTGTTGTGGTTCAGCACCTCGTCCCTTAAGCCCATGTGGATGGAGCAAACAATTTGGCCCTCCTACCACTTCTGGCTATCGGCTGGATGGATACCTTTGGACAACTAAAAAAATATTATGCAAATTTCCAATTTGAAGATCGAGGAGTAAGTGCATGGTTTGAGCAACCTTCGTGGATATGTGGGGTTGTTCGGTGCAAATGAATACCAAGAAACTTGCCAAATATATTTTTGAATGACGGGTGTTGAGAACCCTATTGAGGATTGACCGGAGGAGTTTCCCTATAATGATTGTCAACGTTTTTTTAATACACATTATGCAACTTGTCAAAGTGAAGATTTAGGCGTGCATGATCTCATTAATCTCTGTGGAAATGTAAGGTTGTTCATCGCAAACAAATACAAAAAAGACCATGTCAAATATAATTTTCAATGATAAGTGCTAATAATAAGGGCCTTGCCAAATAAAATGCACTCTCTAATTACAAGTATTAAGACTTATACCAATAATAATTGCCATTAAGAAATCTCACTATATAAAGTGTAGTGTCATTGTGTCAATTACCATAACTATGGAGTAACCGATTCTATAATTAGTTATGTAACTATTTTTTCATGTGCTGAATAGAAAAACTTCTTACTATACCTCTATTACTCAATTTCAAATTATTACCTCTCTTTATTTATACATTTTTATAAATAAATTCCTGGTGAAATCAGCCAATTAACCAAGAATAATTAGATCAAACAAAAACATAATTAATGATTAAAAAACAACTACTACATATAAGAATTTGGGCATTTTGGGGGGCATGTAAAAGGTTAGAAAGGGGTAACAACTAACAAGTGGACACCACATAAACATAAAACAATGAATACACAATCTCTCATCATTGGTACCCATTTGAAATTAATCATACGTGGTTGACAATAATGCAAATGCATGATATTTTGCACTGATTAATTAATGGACAACTAACTCAAATGTATGATGAGTGCAGGTACAAAAGTCAAGTCGTCCCATGAAGAAAATAATGTTGCATATATTACACTAGTATTAATGTCAAATGTTGCTACTATACATCATAGCTAAGGATAAATACAATTTTAAATTCCTAAAAAAAAAAGAGTATTTAGTCTTCAATCTATAATTTTCCAGTTTCAACAAATTATATTATGAGATGAACCACTAATATATACTCCCTCCGTCCCGAATTGGATGTCTCATTTACTTTTTGCACGCTTTTTAATGAATCAAAAGTAAATGTTATGCACTTTCCAATTATGCCCCTCACTTTTTCACTTTTGGAAATAAAAACAATAAAGAAAGCAAAAGCTAGAAGGGTAATTTGAAAAAAGTAGAATGATGGTGATGTTCAATTTTAGAAAGTGGACAACATTTTGGGACAAACTAAAAAGGAAAGTAAGACACATAAAATGGGACAGAGGGAGTATTATTTTAATATACTAAATGTTTATTTGTAAATAATACATTAAAATGAATTTTTTAAAAAAACTTCTAACATACTGAAAATAAAATTTTAATATACTAAAAATAAATTTATATGTCATCATGGTCTACGATATAACAGCTGGACTATATTCTAATTAGTTTGTTATTATGACATTACGTTAATAAAGGAAAAATCTCTATTTCTTTTTTTATAAGTCAACTGGGGCAAAAGATTTAATTATTTGGTGTAGAGAGTTATCTACTTAATACTTATCTTTAATCCGGGTAGTTGAACCCGAGGACCCGTGAGGTGCTTACGTGGAGCGTCCGGTGTGATCGGAGAATGATGACCGCCTAGCCTATACCCTTTAGACTTCTCCAAATACTGTACACAGTATCAGTACACCGTATATACATACAGTAGCCTGTAGTAGGCTGTAGGTCCTAGAGAGAGAAAATGAGGTGTGTATTATAGCTTTCTATGCATGCCAGCGATGAAGTAGAAGGATCAAAGCTTTTCTCTCAGCTCAGGTCAAAGCTGTCACCTTTGTATTAACCCACTTCTCTTCTCTCCTCTCTCTCTACACTTGGTTCAAATCCCCCTCTCTATCTCTCTCTCTAGCTTACAGAGAAAGAGAGGGAGAATGACGGTGTGAGATACAATAAATACATCAAGAGTGTAGAAAGATTAATGTTTGATCCGTGCGCGACAGCAATGGCCGGATCTCCATCTCTCGCCGGTGGAGAAAAGAAGCACTGGTGGCTTACCAATAGAAAGGTAGCGTCTTTTTAATTTTTTTTTTTTTTTATTAGTTTTCAGTTTCTTTCTTTCTTGGTGGAAATCTTGAAGGTAGGATGGTGTTTTGGGGATTTTGAAATGAATATTTGTGCAGATTGTGGAGAAATATGTGAAGGAGGCAAGGATTCTGATTTCGAGTCGAGAACAGAGCGAGATAGCTTCCGCTATAAACCTTCTGGACACTGCCCTGACTCTTTCTCCTCGATTCGAATTAGCCCTGGAGTTAAAGGCTCGATCTTTGCTTTATCTCCGGCGATTCAAGGACGTCGCCGATATGCTACAGGATTGCATTCCCAGTGTGAAGATGGCATCCGATGAAGCCTCATCATCCTCGACTTCGTCGTCGTCGTCGTCATCGGATAACTCGTTGTCCAAGGAGAGGGTGAAGCTCCTCTCCTCCGGCGGGGGTGGTTCCGACGAGCCTGCTTTCAAGTGCTTCTCGCTCTCCGATTTGAAGAAGAAGGTTGTAGCCGGGCTTTGCAGAAGCTGCGAAAGGGGAGGGCAATGGAGGTAATTTTCCGCTTCTTCTGTTTCATTGGTTTTCCCCCTTCTTTTATTATACTGCCATCAAATTCGCCCAGTGGCTTCAATGTTACGCCAAACCAGCTGTGACCTGTAAGCTGTCCTTAATTTAATGAACAAATGTTAAAGTTTTGAGTTTTGCAAGTCAAATGTTAATGTTGTCCTCTTTCTTTATTCATTAAAAAAACAAAACATTTGCAGGTACTTGGTTTTAGGCCAGGCTTGTTGCCATTTGGGCCTAATGGAGGACGCTTTGGTTTTGTTGCAGACGGGCAAACGCATTGCCACCGATGCCTTCCGTCGCGAGAGTATTTGCTTGTCCGATGACAGCTTTTCTTTCGCCAGATTCCCGCTGGCCGGAGAGATTTCCGCCGCCGGTACCCAGCCGCAACCGCCTCCAATAACCGATTCCGAAAGCATTTCCCAGTTGCTCAGCCACATCAAGCTGCTGCTCCGCCGCAGGACCGCCGCAATCGCAGCCCTAAACGCCGGCCTCTATTCCGAAGCCATTCGATACTTCTCCAAGATCGTCGATGGCCGTCGTGGGGCCCCTCAAGGCTTCCTGGCTGAATGCTACATGCATCGAGCCTCCGCGTATCGATCCTCTGGTAGGATTGCAGAAGCCATAGCTGATTGTAATCGAACCCTAGCATTGGACCCATCCTGCATTCAAGCTCTTAGTACTAGAGCTTCTCTGTTCGAGGCCATTCGGTGTTTGCCCGATAGCCTCCATGATCTCGAGCACTTGAAACTCTTGTACAATTCAATGCTGCGAGATAGGAGATTGCCCGGACCGGCATGGAAGCGGCAGAATGTTCAGTACAGGGAAATCCCGGGGAGGCTCTGCTCGCTCGCTACAAAGATTCAAGAACTGAAGCAAAGGGTTGCCTCGGGTGAGACCGGGAATGTAGATTACTATTCCTTGATTGGATTAAGGCGAGGTTGTTCAAGATCAGAACTTGAAAGAGCCCATTTGCTGCTTACTCTCAGACATAAGCCTGATAAGTCCAGCAGCTTCATCGAGAGGTGCGAATATGCTGAGGAGCGCGATGTTGAATCCGTGAGGGAGAGGGCGAAGATGTCTGCATTGTTGTTGTATAGATTAATTCAGAGGGGTTATACGAGCTTAATGACAACCATCATTGATGAAGAAGCTGCCGAGAAGCAGAGGAAGAAGGCTGCGGCTGCATTGCAAGCAATGCAACAAGAGGTTCAACAAGAATCCAAAATCAAACCAATTAGCAGTTCTGAATCCTCTGTTAGGATTGAAAACAATGGTACAGCCACCACGCCCCCAGGATCAGTGTTTCAAGGCGTGTTCTGCCGAGACCTTGCAATTGTCGGGAATTTGCTATCTCAATCAGGGTTTAATCGTCCGCTCCCTGTGAAATACGAGGCGTTGAGCTGTTGATTGAGATTTTTCTGGTGGTGGATAAGCAAAGAATCTCATGATCAATCTGGTGGAAAGTTTCTTTATTTCTTTCTTTCTTTCATGTGTTAATGTTCTTCAACTGTTGGAGAATCTGATTCTGGAACAAAGACTGTACAAATGGCAAAAAATGCTCTACTTTGCCATCCAGGAAAATTTTGTTACCTACTGCAGTAGTATCTTTCTTCTGTAATTTTTTTTTTTTTTTTTAATCTTTTTGTTCATTTCTTCTTTCTCTTTTCTGTTTGTACAGAGTTAAATTCAGCATCCAAATTTTCCCAGTTCTGAGGTTTTCCCTCCCCCCCTTTAAAATCTCTCTCTTTGGATTGTCATTTTCTTGCTCCTTTAACAAAATTGACAAGAGGTGGCCAAAATTTTAGGAAGTGTGTAAATGGGATTCACAGGAAGAGTGTGAAATGTGGATGGAAGGAAGGGTTGCTTTCTTAACTATCTTTTGGCAATTTCATCTCAAAAAATTAAAAATGGTGGCCTGCCCTGGCCAGCCTGGGTAGCTGAGTTTCTATGTGGTGTCACTGCTACAGTTTCTTTAGTGTATTTGGCAAATAACTGTTAGCGGGTTTGGCAAGCTAATAGTATTAGCTGGTTGTGTTTCAGTAGGTTGAGAAAGTAGCTATGAACAAATATTACAGAAAAGTTGTTAACTTTTTGAATTTTAGCGTTTGGGTATTGACTTTTTGTGTTTCAGTAGGTTGAGAAAGTAGATATAAACAGATATCAGAGAAAAATTGTTAACTTTTTGAATTTTAGCGTTTGGGTATGAGTTTTTGTGCTTCAGTAGGTTGAGAAAGTAATTATGAACAGATATATTACGTAAAAGCTGTTAACTTTTTGAATTTTAACGTTTTGAAACATTAAATTGTTTGGATAAGCTGCAGTGCTGCACCCTACAAACTTTCAATTAGTAACTTACTTTGGATTGGTAATCTAGTGAAATAGTGTCTCAAATACAATATTTTAGTACTGTTTTGGAGCAGCATGCAATATAATGAATGAACACAGTGGAGTTGTCTGATTCTGAGAGTGGGGAAGAAAGATGAATGATGGTGGGTGCACAGAGCAGAGGGTGCATGCACATATGCAGTAATGAGGATTACTGTTTGATAATTACTGAGGAGACTTGGGAGAGTACAATGTTGTTGTCTGTTGTCTTTGTTGTTGCATCATGTGCCAGCCAAAGTATGGGTCATTGGTTTTAGGTTACTAGGGTTTAAGTAAGCTATGCCCATAGGTTGATGGGAATTTCAACTTTCCAACTCATCATTAATTTTTACACTGCAGGGTGGGTGGGGGTAAGTTTACTTTCCAACCCCCCTTTTCACTTCTTGAGTTCCCCAAATTTACTTTCACACCATAATGGGGCAACAGGGCATTCAACTTGTACCTGAAACATCCAAACTCTCAGTATCTATACCTGTTTCTGCCTCAATAATTTATATGTGATAAATTCAACTCTATGCTTTATCTTTATCAATCAAGCTAAATTATTAACTCATTTGAATTAGATAACCAGTTAAGGTGAAAAAGGAGTCTGGGTAATATCTAATCTTTTTCTTTCAAGTATAGATAATTGAACTCGGAACTAATTTAACTTAGAAGTTATATGAGTTTCAGAAGAAAAAGATTTTGAGATAGTAGTCTATGATTCACAAATAGTTATAATTATTATAGGTAGCCATAGTTTATTGGAGTGAAGCATGTGTGTGGTACCCAGAAGGCAGCAGATGTAGATAGAAACAAGTAAGAAGCATGTACAAAAAGAGCCAAAGGATGATGATGGCAGTGCAATGGATAATATTGACTTTGTTTGGTAACATAGTTAGTTTATCAGTTAATTTTGATTTATTTAACTATTATTAACTGTTTGACTTAGTTAAACTGTCAATATAAATGTTTGATTAATTAACTTTTTGTAACAACTTATTACTTTAAAATGTTAAATTTTTTAAAAAAACATTCAAAATAACTTTTTTAATTAATACTTAAAAAAAATCATTTTATATATAATCAACTAGCAGCTAAATGCTATTTACCAAACACCCTCAATATTAATATCGGAAATGGTGAAGATGGTCCTCAGCCCAACCGATTGGGAGTACGAATATACTGTCAAAGCCTTTTGTATTTTTGCGTCTCAAAGTGGGTGCAAGGATGTGCATTGAATTTAGCGTAAATGTACATTACTCTGCTTCGGGAGTTCAAATCAATTCATTATATTTACATACTGTTATAAACTTCAATTTCTAATTTTACAATTTACTTACATACCAACTATTCTAAATTATGTCTCACGTAAATTAAGTGGTCGATAATTGGCATTTTCCATTTGACCTGTAGGGTGAGATGGGAGTTTGATTTGCATGTGTTGGGCAGAGGCCGGTAAGGGCCAGCACTCTATTATTAGGAGGATTGTTGAGTGGAAGAGACAGATAAATGGCCAAATCTGATATTCTGACTCTAAAAAATGTAATGACAATGTTGTATAAAGAAATAACGTTATGTCTTCGGTTATAGTTTTTGGATTGTTTTCAACACTGGGGCAGCACTTGGGTGTAGCAGTCAACAGAATCATGCTTATCCTATGTATGCAGACTGCAGGGAGGACCATCGGACCATCCTATGTTATCCTTCTCATTCTCATCATTTTCTCCTATTCTTCTTTCTATCCACTTATCATTAACACCTAAGATTTGAGGATTACAATTTGAAGTTAATTATTCACCTCCAAACATAATTTTCCCATTCTTAATTATATCTAATTACCAAATTGTGAATTTTTTATCATAGGATTCCTATTTACTGGTCCCGGAAATTAAAATGACAAGACAGCCTGCGAGTTCCTTAAATGTTTAATTAATTAATTTCAATTTAATGTTGTTGTTCCACTACTAATTGCGTAGAATCCCCCCGTAGTGTTTTTTTTTCTTTTTCCTTCTTCTTCTTCTTCTTCTTTTCTTTCAGATATTACAATCATGGAAGTGGGAAGAAGAAGGACAAAGGTATCACGTGAAACCCATCAACCAAAGTGCAAAACCATTAAAGAAAAAGGGGGGTTAAAAATAATTCAACCTCGGTGAAGATTTTTTGAATACTATTGACTCAGATAGTATATGTTCTATACTTTATCTAACTACCTTTCTTCAAAGGGAGCTATAGAAGTGTCATCTGAGCATAAGGTGTTTGGCAACTTAGGTGAATGAGTTAATACCCAAAATTGTCCTCGACTATGGTGGTTTTTCTCAATTTTGTCCTAAACGACTTTGGTGTCTTAAACTAGTCCCAGACTTTTGTGTTATTATTCAATATTGTCCTCCGTTATATAATCTGTCAAATGGATGTTAAGTATAGGGTTAAATATGTAATTTCAATTTTGGTTTTCTAGGGATCTCCTTATATTTCATCTAAGGGTCAAAAATATTTTGACCGAGAATTCGCCAAGCAATAATTCGACAATCTCTGTTTATTTGACAAAAATATTTTGACCCAGGGGCTGGGGCTGCGACTGCGGTCTGCTCAAGCAATCTGTGTTCCTCAGAAATTCGCCAAGTAAATTTGACAATCTTTGCTTATCAAATTTGCCAATTTGTGTTCATGTTTTACAAATTTCACCAATCTGTGTTCATGGGTTTATCAATTTCACCAGGTAAATTCGCCCAACGAAAACCCTAAGGAAGCAAAGCAAATTTCTTCCCTACATTGCAATGGATTCAAGGCGACGGAAAATGGGCGAAGGCACTCCGAAATATGGTAAGCATTTTGGTTTGTCTGAGCTTATATATGGATATGTATGTACTGTTAAAGCATAAAGTAGTATGCATATGTATGTATTGTGTTTTAACTGTCAAAGGGGACATAGTGAATTAGTAATTTGTGTTTTGCAGTAATAGCAGTAATGCTTATGGATCGGAGTTTGCAGTCGCAATCTGTGGAGTAAGCAATCCTTGTTGCTTCCTTCCTTTCAGTTCAAACCTCGTTGCCTCGTTCTTTCTTCAGTCAGGTCATCAAATAAATATGGAGTTTGCATTCGTAATCTGTGGAGTAAAGGAGACTAAGTGAGAGAGAAGACCAAAATTGAAATTACATATTTAATCTTATACTTAACACCCATTTGACGGATTATATAACGGAGGACAATACTGAGTAATAACACAAAAGTCTGGGACTAGTTTAGGACACCAAAGTCGTTTAGGACACAATTGAGAAAAACCACTATAGTCGAGGACAATTTTGAGTATTAACTCTTAGGTGAATATATAGGTGAATATAGATGGTCGAAAAATGTTATAACTATATGCACAATCAATATTGCAAAAGGCGATGGGCGCTAGTCAGGCGTCAATGGGGTGCCTAGGCGACTTAATAATTTGAGTATATCGTCTATACTTTTACCACTCATGGCTAGGAATTGTTAGACAATCATAATCTTCCAAACTAATCAACTACATGTATTAGATGATTAGTTGAGTACATGACTAAAGAAATATAGAAAATTAATCAACTACATGTATTAGATGATTAGTTGAGTACATGACTAAAGAAATATAGAAAACTAATCAACTACATGTATTAGATTGATTAGTTAAGTACATAACTAAAGAAATATAGAAGATGAGTAATCGAGTAAACAAAAAAATTATTCGCCCGAGTTGAGCGCCAACTCAACCGAGTTAGATGCTCAAGTCGGTACCTGGAGTGCATAGTCGGCCGGTTAATTGATCAACCGGCTAAAAACAGCTTAGGGCTGAAATTACTTCAACTTACGAACACCTAGATCTATGCAGTTGTAATGTATGATTAATGGGCCACAGCCTAAAGAGATTATTTGGTAGAATGGGCCTTGGTAGAAATTGGGCTAGAATATTTCATTGCTTGACTAATATGAAAAAAAAAAAGTGTTTCTGGGCTGGAAGCTTCTAGACGCCATAGAAAACGACGCTTTGGATTCAGAACATTTTTTTTGCGCTTATGTTAGCTGCAGCGTTGAAGTGGAAGAAGTAGTTGAAGCAAAGCACTTGACTTTTCCGATTCCAACTATCAGCTTCTAGTTTTCCGGCGACTTCCTGCGCTCTGTAGAGATGGGGTGGATGTCTCGATTCTCAACAGTTCTTGCTTTCTTAGCGATCGGAGTGGTGTTTTCACCGGAAACTTTTGGATCAAAATCCGACGGTCAGTATCCTCTCAAGACCGTCACTTTTCTGAAATTAGCGCACCTGCTCTGCTTCTCCACCGCTTGGGGCGCCGCTCTGTGGGTCACCTTCATCGGCGGCATTATCATGTTCAAGTAATCCCGAATTTCCTTTTCCTTCTAATACTACGGACAATTAAGTGATTAATTAATAACTAATAAAATGCAAAATCAAAGTTGGAATTATTGCTTACGGAGTTGCGTTTTGTGTAATTTGAGCTCAGGAATCTGCCGAGGCATCAGTTTGGGAATCTGCAGAGCAAGATGTTCCCGGCGTACTTTACTTTGGTCGGAGTGTGCTGCGCGGTCTCAGTGGCGGCCTTTGGGTACATGCATCCATGGAAGACGTCCACTAGTGCTGAAAAGTATCAGATTGTCTTCATTCTGGGTGCCTTTGCTTTCAACCTCAGCAATCTTTTCGTGTTTACTCCCATGACTATCCAGGTACTAAATAAGTTTCTTGCTTAGTTCTATCATTTCTCTGCATTGCCTACATATTTGATGAGATCACTAGTTTTTTTCTTAGTGAAATGCAGTATATACATTCTTATCATTCATAATCCTTTCCTTTTACATTCACCTGGACCTTGGTTATCTTTTTGTATGAGAATATGATTGTTTACTGCTTGCTTCTCTGAGACAAGACATCATGGCTAAATACTACTAGGAAGTAATTTGAATATTCTTTGGCAAATGATCCACATGAGTGTCTAGCATTCTTGAGGCATTGTCTCTATATTCCATTTGGCTTTGGGCTGTCTGTTTAAGATTTCAAATGTAAAAAAGTGCTACATGAGATAAAACGGTTAGTATTGCCTAGTTATATTTAATTTTACTGATTACAATATCTTAATTGCATTAGGAATAATTACATACTAGTGACTACCTTGGACTTTGTTCCAGTAATGCAATTCACTATTTATAATTTGAGACACGATAGAGGCTGATGCCATCAGTGAAGACACTTCGAAATGTTTTATACTGGTAAGGATTACATTTTACAGCACGGGTTGATCCTGTCATTTCCAGTACATGGATGCGAAAGAGTGGCTTTGTTAACAGCTAGCCCTAGCTTACCCTTAGAAGAGGGCTAATACTGGTCCAGTTAGCAAGGGGACCTGTATATTTGGTATCAATGCATTATATTTAAACAAAAGAGGAAACAAATCAATAGATTATATTTATTAAATTTGTTAAATATCAAATTTAACTTCGCAATCTTTATAAGTTAAATGGAATTAATAACATCCTTTCCCACCCTCCGCCGGCTGGTTTATCAATCATTCTTCATCTCAGAGTCAGAAGAGATCAAGAAGCAAACTTGACACCACAATACAAATACTAATTTTACATATTATTGGAACTGTTCTGAGACAATTTCATCTCTGGTGTTATATTTCATCACTCTTTTTCATTTGAAAAATTATTTATTGATAAGGATTAAAGATGAAATTAGCTCTCGGTTCAATTGAGCATTTGAGCCCTTAACTAAAAAAAATTATTGAAATGCCTTAAATGGAGAAAAAGTGCAATTGGCTCATTTAGCCACTTAACAATGGGTAAGTGCTTAATTCAACCGATAGAACATTGACAGTTTGACACATAGATATATAGATTCCCTAATTAGGAGTACCTTATTCCAATTATAATTACAATCCAACTAATTCATTTTTTCAAGAACGATCTATTGGATCTCTCTTCTCTTTACATTATGCAAGTCCTTTTGGTGGAACTTTTAGATTTGTGGTCAAACCTACAACGAGAATAGTTGAAAAGCTTTTTAACTCTTGTCTTAGTGACTCTTCCCGCTTTTCTAGTTTTTGTTTTTTGTTTTTTTTTTTTTTTTGTTTTTTTTTTCTTGAGTGTTAAAAATAATCTATCATGAATTATTCATAAAATTTACTGCAAAAACCTTCCTTTTTCCTTACAACTATTTAGTTTAGATCATGTAAAAACAATTGTGGGATTTGTGGCTGCACTTGTTTAGTCTGTCTGCACTATCAAGGAGGGGCTGCAAAAAAATAATAGGGTTCTTGCATCATGTATTCCTCGGTAGCTGAATTATATATTCTTGAAATCTTGAAGATGTGAAATGCTACAAGTTCTAAAGTGCTTTTCCCGTATTTTATTGCTCAATGTATGGACAACCATTTGATGTTTTTTGGAACACTATGGCTAGAAGCTGCTCAAGTGTTTCATAGAGGGAGCAGAAATTTCTGTCAAGGCATTTATTTCATGATAATTCACTGGTTATTGCCCGTGATTTGTATTGAACAGATGATGAAGCAAAGGCATAAAATTGAGAAAGAGTCAAATATTGGAGATGAAGTTGGGTGGACCAAGAATCAGGAAGTTGCCAAGGTTAATCCAAAGCTTGCTGCCATGAACAAGAAATTCGGAATGGTTCATGGACTCTCTTCTCTTGCGAATATCGTGTCTTTTGGTTGCCTTGCCATGCACTCCTGGTATTTAGCTGGAAAAATTAATTTTTAGATTGAATTGCGGAATATGACCGCCCTCAGATGTTGTGGGCCTTATAACTATGTATTAAAATCCAGAGATAATGTGTGCCAAAAAAATAAAAATATCCTGATAATAATACGTACGTTTCGTGCCAGATAGTTGACATGTAATTTATGATGCTTAATCTGCATACATGTTGTTTTGAATGAAATGTTGTCTTCATCAGGAAAAGGAAATTTCTCCTCCATTTTAGGTGCAGTTGCGTGCAAGCTACGGGTCATCTTGACACCTTCAATATTGTTGTTTAGTTTGGCCATCATTATAGATAATCATATCATACTAATCTACCTTAGATTAGCAGTATGCATGGATTGAGCTGAATAGTCAGTCTTTTTCTGGGCTTCTTCCAACTGCTTCTCAATAATTTTTTTTAAAAAGTCATGTGTTTTGTTCCACTGTGATTTTGGGTTTATGTTTTAGAGAAGTGGTATAGGTATAGCATGTTTTTGCCATGTGAGGGTGTAGTGGCGGTCCCCAGTTGAGCAAGTATGTATGTATTGTCACATCCAAAATTTGGAAGTTTTGACAGAAAAAGAGCAGCCCGCCCAAAAGGACCTCATACTATACTGTTCAAGAATATGCAGAATCTTGGCATTATTGCATGGATGGATGGATGGAAAATGGTAATGATGATTGAATTTGGAGAAAGTTGAGAAGTCAAATGGGACGGGGAAGTGGGTCTGGGTTTGGGTTTGGGATGTGTATCGAGTCATGTACACGTAGCCAGCCAGGCAGCTGCCTTGTTGGAATGGATAGGCATGACCCATTTGTCCAGTTGAGTAAGTAATGGATCATACCGCGTTTTTTGGACTCACTAGGGGACCATTTGTCTTGTCACCAACACCCCCAAGTATGGTCAGTGCTCCCATTGCGCTTCACCTCAATATTGTTTGATTTGGAAATTGCAATTCTGTATTTTTCAATTTGTACTATTAAAATTCATAGGGTTCTCTTTATATCAATTCGGTGATAGATGGAAGAAAAAAAAAATGATTTTTCCTTTTAATTCTCAGATACTTTGTTCTTACTTTATTTTTTTTACCATATTACAATTTCTTTATTCTCATATACTTTATTTTAGTGTATGTAAACTAAAGGTACATAAAGGAATTGTTATATATATATTATATTTAACATAAGACATGGATGGTCACCAACTACCATGTTACTATATATAAAGTTGCGGTAGTATAATGACAGTTAACGTCGGCGTACAGCTGTTGCATTATTTTTTATTGATAAAAAGAGAAAACATATACTACATCTCCACATGCACAGGAGGGATGATTTGGCAGTTGGAAGTTGGAACCAACCTAAATGTGGAAAAAGCATTACATACTATCCAACAGAACCAAACAAATAGAGTAATGGTAATTTTATATGCGGTTGGAACACTTCTGGGTTCCATCCAACGTAACAGTTAATATACATAGTTGTCGGATTTCCATGAAATTGAACAAAGGCTAATTCTAGTTTACATATGACAAGAATCATCATCATGTATAATCAACCATTATATTCCCCTTCTGAAAACCAGGGAACATTTGTTGCTTCAGCAACTAAATGAATAACGAATCCTCCCTCTAATTCATCTTCCATTCCATTCCATTCAACAATCAATCAATCAATCAATGTAGTGTATTAGTGGCGGAGAATGTCCCTAATACCAACAAGCGTGCTGGGAGCATAAGCACCACAAGCAAATGCATGTGCTGGGATGCAACTAGCGTGCTGAACCGTTTCAATGACTCTTTTCCAGTTCGAATCATTCCACCAAAGTTGAACTGCCCGTTACGCATGTTACCAGACACAACAGGCCTCCGGAAAATAATACCACCATTGATCCCGTCTACTGCCACAAGCGGCCACCATACTCTTCGCCGCTGTGCTCTCTTGGCTTTCCTAATGCGGTTCAGTTCTTTCTGGATAACATTGCGGATGGATTTCATGTATGAGCTCATGTCATGGTCTCTTTGAACCGTTCCTCCAGACCCATATGCAGCACGGTCACTCAATATCTCGAGTGGGTGTGGGGAGTTTAAGAACACCGACTGAGCAGCTCGGATTTGCTTCTCTGCCTTGCTGGCATCACCCGCTGTACAGCTTAGTAGATACAGACCTGAACCCGTAGGAAGCAGGTGATGGCTTGGAGAAAACTTGTCATCTGGTTGAAGAATCAAAAATTCTCCCATTGGAGCATACAACACCTTCTGCTCACATCAAAGATACAAACATTGATCAAATACAATTCGTTCGTTTTAAGAATACTATATAACAAAAGTAAATAAACTTTCATGAGGCCAGGTAAAATAAAAGATAGATGAAGAAGGGTGTCTGGTCTGATCTACCTGGTTGTCCAGACATGGATGGTTGCGGAAGTTACTATTGACAGCTTTAAGAAATTCAGCAACATGATTGGGATAGTTGCAAGAGAAGGCTCGGGGTACAATGTCTCGATGCATTGTAATTGACTGGACATGACTCTGAGGCAGTCCAAGTTTTCTGAGGAGGCGGTCTCCTCCACACATAACTGATGGTGAACCAAAAGTTATAACGGGCAGTAAAGCGTGTGGGGGAACTTCGCCTCTTATTAGCAGCATCAGATTTAAAAGTAATGATAAACTCCCTCCAAGGGAGTGTCCAGTGAAACGAAATCTGGCACCATCACCTCTGGATGAAATGTGAGCACGCACTTCTGGCAGCATCTGTTCATACATGCCTTTTGCAGCCTCGTAAATACCTCTGTGCACAGGCACATCTAGACCCTGGAGAAATAAGACATGGTGTAAATAACCCAATTTACACAGAGGATCTTAACAAAGCAGTCAACATTACAAATATGGTGCATTTCCACTTTGTAAATCTTCATAATTACCTCAAATTCAGCAGGTTCAAAGAGAAGATTGGCTTGCCATGATGCTAGTGTCTCAGATCCCTGAATGACAAAAAATCTCGTTCCACTTTGATCATCATCACAAGCAAACCACTCACACGGGGACGAACGTGTTGAGTTCAGATCATCAGCAACAGCCTGCTTTACTTCCTCCTTTGCAGCAACCACGGATGTTACCGATTCAGTACTGGACAGTAGCGAAGCAACTTCCTCATTCATCACATCTACTACATCTTCATCTCTTCCAATGGTCCTCTTAGGCATATCTCCATTCAATGGAGACCTGGACAGAAAGCTGGTTGTGTGGGAATGCAAGTATGAAGCAGCAGAGGCAGCTATATGGTATACAGCAGATGCACTTTTTCTATTTCCACTGCTCTTATCGGATTCATTTTCTTTCAGATTCACTGCATCCCTCTCAGTTTCATTTGTTTGAGCAACTTCATTCTCTTTTCTCAGCTGGTCTTCCACCAATGCCCTTTCTTTCTCAGCTTTCAGTGCATGATGTTTCTTCTCCAATGATGAGGTGATGAAGCGTAATCGCTGGCGTCTTAAAAGATTCTCAGGCTGCCATAGAATAAGGTGTTCAGAGGTCCATTCACATCATTGCTAAAAAACAAACATTGCTAAAACATTTGATCCGTATTGTTAATCAATTGAAGCAGTGATAAAAACTACAGGTAAATGGGTAAAAAGGAAGGGTTTATGATTTAAAGATGCAGAATCTAGGTCAAATCCTAAATCCTATGATTAAACATACATACATACCTTGATCTGGGATATGGAATAAGCCAAACTTCCCAGATGAGCCATCTGAGCATATAATCTAGCCTCCGCTAGTGACACCCGTCGTAGAAGTTTGGAAAATGAATCTCTGTCGAATTCTATATTGCCGTCGTCATCATCAACAGCGCAGACATCGCAGTCACCATCATCAGCTCCAATACATGAATCGTTGTCCTCTGAAACACCAATTCTGTCTTCCGATCCGTCAGCTTTTGCTTCTTCATCTTCATCTTCATCTTCTTCTTGTTGTTCCTTGCGCAGAGATCGCACGCGGAGGATCTTCATGACCCAATTGACATTCTGCTCCTCCGCGTCTTCCTTATCGTCAACCAAAATGGGGGGGCCGTCCACCGCAACGGCGTCGAAGCGGTTTCTACTCCCGGGCCACAGAGATCTAAGCGGATGCCGGAAAGAGAAACCCCAAGGAGGAGGCGAGGGCTTGTCCACAGACAAGGCCGCCGAAGGGCGTCCAACAGCAGAGGGAGTAATATGGGATGTTGAATTATGACTCATACGGAAATCCAATCCAGCGGCGCCGACGGCGGCGATAGGCGTTGCTATTCCCGGAATCCCTGCCTTCAAGCAGAGACTATCCATCGACAACAGCTCAAGTTATAATAATAATCTGAATTTGAGCTACCTAGATTAGATTTTATAATTTGCCTCTCGATCAATTCCTTGTTGTTGTTGGGATATAAAGAGGTGAAGGTGGGCATGCAATGCGAGGAAAGCGAGGAGTTAAGGTTCACCACAATCTGTGAATTTAGGAGAGCTTCTTCTTGACTTGTACTACCAACAATGCTCCAGAGGAATACCTAGCTGGCGCTGCAAAATGTAGAGGACAGGTTTCTTCTCCAGAGTTTTAAAGCAAACAGGTCACCAACCGCCCCTCTCTCTCTTCCCCAACTTGTTTAAACGATATTTTCGACTATAATACCTTTTTGAATCAGAAACGTCAAAGACGCCGTATAATTCCGAATACAAATCTTTTACTCCTACTAAAAGTCTTTGGGGGTGGTGTTTCGCACATAAATATTAGCAGATTTTACTAGATGATGATAGAATTAGCTGTAAAATAACTTTTTAAATAGGTTTTAAAAAAATTAAATAAATATTTATATTGACGGTTTCCAGTTTAACTAAGTCAAATAGGTGATTAAATAAATTAAAATTAATTATTAATTAAGTACCAAACATGGTGTTTTAACTTTAGGAGCTAAAATATTGCAGCGTTTATTTCGTGTGTAAACTGTAAAGGAAGCGCGTGACGTAGGGCATGCAAATATGGATATGGAGTTGGAGAGACAGGCGCGAATAAGATTGCCACGTCATTGTACGCGGGCCAACTAAAAAAGGAAACGTGACGTATTCATAAAGCACCAGCATTCCCAAAATCTAACTCGTGTGAGATTCTGTCAATTTTGCAGGCACACGTCCCTCTCTGTTGTGCCACCAAGTTTGATCTTATACGGAATAAAATAAACTAATGCTAGAAAAATATACAAATTCCTGGAATTCTACATTAATGATTCTTTTAGTACAAATATAGTATCAAGAATCCATCATAGCACTTGAGCTGCGCTGCTAAGCAGCCCGTCTCTATCCTGAGTCCTCACAAATTACTAATGGTAAAAAAAAACAAAAAAAAAAAAGAGGAAAATATATGCCCTTATAGCCGTGAAAATTGCTGGACTGCTAGTAAAAATGGAATTCAGACCAATTATGCTACTCCCTAAAAAGAGGTTGGTTCATTGAACATCTCGTATGAAACTCATTGTAGCAAAAGACGATAGACAAAAAACAGCAGCCTATCCAAGAACTTCCTTGATCTTGGTCTTCTGCTCCGCCGTCAATGATGTGGGGAAGAGAACCTCAAATGTCACGTATAGATCACCCTTCTTGTTACTAAAATGATGTGGCATGCCTTCACCCTTGAACTTCTTCACTTCCTTTGGCTTGGTGATCCCCTGAACACAACAAACACATTGTTATCATCATTTACTATTTCATCATATTTGCAAGTACAAGTACACAACTACCCTGCCACTCAATTTTTCAAACTGAATATCTAACCTTGGACCCGATGTCCACAAGATGATCATCAAGGTGTTTAATGGTCTTTTCAAACCCAACAAGCGCTTGCACCTGGATAAAAATCACAACAGGGTGGGAGGGAGGGAGGAATCAGTTCCACAAGTAAATTTAATATGAAAAGCAGCAGCATTACACACACACACAGAGGTTTATATTCAAAACTAATTTGCATAGTTGACAAAATCTACATAGCATCATGTTGGAAGAACTAGAATAAAAAAGACTAAATACTCTCTTGGACATGATGAATTTTAGGAAAAAAAATATAGCTTCTAATATAACACAAAGAAAGAGGACATGAAGAATACCAGAGTGATTGTGACAGTAGTGTGAAGGTCATTGCCTTCTCTCTTGAATTGATCATGTGGAGCTGTACGAATGCGAAACTGTATCCCCAAAAGAGAAAAACAAAGAAAGAAATTATAGCCAGCACATATATGCGATAATGTGATACCATTTTATGAACTATGGATAACAATCTAACCTTTAGATCTCCGGGTTCACCATCTACTTTAGGCTCACCATCTTCATAAAAGACCACTTCCTGTCAACAACAAGCATGCATATTATTTATGGTATACAGTAAACTGAAATACCCATCTATTAGATAGATAAATAGAGAGAGAGAGAGAGAGAGAGGGAAAAAAAAAAAAAGGCAATCAAAATGTGATTTCCAGTTGCTGCCATGTAAAATGTACTATGAGATCATAGTCATGCTTTCGCACAAGTACAAAAGTATAGAAGGTCCAAGATATCATATAGATTATGCAGTCAAGATTGCATGGTGCACCATTTGCTAATTGCTTACTTTTATCCAAATTATTTTGCAGTCCCAGTATTATCATCCACTGCCCAACAAGAGAAAAGGGAAAAATATAGCCACTAAACACCAAAATCAGGTGTTATGAACTTATGCCAGAAATGTGTGTATAATAAATGTAAAGATCAATCATGTATTTCATAGCAAACTAGAAGATTTGCTTACTTGCCCATCTTGCATCCCTTTTTCAATATCCACAGTAATGTAATAGCCTTCCCTTTCAAACTTCACATTAGGGCATTGATCACAGACCTGGAAGAGCACAACATAAAATCTAGAATCAGTTCAAGAGAACATATATGCCTAGTATCGGTACCTGTATATGCTATGTCATCATCCAGAGAATACAATTACTCAGCTTGGTTAATGATCTCAATGAATTTGAAACAGTACCTGTTCTGTCATCTGCTGAAACATCCCTGGACCAATTTGCCTGTGGTAAACCTCATTGCGGCAGTTACATCGCCTCTTACCAGGAGCTGGCTTTAAAATATTCTTCTCCCTCCAAACCTGTTGGATTCAAGGAAAACATATATAATGTTTCAAATGCAGAAAGTGATCTGCACTTAAATGTTAAACAGAAGACTGTAGGCCAAAGATGAAAGATCCTCTAGATGAAAGTTAGCCTGTAATTGTAAATGAATTCTCTTACAGTAAATATAAGAGTAAAAAGAAGAATTATATCCATTAAAGTAGAGACAAATTTTCCAAATGTAAAGATTTTTCATATAAATGACATTAATACACCGTGCACATAGAATCATCCATTATGAAAAGCAGCATAGAGGAATCAAGTATTATATGGTATATTGGTATAAATATAGATATTAGTCAAAATGCATACCTTCATTGAACCACCCATGTATAAATCTTCGAGTGATGCGTCCAAATCAATAATTACATCATCACCTTTTGCAATCTTCTCTTCTTCTTCTTCATTTGGACCTCCCCCAAAAAACCTATAAGAATTCTAATTTTATGAGCAAAGACAGACCATCAAAGCAAACAGTTGAGGTGAAGAAACTTAAAGAGCTTAACAATAAGTTAGAATTTAATATAAAATAAAAATAATCTTAATTGCAATTACTAGAAAGCATGCAGCTCATGTTGGCCAAGGTTGAGCTTCTCAAAATAAAACCTATTTTTCAAGAGGCATCAATTTAGGAGCTTCTTGACAAAGAAGTCTTTCCCTCCTACCTTATCCTTAAAAGCTCTTTTCATATATTAAGTGTTTAGCCTAGCTTCTACTTTTAAGGGTAGATAGGCCCCAAAATAAGTTGGACGAAACAAGTGCATAATCTCATAGATGAATGCCATTAAGCAGAAATATATGTACTTTTAAGGCTTCTTTTATGTATTAAGAATTATTATAAATCTTTCAAGTCTCAACATATAATTAAAGATTCTTAGTAACAATTTGGAAATATGATAGCTTGAACCAATTGTGGAGCCACAATGCTATCAAGTATTGATGCCTACCCTCAAATTTACAAATTTATATTTTATACCCCATAAAATTATTGTAAATATGCAAATTTAGGTTCCCGTGATCATGCTCCCCCTCAAATTTAAAAGAATGGGGAGAATTTTAAAAATTAAATTTAAAAAGACAACATAAGAAATTACTATTCCTATCATACTTTCATATCTAATAACAATAAGAATGTAATTAATCCCGAGATGCAAATATGCAATTATAGCAAGTAACTAGATGTAAAAACAGTTCATTCCAATGCCCAGGAAGATGTATATTTTTGGAGTTATTTAGTTTTTCAACGAATTCTAGTTTAAATTTGATTTAGTATGATTCCTAAAAAGCAATCTAAATCCTAAATAATAAATACCAATTCAATTTTGATGGCCTGAAATAGAGGTCGGAAAAAATCTTTTAAGTACTTATTTTACCTTAAGCTATATTGATTGATTGTTGAAAGCACAAAAAAAAAATCACAACTTTAGAAGAACATTGTAAACTTTATATGATGCATTAGTTTTTTAATAATTCATAAGGTGTTGACCCCATGTCTCTACCCCTAGCTTGACCATGTATATGATACATATATCAAGTTTTCATAGAGGTGTGTTAATCATTTCAAACGTAGGAGAGAAGCACATGGAACTTCATGGAAATAAGAATAAGAAAATACCAAAAACAACAGTTGAAGAGAACTTATTGCTGAGAAGTAAAAGGAAGAACAATCAAGCTTGGTGGGACAGCTCAATGTTGCATCATTAATATCTTACTAACACGGAAAGACAATAAGCATCAACTTAAACAACATCATTGCTATGTTATCTTAAATGAATCCACTATAAATATATAGGTCTGTAAAGTCATGTCATAAATATATAGGTCTACAAAGTACAGTTCATGTCCTTAGACTGTACATCAAGGAATACAACATGATCAAATGGCTTAACAATGAGAATACAAAAATATGCATTCACTGAAAATAAAATCAAGAGCCAAACTAATAAAGAAGTGGGTTAACTTACGAGCTAAATATGTCTTGGATGTTCATTCCGGCACCTCTGCCTCCTCCACTTGCAGCATGCTGTTTAAGACCCTCTTCACCATACCTATCGTAAATATTCCTCTTCTCACCGTCGGATAGGACTTCATAAGCTGATAATAAAAGACACTAATTAACTAGCAGTTCAAACGATTGTGACAATCGCCAAATGCCAATAATTACATAGACAAAACTCAAAATTACGCAAATTAATAATTCAGAGCTTGTGTACCATTATTTATTTCAGCAAATTTCTTATTAGCTTCCTCATTTCCTGGATTCTTATCCGGGTGATACTTCAGTGCCAGTTTCCTATACGCGCGTTTGATCTGGTCCTCCGAAGCACCTTTCGGAACTTGCAGAATGTCGTAATAACTCTTACTGGAAAATCAATAAAATTACTACTCACCAAAACTACAGAATACGCAACACAGTGATGCGTAGGAAGGAGCAAAATACTTACGCTGCAATGGCAATTAGCGAGTACGATAAACACAATAACAAGACCAGCAATTTTGATCCTCGATGCGCCATATCTGTTTGGCACACAGATCAAATCCGAATATCTGCACAACAAAATCTATGCTCTCAAATTGGATCTGTAACAAATCTATAATGAGCGCCAATGGCGATAGATTCGTAACACTTTGGTTTAACTGCTGTTCTTACACGCCGATTAATGTACTACGGAGCCCGGGGGAGTATACTTGGCTGGGCGGACGTTGGACGTCAACGACGGGCTTCACTTTTTGCAACGTGGTCTTGCGCAAAACTGACCAATCAGAGATCATTTTAACATGTTTCCACCAATAAAAACTCGCCGCGTGGCTCTTAGGCTTCTTCCGTTTCCGTGGAGATTGTGGGGCCAATCACTTTGACTGGGCCCAAGCCTCAAGTTTTTCTTCTCTGACGTATTGACCTGCTCGGGCCATTGACAAAATATAGCATGGTCCGGCCCAATTTCAGTTGATTGTTGGGTCATCTTTTTATTCCTTTCTCATACTTAGCCCAATTTATGTATATGTAAGGCAAATTATGCTATGCATCCGTGTAGTATACACGGATGCAAAAACTGCATCGTTTTTCTTTTTTAAAAAATATAATTTTTTATTGTCGTTATTTACACAAATATATGTTCATAATTTTATAATTTTACATTATGAATGTATAGTTATGAAGTTATGGATGTGTATTTATGTAATTCTAGATGTATAGTTATGAAGTTATGAATGTGTAATTATACATGCAATTCTAAATGTATAATTATGAAGTTATGGACGTGTAGTTATGCATGCAATTATGAATGTATAGTAGTTATGAAGTTATGAATGTGTAGTTATGCAATTCTGAATATATAGTTATGGATGTGTAGTTATGCAATTTTGTATGTATAGTTATGAAGTTATAGATATGTAGTTACGTAATTCTGAATGTATAGTTATGAAGTTAATGGATGTGTAGTTATGTAATTCTGAATGTATAGTTATGGAGTTAATGGATGTGTAGTTATGCAATTCTGAGTGTATAGTTATGAAATTAATGGATGTGTAATTATGCAATTTTGAATGTATAGTCATGAAGTTAAGCAATTCTGAATGTATAGTTATGAAGTTATGGATGTATAGTTCAAATTATGCACAACATAACGCCGTTAACGACAATCAAAACTGAATTTTTGTTTTTAAGTTAAACGTCAAAACGACGTCGTTTTTGCAACCGTGTGCACCATATATGATGCACACAGTTGCACAATATAACTACTTGTATATGTATCCGTTCTATCATGGACCATGCTCACTAAGACATTGACTCCGATTATATAATTGCAGTTAACATATTATCTATAAACAATTAACTTATTATGTAACGAATTGCTTTGGTAAATGAAAATTTTGAAAGAAATTATATTAACGAACCGATAATTTTGACAGAAATGTATAGCACAAATCACAAGCCATTCAAAAATAAATGTCCAAAATCACAAAGGTTATATGCTGCCCCGTTGTCAAAATTTGTACCAACCACCTCGTATTGCTTTATGCGTACGACACCTCGTATTGCTTTCTGCTTACGAATGCGAATGAATTTCCATTTTCGGGGAAGTTGCCAATGTTCGTGCGTTGCGTTGCACACGAAGACCCTTAAAAGCAATGATGCAGTGCCATGACAGAATTTCTTTTTTCTTAATTAATTGACACCTTTAATGATACCACTGGTTTGGTTTCTCATTCTTATATTCTGCATGCCTTGGTTTCTCGATGATGCTCTTACCCCACCATTTATAGTATACACTTCCACTAATGTGCTCAGAGAATTTTCTAAATGATAATATATTTTGATCAATCACTTTCATTCTAAGAATACTTTTATATTGTTTGTGTAGGAACTATTACCGGCTACATTTTATAAGAGTCAACGCTAAGTTTGTATTATTATTCATCAATTTGTATAATTATTTTATTCAAGTATTAGTTAAATTTCAAACTTCATGATTAAAATTTTGCTGTTTTCCATTGATTAATAAGGTGACAATTTAATCATGCATGTAACAGAACGGTATAGCTCGATTTGGCACCAAAATAATAATTGTGGATGAAAATTTATAGTAATTAAACATGTAGACCAAATATGTTATTTGTTAATATTCATGAAATCAAAATTCGTACTTACACAATTTTAAATATTCATAAAATAATATATGAGTTTGCATGTACACATTATATTATTCTAATGTGGTAGATACGTTATGAGCGTCATCTTAGTTGAATTAGCAACTATATTAACACGCGCCATGTTAGTTGAATTATCAACTATATTAACACGATTAGTCGTTGTTGTACCACACATTACGTTTTATAGTATTGAGTTTGAAAATAAACTCAAATTAAAACTTGTTTTAATGTTGTAATTTTTTTTCACAAAATAGACCTATAACTTATTGATAGTCAGCTTAATACTCCGTATATAAACTATACAATTTAAAATAATTACCAAAGAAATGAGTAATCATATTATATTAGTAATAATGTGTCCATAAAAATTAGACAAAAGATGAAGAAAGAAAAAAGAGTAAAAATCCGAATTACGTAATCTTGTATATAAGGGAAAGTGGGAAACCCTCACGGCGTACGGGCGGAGAAGAGACCCATCAGGCCGTCGTATATAAATGAAAAACAGGGACAGCGACTGCAGAGCGTTTGACAATTAGACTTGGGTTCTTCAACCGTCCACAGTTCAAAGACTCGTCGAACCTTTATAATAAACCTTCCTGCCCAGACATTAACGCGGGTGGTTGGTCGGCGGCACAATCACAGCAAACCGATAACTCAACTGCGATACCCTAAGCCCAAAAACACCCAAGCAAGGAAGAATGAAGTACGTTTTGGTGACCGGAGGAGTGGTGAGTGGCCTCGGCAAGGGTGTCACTGCCAGCAGTATCGGTGTTGTTCTCAAAGCCTGCGGCCTTCGCGTTACCTCCATCAAAATTGGTTCTTTTCTGCACTTTTCATTTCGAAAACCAACATTTCTCTTTCTCTCCCTCCTAATTTTGTTTCAATGGTCCTGATTATACCACTTGCTCTCCATCATTTTGACGGTGGAGGTGGTTAGAAATGCTTGGTCTTTATAAAAATCATTTTCAATTGCTCTGTGTGTATTGTTTAGTTGTATGGTTTATTGAATTTTTGGTGATGGGTTTTCACTGTGCAGATCCATATTTGAACACTGATGCCGGTACAATGTCTCCTTTCGAGCATGGGGAAGTTTTTGTGCTTGACGATGGTGGAGAGGTTTCCTTTTATTTTTTCTGTTTGTTTAGAACTTGGTTTAAGAATATAAATTTATTTCATGGCATCCTCTTTTTGGATAATTGGATTGCACAAGTCGGTGACTTTTACTCTTTGATTGACGCTTCTATGATAAATTATCTGACACTTTGTTATCGACCAGTGGTAAATTTCATACATGCAGGAGGTTCTGTTCTAGTTTAACACTGTTGGTCTTTGCATGTCTGTATATACAGATATATGCAGTTTCACCAATAATACTAATATGTTTTTCTCGCAATCTTTAATGGGATTGGCTTCACTGCATGATGAACTCCAATTTTTTGACAGGTTGATCTAGATTTGGGCAATTATGAACGGTTTTTAGATGTCACACTTACGAGGGACAACAATATTACAACAGGAAAGATATATCAGGTGCTAATTTTACTGTTGTGTCATGTTACTCTGGTGATGGTGGGCTTTCAGCGAGTGCTTATTCTTGTTTTCTGTTTTCTCGTAGTCTGTGCTTGAGAAGGAACGGAGAGGTGACTATCTTGGAAAAACTGTTCAGGTGATGTCATGTGCCTTTTTTGGCCTGGCAACTAAGATCATCAACAAAGTGAGGCCTGATCACGCAGTGTATTGCTTGTCTATTTGAATTTCAGGTTGTCCCACACATTACTGATGCCATTAAGAATTGGATTGAATCAGTATCTCAAATTCCAGTTGATGGAAAGGAGGGCCCTGCTGATGTTTGTGTGATAGAATTAGGAGGAACTGTAGGTGAGAAATGGAGAGATATCTTAAATTCTAAAAGCCTTGAACTTTGTTCCCATTCTTCTATTTTTCTTAAATTAAATTTATGAATACATATCTCCCACAGAGAATTTGCTAAAGTCAATTTTCCTCAGGTGATATTGAATCAATGCCCTTCATTGAGGCCTTAAGGCAATTATTTTTTACAGTTGGTAAGTTGGAATTATTTTAGCTATAAAGACAAGTAGATCTGCATACTTCGCTATTTTTATTTTATAGGTCAATGGTGGAAACACATCTATTGGAGTTATTGTTGGCATTATTTAG
This sequence comes from Ipomoea nil, assembly GCF_001879475.1. Lineage (NCBI taxonomy): Eukaryota > Viridiplantae > Streptophyta > Magnoliopsida > Solanales > Convolvulaceae > Ipomoea > Ipomoea nil. The sequence continues at coordinate 1,045,021 of NW_017618047.1, read as the reverse complement.
TTTGCTGGTTATTATCTGATAATGCAGCTTTTACTTCTTTCTTCTCAGGACAAGACAATTTCTGTCTAATTCATGTCAGTCTCATACCTGTATTGGGTGTTGTGGGTGAACAGGTAATTCATTATGCTTGCTATACCTAAAGTGAGTTTATGTTTACATTCTGAAAGCTTTACCGGGTACACATGAATTTTCTACCCAGTGCTCATTTATGAGATTATGGTGCCTAGTCAGTTCAATGTAATTTGCTTTTAGGATTCTCTTTTTTCACCCTTAATATGTATTTCTGTGCACATCTGCAGAAAACAAAGCCTACACAACATAGTGTGCGGGAACTGAGAGCATTAGGCTTGACTCCCCACTTCTTAGCATGTCGCTCAGCACAGGTATGCACTTCTTATATCCACTGCCTCTATGCATCTCAGCATTCTGCTGATATTATTGTTCTATGATGTGTTGCAGCCTTTGCTGGAAAATACAAAGCAAAAACTTTCACAGTTTTGCCATGTCCCAGTAAGTTTCAAATTAATAGGCTTGACTTTTCAACCTTGTGTATAAGATCTCAATTTACTTCTATGTGATCACTTACATTTTCCTAGGTTAGCAACATTCTCAATATCCATGATGTTCCAAATATTTGGCATATTCCTCTTTTGCTTCGGGTGAGTTTTCTAAATCACACTGTTTCCTTTTTCACTAAAATTACCATTGCTTATGACCATCAAAATTTTGTTGCAGAACCAAAATGCTCATAATGCCATTCTGAAGCAACTGGACTTAGTGAAGTAAGCTTACATATGACAATTTCCTGAATGCCAGGGCTCCCCACCCCCTCTCTCAATGTTTCACTGCATGATTATAAAATTAAATATATATGTTAAACCTATTTCAATGTTTTTAAGTAGGTAAATATCAAATATGTCATTGTTACTGTGTGGGTTATGTTTCAGTGATGCTACACAACCTGACTTACAGGAGTGGACCAGGAGGGCTGAGACTTTTGATAATCTCACTAATTCTGTCAGTGGATATGGCCAATATGTATATACTTCTAAAATATATCTGTTCATTGCATTTGAGTGAAGGGTTTATGCTTTTTGCAGGTAAGAATTGCAATGGTTGGGAAGTATGTTGGACTGACAGATTCCTACTTATCTGTAGTGAAGGTAAGATTGTTCAAGCTGTGATGAACTAGTGAACACATTCTGTTAGCTACAGTGTATTTGGGTTTATTTGAGACTACAATGACCATGCAGCTTGCTTAGCTTAGCCAATATAAACACAATGCATATAACCTGGAAAAAATGACTTTTCAAATACAGATAGCTTGTGCTGGAATGCATGTTACCTTCCATAGTTTAATAGGCATGTGGTTTTCCAAGTTAAGGCTACTCTAAATTTAATAGGAAAACCATGATGTGTATTTTTAACTCCTTACTTCCCCTCTTTTTTTCCAACATATAAATCTAAATAATTACTACTTATAGATGCCAATAAAACATAACATATTTAGCCTCACAGAAATGGCTATGAAATACAGGTAGGTGAAGTTGCATGACTTTTACATTCGTTGGTTTGTAGCTATAATAACTCTTGACTTTAAGGCTTAGTTGAGTTGACTGACACTATCAATGCCTGTACTATCAAATTCAGGCCAAAAGGATTTTTCGTTCAAGTGATTTGAGCTGTGATTCTAAATTGTTGCTTATGTTATTTTTATTTTCTTCAATTCCTAATTGCAACTCTTTAGGCTCTCCTTCATGCCTGCATTTCATGTTCAATGAAACCATCAATTGATTGGATTGCAGCTTCAGATCTTGAGGATGAAAGTGCCAGATTGGTACACAGCTTTTATTTTATTTGATTTTATTTTATTTTTTTAGTGTCTGTGTGCTTTGACATGAAGTATTTAATTATTTATTCTTTTAAATATTTCCAGACCCCAGAAGCTCATGCAGCTGCTTGGAAGACTTTGAGGGTAAAGTTTTATTCTTGTCTAGTGCTATGAAACAAGTTTCTTTGGTTAATATCAATATGCTAATTTCTAAGGAAGAAACTTCACTTGAGGTGAGCATGAGGAATGGGATGAGATGAGGAAATGAGATACTTAAAAGTGGAATGGATTTTTTACTATTATTCTTGGTCTTGGTATATGTTGGGATGAAACTCCAGAATAGAATTTAAATTATTTAAAAATTCCCAAATGCTCTCTTGATAGAAATTATCTTGAAAAACATGCAAATAAAAATAATTCTATGATCCAAATTTTTTATTGAAAATGAAACCTATACTTTCAGGAGGCATCATGCATCTTGGTTCCAGGTGGATTTGGTGATCGTGGCGTCAGTGGGATGATATTGGCTGCAAAATATGCAAGAGAGAATAGTGTTCCATATCTTGGGATATGTTTAGGAATGCAGATTTCTGTAATTGAATTTGCTAGATCTGTAAGTTAATTCTTTTGAATGCTTGCTGATCATTCATGCTATGCCTTTGTCCTCTTTTTTGTGCACACATTTCCCTTTCGTCATTTAAGAACATAGTTTTCATGCTAACATGGTTAATGAACTTTACTAAACTTTGTCATGTAAAATAGGATGTGTGCAGCATTTATTTTCTTTTATCTTATATGGCTTGTGTCAATTGAGTGTTTCAGGTTTTGGATTTGGAAAAGGCAAATAGTACAGAATTTGATGAAGACACGCCCGACCCTGTTGTAATTTTTATGCCAGAGGTAATATTTCATTGTAGTGCTTTATGGTTTGCCATATTTTTTGTGATGCATCTTTCATATGCATTCGCAGGGATCAAAGACACATATGGGCAGCACAATGAGGCTGGGTTCTCGGAAGACATTGTTCCGGTCTCCTGATTGCATCACTGCAAAGCTGTATGACATTAGATGCATTATTTCCTTCTAGTCTTGAAATTCATGAACAACAAAGACACATTGGCACATTGACACGTAGACATGAAATGTCTTGATTTACGCACAAAGTAGAGCTTGATGTTTGCATTCTAGTATTGTTATCCTCCAAATAATACTCTCATCTTTCTTAAGGTACAAGAATTCACAGTATGTGGATGAGAGGCATCGGCATAGATATGAGGTAAAGTATAGAAATTGAGTTAATGGAGTGAAATTCGTTTTGTGACTCTTACCAGGTTATTGCGCCTATTTTGATTTAATGGTTCAGGTTAATCCTGAGATGGTTGGTGCTTTAGAACAAGCTGGCTTGAAATTTGTTGGAACGGATGAAAGTGGAAAGCGAATGGAGGTTAGTTATCTAGACTTTGGTTTGGATTTACTTACTAGTATCAGCTATCCTTGACTTCTTTTCGTATCTCCTATTTGTCTTGCAGATTTTGGAACTTCCAAATCACCCATTTTATGTATGTGTCCAGTTTCATCCAGAATTCAAGTCACGGCCTGGGAGGCCCTCAGCTCCATTTTTGGGTATAATAATATAATTAATTTCTTCTTATCTATAACTAGAATATTCATTCAGGTTTTGCACGAATACATTTTTGTTAACACTTTGTGGATTGCCTTATAGGTTTTATCTTGGCTGCGATAGGGAAATTAGATGCACACTTCAAGAAGGGTCTTCAGAATGGAACGCTATAGCAACGTCATTATTCAGTACTAGGTGCATTTATTGTTCGAGACTGGCATAAAAAAGAATGTGATGGAAGTCCGTCCATTCTTTATAGGCCTGCCTTAATTGAAATTGATTTCATTTGATCGTGCAGGGAAATCCTGTTATGTGCGGTTTGATACACTCAAGACAAATGTAAATTTTCTTTTAGGAGGCTTGTTGAAGAAAGGGAAAACGTGGAAATTTTGGCTCGCTGCTGTTAACAAAGATGCATACCGATACAAGCTGCTTCATGTTGGTTGGGCTTTCAGGGTGCTGCTTCTGATGGTTGTTTCTGGCGAAAGCAGAAAACATTATATATAATTATATATGTTTTGTATTACAGATTTAGAGTGTACGTTGCCCATTTGGTTTCCTTCAAAATTCAAATTCGTCTGTGTTTCAAGCGAGTGATATGTAGGATTGTTTGGCTGATATTAGAGATGGCAAAGTTAGATAGAAAATTTTCATGATATGCAATTTTGAGTTGCTCTATAATATATGGAAGACATGGCTTTAAATGTCGAATGGTCAACATTTTTTTCCCTTTTTCAAAAAAGAAATGACGAATTGTCAAGTGTCCCATGTTTTTGTTTCAGTCGCATGCTTATTTGCTTTTCGTTATAATTCTGTAGAGTTAATTGCAGGGTTGATTGACACATCTATTAATTTTTAGGAAAAAAATGTCAAATAAGCTCTTGAAGTTAATTAAATTTTTAAATATTACAAAATTATAATTAGACCCATAGTTAATAACTTGCTATTGAGGTCACTAAAATTCTGTTGACCTAACATACTTCGACCACATTTCAATTAACTCCGGCACTGACAATTCTCATTGGCCGCCTTCTCTAGTGCAAGAAAGTGACCCGTGGTCGCCTTCTCACACCGAAAAAGGTGAGAATTGAGAAGGCGACCAAAATAGTTGCCTTCTCCAACATGTGACCTTTTGGTTACTTCTCCATGTTTTTCTTCAAATTTTGACGAAGTTAATAAGAAATTCATCAGAGTTAATTGGAATGTCGTCAGAGTGGGTTAGAATGTTGTTGGAATTTTAGTAATTTGTGGTCACCTTCTCACACCGGAGAAGGCAACCCAGTGGTCACCTTCTCCAGCATGTGACCTTTTGGTCACTTTTCCATGTTTTTCTTCAAATGTTTACTAAATGATTATGTTTAATTAAAAGATTAAATTTGAAAATTAAAAATTAAAAACGAAAATTGATAAATGTTAAAAAATTAAGAAATTATTTATGGACAAATTAAAAGTCAAGAATAAATGGATCATTCCCGTAATGATCTAATTTTGTAGAATTGAACACTCTCATAGAGTAGATGAAAATACTTTTATTATGAGTATGTATGTAATACAGAAATAGGAATCGGAATCTCAGTTGTATCTACAAACAGTGCCGCAATATAATGCCTCTTGTACAATAAAAGAATGAATGTTGTATTGTAGTGACGATAAATGGGATGGGATCAATTGGCTCCTCCGGCAAGCATTTCATTATAGCGTAGATATGATATCTGTCTTTGCAGCTTAATTTGCTCGTAGAACTTAGCTATGAACTGCTCCGCCTTGGTATCAATTTCTTCGCCGCCGTCGTCATCGTCGCAGCACTGATGATCATCATCCGCATTATTATCGTATTCATCAGAGAACGCGATTTGATCATCGGCATCAGCGTTGCTACGGCCGTCAAAATCGAAATCGAAATCGAAATCGACAGGAGGGTTTATGCAGGGGATGTGAGGCATCCTGAATCGCAAGGAAGCAGGGCGGTGCATCTTGACGTGGATGATAGGGGTGTCGTCAAACGAGAACTGGCGCTCGCCGTAATGTAGGGCGCAGGGATCACGGCGGCGGTGCACGTAGGCGGCGCCGGAGTGACGATGATCGTGGAGGCTCTTAACGCACTTGGGAAGATCCTTGAACATCAACAGCCTGTTCTTAAACACTCCCCCCTTTCTCGCCCATAGCAATGCTACACGAACCAGGTTCCATGCTTTCATCATCTTCATCTGCGCTCTCCCCATTCTCTGATCTTTTTGTTTGTTTGCTCAATACCTAATATACACTAAAAGTTATCAGGCTTTTGGTAGATTGCTTTTCAGTTATTTCCCTTTTTGTAGACAATTGAAGAGCTGTAGAAGATGGTGATATACTTGGCGAAGGAGGAGAGGCTATCAAGCCATATATATATGTACACCTAACATCTTATAAATAAAGTTATATGAATAAAAAATACAAGTAACGCGGAATGTATGAAAATTGAAACATAACAGGCAGCGCAGCAAAGTCCAAACAAATAAAAACAGGTTGTTAAGAGGAAGTAGAGTGCTTGAAACACTTGAGGAAACTCGTGTCTCACACGCTTCCACGCGGAGGAAGCAACTGCGCCCCTTGTAAGTCTTCGTCTCCCCCTTTTATTTATTTATTTCTTTTTTAAATGACGAGGAAAACTTGCAGCTTGAGATGTGTATTGAGTAAATCTCGCATTGTTATATGTAAATAATCACAAGAATGTAAATCCGTAGATTTATGAGTAACCCCAGTCTAAGATGATTAAAGATACAAACTTGTAACAACAATTTAGGTGCACACACTCTCGAGTAGTGAATGTGGTTTCTCTCGCCACTCAAGAGGAAAGTTCTCTTTATTATTATTATTATTATATATGAATTAGTTTTATAGTTTGGGAGATACATTGTACACACCAAAAAAAAAAAAAAAAATGTATCGTTTTTAATGATAAATGATTAAGAATGAATTCGAACGTAGGAGTAAAAATAAAATGTAGTCGTTAATTTGTTGTAGACAGCGCATTTTGGCAATAGAAAATGTGAAGGAACAATGATTAAGGGCGGGCCAGATGTGATGCCAGCTTTGTGGGGACTGTGGACTAGGAGGGATATTTGTGTTTTCTTCTCTGGTTAGGTTTTGTGTTAAGGTTGCTGTCAAGGCTTCCTAAATGTGAAAGAAAATACAAACCCCGTTCTCGACTAATATTTTGAATTTTATTATTATTCACCGCCAGCTTGCTCCTTTCAATTTTATTTTATAATAATAACAATAATAATTTAGATAATAGTCCTTGCTTTTATGAAGGTGTTTATTTATCTCCTATGACTTAAAATTAAAATTTAACCCATCCTAATGTATCAATTGTTATAGTTTTAAAGTCCAAAACAAAATATCCTAATTAACAAAATCCAAATATATTTGTGGGCTTTATTGTGGGCCAATTGGCCATTTAAGCATGGACAATTTTTTTGGCCCAATGGTAATATTCTGGCAAATTATATTATGCACCGCGCATCTTTTTTTTTTAAATAAAAATAAACAGTGTTTGTTTCCGCCGTTTCGCACCCTTTTGCAAAAAGTAACTCTATTATTCAGTGTCATTTTGTATACACTGCAGTTTCAGTTCAATATGACTACAATTTCATTTCGATATAACTATAGTTTCATTCGATATTTATAGAGTCAAATATGTGAAAATGTTATTTAATTTTATTTTATATACACTATAGTTTCATTAAAACACAACTACATGATCATTTTGATATAATTACAGCTTCATTGTACAATATCCAGTTTCATTTTATATACACTGCAGTTTCATTTCACTATAACTACAGTATCATTTTGATATAACTGCAGTGTCGATTTAGATATACTATAGTGTCAGTTGGTGTTTAATACACCAAACAAACGGACTCCGTTAACTCTAACGGCGGACCGTTTCTTTACTTAAAGAAACGACGCCGTTTTTGACCGCATGCACCGTGGTCTATAATATAAGCACTCTAATATTCTTAAAATCAATCAGGATACTAACGACAAAGATTCTGACTTGAGAAACAACATGCCAACAACCAACCAGTTACAGTATATTGCATGGTCATATACTGATATATCAGTGAGATTGTACGAGGGGTTTTGGAGATATGCTTGGATGGATGCCTACGATATGAAGTGGACAATCATGGAAAGCACCTTTTTTTTTTTTTTTTGGGTGCTTCTGCAAGATGAAAATTTGCAATCTTTTCTCCCGGTAGCTCACCACAGATGCCTTAGCTTGTTGGAGTGTGGACTATGGAGTAAAAATTGGAAGTGAAAAGTCCAAACAGTAATTGCTTCTCTGTTCACTCACCAAGCCGATATAGACTGTCTGTCCGTACATCTACTGTACTATTGAAGTTCTCATCCAATTGAAGAACTAGCGAGCGAGCCGGAGCGAGCTTCCATGTCGCTGAGGCTCGCCGGAGCCGGTACAAGGTCGCCGTTGATTCCGACGATGGCCGCAGAAGAAGAGAAGAAAACACGGTGGTGATCCGCAAGATCAAAAGAGAGGAGAGCTTGTTGAAGAAGCAGCGCCAAGGCCTTCAGCCTCAACAATTACATAACTCCTCCACTGCCGCTCCTCATATCGCCAAAAAGGTACAATTTTTACTCCCTTTATCTGGGACTGGGAGGGCATCTAATTAATTTCCAGCATCCCTGTTTGGATCTTTGTAGTTAAGCGTAGATTTCATCCAAGTGTGATGAGTACTAACATACTGTTCATTTTGTCGGTCGGCATAGGAACCGTACTTTCTTGCAAGTGTTTAGTAGTTAGTGTCAGACTGTGTTCGAAGTAAAGAAAGAGGCTGCTTGGGCAATTTGAAATGCTACTTCTGGTGGATCTCCCGCACAAATCAAGTATGTCGATTTTATATTCTTGTTGATTGCTAAACTGTGTTTTAGTGTAAGCTAATTAATTTTTTGGATTGGTTGGAAGGTTCTTGGTTTCTGAGGGTTGTATAAAGCCGCTATGTGATCTTCTAGCTTGTCCTGACCCAATAATCGTGACAGTCTGCTTGGAAGGACTTGAGGACATTCTGAAGATTGGTGAAGCAGAGAAGGATGCGGATGGTGTTAATAAATTTGGAGAATTGATTGAAGAAGCCGGTGGTTTGGAGAAGATTGAAAAGCTTCAGAGCCATGATAACCATGATATATACGATATGGCAGTTAAGATCCTTGGAGCTTATTGGTTGGACGAGGTTGAAGAGCAGCTACCTTCGGGTGATGCTCCACAATCTGGATTCAACTTTGGAGGTGGTGATCTTCCTGTTCCATCGGGGGGGTTCAAGTTCAGTTAAGGTTCGTTTATCTTCTCATGTTATGTTCCTCTTACGTTTATAACAAACCTTCTATGCTTCCCCTTTTAGTTGATTTTTGCAAGCTATCTGTTGTGGAAATGGATGGGAGGTTTTTAAATGTCGTTCCTTCTCTTGCTTTGTTGTTTAATTTAGCAATACGCTGATAGATACTGCAAAGGGTTATGTATTCCTGCCAACATACATAGGACTCATGTAATGTAAGCCTCAGGTAGTGTTTTGTTCAGTCAAATAGACCGAATGTCAAATTTACAAGGGAAAATGACATTATTTTCCTCTGAATTATGTTTATAACACATTTTTTCCCTGTAAAGATATTAGCTCTCTCAATTATTTTCAAAATTGCTATTTTTCCTTTTGATATATTAAATTGACATTTCTACCTTTAAAATAAACATTTTATCTATTTATTTTTCCAATAAATTATTGCTTATACGTAGGGATGACCACGGTTCGGATCGAACAGAACAGAACACTATAGCAATCGAATTGAAAGTTTCGGTTATGATTAAGATCCAGAACCCAATATTTGAATTTCAGTTTATTAAAATCATGAATCAAAAAACCTAGATCCTGAACCGTGAACTGGCGGTTCAAATTGGAACAACTACTAGTGATGGTTTTAGGGTTTTCGGGCCCAAGGAGGTCCAACACAACCTTCGGCTGGTGGGTGCACCTTTCGATAAAGTGTATGTCTATTTCGGAGATTATACTAGTACTCGGAACTCTTTTGGTATTCTCCCCTCTTTGGGTGTTCAATTGTCCTCCTTTTACAAGAATGGAGGAGCCTTTATATAGTGGCTCCCCCTCTACCGACTTGAAGGCCTTTGATGGCCGACTTCATGGCTAATTAAGATACGGAGCCGTTGGATGCTATTACTCGGTCGACCAACGGCTCTCCCAGGCTTGTAACGGCCTGACCGTGTCCGGCTTTCAATGTCTCAACGGCTCCCTTTTTAAACGAGCCTCTTCAATGCTCTCAACGGCTCCTTGAGCCGAGTCCTTTCCTGGGCTTGTGCCTCGGTCGACTCCTTGTCTCGGCCTAAGCTCCTACTGGACTCCTCTTGGCAGCTCGGAACTGGGCCCCATGCTTGGGCCTGGGCCGACTCCCGGACTCGGCCCAATTGTTCTGCGGGCTCCTCTCGATGCTGGCCCACTTCTCCTATCTATTTTCTTTGGGCCCCTATACCTTGGGCCGGGGTCCTCACCCCATCAACTAGCATTAGTTTAAAATTAGAATTAAAATATTTACAAATAGCGTATTTTTTCTTAACATTTATTCTGATTCTCACATATAAGTATATATGACCGCAATTTGGTTTTGATTTTGAACCGTTGGTTCACGGTTCCGGATCCCGTTTAAACTCCTGGTTCAAACTTTATTTTAAAATAGTCTAAATTCAACAATAAATGTATCGGGTTCATGATTTTAATAAACTCTAAATATCAGGTTTCGATTCTAAATTGTAATTGAAATATTTCAGTTTGGTCGCTATAGTGTTTGTTCGGTTTGAACCAAATAGTTATCATAATTTGTTGGAGAAGAGAAATAATTTATTTTAAAGGTAAATATGTCCATTTAACATTTCAAAAAAAAAAAAACTGCCACTTTTATAATGCAAGAAGAAAAATTAGTATTTTTTCAATTTAGAATGTATTTGTGGTTACCAAACTAACTATTCGACCAACTTAGCTCTTGACTTAACTGACCAATAAATCGTTGTTACTAAGAGTTAAACTTAAATTGTGGTTACCACGTTAACAGCCGACTAACTTGGCTCTCGATCTCCCCCGCAAGTTTTGAGCACTTTGAAAGGGAAATACAACTCTATTGCTATGTATATAAACATGTCACTGTACTCTTAGAAGCTCGAAATGTAGACAAGAAATGAAATTGTGGTTGTAAATGTTGTACGATGTAGACAAGACAGGAAGGTAGGCTGAAGTTTCCTCCGCTACTTCGATTATATTATTGGGCTTATCCGGCATGGAGATCACCCGTGACGCCCATTTGTAAAAAATAATTGCGACATGATTCGTTTTGTCCTCAGCTTACCTCGCCCACATCTTCTGTGCATGTTCTGTACTAAGGAAAATGTCGGATCCCTAGCAAAGGGACGACAAAAACGAAAGTTACAGGGTTTAATTAGTTGCAGAATGCAGATGAGAGTTCAATGAACGATATTTCCCGGCCCGTGGAAGGAAACTTGAAGTTTGTTGATGATAATAAGATCATGACACACACAGATTTACGCGGCGGCGGCAGCGAGGACAGCGATGAAGATGGTAGATCTGTGTGTTCGTGGTGGAAATCCGCCGCAGAATTGGAATTGGAGTACGAGACGATGAGCACTGCGTCGTCGTCGAAGTCGAAGATTAGCCCGAGGATCAGAGTCCTTAGGGAGCTGGAGAGGTTGGGCCTACTTTCGTCGGAAACTCTCAACGAGATCCGCCACAAGCTTCATTCCTATCGTCCCGGCGATTTCTGGGTGCCCACCGGAGGAATCACCAAACAAGATCTGGAAATCCCCGCCGTCAACACCCTTCTCTTGCTCGGATTTCACAACGCCGGCAAAACCTCTCTCGTCAATCTCATGTACCGTGTTTTTGCTCGCTCCGGCATTCTCCATTTCACCGGAACCGATTCATCTACCTCAAAAACCTCTTTGTTCATGGAAGAACACAACGTTCTCAGATCATCGCAGAGCGGGTTTTGCGTGTACGACACTCCAGGCTTTCGGTACAACCAAGTGGAAGCAGCTCTGGAAGAGGTAACTGACTGGATGACCAACGGCGTTCACCACAACAAGCTCTGCTTGTTGCCCGGAGACTCATCGGAACACTCTTATTCGCCATTGTCTGCAGGCTCAATATTTGCTACTAGAGACGTGAACTACGCCATGGTGGTCGCAAACGCTTGGGAGATCTACACCTCTCTGAACCTCGGCGACACAACCCCACTGGAGGCGCTGAAGAAACTCTTCCACTTACCGGCGCTCAGAAACTCCGGCGAGAATCCCCTACTCATCCTAACACACGGGGACAAGTTATCCACCGACGACCGCATCGACACCCGCCTCAAAATATGCGAATTCCTCGGAGTTTCAGAAGTTAGCGGCGCGTACGATGTAGTTTGCGTGACGACGACACAGAACGGATATCTTACTCTTACGGATGAATATGATCCAATCTCAAGTTATTCTGTGAGCGAAGCCGTTTACAGAGGACTAATCATCTCGGACAAGGGGCATCAACCTAAAACAAGGTTCTTGGATTGGGCATACCTCGTATTCGTTTGGCTTATGTCCACTTTTGCTGCTATATTTAGCTTTCTAGCCGGCATTTGTGATTATTTTATCCCCAAAAATAAATTAAAATCCTCCAAAAGATTACTCTGATCTCACTTGCCTAATTTGTTATTAAGTTGGTATATGTAAGTACGTAGCTTAATTGATTCACTATGATTTTAATTTGTCATTGATTAGTAGTTAGCTTAGCACATGTAACACGCAATAAATTAGTCAATAATGTATGACTTGTAGGGTCAATTAATGTGATGTTATGTAACTCCTTTATTAATAAAAAAAAAAAAAAATTATTGTGACTTATAAGTTTCCTTGCATACAATCTCTTACAGAGTATTGCAAAAGGTTTTTGAATGCTATCTCTATTACATTGTCCTCAACCTAATGAAACACACATAGTCAACAACGCCTCCACTCATGCTCAATCTCATGACCTCCCACATGCAAGACGTCACTATATGTCATTTGAGCACAAGGTGTTTGGCATTGCAAAAGATTAATTATTAAAGATAAAAAATTTATCTTATAACGAAACAGAATTGATCTTGTGCACATTATCATAAGCATAATTGCTGCGGATAAATAATTATATTCAAAACATTATTTATACTTTGTAAGCTAGCTAAGAGAAGAAGATATGGCACCTTCTTCATTCTTCTATTCGATCCGTACGCCATTCTGGTCTGCAATATACTCATGCAAAAACGAGGAAAGAAAGGGCAAACATAAAGGAGGAAGAAAGAAACAATAAGTGGTTGTTTGCTGTCAACACAACGGACTTTGACGGCAGAATGTAGTAGTCATATGGAGGTTTTATGGGATAAATTCCTTCTGGCGGGGGCGGCGGGGCCCAGAACGGATTAACGGGCAGCGGTGGGCTGTTGGGCAAGGCTGGGGCGGACGGCAGCGGTTGCGCTGGGTGTGGAGGCGGAGGTGGCGAGGGGAAGATGCACGTTTTGCACGCTATTCGGTGGTCGTCTTTAGCCACGGCGGCGATGGAGGATACGGCGGCTTCAGCTGAAAAAATGCGGCTGAGGCTGAGCACAAAACCCAGCAAATACAGAAGCAGTAGTAATCCACACCCACTCCCCATTCTCTTACCAGCTAGCGGAGAACCCTAATTTTTGTATTTCAAGAAATTAAAGATGAGAATCCAACTATATATTGAAGATATATATAATATATACACATACATCACATGCATATATGAGTAGTGTTTATAAGGTAGGGTAATAGAGTGGCAGAATATGCGCATGTGACGTGGGACGACAAAGTAAGTTTTGTCTTAGGTTCTGGAATTATGGTTTTCCCGACCAATCGGTGGAGTAATAGCCAATAGGCGGTAGCTAACAATAGCACATAAATTATGCATGTTAAAAGAAGCACCGACAATATTAATCTCAATATATACATAATACATACTTACAATACGAGGTGTAGTAGTTTAATAACGAATCGAAGGAGGTAGACAAAAAATGTGTGGTTATTAGGTGTGTGTCCGGTGCCTGCCGCATAAAATGACCAAATTATCTGATAACGTATGCATGGAACCTAATTAAGCATTGTATGGGAGATTTGAAGGGTTATTAATCCAAACTTTTGAGCTTATGGGAGTTATACTTCACTCAAGAACTTTTTTCTTTTTTTTCTTTTTCAACTCAACTACTTTCTTCTAGTTAAAATGTTAAACTTTTTTGAAATAAGTCATTGTTTAGTGGTACATATTGAGTAAATTCCAACGCAAATGACACAAGGAGATAAAGCCTAAGTTGTTCACATGTACAAATCTAAAAAATAATATAAGTGGGAACGAAATTTAAATAACTTTAAAAATATCAAACAATTATAATAAGGTTCGAATACGTTATAAATTACGATACAATGTTTATGATAACATACTATATTTAATATCAAGTTTAAAGTTCCAACCAACTAAGCTCCTCAAACATTTAATAATTTGTACATAAATTTAGATTATATATATATAAGTTATTGCCCCCGCCCGCACACACACACACACCAATATATATATATATATATATATGGAAGGGATCAGGTGCGGGTGGTGCTTCCCATGCAATTGTGCGGGTGGACTCACATTAAGCATTACATTGATGCACTTTAAGTATACAACAAACGCACATTAAACACACAAACAAAATACATTCAAAATACAAACTCACGCACTTTAAGCACTACACATTCACGTACATTAAGCACAAACCTCACGCACCTTAAGCACAAGACTCACGCACATTAAGTACAAAACTCAAACACATTAATCACCCGCACAACCGCAAGGGAAGCATTCACCCTGCAGTGAAACTTTTATATACACGCATCATTACCCTTCTTCTTCTATTCGATTAGTACGCCATTCTCGTCTGCAATATAATCATGCAAAAACGAGGAAAGAAAGGGCAAACATAAAGGAGGAAGAAAGAAAAAATAAGTGGTTGTTTGCTGTCAACACAACGGACTTTGACGGTGGAATGTAGTAATACGGGGGTGGATAAATCACTCCAGGCGGAGGCGGCGGGGGCCCGAACGGATTAACGGGCGGCGGTGGGCTGTTGGGCAAGACTGGGGCGGTCGGCGGCAGCGGTGGCGGAGGTGGGGAGGGGAAGCACGTTGTGCACGCTATTCGGTGGTCGTCTTTAGCCACGGCGGCTTCACCTGAAAAAACGTGGCTGAGGCTGAGCACAAAACCCAGCAAATACAGAAGCAGTAGACGACGCAGTAGTAATCCACTACACCCACCCCCCATTCTCTTACCAGCTAGGAGGAAGCTGAGAACCCTAATTTTTTATTTTTCAAGAAATTAAAGATAAGAATCATTTCGAACTATATATTGAAGATATATGTATATATACACAGAACAGGCATGAGTATAAGGTAGAGTTGGTGGGAGAATATGCGATGCTCATTTGTCGTGTTTGGTTTTGGATATGATTTTCCCGACCAATGGTTGGACCGCGGTGGATCGGAGTAGAAGCTAACAATAGCGCAGAAATTATATATGCATGTTAAAAGAAGCACCCACAATATTACTGTCAATACATAATACATACATACGATACGAGGTATAGTTCGAAGGAGGTAGCAAGATAAAAATGTGTGGTTGTTAGGTGTGCGTGCAGCGTATGACCAAATTATCTGATAAGATATGCATATATGGAACCTAAGCAGCGTATGGGAGATTTGAAGGGTTAATCTAAACTTTTGAGCTTATAATACAAGAGTTATACTTCATTCATTATTTTTTTAAAAAAAAATTAATTCAATTACTTTTAAAATTTTCAGATGAAATGTTTTTTTTTTTTTTTTAATAAGTCATTGTTTAATGGTGTGTATTGAGTAACTTTCAACCCAAATGACATAAGGAAATAAAATCTAGGTTGTTTATATGAATGGATCTATAAAATTATCTGAGTGGTACGAAATTTAAATAACTTTAGAAATATCAACGACAAAATATCAAATCATAATAAAGTTTGAATGCATTATAAATTAGCATATAGTGTTTATGATAATATAGTATATTCAATATCAAGCTAGCTAGTTTAAAATTTCAACCAACTAAGCTGCTCAAATTTAGATTATATATATAAATTATTGTTATACATATGTGTAAGGGGGTGGGGAAGAGTAGTTATGCTGTCCTTATTGCTTCCATTATAGATAAGCTTCTAATTGTCTATAGTTGATTGATTCAAACTAAAAATATAAGCTCGGAATTTAGAATCTTATGAAAAAATGTGAAGGAGTATTTTAATTGTTACCGCAGAGTATTTCAAAAGTTCATGGTATGGCACTACTTGTGAATTGTGTGCCCGCTTTAATGGGCAGCACGTAAGAGCTAATTAATATAATCCCAGCGCTAGATGTCATAGTATAGGCTCGCTGAATGTTACGTTGTACGCTTGTGATGGATTACTGGAGGAGGAGAAGAGGTTACGACAGGATAAACACATCAAATACTAGGAGGAAGAACGCCGCCGCGGGGGCGGCGGCAATAGATACAGCTGGAGCCAAAAGCGGCGCCCGGAAGAATCAGCGCCGGCGGTTCTTCAAGTTTGCACGCTGCAAGAAGGCGAAGCTCCGGTTGATCTCGCCCAACAAGTTGCTCCCAACCCTACGAGATGCCTACGTCAACATGATGCTGCGGATCGCTAATTACTCCAGGGTGGGCGGCGCCGCCGCGACTTCCTTCGGAAACCGCCCTCTCAAGGAGTACGACAACAGGATGCTCCTCCACATCTACACCTCCTCCGTTCCTTCTCCTTGAATATAATTCACGAATTACATTGAAGAAGATCATATCAGATGCATTAATTTTTTTTTTTTTTTTCAAATACTAGTAATTCTTTACAATATTGAGTTAATACCAAAATCGTCCTGACTATAGTGATTTTTCTCAATTTTTTTCTTCAAATACTCATAATTCTTTACAATATTGAGTTAATACCCAAAATCGTCCTCCACTATAGTGGTTTTTCTCAATTTCGTCCTAAACGACTTTGGTGACCTAATATCGTCCCAGACTTTTGTGTTTCGCTCAATTTAGTCCCAGACTTTTGTGTTTTTGCTCAATTTAGTCCCTCATTTGTTATTCTGTCCATTAGGTGTTAAATAAATAGACAATTCAGTAATTTTAATATTGGCATCTCTTTACTCATAGACATGTGAACTGCGAAATCCTTTTTTTTTTTGTACGAATTACTCTCAGAATTACTCCTAAAACTGCGAATATAAAATTTGATTTGTAGGTCCGGGAATAATTCTGGGTGTAATTCATACAACAAAGAGGAATTTCGCACTTCACAAGTTGAAAGTAAAGAGAGATCAATATTGACGTTACTGAATTGTCCCTTTAATTAACCAATTTGACGGAATAACAAATGGAGGACTAAATTGAGCGAAACACAAAAGTCTGGGACAATATTAGGTCACCAAAGTCGTTTAGGACGAAATTGAAAAAAACCACTATAGTCGAGGACGATTTTGGGTATTAACTCTTACAATATTTGTTCTATATTCTTTAAAATAGTTTTAATCAAAAAAAATTAATCCTCATAATCAAAATTCAAATTTATGATCATTTATTTAAAATAGTAACCGAAATACCATCATATAGTCCCTATAAAATGTATTGTAATTAAAATTTGAAAACAACACCACATTCAATTTTAGCCCAACACATAAAACTATACAAAGACAATAATACCCAAAGTTGACACTTGTTACCTTATTATTATTTCAACGCAGATCATCAGCTTAATCATTAACAACACGTGTCTCAATATTAGCACACCAAATCAGCAGGGCAGGGCAACGTCAGCAAAGTGGAGTACGTAATTCAAACTATTAAAAAAAAAAAAAAAATTTATCCTGAAATTATATATACAGGTTCTTTTATAGCATTACGTAATTGGGAATAATGCATATGATGATATGGATAATGGTTATACGTGACAAGTGTACTGCAACCAAGGACTCGGGGACAGGAGGTGCAGTGAACACTGAACAGCTGCCATTTGCATTTGCATTTCCTACCTACAGTCAACCCTACTTATTACCATTTTTATTACCTTCACATTAAAGCAGTACGTTTTATTTCTGAGTATTTTACGGAACGACGTCAACCACATGACTTAAAGTCATACACTAAATTTCTCTCGACTTCTTGAGAACAAAATAATTCATTTAAAGAGATTATATGTATTCTTAAACAACTTTTAAAATGTTACGGAGTATTTTGTTTGTGTATATAAATATGAAAGAAAAAGTCACATGCTTTACTACGTAGTACGTAGGGTTGGAAAAGGAAAACTGGGAATAGCCAATTTTACTGGAGATTGGATACTCCCTATAAATAAACAGAAGCATAGGTGAAGTGGACCCCACCCGCTAATATATCCGTTCTTCCGCTCTTTCTTCCCTTATACTCGTGTCACTTTGCTTTTCCTTCCCCTATCAACACACAGAAATAGTCGACGGAGGGAGAACAAATGAAGAAGAAGATGATGACGACGACCGCACTACACGGCAGTTGCGCTTTCCGGTTCCTCGCTTCGTTTCTGCTCACGGTATTGGTTCATTGAAGGAAACACAAAAAAAGTAAAAACACATTTATTGTCCTCATTTCCTGCCAAAATTAAGTTTTGATTTTTGGCAGGTTTTATTGCTTTCCCATTTTGTATCGCTCAGACCTTAAAGGAACCATAGCGAGCGTTGTTCCTCTTTTTTGTTGTTTATTCTTCAGGCCGTCTGGAGTTGAAATTGAAGTGGAAAAAAGGTTTTGGGTGATAAGAAAAGAAAAGAAAAGAAAATAATGGTGTGGGTTATGAGATTTTTTTCATGGTTTGTCTCCGCTGCAATTGTGACCACTGTTCTCTCCCCGTCGCTGCAATCATTCCCTCCCGCCGAAGCTATAAGATCCTCTAACGTCAATTCCTACCTTCAATTTCCTTCCGGCGCTTCCCTCAATCGCTTCTCCTTCCGCAAAGCTCCCCTGTTTCGCAATGCCGGCGAGTGCAGTTCCGCATTAGGGGAAAGCGGCGTCTGTCATCCCTCTCAGGGCCGGATTTTAGGTTTTTGGGGCCCTGTTCTGGTAAATAACTGAGGCCCTCCAAAATCATAATTTTTAATATGCAAGTTTCGAACCTTTAACCTCCCAGTAAAAATACAATAAATACACATTACTATCATCTCTTCATAGAACCTTTTAAGTTTAATTGAAAACTTTTAATTTTTATATCTAAACTAGCTCAGTAAATATTAAATATTGGACCTCTAAAATTTGGGGCCCCTCTAAAACTGGGGGCCCTGTGCGGTAGCCCAGCTTGCACAGCCTAAAATCCGGCCCTGATCCCTCTCTCGTTCACGTTGCGATCACTCTCGATGCGGACTACCTCCGCGGCTCAATCGCCGCCGTTCATTCCATTCTGCTGCATTCCAGGTGTCCGGAGACTGTGTTCTTTCACTTCCTGGTTTCCGACACCAATCTCCAAACCCTAGTCCGTTCTACTTTCCCGCATTTGAAGTTCAAGCTGTATTATTTCGATCCGGAACGGGTCCGGAGCTTGATCTCCACTTCCGTTCGACAAGCGCTGGAGCAGCCGCTCAACTACGCCAGGAACTACCTGGCAGATATCCTAGAGCCCTGCGTTCGCAGAGTTATTTACTTAGATTCCGATCTCATTGTGGTAGACGATATTTTGAAGCTATGGAGCTCTAGCCTGGGGACGAAGACAATCGGAGCTCCGGAGTACTGCCACGCCAACTTCACCAACTACTTCACTCCAAATTTCTGGTCGAAGAAGAGATTTTCCGGCACGTTCGCCGGACGGAATCCGTGCTACTTCAACACCGGAGTGATGGTGATAGATCTAGGAAAATGGAGGCAGTCCGGGTACACAAAGCGGATCGAGAGGTGGATGGAGATCCAGAAGATGAAGCGGATATACGAGCTGGGGTCACTACCACCATTCCTGCTAGTATTCGCGGGAGTGGTGGCCCCCATTGATCACAGATGGAACCAGCATGGCTTGGGCGGCGATAACGTCAGAGGAAGCTGCCGTGACCTCCACCCGGGTCCAGTGAGCCTCCTCCACTGGAGCGGCAGCGGGAAGCCATGGCTGCGCCTGGACTCGGAGAACCCATGCCCGCTTGACTCTGTATGGGCACCCTATGACCTTTACGGACATTTTACGTAACCGTGACATCTGTATTGTATTTTTGTATAATCTCTCCGTACCGGTCTTATTTACCTTAATTATTACTAATATTAATTTTTGGTTAATTATGATATGGTCTTATCTTATTTGTACTCTATTCCATTATTCTGCAGCTTCAAATAAATTTAAAAATATATAAAAAGAAAAAGAGATAATACTTCAAATAATTGTTGTGTTGTCAGCTAACTACTATGTGTTTGGTCGGCGTGTTTCTTTCTTAATCATTTTATTCATTTCTTAAATATATCCTTAACTAATAAATGGCAAGAAATCCAGCTGCTTTGTTTAAACATCATTTTGTGTTATGGTTGTTCACCCAAAAAAATATAAATAATTACTACTACTTAGATTGTCGTCGTGTGTATTTGGGTGTCAACACGGAAAACGACAGCATTGTTTAATGTGGTAGTAGTTGTTCTCCAGTACTGAGTAGTGGTAGGCCATATTTGTAGTTAAGGACTTTAGGATATATTGAATCTGATTTTGATGTTCCCACGAATGTAAATATTATTAAACATATGCAAATGCCAAGGAATGATGGGTATAGAATATTGAAAGGAGTTCTATACTCCCAAATCTTACTCAGTTTACTTCATGATGTGGCGGACTCTGATAAACTATTTTTTTTTTTTCATGTGGGTCTAAATACAAGTGTCTACATCAAAATTTTGTGTACAAAAATAAAAGTTGAGAGTATAAAGTGGCAGTACACATAGTATTTTCGTATTGAAAAGGGGCAGGGTTATGACGTCAATCAAGAAACACATTTTTGGTTGTCCACGGGCTTCTTTTGACAACAAAAAATGGATGGCGGATGTGGTTTGGTGGTAGTGGCGGATGTCTTGTGAACATTACCGCCACCCCACTTGCCCACTTTTTTACTTGTTTAAACATTAAAGTTGCACTGTTATACGTCATGGCCATTTAAAATTCATCAATCATCTTTACACACAATCAAAATTTTTTTTTTTGGGTACCTTGAAAGCTCTGGTTTTTGTAGCTGCTGATGATGGATGAATTGAGAATGAAGATGAAGTTTGATCAAATACAACTCCACCTTTTCCCTTTTCCTGCAGTTAATGCAAGCAGAGTTCAGGAAACTTCACTTTTTGTTGTAGATGTGCTAAATAGTAAATACACAACTTAAAGTACAACTATAAATGGTACCTGAAATCAAGAAACTTCAATGCACAGGCCAACAGATGAGATGCAAACTCCGCCTTGTATGTTGTACTAGTTTATCACAGAACAGGCAACACTTACCCACTTTATCTTGGAGGTGCTGAGGGGTTATAATATACCAAAACCAGTGTTGCAAAAATCGCGCATAGGCGCTAGGCGGTCGGCCTCCTAGGCGGTCCCCAGGCGCCTAGCGATTTTTTCAACATTGACCAAAACAGACTAGAAGAACTACTTTCGCAACTGAAATACAGGATGTAATATCAAGCAAGATAAAGGGGGATAATCGAGGCACTCTACCTCAACGAGGAACACTTCTTGAGAAGGAACTAGCATTTATAGAAGCAGTTGCCTATCATATTTTGATGCATCAGCTCCAACCCAAATTAAGCATCTTCTCTGATGTATATCCATCCCACCATTTTGTCCCACTGCATGGTGGTGATGCCTGCAAACATGGTATGGTCCAGGTAAACTTTGCCCCACAATTTATGGGCACCCTACACCAATTGAAGCTGACAAAAGTCACAAGTAAGTGGAGTCAGATCACAGATTAAGCTAAAAAAGTCCTGCAACTCCTTTCTTGCCCTGCTCTGTTTTTAGCCAGGCAATTTTAGCACATAGTACTCCTTTCTTTCTGTGCTCTTGTCACATCATCTGGAGCCAAAAACCCAAAATAAAACCTTTTCTTTCCATGGTATTACACTTGAAAGAATCTATAAAATCTACCATTTTGAACTAAACAAATTACTAAATTCAAGAAATTAATTTTTTAAAAAAATGGAGTGAAGAAACTATGATCTATCATTTAAAATAATGTCAACACCTTCATGTCCTATAATATCTAAAAGTTTGAGGTACAACTAACAATGTCGATTTATCTTTATTGCTGTTGTGGACGAAGCTTCCTTATTAACCACTTCTTTCGGAGCTTAATGTCTAGTGCCAAAAATGTCTTTGCTCTCTTCTCATCCTCTAGAAAATCGCATGCATCCAACACAAGGTCTTCATCCATGTCAGGTAGGGCCTGGATTGCCTTGATCACATGTTCTATGGAAACGCTATTTGAGCCTTCATCTTCTTTTCTCTTACCTACCAAAGATGAAACCATGCTTGCCATCTCGCGAAGAGCATATGCAATGCCATCATCTTTACTACGAGCTTTCTTGGAGCGTTCAGAACCTGAAGGGTTGTCTAATTGATGCTTACCCCTTTTATCAGTTGCATTGAAACCCATATGCAAAGAATCCTCTTTGCTAATTCGGTCATCACTGAAAACCATAGCACGTGGAGATTCCAAACTCTTGAGCAACACACCAAAGTTATTTTCATAAGCTTCATCTTGCTGGTTGGTGTTATGTGCAGAAAACCCAT
The DNA here is from genome assembly GCF_001879475.1 of Ipomoea nil. Classification (NCBI taxonomy): domain Eukaryota; kingdom Viridiplantae; phylum Streptophyta; class Magnoliopsida; order Solanales; family Convolvulaceae; genus Ipomoea; species Ipomoea nil. The sequence goes on along the minus strand of NW_017618047.1, from coordinate 1,022,621 downwards.
CTTTTCCATCACTACTTACCTCACCGCATATGACGCACAGATCTTTATAGAACGGTACAGGTCTCGTCATGTATTGCCTTGCAGTGGTATTAATCTGCATATATAAGTAAGCTGGTAATTTTCATAGCATGCACACCAATTATGTAACTGAATAAATACATCAATCCTGCACCAATATCACATCCTAAGCACCATCCATTATAATAGTTTGAGTTCTAGTCTACAAGCATTGAGGAGTTCACAAACGATTGGAACTTCAGAAAGCAATGTAAAACATAGGAAAAATAAATAAATAAAATGAGGTAGAGAAACATAGGAAGTAAAGCTTGATGTAATAACACTAAAAAAGGCAGTGACACTCGTCAAAAAAGAAGAAAAAGAAAAACTACAAGGGGATGGAGAGCACACCTTGATATAATCTTGCCAGACACGATCATCAGCAGTCACCATTTGGCGTGCATCATCCCAAACAAAGCCATCCATTTTCAGAAGATTGTTTATAAGACAATACTGTCTTCTCATAGATTTGTATCGATTTTTCAATATATCAATTTCATAGTTGAAGCCAAATTTAGCATTAAAAGAAGTAAGCATCTCCATCCATGCTTCTCTTCGGAATAGACCATCAACCCAATTCCCTTTGTTCACCTGATCTAGCATGAGATGAATAAAGTACAAATCCATCTGTGGCTCCCAGCATGTCCTTGTACGAGTAGCTGCAGCAGAACTGTTATCAGACAGAGGATAAGACGTATCATCAACAAGCCCTGTTGTAACAGAGAGTCCATAATCTTCTACGAGTGCAATGTCATGAAGAGTTTCCATGGCATTATCACCAACATTAATTGGTGAAATAAGAATCGGTTCTTCTGCTTTCACTAACTCGGATTTCGAGTTTTCACCTTCTGACATACTACCAGAGTCAGATTGAGGCTCACTGTCTTTAGAGAATGCACTATGACAAGCAATAGTAACTTTCTTTTCAGGACTTGCATGTTTATATATCTCACACAGATCACGAAAATATGGGATGGATTTTATTCTGAAGGATCGCGATTTTGGATGAACCTGCAAATATAAACTAGTAAGACTATGGACACAAGCACATACAGGCTATATCAGCATAGAATATTAAAAAAATTTAACCTTTATGTATTCATCCCAGATTTTATTATCAGCCGTTACCATTTTCCGTGTTTCGTCCCAGCTAAACCCTTCCTGATCAAGAAGAAGCTGTACAGACCTGTAAAGATTTCTAAGCGTCTTGTGCCGATTCTTAAAAATATCTATGTCATGCTGAAACTTGAACTTATCATTAAACAAACAAGCCATGTGCTTCCATGCTTGCTTGCTAAACATATGATCATCATCGTTGTTCCATTTTCCAACTTGTTCCAACATAAGGTCAATAAAGTATCTATCCATTTCAGGAGTCCAAATTGTTCTTAACCGATCACTCCCAGCGCCAGCTCTAATTCCCATTCCCATTCCCAAATCAATACGCTCATATTTCATATGCGAATTCAACACTTAGCCTTGCCCCCCTGTATGAATTCATGGAAACCGTGGGGAGAGGGAATCAGCATAAGCACAGATAAACACTGAGAATAGAGCGGATACAATTTAATATGAGAATGGAAGAAGCGGGAATTGGAAGACGCACCTGTTTGCTGCTGGGTGTAGCAGATTATCAATCTGAGGCAGAATTCGGAACTTCAAACTTGGGAATAAGGTTTTCCAGGATAAGCTTGTCGACATTGGGAATGGGATTCCACGATAACCTGGACACTGTAGCTGTACCTACTCCATCCCTTATTCGCCCTTTGGTAGCCCAATGGAATGAGCCACGATGTGGCCCATTTCGTTTGGGTTCCGCTCTTTTAATAACCAAACGTGGATTTGGAGTTAAAGTATTCCAGAGTTAGGGTTTTTTTTTTTTTTTTTTTTTTTTTTAAGAATAGCATAAATTTCATTAATTCAATGGAAAATTATAATTTATGTCATTCATAATATATCAATTATCAATGTTACCTTGAATTATTAGTGGTGTAAATGTTGTCCTTCAATTATCAAAACGATACATATATTACCCCTCCCCTAACGGACCTGTGGTTAGCCATTATATTGCACTGTTAAGTAAGGGTAAAATAGCAATTGTTTAACATCAAGAATGATAAGTTAAGAGGTAAATTGTGAATTGTTCAATCAGTGTTCAGTTTCTATTATTGTTTTAATAATTTTTTGGATTTTGAGTCACCCAGTGACTAGAGCTGTCAAAACAGACTTAGCCCGTCGAATTAACACGTTCTTAAATTTTATGACCTGTATTTTGACGAACTTTTAACTCGTGCCAGTATTTTGACCGGCTTTTTAGGGCAAATTATGCTCTGGACCCGTGTCCACATTGAATTGTGGACACGGGCCCAAAACGACGTCGTTTTTAAAAAAAAAACGCGTCATTTAGTTAAAAAAAAAAAATTTCGCGCGTGTTTTGCCGTTAACGGCGTTATTTTTATTTTTTTTTTTTGATTATGAATGTACAGTTATGCCGTTATGAATGTACAGTTATGCCGTTATGAATGTACAGTTATGCAATTATGAAATTATGAACACAGAGCTCTAACATTATGAACTTACAATTATGAACATATATAGTGATAAAATTATGACCATGGAGCTTTAAAATTGTGAATATAGAGCTTCGAAGATTATGAATGTACAGTTATAGAGTTATGAATCTACAGTTATGGAGTTATGAATCTACAGTTATGAGATTATGAATCTACAGTTATGGAATTATGAATGTACAGTTATTGATCGAATTATGAACAAAGAGCTCTAACATTATGAACTTACAATTATGAACATATAGTGATAAAATTATGAACATAGAGCTCTAAAATTGTGAACATAGAGCTTCGAAAATTATGAATATACAATTATGGAGTTATGAATGTACAGTTATGAAGTTATGAATGTACAGTTATAGAGTTATGAATGTACAGTTATAGAGTTATGAACGTACAGTTATAGAGTTATGAATGTATAGTTATTAACATATAGTAATAAAATTATGAACATATACTTCTATAACAAAGTGATCTGAAATAAATAAATAAATAAATAAATAAAAAAGATAACAGTGCCTAACGGCACTGTTACCCGTGTCCAGCAAGCATGCTGGACACGGGTCCAAGGCATAACGATTGGCTTTTTAGCCCGCCCTGTCAAAATGGCGGGGCAGGCTTGATGGGCCAAAGGGGGTCTACCAAGCCGGCTAATATGTATACATTATTAGTATTAATTAATATATATACATCATTTTATATAAAACTATATATATAAATATATGTTAATTTATTTATTAGTATTGAAAAATTGTATTAGTAAGTAGTACATTGTATACATTATTTGTTATTGGCTCATAGATTCACATATTATGTATTTGATTATTTATTAGGGCTTATTATTATATTAGTTATTAGTTATTATTATGTTCAACAAATTACAAATGCATTAATATATGTTTAAACTATTCAAATTATTTTAGTATACACTTAGAGTGTGTTTGGTTCGCACATATGAATCGGAATCAGAATGGGTATTAAATACTTGGTAATGGTAATGGGTTTTGGTGAAAGTATTTAACATGTTTGGTAGTAGGGTGGAATGGTAATGGTTACTAATAGTAGTGTTTGAGAATGAATAAGGGAATGAAACCCTTATTTTATTTGGGTATCAATTTTTCAATTGATGGGGTATTCGAAACCCATAGTAGTGTTCTAAAAACCTATCAACCAAACAACAATAATCACTTTCATACACATTCCTATGGACAAAACCCACCAACCAAACACACTCTTATTAACTTTTTCATATTAATTTTTATTTATATTTAAAACCTTTAAAATTTGGCAAATCCCACCAAGGCCCGCAAACTTAAGACACGGCGAGACAAACTAGCCTATTTTAGGCACGTATTTTGACGAGCTTTTAAGCCCGTCCCTGCCATATGGCAGGCTTTGGTGGGCCTATCCCGCCAGTCCATTTCAACAATTTTATGAGTGATCCCATATTTTCTATAGGAATCAAACTATCACCCTACTACTAGAGCAAGACTTTCAAAATTAGCTCCTTTTCACGAAGATTGAGCTCCAATTCTAAATAAATTATTTATGTGAAAATCATCAATCACAACTCAAAAGCACATTTTAAGTAAAATTCATTACAAGTCATAAAGAGATACCAATACAAGTCATCCCTAACCAACTAACTCACTCAAACCAAGAATGTTCCATTCAACCCACCTGAAGGTATAGTAAAGATTTAGTACTCATATTCCGCTAATTTAACATTTTTACAAGAAAGAAGGAAATTAGTAAATCAAATTACTAACCTTAAAAAAAAAATAAAACTACACCCTAATAGTTTAGAACAATTAGTAAACAAACTGTTTATACAACTATAAGTCAGAAGATCACTTCTTAGCCGAATCCAGATTAGGATACAACAACAATAAAACTACCAACTCAAAATTGGCTAATCGTCTGTTTTCAGCATCATATCATTCAATGTAGGCTTGACTCAGCCTTAATAGGGGAAATCAGAATCCGGATACAATGTAAACCTCATGCTACAAAGATACAAACATCAAAGAGTCGGAAGATTTCCACCTGACTTTTATCTAACAAGGTTTTCGGTCAGAAACACTTGTCACAACACTATAACTAGTAAGTACTTCGATCAGTTTGTGATGCTGCTATATGAGTTACAGATTGTTCAAAATTTTAATCATGGTCATGGTAATTCCCATGAATTACTGCCACTAAGTTGGCAATCCTATCACCATACAGATATTGCCCTCCACTGACGAGTTCACAACAACATAGTCAAGAGATCATGTACCAACTGAATATAGTTGATACATTATGTGGCTTCTTGACAATCCTGGTAAATTTAGATCTGCCACACCTTGAAACAGTATAAAGTGCAACTCCAGCACATATACTTGGCATAGCTTAACAGCTGCTGAAGTTCCATGAGTATTTTTAAACCAGAGAAGGCTTAAAGAAAATAGCATTTTAACCAACTCATTAGGTAGGACTTTGTTGGAGAATCGACATCTGAATGTCTCCCATAAGGAATAAAAACTTTGGCACATTGATGAACATCCAGCCCCCATCATCTCCATTGAGAATAATGAGAGAGAAAAAATTGGTAATCAGGGAGGAAAACTTTTAGACTCCGAAGCCAATCGTCTGCAGCTAGCAAGAGAGAGTTTTCTTGCTTGGATTCACGAGGTCCAAATGGACTCACAAGTGAGCCCTTCAATTTGTATGAAGCAAGGCCAAAGACAGGTAAAGAAATCTTTGAGGCAGCATGAATCATACCATGTACACTCCTACCATTTGCACCATGAAACTGTGGCTGAACAGAACCTGACACTGAGATGACAAAATGATTATAAAACATAAACACCACATAGAGAAATGTGGGCAAACATAGAAAAGAGCATACATGCAGATACAGGGATAAAGAGGAGAGAGGTACCTCTAGATTGTGTGGACAAGAAATGAAATGTTAAAAAAGATGCATCCAGATCCCGTAGTGTGTGGCCTATGGGTATTCTATATATCGGATACCTGCAACAAATTTGTTGTAAGGTAAATTCCTCTAAAATCTCAAGTGTCCTCCTTTTGCATGAACTAAAACATACCAAGCAACAGATATCCAACTCGAGGGCATCAAATCACAACTCCTGCACTTCTTCAATTCTGGATATTGAGATGCTAGGTCCATTATCTGTAGGTGAAGGAGATTGAAAACTTCTCAGGATGCAGAAGTGGAAACTGTGTTTCATTTTGATCAAATTAAACTCTAACTATTGTTTTACCTTGTCAGTCAATGGCCTGCGATTATATGGTTGTTCTTGTTCCAAATATTCAAACAAGAGTGCTCCAGGGGATTTATTTATTTCAACTTCATCAGCAGACAAGTTCAATGCAGATTTGTCTCTCAACGAAATTCTGTTTAGTTGTTGGGCATTAGCATTTAAATGGTTTTGCTGGTTCCATTTTAAGTCAGCAGATTTAGATTGCCTATCTGCTTCACAATCACTGCTGCCACCACAACTAGACTCCCTTGATGACTCAACATCACTCTCCTCATTCGATCTCCTGGTAGAAATGAAATTGTCAAATGAAACAAAGTGCATAATTTTCAACCACTTGCTGTGTAAGAATTTGGTACATCCACAATGCAATCATTTCCTGTTTCTTAAGGGGAAAGATAATTTGTAGTTAATAACTTAATATGGCATTGGTTCTCCATTTTGGATAATATGAGAACTTAAAATTTAAGTAACCTTCCTCTCCAACCAAGCTACACTATCTCTTCGCAACAGGCCCAAAATTACTAAAGGAATATTGCTCACCAATTCATCTTTTCAAGTTGCATCAAGTGCCAAGATCTTCTAGCCACTTGAGTAACACAGATGGGTTCCTAAAGTTGAGAAGATAATCCTTCGTTTCACTGAAGTGTATCAGGCACTGCTCCAAGTCTACAACTTTGTTAGTATAGCAGTAAACTTACGCACTTATAATGTGCAGGAAGAAGCACTCATTTCGCATCTGGTTGTTGATGATCATTTATAACTGACCATTTATAGAGAGGTTAGATAAGTGATGATGTAACTCATAAAATCAAAGTAACTATGGCTAAATTAGTGGTTTAGGATTATCATCAACCAATATCTGCTCTAAGGTTAAAAGAAGGAAAATGCAGAGTAAGACTACGAACCCACTACACAATCAGATCAGTCAAATGAAGGGCAGTTGAGAGATAACTATTATTAAGACGTGTATATATGAAATAGGAAACTGCGAAGGTTACATCAAGTTCCAATTGAATAGAATCTTTCATGTGACTTTTTGCATACCATCTTAGTTGCATCACCATTGGACTCAAAAATAAGTAATGATGAAAATTAAAGAGCAAATTAAATTGCAGATATAAATGAAAATCAATAAAGACCTATGATAATTCTATGTGACTAAACATGTGATATAATGAAACGTTGTGAACCTTGACTGAAGGGCAATAATCATGAGAAAAAAGCATTGCAATAACGATCAAGAGACAAAGAAGTTATTAACATAAAAAAGAACAAAAACATATATATAATTAAAAGAACGGTCTAAGTCAAATAAGCTGAAGACCCAAAACTACAAGAGAAATTGATCATATTTACACTCACCTAAGCCGAGATGATGACTTCAATGGGTCTATGTACAATTGTATGCCAGACAAGAAAGGAACATAATACTGAATAATTTGGTCTTTTTCATTCAACAACAGTGGCACGCCTACTCCATACACACTCCACTCTTGAAAAGATTCCCAAAGATCCTCAAGGCAAAAAAACGCATTTGCACCTGCTTCACGAGTCCTTTGTCCTCTTACATTTACCTGTTCACTCGAAATGACACCATATCAAAACCATGTTGCCAGCATGACTTAGTGCATCGCTATAAGAATTCATTCTTGTAATTATATTTCAAGCCATACCAAGTAGAAGCATTTGCAAATTTAACAACATATTAGTCATGAAATTCAAACAGCACTCAATTCTAAAGAAACACAGTGCAGTACGAGGAACTTATAATAAAGTAGCCGCCTTTTTTGTAATGAATAAAGAATAATTGAGCAACACAGTAACACATATATATATATATATATATATATATATATATATATATATATATATATATATATGCTGAACAAATGAGAATGGATTCCATTTTCTTCAATTATGAACAAATGTGTGACGGAGCAACTACACGAGGAGGCAGGCACATTACTCCAACAGCAAACACGCACACAGAAGTATTTATACCTTAGAGAAGTGCTGAGCTGGCACGAAGGGAGTAACCGATTCCATCAAACGATCCAAGTTGGTGACATTCTTCGGCGGCGCCGAAGCAGACGAGCAGACAGATTGTGGTTTAGACAATGCGGTGGCTGAATCGTGGGAATCAGTCCGGCTCCCCACTTCAGAAGCGGCAGCCTCCGCCTTCGGCGCCTTCTGCAGTTGCTGGTGGTGCCGCCGCATCGGTGGCGGGTTGTAGAATCGGTCTCCTCTGTGGCTCCGCGACACGGCGAAGCCTCCCGAATTAGTCATTTATGCGTGCGTGGTTGTGTGCAGAAAGTGACAGAATTCAGTAAGAGTGAAGTGGATAGATTGAAACTTGAAAGGTTGAAGTAAATATGGAGCTTCAGGGTTAGGGTTTTGGAGGTTTTTCAGAGTCGTCGGAGGATGGAGGCTTGTCCGAATAACTTCTTTGTTTTGTGTTTATGGCAGATTGGCAGCTTAAAATAAAAATAAAAATAAAAATAAAAAATGAAAAAGAAAGAGCAGCCGGGAAGGAGAAAAGGCAGGACTTTGGAGGAGAAAAAGGGAATTGTTTTTCTTTCATGTGTCATTTTTTTCAACTTTGGTACGCCTGTGTTGCGGTGTTGCCCCTTCCACTGACCAAATTGTGAATGTGCCTTTGTACTTTTGGATAATTCATTTAAACCCCCAACCAATATTTTTGTTGGGTTGGCCTTGTGTTCATTACATGGACCTCTGAGATTCATAAGCTCATTGGACCCAACACATAATTGCCAATATGCTTGTAGAATTGCAGGCCTGATTTTTGGAGTGGATCCTTCAATCCTTGGGTTAACTGTACTAGTAGTATCGATACTGATATTTTTCAATCGTTATGCTGTGCATCCGTATGCACCATGCATGGTGCATACGGATGCCAAAACGACGTCATTTTATTAAAAATTGCGCGTCTCTACTTTAAAAAAAATTCAGGTTCGATTCCCAGCAACAACATTATATTGTTCATTCATTCTGGAATTTTAGTTCATAGATTATGGAATTATAGTTCATTGATTATGGAATTATAGTTCATCGATTATGGAATTGTAGTTCATCGATTCTGAAATTTTAGTTTATAGATTATGGAATTTTAGTTCATTCATTCTGGAATTTTTAGTTCATAGATTAGATTATGGAATTATAGTTCATCGATTATGAAATTATAGTTCATCGATTATGAAATTTTAGTTCATATGTTGTTGTTGGGAATCGAACCTGATTTTTTTTTAAGAGGAGACGCGCGTTTTATTAAAACGACGTCGTTTTTGCATCCGTATGCACCATGCATGGTGCATACGGATGCACAGCATAATTTGCCGATATTTTTGAAAATAATGATAATAGTTATGTTGCAGCCTATTAAATGATTTGAAGCAAATTATTGTATGGATCACGATTCAATTTTTTTTTTTTTTTTTTTTTTGTGCGCGTTCAAAATGATATTGTTCTGATCTTAACAAAAATTCTTTAGTTTACATATGTGTTAGAATAATGAACATTCTAGGATAAGATAATAAATTTTATGAATTAGAATAATGTAAGATAATGTATAATGTCCTCTTCTTGTTGACACATTAAAGTTCACAAATACTCAAAATTGGCAACAATCACAATGGTTGCTCTAATGTCACATACTCCTTGAAAGCTAACTAATAAACGAATTGGATGATTGTTATAATTAGTATTAATCAATCCAATCAATTTCTTATCTCTATGGCCGGCCGGCCGTTTAGTAAAGTAATGATTTTGTCAAAAAAAGGCAAAGTGACCAATTATGCAATCCAAACACTTGGGTTACGTTGCTAGCTTCAATTCGTCAACGCAATATAATGCACACTTGTGGATAAAAGATGCGCCATTGTCAAATATCAAAGCGATCATTCCAAAGAACCCTTGGAAGATAATTATAATGCAGACCCCCCATGCATGAGGAGATTAGAGCATAGCCAAACGATCAGTAACTCTATAGTCTCTATTCAATTTACTATATACACATAAATAATTATAAGGGCTTGTTTAATCTACCTTGGAAATGCTTTAATAAAACTTTTCGTCAATTTCACTACTTTTCATCTTTCAATCATCTATGAAGTGACAACTTTTATCCAACTCGAATATATTACAAAGATGATGACATGCTTAATTGAGATACCAAAATATATTATTCAAAAAAAGGGAAAAAAATAGTAACGAATGTTATGTTTGTGGAAAACAAGGTCACCGTGCTGCACAATGCTATCACAGGAAAGGGTCCACAAGTCAAACTGGTCAGAAGCCAAACAATGAAGGGCCAAACAACCAGGCTCACTTGCTAGAGAACACAGACATGGTAGCAGCTGTGATAACCGAGGTAAACATGGTGGGTGATCCAGATAAATGGGTCGTGGACACCGGAGCTTCTCGCCGCTTCTGCAACAACAATGACCTGTTTAAAGTGCTTGAGCTAAACACTGGAGAAGAACAAGTGTTCATGGGCAACTCCAGCATCTCTAAGGTAAGTGGTAGAGGAAAAATAGAGTTAACACTTTATTCTGGGAAAATTCTATTGTTGCAAAATGTGCTTTTTGCCCCCTCCCTTCGTAGAAACCTGATTTTCGGATGCCTACTTAATAAGGCTATAATAAAAATGGTTTTTGAGTCTGACCGACTGGTTCTGACTCACTGTGAGAAATATTTGGGAAAAGGGATATCTGCAGGGAGGCCTTTTTGTGTTAGATGCTTATGTAGCTAGAAAACAAAATGTTGTAGATGGTTCCACTTCAACTGCTTGTGTTTTCACTCCAAACAATGCTAATAATAAAGCTTTCTCTTCTGCTTACATTGTTGTTTCAATAAATCTCTGGCATGATAGATTAGGGCATGTTGGTACAAACTACAAAGTGCTTAAATAGACTAAAAAGCATGAATATTTTGCCAAACTTGTCTAGTGATGCATGCACACAATGTGAAACTTGCGCTGAAGCTAAGTATGCTAGAAATTCCTTTCCTACCGTGAATAGTCGAATTACATATGTTTTAGAACTTATTCACACCGACTTAGCGGACTTTAAATCTACTGTAACACTAAGGTTGTTGGTTTTTCGAAACCAGATGACGCCCGGAGACATCAAAGTCTAATCTGCAAAGTGGAGTGTAACGGGGGAGATTTGTAATAGATAAAATCTGTGTCATGTGTGGAGGTAACAGGGGTGTTTGGTTAACACTGCCCTTTGCAAAAAACCAACTCATAGATGTGCAGTATTAACTTCAGGCAAAGCTTCGTTTTGTGCGTTCTAGAACTGGAAGAAGTAGTGGGTTGCAAAATGTGACCCCACCACCACACCGCGCGTGCCGAGCTGGGCGTGCGGCGACGATGTGCGCGAGATTTCCCCCTTATTCCCTCTCCATAACACTTCAAGTCTTTTAAAGCACTTGGTATATAGAAGGTGGGAAGAAGTAAATTAGCCAAGCAATGTGGGACATATGGAAAAGGACAAACTCAATGAATGCTTAATTAAATGTTCCAACAAATATATTATTTTCTTATAACTCATGGATGAAAAGGGTTATTTTCTCTTTGCAAATAAAATAAGTTTCAATAAATTAATGGCTAAATTAACAAATACTAATAAGTGGCAAATGTTAATATACAAGAGCATTGTTATGTTGTAATTACCTGCAAGCTAAGATTCCCATTATTATTAACCTAGTCACCTAGATTATATTGCTGTTTTATAATGGCATGGGTGTATGTTCAAAATGTGTATATATGCATGCTTTGTATTTAAGATAGGTAGGAATATATGTAGGATGAAGAAGCTAAGGTTAGTGAAATACTAGGCCACAGTTAGTTGTGTTATTTGACTTGTGTTATAAACATGCATGAACATTGTTTATTCATTCATTATTATAATGCAAGTGCTATGGTGGTAATCACCCCACAACAAACACGATCCTTACGTATTGCCAACCTAGTCGATCCCATCTTTATAAAGAAAACCTCAATTATATTATCCTAAACTGCATACATTGTGCTACACTGCTACAATCCAATTATTTCAATAAATACTTTGCTCCCGAAGCGGTAACTAAGTGAGAGAAGTATAATGATCGTATCAAAACATTACGAATTTGATTATTGTCAATAACTTTTCAATCAAATTCTTTGCACATAATTTTTTTTATATAATTTAATTATCTCTTCAATGACCGGTTTGCGAATTATCACATAGACAAAATGATTGCAGATTTTTCTTGTCACCCAAATTCTGTCAAGAACTTGAAAACATTCATAAAATTCAATAATATAGTGATGCACTTTATAAGATGATGTTATATCATTTGAGGCAAAAGTTTGTAATCTAAAAACATAATAAGTGTGAATGAAAGTTATACTCCTGATTTATGTCCGTTTTTTCCGTTAAGTTTTTTTTCTTTTTGTACATTATGCTATAAATGTTGTACATTAAAATATTTTGGACAAACATACCCCTACCGTTATAACTTTCGTTATCTTTTCCACTATTATTACCATGCATATGCATCCACCATATATTTTATTATCTTCTCCATTAATAATAATATATAAACATTATATATTTGAATTATATGTTAATTATTACATAAAACTAGTTTTTTACGCGCATTGCGCGATTGAGACAATGCCCAATATTTTTTTAAATAAGTATTTTAAAGTATATCAATGCAAGATTATATTGGAATTGTTCATGCATAGATAATTGAATGTTAAATTTGTGTATTTAAATAGGCAATTCTAAGTTTACAAATGCAAGATAATATAGTCAAGATTGATTATAGTTGTCAATAAAATAATTGTATAGGTATGGTTGAAACCAAATACAGGACATAAAGGGAGAGAAAATAAAAGTTAAGGCATAAATTATTAAATATTCCGTATATACTAATATTGAAGAGCTAACTACTGATTGTCAAACAAGAACATTGCGAGATAATTTCACACTTTAATTTGTTGTGTGATTTAAATACTCTTTTTGTCAATAAATCTCCCAAGTAGTTAATATGATTTACTTAATTATATTTTTTATTTTTTTATTTTTTAAAACAATTATTATTATTATTATTATTATTATTATTATTATTATTATTATTATTATTATTATTATTATTATTATTATTATTATTATTATTATTATTATTATTATTATTATATCATCATCATACCCTTAGGTCATTTTACATGTTAATCTAAACAACTAATTTTTTCAAATATCTTTTTACCAACCATTGATATAATTCGCTGGTCAAATTCGCTAATATAATCCGCTAACGCTAACCGCTAACTGCTGATTGTCAAACAAGGATATTGCGAAGTTGTTCTCACTTCAATTTGTTGTGTGATTTGAATAGTCTCTTTGTCAACAAATCCTTCAAGTAATTAATATGATTAGCTTTATTAATTATATTTTTTTAATTTTTTCATGGTATTAATAAAATACTTGGTAAATAAATAAATATATATATATATATATATATATATATATATATATATATATATATAGCATTATTTTGTATTATACCTTGATATTTAATTTTAAAAAATAGTGCACAAAAAAAGGTAATAGATAATGTGTGAATATAATCAATTGATGAATTTGAATGTAAAGAATTTTACATTGGAGAAATATAAAGACAATATAACTAATAAAATTATTTCTCTTAATTAATTTATTAATAATGAATTATTTTTTTAATAAAGACATTGTAGGGACAATGTAGCAAATATAATCAATTGATGAATTTGAATATAAAGAATTTTTATATTGGAGAAAAATAAATACAATATAACTAATGAAATTATTTCTCTTATTTAATTTATTGATAATGAATAATTTTTTTTGAATAAAGGCATTGTAGACACATAATTCTAAATTAAAAAATGATATGTATTATTTTTTGTTGTAGCTACTAAATTATTATTTTTTAATTTAATTTAATAAGAGTAAAATAGAGTACTAATTATGCCAACTTTGATTGGGATGAGGTTCGAACCTAAGACCTTTAAATTCTTATTAAAATCAATGAGTAAGTTAATGGTGAACTAACAAAAATTAACGGAAAAGATAATATTTAACGGAAAAGTTAACGGAAAATCACATTCATTAAGGATAAATTAGGAAATCTTAAGGAAAAATTAAAATCTGATCAATATATCTAAGCCATTCATTTGATTAAAAAATTTGACCGCCATTTTTTCTACCCATTATAGGCCTACTAACACTCTTGGGCTCTTATTAGTATAGTAAGTATATATATAGTAGATATAACTATCAAATTTATAAAATGATTTACATTATTATTATTATTATTTAGAATAATTTAAATATCTAAAATCTAAATAAATTTAAAATTTTAATATAATGTATTGATATTGGGCACCTATTTTTTGCGCATCGCGCATAAAAAAAATACTAGTATATATATATATATATATATATATATATATATATATATATATATATAATCATGATCAAATGATAACCAATCTTTCCATGCGAATTTGTAAACTACTTTGCATAATTTGTAATGCTTGTTGTGCAACTATTGATATATAAATGTGCTACTTGTAATGCATGATTGTGCAACTACATAAAGATTGATTATTATTTGATTATGCTCATATATATATATATATATATATATATATATATATATATATATATATATATATATATATATATAGAATAATGCTCATATATATGTGGTCATGTTGTTAGGTGTGATCGTGTGGTGAAATTTCAGAATACACCAACAATATTAACAACATGCACCAATAGTGTATGAGAAACACGCCACAATGAAATGCAAAAAAACACCAAAAATACACAACAGATCCAAAAAAAAATACACTATATAACTCACCAACCCCAATGGTATATTTTTGAACACTGTATGATGTTTTTACTCACACCTAATAGTGTGTTGTTGGTAATGCGTACCTAATTTGTGTACATTTTTTGTGGTGTATTTCCTGACGTTGATGGTGTATATCTTACTTAACTATTGATGTATTCTGAAAATCGCCACATGACCACACGGGAAGGGGTCGCCACACCTGAGTGCGACCCTATATATATATATATATATATATATATATATATATATATATATATATATATATATACAAAAATCAAAACAAAATATAGATCCATACTATAAATCTTGTGGGTGAAGTACACTAGCTCACTTCATGTACTTTTATGATTCATAATAAGTCCGCATGTTTCTTTTATCCACATGCCACTGTAAACACACACACACACACACAAAATAAAAATAAAAAAATTTGTATATATGTAATAGTTAAATAAAGTCGTTGTACAATTAAATTAATATCCAAAGTTAAAAAAAAACTATATCATTACTTTATCCAAATAAAAAGGAATACTATAGTTTCACATAAATTTGATAATTAAATTCTTCATTTATTTGTATTTGTTAAATTTTAGTCTAACAAAATATTTGTATAATATATTAAGTAATTGAAATCCTCATAAATCATAACATTCTGAATTTTGCGCATATAAATAAATTATGTGCCTATTACAATTAATTGCAAACACAATCTTAATGTCATTTTAAACTAGAGTTCACAAGACTTAATCCATGCTATATTTTCCAAATAAATATCATTCTAATATAATAATTCACAAATTACATATAATAGACAAACCATTATGGTTACTCTTAATCCACAAACCACAATGTTTGTGACATTAGAAAATTAATCATATAGGAGTTTCCATGTTTTATTAATCACAAAATTAGGGGTGGTCGTCGGTTCAATTCAGATGATACTCAAATTTTATTTCAGATATTCCCAAAAATATTGGGTGATGTTTGTGACACCTAATATCCAAACCAAGTTTAATTCGGATAAAATTATTTAGTGTTTATTTCGAGTTAGTTTGTATATACCCAATTAAATTATATTATATTGTTATCAATTTTAAGTTTTTAAAATGATTTTATTATTTTTGTCTTTATATTTTCATATACTATCAAACTAAAAATAATACAAAATACTACGGAGTAATAATTAATTATAATATTTTTTAAAATTAATATACTATTAATTATGAAATACATCCAATACTAAATATACAATTTATATTATTATATTTATAATAAAATTTCAATTAGTTTGAATTTCAAGTCAAGTATGAATAAAATGTTATATATATTTAAATATGTATCATTTTTTTTTTTTGAATGCTATTGACTCTCACCAAGAGTCAATAATACTTTCACTGAGACTCGATTTCATGACCTTTCACATGAAAAAAGTCACTACATGCCATCTGAACTCAATGTGTTTGACTATGTTTCAAAACTTAAATTATTTAAATTGATAACTATTCGAATTGACCTAAAATTTAAAATTTGATATTTCAAGTGTTATTTTGAATAATTCAAATTAGGCACACCCCTACGCAAAATCATGTGTACCTTACATAATGACTAATAAGCACCAAGTAAATAATGCATAAATTCAAAGGCCGCTCCTTCAAAATAATAATAAAATAAATAAATAAATAAATAATTCAAAGGCCGCTAGTGGACAGTCCAATCAATCAGAAACCACACTCACCAAATCAACGGACCTTTTTCAAATTTTGAATTTTGTGGTGGGACGTTTTTATTTTGAAAAAAAAAAAAAAAAAAAAAACACAGCAACAAAACGAAATGGCACTCACGACAAATATACTTATATAACTTACAAATATAAGTGAATCTCAATATTGCATTATGCATTTTTTTTTAATACAAAAAGGATAACCCGAGGTTGAGGAGCAAAAAAAAAAAAATCTTACGCCGTCTAAAAAACGAGACACGAACTCACAACTTCCAACTGGTCATTATAGATTAAAGTATCGCATCCCATGGGTAGAGAATCAAAAGCCAAACAACCTACCCTCTTGTTGACAATCAGCCTAGCAAAAAAGTCACACAACATTTTGTTCACCAAAAAAAAAAAAGGCTAACTTTGCCATTCATCTCTTTACATTGATCACGTAAAAAATCCCTCTGATTGTTGTTCCGGTTAGTTGCTGTACAGGCAAATGACCAAATCCTTGCAATCACTCTTTTAACAAATCTTACGAAGCATATAACCTAACACTAATTTCATTCTCCAAAAATAGAAATTATTAGAAGCAATCATTTCATTCCAAAAAAAACATAACTTATTAATATAATAAAAAAATATAACACTATAGTTCTAACTATGTTTAATTACACTTTACCGAAAATAGAAAACTTTAGTAAGGAAAGACTTTAATTTGATCTTAGTTACAATCATAGTTGTCACTAATGGTCAAATTCAACATTCATCATGTTTTAACAACACTTGTATATTAGAAAAAGATGTAGATCTATAATTGATGTATAACCGTTCACAATTTCTATCTCTAAATTAGGCCAGAAGTCAAGAATT
This sequence comes from Ipomoea nil, assembly GCF_001879475.1. Classification (NCBI taxonomy): domain Eukaryota; kingdom Viridiplantae; phylum Streptophyta; class Magnoliopsida; order Solanales; family Convolvulaceae; genus Ipomoea; species Ipomoea nil. The sequence goes on along the minus strand of NW_017618047.1, from coordinate 1,005,237 downwards.
TGAGAAATCTAAGTTCAAGCTAGCCATTTACAAATCATGACAGCTTAATATGTTGTCAATTTTATCATTAATTATTATTCAACATCAAACATTACTGTTTGCATTATCATTTCACTTACCAGTTATCACATGCCTCAAACCATTAAATTTTTAAAAACACTAATTTTTAAGTGACGAGAAAATTTTACAATTATTTATGAAATGTACATTAGATAAATCAAGCTCTTATATAATAACCTACGACAAAATTATATTTGTTTGGATACTAATTCTAGGTGGAAGAGTCATAATTGAAAGCCATTAGTCATCCTAAAACTTATCCCTCTTTTAAGTTAAGCAGAACTTTTTTTTAAAAAAGTTGAAAATAAATGAATAATAATCCGTATTATTCAAAAACATAAAAAAGCGGGGAAAGGCCACAGACGACCGCAATGACGCCGCGTGAATGCGAAGCGCTGGCTAACGAATTGATATTTCAAAACATAAAAACCCCGAGAGAACGGAGGCATACCGAGGCAGGAGGTTGGGAACGAGGCTCGGAAAGGATCGGGTGTGGCCAAACCGGGCAACACATACTACGGGGAGTGATATTATTCAAAAGAAGCATGCTTTGTTGTATAAAGTAGCAGAGCGCTTTTGTATCCAGGAGAAGAAGAAGAGAGAAGAGAGAGAGAGAAAGAGAGAAAGAGAGAGAGGAATCGAAGCAGGAGTGTATTATCTACTGAAGTGATGTTTAAGGAACTGTGATAAATACTTGCACCAAACTGTCTTCTTCTTTCACTATCGGATCTTCGACTTTTGTTTTGGCTTCTTCATTTCTGTGAAGGATTTTGAGGGTTTTCATGCTGGGAATTTAGCTTCTATCGCCTTCTCAAACGTTGATTTTTTTATTAAAATTTATTTTTTAAATGGCGGCCGATGGAGCATTCTCGTTCTCAGTAGCGTCCATGGTGGAGGATGTTCTTCAGCAGCATGGAAACCGATCACGTACTCTCGATTTGGACGCTCGTCGTGCTGAGGAAGCTGGTAATGTTTCTATCGCTTTGGAAAACAGTATTTCTTTTTCTCATTTCCACCGATAATTATAAGCTTCTCGCTGTAATTTGTGTAAAAAAAGTGAACCTTGATCTTAACGATCTCGGGAAGATGATTATAGAAGTATAGGAAGCATGGATTTAGTGTAATTGTAGTCAATCATGAGCCTAATTGTATGCAGCAATGAGGAGGTATGAAGCAGCAGCATGGCTAAGAAAGATGGTGGGAGTGGTGGGGGCAAAAGATTTGCCAGCAGAGCCCTCTGAGGAAGAATTTAGGCTTGGCTTAAGGAATGGAATAATTCTCTGCAATGCACTCAATAAGATTCAACATGGGGCCGTGGCCAAGGTAGATTTAATTCTTTGTTTATAATCATCACTAGTCTTCCCCCCTCCCAATTGAGGTTGAGTTGAACTTGATCTACCAAATTTTAGGTGGTTGAAAGTCCATGTGATGCTGCACTGATCCCCGATGGAGCGGCTTTGTCTGCCTATCAGTACTTTGAGAATGTGAGGAACTTTCTGGTAGCAGTGAATGAATTGGGAATTCCTAGCTTTGAGGCATCTGATATGGAGCAAGTAGGTGTACCTCCTGCAATCTGCAATATGAATGCAAAGTTGAAAAAGTTCCAGTTCTGTCTTATAGTGTAATTTCACTCTTGGGTTTGAAATTTCTGTTCAGTTTTTTAGCATTTATGAGTATGACTAAATTTGGTAATTTCTCAGGGAGGGGCGTCTTCTAGGATTGTCAATTGTGTTTTGGGTCTCAAATCCTATGGTGAATGGAAACAAACAGGTGGTACTGGTGTCTGGAAATTTGGTGGAAATGTAAAACCAACCACATCTTCGAAACAAATTGTTCGAAAAAATTCTGAACCATTTATGAACTCTCTGTCAAGGGCCATATCGATGAATGAGAAATCTTTAACTGCGTCAAGCAGTGAGGCTGAAAGTAATAGAATGGTAGGTAAGCTTTGGTTATTAGAATAAGATTAGGAATGCATTACCACACTAAACTAGGGATTTTTTGTTAAAGCATTTCTTTTTATGCAGTCTAGCTCTTCTTTGAACGTGCTTGTTCGTGGACTTCTTAAAGATAAGAAGCCTGACGAGGTTCCAAATGTAAGTCCCTAAATGCATACTGCTTTAGTTTATTTTTTGTTTGAAGGAAATATCTTCCTGAGCAGAGCTTCAAGTATATGACACTCTAGAAGTTTCCAACACACACATTGTAAAGAGAACAATTTGTTGTCTGAACTAAGTGCTTAAAAGGGTTATTGCAGGCCTCACAACACCTTCCATTTGGATCTTTAAGTAAATAGCTTAATTTTTTAATGAGTGCAATATTTTTAGTTTTGTTTGGTAGTATTTGCATTACCAGTCAAAAACAAGTAGGATATTAACTTTTTTGTCCTTGTATTAACACTTATCTCAAAAAATAAAAATAGGAGATAATTGGTTGATTAAACCTGCATAGTCTGATCGATTTACTATATGAATATTGTGCTATGTATGCCACGATTCATGCCATTTTAAAGAAGCAACTTCATCTTGATTTTTATTTTTATTTTTTCTAAAAAATGTAAAGAAAGAGAATGCAACCATCCTCTTTTTTAGAAGGTGTAAACAGGATTAGAACAAATACCTTGCCTGTCAGTTTAGTAGAAAGAGTTGTTTAACATGAACTGTTGGGTTGTAAAACATTAACCAATTTAGCAAACAGGTGAAACTTTCCTAATACCTGTATGGTGTAACCATTCACTCTGAGCTCAAACAACATTTTTTATGCTACAGCTTGTAGAGTCAATATTAAAGAAGCTTGTTGATGAGTTTGAGCATTGCATGGCAAGCCAAAGTGAAGATGTAAGTTTTTTTTTTCATCCTCTCTGTATCAGGGATGCTTGTTTATGTCTCTCCTCTTGCACAAATATGTTGTAGTACAACTTTTCCATCCTTGTATTACAACCTGTTTGGAACCTTTTCGAATCTATATGCCATGTACTCCATATTTATTATTATTATTATTACGGAGTATTATTATTATTATTATTATTATTATTATTATTATTATTATTATTATTATTATTATTATTATTATTATGCTATAATGGAGTCTGGGTAGCTGCTCAACTTCTTGAGTTGATAATCTGACATGTACTTGACATATATCCAGCAAAACAGAGTAACTGTCAATGACTCAGCTGTTTCTCTTGGTAATAAGCCAACTTCCAGACATAACTTCAGGAGCACAAAGGTAACTACTGTATTTGCAAGCCTGAGTTTAAGATAATATTTGTTCTTTATTGTGTGAAAGAATGTGTGATTTTATTCTACTTTTGAATTAAGGTGGAAGACACTAACATGTCAATGGTGAAAAAGGAGGATTTCCATAAGAACAATCATATCCTCCGTGAAGAACTTAAAAAGAGGTTCACAAATCAGCAAAACATTGTTGATCAACAGCAAAGAGATATTAAGGTGAGACATAAAAACTGGTTCGAGGTGATTGCCTTCTTTATTGAACCCCACTCCAACACACACACACCAAAAAAAACTGCAAATTTGGTGAAATTACTATTGGTTGAACTTTACCTGCAGGATCTGAAACAAACTCTGTGTACTACAAAAGCGGGCATACAGTTCATGCAGAACAAGTTTCATGAGGAAATCCAGAATATTGGTAGGTACTTAGGTAGTAAGTGTGTCTCATACCATGTAATTTGGATGCTATGTTACATTTTAAATGCCTATTTTGGGTTTCTTCCTCTCTAGGATTCCTAGAGTTGAGTCAGTTTTCCATTTAATAACATCCCTGCTTTATAGGTCAACACATTCATGGGCTAGCGCATGCAGCTTCAGGCTATCATAGAGTTCTTGAAGAAAACCGCAAGCTTTACAATCAAGTCCAGGACCTTAAAGGTACTGTTCTTGTATTCACGAAACTCTTATCACCCATGTATTTTTTTTCCCAGTATTGAAATGAAAAGTATACACTTTATCTTCAACCAGGAAGCATTAGGGTTTATTGTAGAGTAAGACCTTTCTTGCATGGACAATCCAGTCATTTGAGTATCATAGATGGCATTGAAGAAGGTGTGATTACAATTCGCACACCATCAAAGCATGGGAAAGGAAGTCGGTCCTTCAATTTCAACAAAGTATTTGGGCCATCTGCCACTCAAGGTTGGTTAGCATTTTTTAGGAGGCTTTATGATTTTAATACTATATCTATCATTAGCCAGCTGTGCATCTTATATCATATGTTTTCTTTTTTTTTTAGGGGAGGTTTTTGCAGACACACAGCCACTAATCAGATCAGTCCTTGATGGATACAATGTTTGTATTTTTGCTTATGGTCAAACAGGGTCAGGGAAAACTTATACCATGGTTAGATGTGGAAAACTTTTGCAAGTGTATTATTAGTATTATATTTTTTTTTGTCTCTGTGTGAGCCAAGAAAAATTTTCAACTTATCATCTTTTTGTTTTCAGAGTGGACCTAAAAATCTCACTGAGCAAACTCAGGGGGTAAATTACAGGGCCTTAGGTGATTTATTTCTACTGGCAGAGCAAAGAAAGGATACCTTCCACTATGATGTGTCTGTTCAGATGATGGAAATATATAATGAACAAGTTCGAGACCTCCTTGTTTCTGAGGGTCTAAACAAAAGATATCCTCCATGAAAGTTATGAAATTTGCATTTTATTAGATTTTGGTATTTGAAGATGCCTTATTTCATAGTATGAATACTGTACTGAAGATGCTCCTATTGAGAGCCACCCTTGTGCAAAAAACAGTAAATGGTATAATCACAGGCTTAGGCCTTTAAGCCTTAAGGCATGCAGTTTGCTTAAACTATGTCTTTTCTATGTTATTCCTTAATCAATTTATTACACTAGAAATCCGCAGTTGCTCTCAAGGACTTGCTGTGCCAGATGCAAGTGTGGTCCGTGTAACTTCAACTTCAGATGTTATAGACCTGATGAACTTAGGGCAAAGGAATCGTGCAGTAGGGGCAACAGCCCTCAATGACCGCAGTAGCCGGTCTCATAGGTGATGAATGGAAGACTTTCTCTACCTCTTTCAGAGTTTGTTTTAAAAATCTTTTATTGGTAATGCTAATTTTTATCAGTTTTTGCATTGTGCAGTTGCTTAACAGTTCACATACAAGGAAAAGACCTCACTACCGGAGTTATTCTCCGTGGTTGTATGCATTTGGTTGATCTCGCTGGAAGTGAGAGGGTAGATAAATCTGAAGTAACAGGAGATAGACTCAAGGAGGCACAACATATAAACAAATCTCTTTCGGCTCTTGGTGATGTGATCTCTGCCCTTGCCCAAAAGAATGCACATGTTCCTTACAGGAACAGCAAACTTACACAACTTCTCCAAGACTCCCTTGGTAAGGATATATAGACAATAGCAAATGATTAAGCTTTTCTAATAGTTTTTCCTCTGCTTATTCCTTCACTTTGGTTTGTCTTATGCTATATTAGGAGGTCAGGCCAAAACATTGATGTTTGTCCACATAAGCCCCGAACCGGATGCCTTAGGGGAAACGATTAGTACATTAAAATTTGCAGAGCGAGTTGCGACAGTGGAACTTGGTGCTGCAAGAGTAAACAAGGATTCTGCAGATGTGAAAGAGCTTAAAGAACAGGTAATAGATTTTCTTCATTCTTCTTTTATATGTTCAAATTAAAAGGTTCATAGTTTGCTATTTAATTTTGGCTTATGGAAAAATTGCATTGCTTTTCTCAGATAGCTTCTCTGAAGGCTGCCTTGGCAAAAAAAGAATTGGAACCAGACTCCATACACCAAAAGACCCCTGATACTCCATGTAACATGCAACTGCCATCTTTCCAATCTAATATCCAAGGGAAAGATATGCTGATGGGTTCAAAGAATCAGAGGAAACCAATGGAGGAAGTAGGAAACATAGAGGTAAAATACCAGCTATTAGCCTTCCACCACTTGGACAAATGTGGATAGAACTACAATATTTCTTGTTGAATATGATTGTTTCCATTCTCATCATCTTAATGACCTTTAATGGTTGCAGGAGAACAACTCTGCATTAAGGCAAAAGATACAAAGCTTTGACCTTGATGAAGTATATGGAAATTCTCCTCTCTGGCCACCAGTCAGCAGTCCTGGAGAAAACTATATTCTGGATGATAGGGATGTTTCCTCCGGTGAGTGGGTAGACAAGGTCATGGTCAACAAACAAGAACCTGTAGGGGGAGTTGAAAACCCCTTTGGTTGTTGGGAAGTCGAAAATAGCAATATGCCAGACATTCTCTACCAGAAATATCTTTCAGATTCGACCAAGCCGTTCCCCACAACCAATCAGTTTGACATTACTGCAGCTGATGAATTGGATGAGCTTGATGCCGCAACAAGTGATTCATCTGATCCAGATTTGCTTTGGCAACTCAATCACTCAAAACTTAGCAGTTTCACCAATGGTGTCGGGTCAAAGATCCCAAAACCAAACACAAAACCAGCAAAGAGTCCAGAACTTAGGACCCTGGCTCATAAAACAGGCCCTTCACAATCAAGAAAGACAAATGGGACAGGCCAATATCCTCAGCGCAGCGGAAGACAGGCCATTCCAGTTGAAATAAAACGCAAAACTGGGAACAGAAAGTAGCAAAAGCCTTGTGATTGTGAGAAATGATATTTTCTAATTCTTTCTATTTGTTCCCATTCTTTTTTTGGGGGAGCTTTGAGTGACAGGGAAGTATAATGTGTAAAGTTTAGTCATTTTTTCCATTTTGGTTTGCATTTTTTGCCCGGGTTAATGCAGAAATAATCCCAGTTCTTGTAAGTTGTAACAGCTCTCTGGAGCTTCTATTGCCTGAGTGAAGTTGTTGACATGTAATTAATTTTACACAATATAAACATGTTGGGGTTATGTCAAATGAAAATATTTACAGTGCCATATAGAATGTTTATTTACAAAGATTTGCCTCAATAGCTAGACAAAGACTACAACTTTATGTAAAGTGCAGTGCTGGGAGTTGAGAATGATGGCAGAATTTAAGGAAAATGATGATAGCAATCATGGAAAACCTTTTTTTTAAGGATATAAGCTTTAGTGTCTGAGATATATAAGTGTGACAGGCTGTTTGAACATGAATATCAGTTAACTATTGACACAACAAATATCATGATGATAATTGAATGGCTAGAACTTTTTATTGCAAGAACAACTTTCAGCACAATCTAACACCAAACAATCATGAGCGGTTTCCATATCCACATTTACAAATGTAAGATGGGAGTAGAAAGTAAAAATGAAAAATGAACAGCCAAAGGAACAACGTATATGTGAATGTACTGCACTACCAAAACTTTTCTTACACATGATGAAATAGGAACCAATGCTGTACAGAAAATAATAATAATAATGTAATGCCACTTTGAAGAATATACCTGCCTGAGCTCGATCTTGACTTGCAATTCTAGCTCGCATCTTATTGGAAGATTATACACCGGCAAAGAATAGGTCTCTCGTTGTAGAGATTCAATGCATTGAATAAGTTCTATGCAGAGGGATTATAAGATTGCAACTTGATTATAAGATTGTAGCAGGGAGAAACAAGCTGAAGTAGATATACTGGAAACCGGGTTCTGAAGCTCGGGGCATGGTTCGGGTGACACGTTTGAGGAAAGACCCGAAACGTCAGAGCATATCCACGGGGTTGAATGGTCGGGCGAGATGGAAAAGGAGATATCTGAAAGGCATATGGAAGTGAAGGGCGATTCAGGTAATCCCTTGAAATTTCCGGCTATGGAGATATTCGTGCCAATAATGTCCTTGAAGGTGATATTACCGACCGCTGGAAGTGCATTAGGATCAAACTCGTCATCTGGATGCGTGTCATAGTAACTCGTAGCATTGATTCCCACCCGAACATTTTCCATCACTACCCCCGAGAATAGAATGTCCTCGATATAACCGCCCCGTCCTCTAGCTGTCTTCAGCTCAATTCCCACGAGGGAATCATGCAAGTAAAGATTCTCCACAAGTACATTCGAGAGCCCACCGGACATCTCACTACCAAACGCAATGCCCGCTCCATTGGTAGACTGCAAATGCATCCCTCGAACGTGCACATTCGTGGTAGGTCTCCCATAGGCAATCCCGTACTCATCCCAACCACTCTTGAGCGCAATAGCGTCGTGACCCATGCTAATGTTGCTATTCTCGATGCATACATGCTCGGAAGAATCTACAATAGGGAACAAATACTAAGGGTATAAAACAAAACACAAATCTTAAAACATACTAACAACAATTATCCTTAATACGGGTCATGGGAAGAAAAGAAGAATATGATAATAACCCAAAGCACTAAAACAAACCTGGAACAATGCCACTAGTGTACGGTGATGAGGACGGAGAACGAACAGTTATGTTCTGAACAACCACATTACTGCATAACATTAAACAATTCTGAGATATCCACCAGATATCAATCATAGAGAGAGTCGATGAATTTTAACTAGAGGGACGCCCCTAAAAAGTACCTGCAATATGCTGGGTGAATGCTCCAAGCAGGGGCATTCAAAATCGTCAAGTTTGAAATAACGACTTCACTAGAACTAACAAATTCAATTAGATGAGGTCGACTGTAATTCAATGCATGGGCATCGAATTGTTCCCACCAGACAGAACCCTGGCCATCAATAGTTCCATTATTGCCTGCAAAATGTCTTGACATAAGTGTGGAGCAAACTAAATGTATAAACCGTAATGCAGAAGTACTTAAGGTGAACATTTCTTGCCTGTTATTGCAACATCAACTAAATTATTTCCCGTGATCAAGCTGCGATATCTTTGACCTGGCACATCAATACCTCGCCCATAAGATGGTAAGGGATCAACTACATCCCAATGAGTGTAATCCTACATAGGGACAGAACATGGAAAGTAAGATAACTATATTGGTTGTATCTCTAAGGGGTTGTATCACCACTATCACCATCACTATGAATAAAAAATAGTTTCACTCCCGATGGATGTAGGCACATTGCCGAACTACGTAAATCTTGTCTTCTTTACCTTTTTCTGCCATCATTATTGTTTCTTGTTCTTGTTAATCTCAAGAGTAAATAAAACGATTCTTTTGCTATTATTTTGGATTGACTAGGCAGTGGAGTTTCATCTCAGATAATCATGCAATAGAAATGACATAAATTCCTATTTAACCACTGACCTCGGATCCTAGAATAATGGCATTTTTTTCCAGGAAGAGTGTAAGGTGACTGGTAAGGTTGATGCTACCAGTCAGCCACCTGCCAGCTGGAACATAGAGTTGTGCGCCCCCCTTGTCAGCAAATGACTTAAGATAAAATATCGCATTCTGAAATGCAACAGTATTCGATGTTTTCCCGTCCCCCACAGCACCAAAGTCCAAAACCGATGCTCTGTGAGGCCTGGGTTTCACCGGTTTACTGAGAGTGCATTCTCCCTCGATTTGAGCTTCAGTATGCTCTACACTGTCATTCAAAACCAATAGCAAAAGGAGAACTACCTGAAAAGAAGGGCAGGCAAAGAACAACATTTAACTTTTGAAATCTTTGATGAATATAGAAAAAAGTTATCACTAGACCAACAAATTTCAAATTACCGATTCAATAATAAACTCCCAAGCTTAGAACCAACAAGAAAATATAACAATCATATAATCAAAACAACTGCAAATGCTATGTTTATCATTAAATGCAATCTAGAGTCTAGACCCAGCACAAAGAAATTGAATGTAATTATTTACAAATGAACTGGCAATGGCTATGAAATCATACAAGAGTATGAAAGACACTGGAAAAAGAAGCAAGTCGAATAACCAATGAGAATCTAACTGCTGCAGATTTAAAAGAAAAGATTCAAAGAAATCAAGTTGAAAAATAGAGTGAATGCAATGAAGAAACCACATCAAACTGGCAACCAGTCTCACCCAAGGAAGGCAAAACTGATCTAAAATCCCCATTTGGCCAAACTTTAGATTGGATTGGTGGAGAAAACAAAAAGACAGAATCTTTAATCTGTAAAAGCACAAACTACCGAGTCTAGTATTTAATGCAGTCACAGCAAAAATGAATGAGAATAGATCAGCTGAATCTCAAAAGAAAACCTCAACAAAGTACCTCAATTTGGAGCCTTTCCACACAAATAATCATATTTAACAGTAGTAACGTTAAGCACTAAAGTCATAGTATGATTGGATCAGACAAATGAGAGTTCCAGGTATCTAGAGCACAGCAAAAAAACAGCAAGAAACTACTGCAAGTCGGTACTAGAAGAATCACAAAAGACAACATACTTACTAGCCCCTTCATGGGTTTCCTGTCTTTCTCCCGCATTGTGGTTAGAGTGAAAAGGCAGGACCACAAGTCCACCACACCACCCACCCTCTGATAGGCTTGAGCAGAGTGAAGAAGACGCAGAGAGGCGTATGGCAGTGAAGTGTGAATATGGTGGAAGACGAGTAGATGATGAGTGGCAATTAAGGAGAAAAATAAAAGAAATTATATTAGGAAAATAAAACGGATGGTAAGCGAAAGGGACAGCGAAGAATGAGAAAGAGACAGCTCTTCATCTACACATAAAAATGAAATCTTTTCGTATTTAAACCATTTCCTGCTTATATAAGCATGCCACAATATAATAATATAATATATATGCAAAACTGCTACCGTAATTATTAATTTAATATCACAATAATTAGCCATTAATCACTCTGCTAATGTTGTTAATTTGCAACGGGACATTGCCGACACTCCATTAGCACCGGAGCAAACGGCAGTCCCCTCAACGTGAGAGAGCCGGAGACCGTGTAAGCACGACTACTTGACTATTCTAGTATTGTCATCATCTACATAATTAATTAAATAATAATAATTGTGGGAGTGTGGAGCAACCTCTCAAAGTGAGGGGTGTCTTGTGCGCAGTAAGCAAACGTTTAGTCTTTATGATTAGACTGAGTTACTATGATTTACATTCTCCCAGATGCTCTGTTTGGGCCGGGTGTGGAGGCATGAGTTGGGAATTCAACATTTTGGAAAGAATTAAATATTAAATAATAATAATAATAGCATATTTAGAATTTTTTATTACTATATATAATTTTTTAGAGTATTTTATATTTAAAAAAAAATAAATTAAGAGATATGCTCGTGTCATATCGTAACATTTGATTCTTCTTTTTTTTTTTTTGAAAGCCAACGAGAATATATTTAATCAAAGGCATAGCCAAATCCGAAATATAAAGAGGTGGAACAACGTCCCAAACCCCAATGACAGAAGAAGAACCAGTCGTCCGTGCTAATACGTGAGCTACATGACTCGCTGACTTCGTGACATGACGGACGGTAACGTCCCCGATGTCTCTAGCAATAGATAAACATTGCTTAACAATAGATCCAACATAAGAAAAGTCATTACACAAGGAATTGAAACTAATGTAAAAATTTAAACAGTCTGATTCCACGATGATTTGATGCCCACCTGAGGTCCAATGTGGTCAGGACCCCTATCTAGCTGAAGCAATGACGGTCAAAGAGGCGCTTACATTTGATTCTTAATAGTGTTATTATAATTGACATTTTTAAATTGTTAACTTATTCAAACACCAGTTTAATGGTAAAGATGTTGTTAAGGTTGTACACCAGTTTAATGGTAAAGATGTTGTTAAGGTTGTACATGAGATTGAAAATGACCATGTTTGGTAAATATATGTTAGCTGTTAGTTGATTGGGTTAATTAGAGGATATAATTAGTTTATAACATTAGCTGATTGTAGAAATAGGTTTGGTAAATTAACTGTTAGCTAATAGTTGTTTGGTATAATTTATTTTCTAAAAAAGTTAATTGAAAAATTACTTTGAGCAATTTTTTAAATTTTAGCATTTTGAAGTTACAGAAAACTAATTAACCAAATACTTATATTAATTTCTTAACAAAGTCAATCAATTAATAGTGGTCAAATAAGTCAAAATTAACTGATACACTAACTATTTTACCAAACAAGACCAATATATTTTGATTAAGACAAGCAAAGGATTGTAATAATGATCTCTAATAGTATTGGAATAAGATAAACATTTTTTTTTGTGTGTGTTTAAAACTCTAAAATAATTACAAATGGGTGAAAATTGCAATAAGTGACTACCTCTGTTCAAAATTGGTTATCACATTTGTTTTTACATGCTTTTTAAAGAATTAAAGTAAATGATATGTGTTTTTCAATTATATTCTTCACTTTTTTCGCTTTTATAAATAAAAGTAAAAACTAAAAAGAAAACAAAACTAATAAGACTACATTTAGAAAAGTAGAATGATGGTGATGTTTAATTTTGAAAAGAAAATAACTTTCTGGAATAAGTTTTTTTTAAAAAAAAAAAAAAAAAGAGAAAAGGTCAAATGGCCAAATGGGACTGATGGAGTATATAACTATATACAACGCTAATATATACACTTTAAAAATACAAGTAAGGATGTTTTAAGTTGCTTATTAGTCCTTTCAAAAAAAAAAAAAAAAGGTTGCTTAAAAGTAATTGATTGATTTGATAAGCGAAAAAATGGAACTAAAAATTGGGATGGTGAGTGTACGTGAGCGCGTGAGCAGGGAGAGCGTGGCATGTGTTTTGGGCTGGGGCTATGGCCCACAACCAATGATGGGTGGGAGATGCTAGCCTGGCACCACCCAACTGCCAGATCATATGCCTGCACTTATTAAATTAATCTTTTATCTTTGACACTTGAAACAATTTTGTAAAATATTATAAATTTTTTATATACTCACTATTCTTTACAAAGTAGTATATATTATATTCTATAAACAACATTTTTAGTCTAAAGAATTAAGCCCTACCATTGGGGTTCAAATCTATGACCATCCATTTGAAATGGTAACAGAGATGCCATCACACTACATGATAGTTGAAAATTTTTTATATATTCGTTTAGAAATTTCTTTAATGTTAATTGATACCGATATATTTTGCACCAATACAATATTTATGTTCTTAAAATTGTACCAGATATTTTTGTCAATTTTAATATTTGATATAACAATAATATTAATTTTTAACAACATACACAGTTGTATTTAGTAGAGAAACGTAGATTGATATACATGTGCTGTGACAAGTGTTAGTGGTGTGAATGAAAGAGAAATTATTATTATTTTAAAATGATGTTAGATATGAGAAAGGGGCCCAGCAAAAATGAAGATTAGTACACGAAATAGGCAACAAGCATGAGGAAACAGCACTTTATGAGTGTTATCTTTACTGGGTAAAATGTTGCATGGCTGTGGTCCTTTGTTGTCTTCTGGCACTCCACTCTGTCTCTGTATGACGATTCCAACATTATTCTACTTCTCACACTGCCTTTACACTTAATCATTCTCCCTCCCTCACTCTAAATTTTCCCCTTTCTCTCATTCATTGCATGCCACCCCATACTATTCCTCTCATTAAATAACAGATTCTATTGTTTTTTTTTTTTTTTTTAATGAGGAAAATCTCAGTTACTATTAAGAGTGTGTACGGAATAAACTTATTTTGTGACCCAACAAATCAGTCTAAATTGTTCATAGTTAATCAGTTCATATAAAAAATTAATAGGTTGCTGTTACTAAGAGTCGACCTTTGAATAATTATCAAACTAAGAGCATCTCCATCTATGAATTTTGGATGGTTTTTGAGAAAACACGTATAGATGACGTGGATGAGGAAGGGGGGGGGGGGGGAGAGAGAGAGAGAGAGAGAGAGAGAGAGAGAATAAATGGGTTTCTTGCAGTAGGAGTGGTTTTTGGTTTGAAAATGTGGAGTCCGCGTGGAGAAGAAGGGGCACTCGAGTCACGCATTCAGCACAACTTGCGCGCCCAGCACGACAGGCGCTCGTAAAATCTGTTGTCTTTTTGTTGGCAGACTTGCTTTTTTGTTTCCCTTTTTTCTCTTCCCTTTCATATTCTCTTTCTTAGACAGATATGAAAAAACTCTTAAAAAATCACAACTGTTAGAGATGTTCTAATAGTCCATCCAACGAACTTAGATATAGTTGTTCGAAATAACAACTTATATTATTTTTTAAGACATATATGTTATAAATATTATTATTATGGCCATTATCACAAGACCTTTCATTTGCCTTATATTTATTCCATTATTTATGTTATAGAAAATGAAGGGTTATATGGATGTATATATATACATGTTCAAGGCATAATGAAAGAGAGAACTTGTGTTCTTGAGTTCTACATTCTTGTGTTATATTTTTCTCTCTACTCCTCCATTCCATATTGCAATATTCTTCATATATACAATCGATGCGTTACCGTACAACTATCACGCGAGAACTAACAAGTTGATAGGCTGAATTACAACACGTTATCAGCACGAATCGCCAACATATTCCTCGGTGAACGGTATGCTCGGACATGTTATAATACATGTTTTTATACTAGGCAAGCATGTTCATAGGTTTCATATAATACATGTTTTTATATGGCACATGTTGATTCTACACCTCTTGATATGATTATGAAATACATGATTGATATGATACATATTGATTCTAAAATTTGAAATATGAATTGCACATACCGGTTCATATATATATGATTGAGTAAATTCCTGAATATATATTTCCAATTTTATTTTTAATTCTTAAAATTGAAAGAAAAACATGTGATATATATGTTTGTGTAAATAGATGGGGCTTTTCGTATGAAGATGCAATGTATGTATACATATTATTTTCATTTCGCATACTTTGTATGTTATATACCCTATGATGTAGTGCATTATTATGTTTTTATGATATGTCGTTTGCATGTGATTAGCAATTAGTTTTTGTGCCGATTAGGCAATGAATGAATGGTTTTTAATTAAGATTGTTAAAGTTTATTTTGTGGAAGCTTAAGAGTGAGTAAGACTTTAAAGCTTAATTGATGACTTGGGAGCATCAATTCGGTGTATTGGAGAATGAAACACCACTCGTTGCCTGTAGCGCGAGTTGATGCTATAAACACGAGTCGATGCTTGCTGCATCAATTCGGTGTTTTCGCACCGATTCGTGCCTTGTTGCTTGTAGCACGAGTTGATGGTATAAACACGAGCCGATGCTTGTTGCTTCAATTTGGTGTTTGCCTCACCAATTCGTATTGCACCATTTCGGTTTTTGTGTATATTCGAAAGATCAATTTGTTTTCTGATTTTATCTTTTGACTTCATCTCGGAAAGTTCATTTTGCATCTAGACGATGTTAGACTCCTTATTTTGCTATAAACATGTGATATTATGAATGTATATGAGAACATATGATATATGTTTTGTAGATTACGTATTCAATTGTCAAATGTGATTTTATTGAGCTCGCTCATGTCGATAGCAATTATTTCATTTGGGTTTTGGATATTGAAATATATTTGCCTTCTAAGAAATCGAGCCAAAATTTTGTTGCTAAGTCACAGAGCACTGATGCCCAGAAAGCACAAGCTCTCATTTTCATACGTCACTACTTGAACTACGATCTTAAAAATTAGTATTTGATTGAAAAAGTCCCTATTGCGTTATGTAAGTCCCTGAAGAACCATTTTGACTAGTAGTCATCTATTGTCCTTCCTCGGACACAATTTGACTAGATTAATCTTAAGTTTTAAGATTATAAGTCAGTAACTGACTATAATTCAGCTCTGCACAAAATAGTCTCAGAAGTGAAACTCTAAACAAGAAGTTTTAGAGAAATATTTAATTGAAAAGACATTGTCAACTTTTCGTGTGAGTAATTTGTACTCCAGCAGTAGTACAAGACAACAAATTATGAGAAGCATCCTAAGGTAATTTTAGCACTTCTTGTGGCTAAGAAACATAACTAGTTGTTGATGAAGAATCAAAGTGCATGTTTGGTTGATTTTGCACAGGTGCCTGAAGCACATAATGTTACCTAGTTGAGTAACTTCATAAGTGGTTGTGGTCGAGATTATAACCAGTGTGGTATGAGTTTCGAGCTCAGAATAAGAAATAAAGTGATCAAGATATTCAAGGATGACCAAACTTATCGAGGCAAAATCTTAGCCAGAAGCAGATTTGCTAACAATGTGGGTCTGAAGGGCATTGATCCCTACGTGCCGCACACCAAAGCATTTGGTCATCGGAGAATGAACATCATCTTGATGATTCTAGCTAATTTGCCTGAAGCAAATATTGCGATAAATTGTGATAATGAAATGATAAGGTATTGATGAAGAAATGATTAGTGTCATGATAATGTTTAAGTAATTCATGAAAATATATTCATGGACAAAAAGGTTAGCTCATGCCTGAGGCATGACGTATCCGAGAAGTAAATTCATGCTTGAAGCATCCGAGAAGTTAGTTTATGCCTGAAGCATTCAAAAAGATAATTCATGGCCGCAATAACTTATTGCGTAACCGAGGAGTATATACACTCCAAATGTGTTTTTGAGTGCAAAGTTATTTTTGGAGGCAAATTATTATGAATGCAAAGTTATTTTACTTTGCTGTTTTTCACTTTTTCTTGCTAATTTTACTACTCGAATTGACTATTCAAAAAGATTACCTCTCTAAGCTTACCTCTGTAATCTTGCTTCTCGATTTACTTCTTGAAATTTTACTTTCTGGAACTTTATTTTCCAGAGGAAGTTTACTTCTCAGATTTAATTCTCTTAGTTTGCATGCTTATTTATATATGGAAATTTTTCTCATGCATGCAACATAACTCTCGTATGCAATTGACTGGTTGCTAATTCAAAATTGAATTATTATTTGTTCCATAAATCTTATATCAATCTCGGAAGGATTGCTATTATCAACAAATTATGATAATCATCTTTTGACTAAATTTAAGATGTCAAAATGACAAATCCCTCTCCGACTATGGCTTAGTGCAATTCTGTGTTGTTTAAGGAGTGGTATACTCTTTTATAAGAATGATCTTTGACTTATGCCATACATGATATGATTGATTTAGATGTTATTGGTTTGGAAGATAGAATGGATCATATCATATCAATTTGCCTGAAGCAAACGAAGGACTAAATTATTTCATATTAGTTTGCCCGAAGCAAATGAGGGAATGAAATATATCATGTGAATTTGCACGAAGCAATTCCCAAACCAGTGAGTGAACTAATGTAAAGTTGAGGATAAAGATTTTTGGGAGATCTTGAAGATATATTTTATTTGACAAGCTTCACAGCTTCCCTATGATTGTTGTGTACCCTTATAATATCATTTGATATGTATGCCTTCATATCTGATTATATATTTTCTTGTTGGGGACATCAGTTTTAATTTATATGCTATTGTGGTTATCACAATCTCACCTACTGCATATCATAATTATTCCCCTAGAACCTAGTACGTGGTATAAAACCAAACATTTCCCATCTGCATTTTATTCACAGTGTGCAGTCTTTTTACTATATCACCACCATAGCGTACCTTTGTGGGCATGTATATGTTGATTATAATCCTCCGTCTGTTATTTAAATCTTTAGAGCCCATGATAAGGGATCAATATATAATTATGTACGCTGACTGCACACTTTATGAAGATCATTTTACGGCATTAGGGGGAGATAAGAGCTCAAATTTTATAGAATGCCGAGAAATTCTATGAATGATTGATCTTCAATATTTTGAATCCACGTACTAGGTAGACTGAACTAGAAGTTCATAAGAAGTAAACTGAACTGGAAGTTCAGAAGATAATTAATCTGCCAATATATATACTGATAAAAAGAGTGACTAGGTCTCATGTATCTTCCCAAACTTGGACCGTATGTATTTACCAATGCTCCTTGACGCCAGAAGCGTGGAGACATGTTGGTATAAAAGACAAGAATCCGTGGAAAACTAAAGCTAGTAGAAAATTTCGTCACTCTTGAAATCGCTTAAAGAAGTATGTCCTGCAGATATTCGTCCAGAGGACATTCGTCCGGAAGGCGAAAAACCCCAGTAAAATTATAGGTGCACCCAAAATCATAATACTGGGGATGCGGAACGACCAGATAAAAATATCTTTGGGAAATGGCTAGAGTCTGGTTGAATTAGAAATTGTCATTATTTTATATATATGGGAGAGATTTATGAAAAATGTTATAGTTGTCGACAACAGAATTGCCTTTACAAATTATTCTCGTTATATGATAATCTGGATCCAGAGCTAGGCACCAGCTGTGCCTTGGTATTTTTTATGTATAACGGAGCAATTAAGGCATGTACAGCTCAGCTCGCTAAAACTGTATTCTCTTTATAACACGTACACCATTTAATGTTAACCCTGTAGGTTACAAATGGGTGTTTGTACGAAAGAGAAATGCAAACAATATGGTGGTATAATATAAAGCGAGACTGGTAGCTTAAGGGTTTACGCAGAGACCCTGAATTAATTTTGATCAAATATTCTCTCCCACAACATATGGCATTACGTTCCGCAAATTAACATTATTGGCAGTGAATTATGAATTTAGATATGCAGTTGATGAACGTCATGACCGTAATTTACTGGTCATTAGACGCTAATATTTATTTGTAAATCCCCGATGGATTCAACACTTTTGAAATGTGGAAAGTGAAAATCTCAACGTGTATCATTAAACTACTAAAGTCTTTGTATGACTTGAATATTATTGACTGAGTGTTTTCCTCCCGAAGAAGGAATGTATAAATAATATGTACCATTATGTGTTCGCTAAAGAATTGCTAATGGAGTTATTTATTTAATATCTTAGTCGATATTGACGGTTTAAATATCATTGAAACACATAGAGAGCTTGGTGATATTAGCTCATGCCGAAAGATGGAGTTTTAAAATAAAAGACTTGGAAATCCAAGTATTGTCTCGACCTGAAGATCGAGCTTCTCCTTGAAGAAGTTTTATACACCAGTTAGCCTACTTGAAAAATATCTTGAAGATGTTTTATATAGACAAGTATTATTTACTTATCACACAAACGGTTATCCAATAATCTCTTGAAGTAGATAAATGACCATTTAGACTCGAAGGTTATAATGAGGATATTTAGGGACTGGAAGTCCATTACTTCATTGCTATGGATCACTATTATTGAACTAGAAGTTCCATAATCGCATCAGGCCTGATATTGAATTTGCGATGAAATTGCTAGCAAGATTTAGTGCTTCTCCCTACAATGAAAATTGGAATGGTATTTAACATATCCTCCAACACCTTCGAGGTACAAAGATTTTGACGTTTATGTGAGAAACCAATATGTGGTTTTGATGGGCAACTTCGGCATTAGCTCTTTTATTTTATCCCTATGATGCCAAGTTCAAAACTGGTTATGTTATATTTTTACCCCCAATGTCCCATATGAGGACAAATAAGATTGTGTTGCACAAGCAAGTAATAATTTTGTTAAGGGGAACCTTACAAAACATGTTGCACCTAAATCCTTCTACACACATGAACTCTAGAAGAGTTGTAAAATTCTTATTGAGAATGTTTTCCCCACTGAACAATCTTGCAGATATGTTCACTAAGTCTTTGCCTACATCCACTTTTGAGTAATATGTTCATAAAATTGGGATGCGTGGGCTTAGAAGATTGTTATCTTCAGGGGGAGCGACAACGCCTAGCTGTGCTAGAATGGACAATCTAGAGGACTTTTGATATCCTGAATATTATGCTAGAAAGCATATGGTTGTACTCTTTTTCCCTTAGCTAAGTTTTTCCCACAGGGTTTTCTTAAGCTAAGGTTTTTAATGAGGCAACCGATGTTGGTGCACTTGAGTGGATAGTCTTGAAGACTCTTGAAATCTTGAAGATTATGCCCAGAAGGCTTAGGTTTGTACTCTTTTCCTTGGCTAAGTTTTTTTCCCACTGGGTTTTCTTAGGCTAAGGTTTTTAATGAGGCAACCGGTGCAACACATGGATCAACATACTTCGTGTACTCTTTTCCTCGTCTAGATTTTTCCCACTGGGTTTATCTAGCGAGGTTTTTAACGAGGCATGAGTATAGTTTGATAATGGCCAAGGGGGAGTGTTATAAATATTATTATTATGGCCATTATCACAAGACCTTTCATTTGCCTTATATTTATTCCATTATTTATGTTATAGAAAATGAAGGGTTATATGGATGTATATATATACATGTTCAAGGCATAATGAAAGAGAGAACTTGTGTTCTTGAGTTCTACATTCTTGTGTTATATTTTTCTCTCTACTCCTCCATTCCATATTGCAATATTCTTCATATATACAATCGATGCGTTACCGTACAACTATCACGCGAGAACTAACAAGTTGATAGGCCGAATTACAACAATATATACTATAATAATAACAATGTATACTCATTAAAATAAATAGCCTTTCAAATAGAATTCGATCGAGATTAGTTCATAACTAATGGATTCAAATAAAAATATTAATAGACGATTTTCAAAAAAATTAAAAAATTAAAACTTAAACCTTGAAAATACAAAACTAACTCGCATGGTGTGTTGTCAAGTGCCTCGATGGCTGGCTGGGCTGCGCTGCGTTAACTTTTTGGCATTTGGTGGAAATGGAGATTCCTTCAACGATGATTGAGATTGTTGGATCGCAGCTAATCAAATGCGGAGTTCACACTCCATACAGCTTCGTGATTGACATTATATTTATTCCTTTATAAAATTCAATTCAATTCATAAAACTATGACTTTTTCTGTATCTAGCACACAAACCACCACATGCTCCATTCTCCAGAATCTATTTTTTCTTCCCATTTCATTCCTATATATCAACCTTACCGTTATTCTATTCCCTCGCTATTTGCTTGCTAGCTTGGATGATTTGTATGGACTCCGCCATTTGCGCCGATTATAAACCTTGTTTTGTATGTATATTATGTGTTAGTCATTTTCAAATGTTAACTTTGTATGATTAATTGGCATTAACCAAACAAGGTCTATAACACAAATATAGCTGGATAAGATTTCAGGGATCTTAATAAAAATTTTAAAACTGATTATGTTGAAGTGAAAATAGATTTAAATGTTACAAGAGGATGATTGCAAATGGGAAGCTGATTTCCAATCATGGAAATTTGTCAAAACTTAGCCAATTAGGATACTTTGTAGAAAATAGCATTTTTGACTACTTTAAAACTTTGAAAAATCTTTTATTGTTATCACCAATAACCCACCCATTCAAAGTGGCTACAAAACTTAGTCGGTTAAATATTGAATGTGTTTCTCTATTTATAATCACATATAATTGTCAAAAAATTTTTACTATCATTTTTTAGTAGTTGAAAATTCTGATAACTTTTGTATCGGTGATCAAAAGTTATTGACCACCGATTAATTTGACTAGAAATACAAACTGTCTTTGATTTATGATTGTCAAATTTTATTTTTGAGCGGACGGAAAAGACAAGATTTTTCAACCTTAGATAAGGAGATAAAAATCTGAAAGTTAATATTAAGAGAAGAATATAACATATCTTTATTTTTGAAAAAAAAAAAAACTATTTTAAAACAAAATTACCAAATCTATATTTCTGGAATTGGGCTAGACACTGGGCTTTCGATGTCAATTGGGCCAACAAGACTATTGGGTACCTCATTAGGAACGAGGTGTGGGCTTAAAGCCCATTGTGTGTTGCGCGCGCCCCCAACGAATCTGGAATATCGAAAAGTTACCCGTACTTAGCTGAGTGCTTTTTGCTCGCAGCATCGATCTAGTTTCACATTTCAATTTTTCCAGTTTTTCTTTGCATACTAGTCCGTTTGATCGGTCAATCGTGCTTCTAGATTGGCGGCAGCGGCGGCTGTTATCGGCTTTTGGTTGTTGGTCTGTGCTGATCCTCCCTCATTCAGCCATTTTTTTTTTCTTTGACGTTTGTCTTTGTCGATCGATCTTGCTGATACTTTTTTTGACGCGGACGGGAGTACAGGGAAATACAAATGGCTATGCTAATAGCTGCTCGTCGAGTAACAGGTGGATCGACGAGGTCCGTTTCTTCAGAGTCGCTGCGTTATACGACGTGCTGGAGATATTTCTCTACTTCCTTCCGGGAGGAGAGAGATACTTTCGGCCCCATTCAAGTCCCCTCCGACAAGTTTGTGTTCTTCTCCTTGATGCTTTTAAGTTTGTTAGTTGTTACGGAGTATTATTATTATGTTTTCTGCGTTGCTTTTTGGTTGTGATTGTTAATTAGTCGTTTTACTCTTTTGTTGAAAAAATTTAAATGTTTGTTAGGGAGAGCTCTAATTTCTAAGTTTACTATTTGAGTTCCCATGAAGTGGGAATGAAGCATAGCGACTGCTTTATAACTATGTTTTACTGTTTGTATGAACAATACTAGAGAAAAGCTCGCCTTTTATTTGCTTAATTAATTACCATGGCATTTACTCAACTTTTGCTACAAACTCAAATTTTGCCCTTTTTTGGATTTTGGTTTTCTTTAGTTTAATTTTTTTTTTTTAAGTGCATGGTTTTAATTGCATTGTGTTATGAATATTACCATTCAGGTTATGGGGGGCACAAACTCAAAGATCATTGCAGAACTTTGAAATTGGCGGTGACAGGGAAAGAATGCCTGAACCTATTATACGTGCATTTGGTGTTCTTAAGAAGTGTGCAGCCAAGGTTGGTTATTATTGTTCTCTCCTCAAAGCAATTTACTGCACCAACATGATCAGTGCATTTTTTAAAAAAAGATTTATTTCACTTATATAAATATGCACCTTGTTTAAGTAAGATTTAAGATACCTACTTCTCTCCGAAGGAAAGGGATGAAAAACTGAAAAAGAGAATAGAACAAATATAAAAGCAAAGCTATATAAACTTATAAAATGGTAAACCTGGTAGTCAGTGATACAATTACAGCTACCTTGAAGTTAAACTGGTTCCTTTTCATTGCAGGTGAATATGGAGTATGGCCTTGAGCCATCCATAGGGAAAGCAGTAATGCAGGCTGCCCAAGAAGTTGCTGAAGGAAAACTAAATGACCATTTTCCTTTGGTGGTTTGGCAGACTGGTAGTGGCACACAAAGTAACATGAATGCCAATGAGGTACTCACTGGTTTGTGAAATTGCAGGTCCACATAATTGCTTCTTTTAACAGCATTTTCTCTTGTAAAATATCTTTTTTATGCACTAGCTTCTTGTTGGGTTCCATACTTTACTTGAAGTGTATAGAGTGATTTGTCAAATCCTTTGATTCTATATGGATCATCTTGATATTTTCTATTTACTTTTCCAATATTCTCCACGGGAGAAAATTTCTTTAAATTGCAAAAGAGTTGCATCATTTATTTTTTTGTCCGAGTATCTCATATTTCAAATATTATTATATTGTTATATAAATGTAACTTGGAATTGAGTTTACTGTCCTTTCTTGATATTCTATCTAAATTTACTTTTTGAATTAGACATTTGATGACAGAACTTTTCAATGTTTGATACATCTCTGATTAGATGACTTGTTACTGATTTTTCCAGGTTATAGCAAACAGAGCAGCTGAAATTCTTGGTCATAAACGAGGTGAAAAAGCTGTACACCCAAATGACCATGTGAACAGATCACAATCTTCCAATGACACATTTCCTACTGTAAGCATCATGCTGCAAGACTATTATACTCGATTCAACCTGCTGCATGGAATCTTCTGTTAAGATCATCATCAGTTATGACTAGCTTCTATGTGATTCACATGCAGGTGATGCATATCGCAGCTGCAATGGAGATTAATAAGAGATTATTGCCAAACCTGAAACAACTGCATACTTCACTACATTCAAAGGTAGAATACTTGCTTTTATGATGATGACTTCCTCGTGCTATCCAGAAATCTGCACTTTAATGTTCATGTTTGAATGTGCTTATTAAGGCTATTATATGATATTGCTTTGATGGTAACAATTTGACCCCTTTTTTCCGGTTTATTCAACTAGTCTGTTGAATTCAAGGACATCATCAAAATTGGGCGTACTCACACTCAAGATGCAACACCTTTAACACTTGGACAAGAGTTTAGTGGATATGCCACTCAAGTAAGCTGTCTCTGCCTTGAACATTTTCAAATGTTAAAGTTATAATGTTTGGGTTCTGAAGAATTATTATCTGATTATTCTTGAAAAATGATTTGTGATGATAGGTGAAATATGGAATTGATAGAGTATCTGTCACCCTTCCACGCATGTATCAGGTTATTGTATCTTTTGTATTCCCCACTTTTGGCCCATCTTACTTAAATGATTTATAGTTCCTTCTGATTTTAACTGGTTGGAATATCATTTGAGCAGCTTGCACAAGGAGGTACTGCTGTTGGAACTGGATTGAACACAAAGAAAGGGTAAGTACAGCAATACTTAGCTTGAAGTTGGTTAATGGTTTCCATCTGCCTTATCTCATCTTCCATTTATATTTGATAAGTGTGTCTTCACTGTTTTAGTGTTTCACATAGAGGTATTGGAAATTATATGCCATCTTTTCATTCATAGTGTATCGTCAATGTAGTCTTGCTAATTATGGTTAGGAGTGGGTATTCTGTAGTATATGTGTGGTAGTGTCTGAAGTGCCAGAGATAATCTAGCAAGGTAGTTTGGCATGAACTGTTCTAAAGTTGTTGCATTCCGCAATACTTGTTCTTTCTTTTTCTTGTGGTTGAAGTCAAGGCCAAACTTACACTTTGGGTTGTAACACAGATTATTTTATGTTATTTTTTGTAATGTTAATTATATTGTCTTCTATATCATTTTCAGGTTTGATGTGAAAATTGCTGCAGCAGTGGCAGAAGAAACAAATTTGCCATTTGTTACAGCTGAAAACAAGTTTGAAGCATTGGTAATGACCATAAAGCTTTATATATGCTTTTTTAAACTGCTAACTTTCCAACACTTATTTATTTGTGTTTCTGTAGTAAAATGTAATTAATTTATTCTGCCACTGACAGGCTGCACATGATGCGTTTGTTGAAAGCAGCGGAGCCTTAAATACAATTGCTGCTTCTCTCATGAAGATTGCAAATGATATACGTTTCCTTGGAAGGTATATTCTTCATTCAGATTGTGAATTATTTGCATATGATTGCATTTTATGGTGACTTCACTTTCTATGCCATTTGCAGTGGCCCACGTTGTGGTCTTGGTGAACTCATTCTTCCAGAAAATGAACCTGGAAGCAGTATCATGCCTGTAATAGTTCTCCTTGAATATGATAATCGAAAATATCATTGTATATGTAGAGTTTACTAATCCTTTTCTAGGACCTTACCTTATGTGGATGAATATATTTCAGGGGAAGGTGAACCCTACGCAGTGTGAGGCTCTCACAATGGTCTGTGCTCAGGTAACTAATAGTTTCATTTTCTTGTTCAGACAGATTACTGTGGATATTTATTTGAATATGTACTATGTGCTTTTCAAGGGGGCATAGCATTCTTGAATTTTTGATATCTGTCATTTTATTGTTCAACTTTCCTTCTTTCAGGTTTTTGGAAATCATGTGGGACTCACAGTGGGTGGATCTAATGGCCATTTTGAGCTGAATGTATTCAAGCCTATGATTGCCAATTCTCTCCTACATGTATGATCTATCTTACTCTATGCACCTCTTGGTACCTAAATATTTTTTTTTCATGCTTTGTTTCTTGTAGTAATAAATGCATGGCCATGCAATGTCTGTGATACAGGGTAGGATCTGATATATTGTTTGCCTTCTTGGCCTCTGTAGAGAATAGTCTTTGAAATATCACAAAGAAATTTAGAGGATGGATCTAATTAACAATCTAAATTTAGGTACTTTCTTTTGGGATGGGGACAGTTGTTTAGCCATCTCCAATTAGACCACTATAAGGCTTTGATTATCCAACCAAGTTTGGGGAGTTTATTTAACAATTGTGTGCTAGTAAGCATTATTTAACTATTTGGATATATATATACTAAAAGTTATGCTGCTATCCATCTTTGTTACTGTGTTGGGCATTGGGAAAAATGTATTTGGTGTATCTTTTGCTTAATTATGTGTACTGAATTCCACCATGCATCATCCTCCATGATCAGTCCGTAAGATTGCTTGGAGATGCGTCAGCTTCTTTTGAAAAGAATTGCGTAAGGGGAATTCAGGCCAATAGGGAAAGGATTTCTAAACTACTACACGAGGTGAGTTTTGGTTTTGAGTTTCGACTTGTAATAAAATGCTGAAATCCACAATTTGGCCGTGTTTTGTGTTTCACTCATCAAAAGCTTTACTTAATTAATGATTATCTCCTGCTGAATTTTTGCAGTCACTCATGCTTGTCACATGTTTGAACCCGGTAATGATGTTCTTTAATTTCTCTTCTTCACAAGGCCAAGCGCCTTTTCATCTCTAAAATTGTCTCCTTTTCTTTCTTTATCCCTTTATCTCACGTTGAGTTGGTGGTATTGTTAATTCCAGAAAATTGGTTATGATAACGCTGCAGCAGTAGCCAAAAAGGCACACAAGGAAGGAACTAGTCTAAAGGTGAGTTATTTCACTCTTTATTTTCTTCCTATCTTCAATATTTGCACTTACAATGAAACATAATGCTTCCTTTATTTAAACTGCAGGAAGCTGCTTGCAATTTAAGAGTGCTGACTGCGGAAGAGTTTGATCAACTTGTAGTTCCCGAAAAAATGATTGGACCGACTGAGGACTAATCTCTCCTCCTGCCTGGTTAGAGAAAATCAAATCAAATCTGGCATGAGCGGAGTGTGTCCATTTTTAGCTATGCATTCTTTTCTTCCATTGATCAATCTGAATTATATAGGAAAATAAAGGCCAGAGGACAATTTACCTCTTGGTTTCTTCTGTAACTGAGGAAATAAAATTAATTCCCATTTTGGAGGTGTTGAGGCTTTGGAGAAATTTGCAGCTCGGCATTTTACTGTGGAGGAATGAGATTTTTCATTTATTATTTTGCGTTTGATTCCCCATTCTTGAGCCTTTGTTTGATGTTTGATAGATGATCCGTTGTCTTTGTTTTACTCTACGCTCGTGGACGAAATTAGCATCTCATACACAATGCAACTAGAATGTATGTGTACATATAAATATTTGTGTGTATACACATTACACCAACACTTTTAAAAAGAAATAGAGAAATTGAATATAATTTGGTGGGGATTCAAATAATCGAAATAAGTTAAGTAATCAATTATGAAAAAATCAAGTTGTTAAAATTGATTGTCAACGATGTAATTTCAATTCTTCCCTATTTTTATTAATAAATCAAAATCTTAAGTGTTCCATTCAGTTTCAGGACTTAATTCGGACAACTCAAATGAAAATGTCTACCCCTACTCTAAACAGAAAGAGGATAAGTGATTTGAACAATCCCAACTAAGTTAATATAATTAGTGACCTATACACACAATTTTCTTGTATTAAATTTCATTGATGTAAACATGGGATCAAAATTAAGGATATATTTTGTGTGTTTGCAACGTTGAATGTGAAGAGTTTGGGTAAGAATTTGTAGGGGCAAAGTATTTCACTAATCGTACGTACACTCATCAATGCAAAGTGGAATGAAAGCTCAAAGCTGTGGGCGCCGCCGGGTTTTAGGCGGTGTAACTACATCATATCCAAACCACCAGCGCCCATTGCCTCTTTCAACCCGACATCCCACAAACAGACGACGACTCCTAGATTTTATTGTCACTTTCCCTTGTTTTTTTACCTTTACTGCATTATTATATTATTATATTATAAATGCCAGAAAGGTATTAGGCGTGATTGGTTAGCATCCAAAGTTGATAGGGAATTGAAGTAATTCATTGAACAACTAACAGTGCTTCTTACAGTAGACCAAACAGAGTGTTCTTCTAAACCTACGGCTAAAGGAACGTACACGTAAATGAACAGTAAACGTGAAAGGAAAAACGATGAAACCTAGAAGTATTCACTTAATTGGAGTTAACGACACTGCTTGGGCTGACATCATCGAAGCTCCAGAGATCTATAGAACCACCGCCAACCACCGTCTCTGGAACCGGGTTAACTTGCGCCGCCGTTGCCTCGCCGTCCAGATAAGGTATTTGGTAGAACTTCATATAGGACTCGTACACCATTAGCTCCTCGGAGAGCTTATGCACTTGGTTCTCCGCCTCCTTTATCTCTGCACCGTCATTCATCTTCACTTTGATTAAACCCTCGTTACCATTCTCTGAACCGGACCGAGAAGCCGCCGCCGCCTCTTCGCTCTGCGTACCAAATCCTATTAGAGTCCCCGCGTTGATCATTGGCTCCAAATGCAGATCAGCTTTTCCGATGGACTTGTCAAGAGGATTCCGGCGGTATCCCGGCTGCGCCGGAGGATTAAAGTTACTGTCGTCCTCATCATTGGGGAAGTTAACCTTAGCTTTTTTACCTCTGATTTTCCTAGCTTCCCTGTCGTAAGCTCTGGCTGCTTCTTCCGCCGTGTTGAACGTACCAAGCCAAACCCTAACGCCTTTTCTCGGGTCGCGGATCTCGGCAGCCCATTTGCCCCAGGGGCGCTGCCTGATTCCCCGGTACATGTTTTTCCTCTGCCGCTTCTTCGCCTTCTCAGGACTCCCATTACCTGTTTGACAAAATTCCTACTACTAACACAGAAGTTCACGTAAAAAAGGTATACATATGCCATTAAATGGGGCTAGCTAGTAATTACCTGTACATGGCTGAGACCGTTTAGTGGTGGCGGCTGATTCAGGTTGGCCGGAGAAACTCGATTTGGCAGTAGTCTGAGAACTACTGGGGCCAAAGTCAGGCCAGATGTCGGGGGAGGAGACACTGCGGCCACCATCCCTAGACCGGAATTTACGATCGAAGAGAATTGAACCGCCACACATTTTTACGCTAAAACGGGGATGAAAATGAATAATAACGTGACACCTTAGCTTGAAAGATGATGTAAAATGGATTTGGAAGAAAATGGAAGACTACTGAGGTATTTATAGAAACATTTCCTTTTACGAAATGAAAGTTACAATTTTTATTAAAAAATACTATTTAAAATCTTACTCTTAACTACTTTTACTGTTATAAGTGTTCAGATTTTAATAGAAAAAAAAAAGATAAAAATCATGATCTCCATTTTATACTAAGTAATCAAAGTAGGCATGTTATATCATAGAGTTAAAAATGAAAGTAATAAAATAAGCTGAAAGGTCTATTTGACCTTAGTAACATGTTATTAGATGTCATAATTAAATTTGGGACCTTAATGCATAAAAAGTAGCATGTTTGTGAGTTTAACTATATATTTGTGTAAAGTTGAAAGGCCTATTTAACCACCTTCACTGTGATTTTTATAGTTAATTGTTGAACAAATTCAATGGTGGAATATATCAGTGTGTCAATAGTTATGCTGGAATATATCGGTTGCACAGCATAATTTGCGATGAGTGTGTGGGGTTGGCCCAATTGGGCCCAACCCACACAAACATGAAACATCTACAAGAGAAGTATTTCAAATGTTAGGCCCATACTTAAAGACTGGTTAGCATGCTTGTAAAAAGCCTAATTGAGAGTAAACAGGCAATTTATATCGTGCACCACGGCGCACATAGCAATGTGCACCCAGACACAAAACGCGCGTGCTTTATGCTGACGTCACTCCGTTCGTCCGAATAAACCAAACCCCATTATGTGTATTCAGTTAAAAATTTATATGTATTGTGTTATGAGTTTGTGTATTCAGTTAAGAGTTTATGTGTATTATATTAATCAAATCCCATTATGTGTATTCAGTTAAAAGTTTATGTGTATTGTGTTATGAGTTTATGTGTGTTCAGTTAAGAGTTTATGTGTATCATGTTAACCAAACCTCATTATGTGTATTCAGTTAAAAGTTTATGTATATTATGTATTATGTTAGATTATGTGTATTTTGTTATGAGTTTGTGTATTCTGTTATGAGCTTATGTGCATTCAAAATAGATTTTTTTTTAACAACTTAACAAAACGACGTCGTTTTGGGAGACACGGGGCGCACAACGCTATGTGCGCCGTGATGCACGGTATAACGATTGGAGTAAACAAGCATTAAATTCCTCCAAAATTCTGTACTACTTGCCCGACATGGGCAAAATATTTGACAAGTAATGATCTCTTGATTTTCTTCATAGATTGCATATATATGTCAACTCTATGTAAGATGATAACTTAAAAGTTACATAGTTTAACAAGCTAACAATCAAACTTTATTTAAATACATAATACATGCTTTCAATTATTTTTCTTCTTAAATTTAGAATGATGTTCGTTTTTTTTAGTCTCTTTCTTTTAGGTGGCTGACTAATAACAAACGTTGGAGGTTGCGTTGAATCTTCTTGAATGTATTGGCTACTAATTGGTGGAAGCTAGATAATTATATGTGTTTTATGTTTCATATAAAGACCAATAACGATAATTAAGTCTTCCATACAACTTCTACTAAATCTAAAACCTCGTCATGATATGGTGAAAAAATGATTTGCATCTCCGATCCAATGAAATACAATAATTGATGTGGATAATTACCTGGAGTGTATACCGTATGTATAAAGCAAGTATGAGAATCATATGAAGATAAGATCAAAGGACTCTTTTGTTCAATGTTGTTCTTGAATGTTTAGAGAGGGTAGAGAGGATTCTATGTTCTAGAGAGAGAGAGAAAGAGTGGATGGAGAGGAAAAAGCCCCTAACTTGGAGGGCTAAGGCCCTATTTATAGGGTCATGGGTTGGCGGGTTGACCTTGACCCGTTGACTTGACCCAAGTAGGAGCATGGAGCATACGGGGAGCCTGAACCCGGGGTATATTTCCCATCAATAATAAACAAAAATACTATTTAGATTAAAATATTAATCCACTACACTCACCTTTTGTATAAACATCTACACAATCAATTAACATATTAAAATAACTAACTTGCATATATTACCCATTAAGGTATGAACTCAATGAGATATCCAAAAAAGTAAATTACATACAACGAAATAAAAAATATTAACTATAAACTAACACATTATACATACAATTCAATGTATCTCCAATCCTAATTAAGTAATCTTCTATTTGTTATTTTTGCTTCTCAAATTTATACTCATCAAAACAAACAAGTAGTTAAAAGGGTTTTGCGGTAAGATCGAGTAACATATATATATAAAGATTCATAAAAATAATTTGAGAAAATTTTATAAAATAATTAATATGTCATTTAATAATTTAAAATAAATTATTAATATTAACAAAATCTATAAGTAATGAATAATTGTATAGAATAATAATTTATAAATTGAATCTAAAATTTAGATATAACTAAAGGACTAAAACAACCTTTCTCCCTAAAATTATTTTTTGCTTGAATTTTAAGTAGTGGGTAGGTTGGGGACGTCAAGTACAGCAATTGGCACGAGTTAGGCAACGTTTTCTTTGCCTTTTAAGTAATTTAATATTTTGCTATAAAAATTTAGATATTGCGCCCATGCAATTCATGCGGAAAATAGTAATTTTGGCAAGTAAGTGGAAGAGTTGGGGCATGGCAGGCCATAAATAATTTGTCAAACCAACGCCCGCTTCAGACTCCTAAGATCCACACTTTCATGGCAGCCTGCGAGATTTTATAGTGATGGGAAACGTTTTCTCAACTCCATAGTCCCTACACATACAGTAAGTGTCACATCACCATCAATTTAAATTTAATTTAATGGTAGTTAGTTGATGATTCCTAGGAAAGACCCAAACACAACATTATATGTATTAACAGTCGCGGTGGACGAACGGACGGCGTTTCTTGATTAGTTATGGAGGTGATGTCGGAGAAACCGAGGTCCAATGGGGGAGATGATAATAAGAAGGGGAAGAAGAAGACGACGAAGGTGGAGTTAAGCCTAGGCAAAAATGGAGGAATTTTCATTTTGTTGGGCGGGGCGTTGGTCACGGCTCTTATTTCCTCGGCTTTCAGAAAGCACCGGAAGCCCCCCGGCGGTAAAGACGAAAGCCGCCGTGAGAGCCCGGCGGAGGAGAGCCCGGAGGCCGGGGATGAGCAGAAGAACAATATCTGTGAGGATGAAGATCCGGTGAGAAAAGGGCTTCAGTTCATTCTCTCTGATCCTTCTTCACTCACGCAGGAGCATCTGAGGTTAGTTAGTGCCCTTTCATCTGATTAATTTCAATGTTGGATTTAACTTTTTTGTGTGTTTTCAGTCAATTTGATCAAATTTTCTCCGTCCAAAGAATCAAAGACGACAGAGGAGAAGGTGGTGATTATAATGTCAGGAAGGAGATGACGGAGGAGGAGAAAGAAGAAAAAAGATCACTGAAAATCCAGGCCCCAAGTACTGAAGAACAGGATAGCCCTGCAGCAAGCGGTTGTAATCAAGAAATCATCAGCAATGGCAGTTCAATTCCAGGCAGCGCAACATCCAGCGAACAAGAATATTCATCTCACCCATTTTACACCCATCCCCTTTTCGATCAAGCAAATTCTGAGGATTTTCGCCTCACAAAGATGAATGAAACAGTTGAAGAAGAGGTGAAAGAGGTTGTGCCGGAAGAAATGGAGTGTAGTGAAAAGAATGTCAGCCCGGAAATGGAAATGGATTTGTGTGATGGGCAAGATGCTGCTATTATATACAGCAGCCCCGAGATTGAGGGAAATGATGATCAGAAGAACACAAATTCTGAACAGGTAATTATAACATCAGAAATCACCCACCCTGAATCTTGTGAAACCAATGTGCAAAACCTGGATTTAGCTGCTTTTCATGTTCCTTTGCACATTAACATCTCTAATGAACTCTCTACTACAACCAAAGAAAATGGCACTACTAATGAGCCAGAAGAAGAAGAAGAGGGAGAAGAGGTTGCTGGCAATGATGAGGAAGAAACCAACCAAAATGGCACTATTAATGAGCCAGAAGAAGAAGAAGAAGACAAGCCAATCCCAACTATCCAATTTGTTGCAGAACAACCTTGTAATGATTATTGCGAAGGTGGTGTTTCCATGGCTGATGAGAAAGCATTAGGTCAGTACTCATCCATGGATAAAGTGGGAGAAGAGGTTGCTGGCAATGATGAGGAGGAAACCAACCAAAATGGCACTACTAATAAGCCAGAAGGACAAGAAGAAGAAGAAGAAGAAGAAGAAGAAGAAGACAAGCCAATCCCAACTACCCAATTTGTTGCAAAACAACCTTGTAATGATTATTGCAAAGGTGATGTTTCCATGGCAGACGAGAAAGCATTAGGTCAGTACTCATCCATGGATAAAGAGGGAGAAGAGGTTGCTGACACTGATGAGGAAGAAACCAACCAAAATGGCACTAATGAGCCAGAAGAAGAAGAAGACAACCAAATCCCAACTATCCAATTTGTTGCAGAACAACATTGTAATGATTATTGCAAAGGTGGTGTTTCCATGGAAGATGAGAAAGCATTAGGCCACTACTCATCCATGGATAAGGAGGGAGAAGAGGTTGCTGGCAACGATGAGGGAGAAACCAACCAAAATATCGAGAAAACCCTTGGCGAAGATGACACTGCCACAGCCAAACAGCATCCCATTCTGCCATCAAATGACAAAGAGGGAGATGAAGAAACTACTGATGATGGCAATAATGAATGTGATTATGATGAAGAATATGGCTATGGTGATGGGGACGGAGATGATGACATTTCTGAGGAAATGGAAGAAAGCTCAGAAGGAGTGATATCCTCTGATGAATCTGATGATGATGGGGCAATCTGGCCAGCAGAGCCAGCACAGATCCCTTTAATGGGACTGAAAGGGCCTAAAGAAGAGATAGAAGATGACAATAGAACACTAAAATCAGAAGCCTACATAAACCTTAAAACCATCAACAACACCAAACTGCAGACAGCTGATTTAAGGATGAACACCATTCAAGCCAGTGCCAGGAAACTTGCGATTCTGGATAACCTATTCGCCTACTCGCTACAATCAAAACGAACCATTCTTGCAGGAACCCTTACATTGCTTATTGCATACTCATGCTTCTGCTACTTTGAGCTACCATTCTTGAAACCTTCTCTTGTTGTCATTGCAGCCGTGTTTTTATCTAAGGTCGTCCTAGCTGGTTGAAGAACACCCATTTCTTGAATAATTATTCACTGTTTAGTTCTTTTATTAATGCAACTGATAGAGATTTGCAGTTGCTTGAATAAAAAATTAGAAAAGTTGCTGTTTACTTCATTTATATTTTATATATATACTTATATAATGCACAACAGGGAGGCAGACAGACAGAACAATAACTGTTATTCATATAATGTTGTCCGTAGAGTACATTGAAGATAATCATTGTACAAACTGTTGATCCATAATCTTATGTAGAATTTTCTTAGATATACGCCCGCCAAGAAATCAGGAGATCTCATAATAATCATCACCACCATCATTATCATAGTCGTCGTCATCATCATCATCATCTTTATTATCATCATTATCATCATCTTTATTATCATCATCATCATCAGTTAAACCGAGATAGTATGGGATTTTAGGGTCGGTGTCGGGCAGCCAATCACCGCCGTCGATGAGATTGGCGGCAGTGAAATGTCTGGCCACTTTGGCGCGCGTGATGATTCTATATCCCGCCCATGTCACTCTGTTTAACGTATCGGCGCCGGGCCCTCTGTTCTTGTACTCCCCGTAGTAGAGAGTTGTGAGAGCAAAGTTGCCTTGCCATTCCAACCACCCGGCAGGGTCAATCAAACTGCCGATCTTTGACAGCATGAAAACAGTCCGAGAATATTGTTTCCAGGGACGTCCGAGGTAACTCTTGAAGTCGGATTCCACCGGTTCCAAATCCTCCGCCGCCGCCACTTTGCAATCCAAGATTGAAATGCCAGTGTTTTGATAAGGATCCGATCTTGATTGGGCCGTGATCACATTCTTCTGTTCGCTCATGGGTTTGCGCAGGTACAAATTGCACTTTTGGAACACCACGGCTGAGTTACCAAAAATGAAGTCCACCGTGCCGTAGACGTCACATTCCCGGAAAAATTGCCGGCGGGAATGAACGTACAGGGTGTCTTGGTACCCTACGAAGCTGCAATCGTAGAAGACAGAGTAGTCGGAGTCAGCCCTGAGTGCCACAGCTTGGTGGTTCTCCGGTCCGGCATAGTTTTCGAATGATATACCTTTTGCTATGAATCCACTTCCACCCACCGCTGCAAATCAAATGTATTACATAAAATTATATCACTTACGTTACGTTTATAAAATTGATAATGTTAAGGAGTAAAAACAAGCATTCACTATTATAAAATGGACCAGGTTAAGCACCAATCCTCCATAGGACAAATTAAAAGACCAAAATAAAGTAAATTAGTCTAAATTGTCCATGACGGATGACCTTAATTTATATAGTTAGAATATAATTAAACTTGTAATATTATTGATGGGAATTTTTTCTCGGGACAATGTGCCCGTACGATGTTCGGTAACGGGCCCCTTGAACGGGCTGAGCCCGGCCTGGCCACGATTGACCTAAAGATCGCGCTTTTTCGACCTTGTAGTGCATATCGAGCTTGACGGGAGGTTACATCAGTGGGCAGCACCGCGATACCAACGCCCTAAACTATTTAGGTTTGACGGTCTGGTATCCCGTGGCATAGTGTAGTGCGCTCAGAAGTATCAGAGCAAGTGGCCAAGGCCTCTTGGTCCCGGCCTGAACCCGTGCATGAACTCTACATGCGACACATACCGTTAGCTCGGACCTATCTCCTGGCGATTCCTATAGATACCGCATTTATTAATGTCAAGGTGGAATTTTGATTATTTCCACATGCTAGATATCAGCCAAATACACTCGTCCACTTAAATCAACAAGCACACTAGCTAGGTGCATGATCCGTACTCGAAACCGATGTATGACCATATATTGTAGTAAGTTTAACCAACTTTTAGGAGTAAAAATTTTAACTTGATTACCAACGGTAGCGGTACGAAAAGTAGGCCATCCATCTTTCATGTTCCGGTTTCCTTTAATGCGAGTTTTTCCCATGCCATCTCCGACGAACATTATCATGGTCTTCTTCTTTTCAACATCTACGTACTCATAGTAAGAACCAGCCTTAATGTATATCACAAATCTGGTATCGCTTGAATCCGGAGCTTTGAACAGGGCGGCATTGATGCTTCTAAAGTCGCCGCTACCGTCCTTGGCCACAACCATATCAGCCTTGATATCATGTTTCTTACCCTTACCCATCGGAGCTTCTAGCAGCGCCCTGTCTCTCCTCGACAGCCACTTCGGGAACCCATCTTTCAGTCCCCGGTTTTCCCGCCGGAAAGATGAAGAAAAACGGTTATCCTTTTCCTTCTTGATCTTCGTGAGCATGGACAGAGCATTGCTGACATGGCGAGAGATTTGTTCGACGCGTTTGATTATGAAGGGGCGCACGTTCTTATTGCTGTTCGGAAAGCCGTCGAGACAGGTGTACTGGTTGGTCATGGCGGTGCTGAGAAGTGTCTGCAAGTCGGCGTGGCGCTTCGCCGGAGAATTCTCGAGACCGTCGAGGACTGTCCGGAGATCCGCCAACGCGTCGGAGAACAGTTCCAGGCAGACGTGGAGAGCGCGCCTCTCCATCGTTCCCAGGTCGGGAACCACCCTCCGGATGCGGCTGCAGTTAGCGGCGGCTGTTTTAATCTCCGACACGGTGACATTCACGGTGGCGGAGATTATTTCGGGGATAGATTTGGCGCGAAGATCGGGGGTTTTCACTAAGGTTGACACGCAGAGATCTCGGTAGAGGCTGTGATCACAAGCTGAATGGGCAACCTGATGAATGTCGTGTGAGGTTGTCGCGTTCATGGCGGAGGATTGGAAGACTGTTAAAGACAAGAACGGCGCTAGTAGCACGACAGGAACCAACATTATGGGATTCCGTCCGAGGTTATCCATTTCGATGAGTACTATGATATGATAGCCAAACTGAAGATACCGGGCGGGAAATATATATAAGTAGCTAGGCTGTGTGATAACTGATAATTAACTAGCTTGTAGAGTATGATAACTAACCAAGTGGCAGTTACGTAGCAATAGGATGAAACCCTTGTTCAACTTGCATGGAGCGGTTAGGAATGAGGACCATGAAGCATATACGTTAAATTGCATTTAAAGATTGATTAGTATAAAGTGGACGTCTATTTGGTTGGAGTTATCATATCAGCTACGCAGACTAACGGCGTCCGACACAACTCTTAGGGGCCGTTTGGTTCACGGAAGGCTAGATTACCTTAGGAATGTTAGATTGCTGGGAATGTTAGATTACTGGGAATGTTAGATTCCTGTGTTTGGTTAAAATTGAGGCATGTAATATAATTATGTTTGGTTTAGGGTTATCTTATCTTTTATATATATATATATATATATATATATATATATATATATAAGCTAACATAAAATATATATCTTTAAATAATTAGAATTAAAATGACAAAATTCATAAATATGCAAGGTTATCCTACATTACCTAACAAAATGAAGGGAATCACATTCCCTTCAAAATCCTATGTGGAGGGAATGTTGCATTCCCTGGGAATGTTATATTCCCTCAGAGAAAATGAACCAAACATAGGAATGTAAGCTCGGGAATGTCACATTCCCTTGGTTATATAATATAACCTGAACCAAACGCCCCCTTAAGGTTGTTAATTAACGTGACACTACTAAAAAATCCTCACGTCTTGAATAACATTGTAAAATTACAATCGTTATATCCTACACCACGGCGCACATAGCACTGTGCGCCGCGCGCCTCCCAAAACGACGTCGTTTTGGGGTAGTGTTGGGAGGCGCGGTAGGAAGTTGCTGAGATTATGTGTATTTGTTCACAACGTTATGTGTATTAGTTCATACAGTTATGTGTATTTTTTATACAATTATGTACATTCTTTTTATACAATTATGTACATCCGAATCAGAAAATTTGTGTGTATTATGTTAAGAGTTGATGTGTATTATGTTAAAAGTTTATGTTTATTATGTATTATGTTAGATTATGTGTATTATCTTTTAAAAAGAGTATGTATATTTTGTTATATAATTATGTACATTCATGTATAACATTATGTGTATTCTAGTATAACATTATGTACATTCTTGAACATTGGATTTTTTTTTTAAGAAAAAACTACTGCCATTCACTGGGGCGGGAAATTTAAAAAAAAAAAATAATTAAAACGACGTCGTTTTGCATCTGGGCGCATAGTGCAACGCGCACCGTGGTGTAGGATATAAATTGCCGTAAAATTAAAGTAATACGTAATTGAAATTAAAATTCTAACTACTATATTGGTCTCAGGGAGTTGGACCCATTAGGTGTAAACCTTATGGCCCATATTGTGAATTAAGTTCATGAGCTGAATCTCAATTGGGCCTTCAACAATCTTTTGCTAAATTTGCTTGTATAACTCATATATTTTAGTTATTGAACCGTATTATGAGGTAATTAAGAATACAAAGTTGTAATTACTTCAAAAATAATATGAAGCATGATGGGATATGGACCCGAGCTCAGCACAATGAAATGATAGACAAGGAAACTGGCAGTCAAAGGGATAGGAGAGGGTACGATTGGAGGAGTCAGACTATCCATTTCAAAACCAATGGGTATTAGAGGAACTCTGGTTTGTATGCCGGATGGGAGTGTTAGTCAGTCCACCTTAAGAGGTTGAGCGGCTCAATTAGTCAGGCAGTGAGAACAAGCAGAATGGTTGGTGAGGTCAATCAGATGGAAGGATAGAGCGGATGCACAAACCAGTCTTGCAAGAGTTGAGGAGGATTGACCGCGTAACGGGAGGAGTCATGATGTTATCACATCTTTGCTTGTTTTTATAGTTATTTTGAATCATCTCGGTAATTAAGTTCTTTAATTTTACTTATTTAATACATATTTTCCTTGCTATTATCATTTAATTATGGTTCACACTTGTTTTGAATGTTTTACGGTGTTTGTTAGTGTTTTTGATCCATTGTAGGTCAATTCTATGAGCAAGGGAAGTTCAAGGATGAGTTTGGAGCAATTTTGGACGAGTTCGGGGACCAGAAGGCTCGACGCGTCGAAAATTTCCAGAATATTTTGGTGATCGGGACCTGCTGGTCTCGACGCGTCGAGACTCAGCTCGACGCGTTGAGCGAAGGCGCGGAAATCAGAAGCAAAAGGGGCAATTCTTTATTTAAATATAGGAATTATAATTTGAGTCCAATTTGGTACAAGATTCCTATTTCATCTCAACTTTGTACCCACTATAAAATCCCTCCTTCCTCAACCCTAATAGGGGAGACGGAGAGAATTCAGAGATTCTTGGAGACAAGAAGGAGAGAAATCAAGAGCCACAAGTTGTCTTGGAAAGCAAGAAGAAGACTAGGGAGATTTGGGAAAATTGTCTGGTTAATTCTTGTACTCTTTTGATGATTTGTAATTCTTTATTTATATTTGCTATGTATAATTTAGTCATGCTTGGCTAAATTCTTTAGAGATTCTTGGGTAAAAGTGTTTATGAACCTATGTGCCTGAGCTCTCAGTTTCTTTAATATATTATTATTTGGGTTTAATACTTGTGTTGCAATCGTGATAATATTGTTTGATGTTTGTAATTAATGGCCATAGTTACTAGCTTCATAGCCATGTTTGTGTCACCAATGGGAGTTGGGGCATAAATTAGGGCACACACGATTGCACCTAATGGTTGGTCCTTGGGAAAGGGGATCTTATTAGGGGAAGTTTATTCTAGATTATTGCTCATCGGGAGATGGTAGTAATTAGGAATAATTGAATGCTGATCTTTGATCTTATTGGGTGTTTAAGCCATGGGAGTGGAAATTCACTAGGAATAGAGATTACGGGAGTAATTCGATTCCACTTTGCATTCCCACACAAATCTTAATTCCAAACTAAATATTGCAAACGATAATTGGCACTAGGTGATTAAATACTTGAATCCCATGAATCTCAACTTCTCTCTAATTGTTTTCAAAATCCTGAACCTCTGTTTTATTTTATTTATTTTATGCCAATCAATCATCTAAGTAATTGTTATGATTAGCTCTAATGAATAAGTTAGTAACTAGTGCTTGATACAACCACTTCCCTGTGGATCGATAACTCGTACTCCGAGAATTATTTGTT
Source organism: Ipomoea nil (assembly GCF_001879475.1). NCBI lineage: Eukaryota > Viridiplantae > Streptophyta > Magnoliopsida > Solanales > Convolvulaceae > Ipomoea > Ipomoea nil. Next base: position 965,062 of record NW_017618047.1, on the reverse strand, counting down.
TGCAAATATACTACGCATCAAGTCACCTGGAAATGACAATAGGAAGGGTAATCTGAGTACTCGGCAGGTGAGCAGTAATGAGACAATCAGTGTAGAGTTAATAGCAATGATGAGATCGGCCGTTGTGGAAGGCGATTCGTCGCAAAGAAGACGGGAAGCCGACATAAATTCTCATGATTGAAGGCATTTATAGCTTCATTTATGACGACATTAATGATAGGCGTAGCATTTCATTCTTCCTAGCATGTATAAAAGGCATGAGAAAGCTCTATAGCAGTGGTTAAACAATTTGAGTATACACGAATGATTGAAAGTAAAACACGATTTTCTGGCAAAGAACATTGAATTTTCCGATAGTGTTGGCCTGCTAGCTGATTGCTTCCGTTATCACGAAACCAACAAATCACATCTACTATTTGAGAATGAGTACGGAATTGAATAAATTATGTGTGATGTAATCAATCAAGAAAGTGTTATTAAGAATCAAACTTACAATTATTTGATATGATTCATATATCCACTTCATTTTTGGTGTAAACTAAGAGGTGGTGTGGGTCTTTTAACGGTCCAGGTTCACCCGATTAGTCCCCATTCGCTTCGAGAAGCACAGGAGCCGACCCAAACGCAATCGTCAGTTGTAGGAATCGAATACAGGTTATCCCGGAACCTAGTTAATATTTGATTCAAAATATTCGGTGTGATTGTGAGCTGATGTCCCTGTCAACTACGTGAAATACATTTCACTATCATTTGCTGTAAAATCATTCCACGTACAAAGAATAGCCACCGATACATTATGGAAAAATACACATTCCAATCCCAAACCCATTTTTACGTGGTTCCACTTCATGCAAATTATTATTATAATATAAAAACATAATAAGTTTTAATCTAAGGTATATATTTGCTTTTTGTCTGTTTTTTCTGTTAAATTTTTATAATGTTATAATGGTTATACTACACAATTTTGTAGACAAAAATATCTCTACCTTTATAACTTTTGTTATCTTTTTTTATTATATTATTATTATTACAGTGCGCACATACACAATATTTTTTCTTATATTCTTCAAAAGTAATAATGTATATAGACATGCTATTATAAGAAATAAGTTTGATTTTATTATCCTCTACAAGTTGCACATGAACGTAACTAAGTACGATGTCAGGAAAACTAAACCAATATATTTCCAAAATATATATATATATATATATATATATATATATATATATATACTAGTAATTGTCCAGTGCGATGCACAGACTATTATTAATTTAATAAATTTATCAATTAAATTTTTGACATACTCTAAATTAGCAAAGAAATTAATGGCCGTGGAAACATAAAAACTTACCTGAGTTCTTCCGCTCCCAGAAATATTCATCTTCCCTAGATCGCACGGTGTAAAGCTCTATAAGAGATCTAAGCTCCCAAAAATATTCTTCTCACTATTCTAGTCACGATCATCCTCCTAATTCCAACCACGACAAAAACATAATTGTAGTATTATATTGGTTGTGGATGATGACTTATTTATAATGTTGAAGTAGGTGTAGATGTTCATGTAAATATTGAAACATGTGGTTATTGAAATGTAATACTTTTGAAGGAAAATATAATACTTAATGTAAAAGTATTACAATATTCATAAAAAATTATTACATTTTTATTTATAAGTAACAAACACTTGCCAACATTACTTATAATATGCCCAATCAACAACCAGGGCTCTGATACCACTTTGTTGGGAAAAATCCCACTTCCTGTGACAATGAAAATCACAGAACCCGACACGGTCCACAAATACGAGATAACACAAAAGCCCAAAATAAATAACAACGGAAGGGACACCAAATTTACGTGGAAAACCCCAAAACCACGGGGAAAAACCACGGACCACCACCAACACAATATTTCAATATAACAAATCTTTGGTACAAAGTTGCTGGCTACCACCCGAGCCAAACACCCTAAAAATCATCAAATACAACAACTAGGCCAAATACAATATATCACGTTCACGGGCCTAAAAGGGATACCAACTCGTACTCAAAAATATTCAACCACCACGAACAAGGTGAAAAGAATACAAATATTACGAGCTTACCCAAAACGATGATGCCTGGAACAAACACTGACCTCTACAAATATTTGATGAAGAAAAGTACCCCAAAGATCTTCGGCAAACCTCACGACAAATCCATCAGACGTGTGACAAAACCTGCCGACACACGCCACCGTCGTGCCACCAAAGAAGCTAGGCAAACCCACGACAAAGTAGCACAAAAGGAAGAAGAAATAGATGTTGCTCCTTCAACTGCTGCATACGGCCGTGCAAAGAGAAAGAAAGAAAACTGAATTTTTCTTTCTTTTTGGCCTACTGCTTCTGCCGAAAAAATACAAAATGGAATATGTGTAGTATGTAGAAGTGTCTGGTGTAGTGGTGTAGTGGTGTAGTAGTGAGGAAACAATGAATTCTCCCTCCTTTTATAGATGCTGGCAACCACCTTGGGAAATGAAGAAAGCTAATTAATTCCTCAACTTCCTACCATAAACCTTAGAAAATCTCCTCCCATAAACCTTAGGAAACCTCTTCCCATAATCCTTAGGAAATCTCCTCCCATAAACCTAGGAAACCTCTTCCCAAGTTCCCTTAGGAAATCTCTTCCCAAGTTCATCCCAAGCAAACTTCTGCCCAACAACTTCATCCCAACATCCACTCTTTAACTTCTACCCAATAACCCATTCTCCAATCCAAATAATTGTCGGCAAACTTTTCCATCAAGCTAACAAATATTGCAGTGGAATAGGCTTGGTCCCAAATGAGCTATTTACCACATATGAGGGAAGCCCAACTCAACACTTATAAGGGAAAATATTTTTTTTTTTATCAAAATATAAAAGCATTACATGCCTCCTCAAAAGTACTACGTTTTTTATAAGTAACAACAACTTTATTTGTAATTAGTAATATATTTTTTAATATAAGTATTACATTTATATATTGACTTGATCCGACTTGAATTGTCACACGAATAAAGATTTGTGTGACGGTCTCACAAAAGTATTAACATATAATTTATTGGGGTGCTATGCAAATGGTAGAAAACCAACAAACTTCAATTGAAGTTGCACGGAGAAGACTTGGACGACTTTGCTTCTCATTTTCCAAATCAACCGACAGGGACGACCTTAAATTTGAGTCGGAAAAAAGTTACTTGGAAAACTGGATATCGCGTTAAAGACCCGGTGTCCTCGTTCCGCTTCTTCCCAGTCATCGCTGAGAATTTTTCTTCTTTGTTTTTTTTAAACCGGGATAGTATGGGATTTTAGGGTCGGTTACGGGCAGCCAATCTCCGCCGTCGATGAGATTGGCGGCAGTGAAATATTTGGCCACTTTGGCGCGCTTGATGATTCTATACCCCGCCCATGTCACTCTGTTAGACGTATCGGCGCCGGGCCCTTTGTTCTTGTACTCCCCGTAGTAGAGAGTTTTGAGAGCAAAGTCGCCTTGCCATTCCAACCATCCGGCAGGGTCAATCAAACTGCCGATCTTTGACAGCATGAAAACAGTCCGAGAATATTTTTGCCAGGGACGTCCGAGGTAACTCTTGAAGTCGGATTCCACCGGAATCAAATCCGCCGCCGCCTTCACTTGGCAATGCAAGATTGAAATGCCAGTGTTTTGATGAGGATCCGATCTTCCTTGGGCCGTGATCACATTCTTCTGTTCGGGCAGGGGTTTGCGCAGGTACAAATTGCACTTTTGGAACACCACGGCTGAGTTACCAAAAATGAAGTCCACCGTGCCGTAGACGTCACATTCCCGGAAAAATTGCCGGCGGGAATGAACGTACAGGGTGTCTTGGTAGCCCACGAACCTGCAATCGTAGAAGACAGAGTAGTCGGAGTCAGCCCTGAGTGCCACAGCTTGGTGTTTCTCCGGTCCGGCAGAGTTTTCGAATGATATGCCTATTGCTATGAATCCAGTTCCGACCACAGCTGCAAATAAAATGTTTTACATACAATTATCTCAGTTACGTTACGTTCATAATATTGATGATGTTAAGGAGTAAAAACAAGCATTCACTATTCGAAAATGGATCAGGTTAAGCACCAATCCTGCATATCCGGGCAAATTAAAAGACCAAAATAAAGTAAATCAGCCTAAATTGTCCACATGACCTGAATTCATATAGTTAGAATTAAACTTATAATATTATTGATGGAAATTATTCTCCAATGTGCCCGTACGATGGTCAGTAATGTGCATACCAAGCTTGACGGGAGGTTACGTTCGTGGGTAGCATCGCGATACCGACACCCCGACCTATTTAGGGCGGACCGACCTACTGCCTACTGGTACCTCGTAGTGTAGTGTAGTGCGCTCAGAAGTATCAGGACACGTGCCCAAGGCCCCTTGGGCTCCGGCCTGGACTCCTGCATGAACTCCTCATGCTGCACATGCAGTTGAGCTGGGACCTATCACCTCCCGACCCGTATAAATACCACATTTAGTTATTTCGACAGGTTAGCTATCAGTTTGGGAACCTCTAATCCATTGCCAAGTACACTCTTCCACTTAAATCAACAAGCACACTAGCTAGGTGCAGGATCTAAACTCGAAACCGACCTATGACCTTATATTGTAGAGAATACCTCTGTATATACTAGATCAATTATGGTTATCAAGTTTAGTTTAACCAACTTTTAGGAGTAAAATCTTTTAACTTTATTACCAACGGTAGCAGAACGAAAAGTAGGCCATCCATCTTTGACGTTCCGGTTTCCTTTAATGCGAGTTTTTCCAATGCCATCTCCGACGAACATTATCATGGTCTTCTTCTTATCAACATCTACGTACTCATAGTAAGAACCAGCCTTAATGTGTATCACATATCTGGTATCGCTTGAATCCGGAGCTGCTGACAGGGCGGCATTGATGCTTTTAAAGTCGCCGCTACCGTCCTTGGCCACCGTAACATCAGCCTTGATTTTACGTTTCTTCTTACCCGTCGGAGCTTCTAGCAGCGCCCTGTCCCTCCTCGACAGCCACTTGGGGAACCCATCTTTCATTTCTCCGTGTTCCTGCCGGAACGATGAAGAAGAATAGGAAGGCCCTGTTTAATAAATAGTTGTTTAATAAATAGTTGTTAGCTGTTTGATAAATTAACTATTATAATTATTTGGTATAAATTTTTTTTTAAAAGTTATTAAAAAAATTGTTTTAAATTACTAACAATTAATTATGATCAAATATGTCAAAATTAAATGATAGCCTAATTATTTTACCAAATAGGGCGGAAGGCTTATTCTTTTCTTTCTTGATCTTGGTGAGCATGGAAAGAGCGTTGCTGACATGGCGAGAGATTTGTTCGACGCGTTTGATTATGAACGGGCGCACGTTCTTATTGCTGTACGGAAAGCCTTCGAGACAGGTGTACTGGTTGGTCATGGCGGTGCTGAGGAGTGTCTGCAAGTCGGCGTAGCGCTTTGCCGGAGAATTCTCGAGACCGTCGAGGACTGTCCGGAGATCCGCCAACGTGTCGGAGAAAAGTTCCAGGCAGACGTAGAGAGCGCGGCTCTCCATCGTTCCCAGGTCGGGAACCACCCTCCGGATGCGGCTGCAGTTAGCGGCGGCTGTTGTAATCTCCGACACGGTGACATTCACGGTGGCGGAGATTATTTCGGGGATAGATTTGGCGCGAAGATCGGGGGTTTTCACTAAGGTTGACACGCAGAGATCACGGTAGAGGCTGCGATCACAAGCTGAATGGGCAACCTGATGAATGTCGTCCGAGGTTGTCGCGTTCATGGCGGAGGATTGGAAGACTGTTAGAGACAAGAACGCCGCTAGTAGCACGACAGGAACCAACATTATCGGATTCCGTCCGAGGTTCTGCATTTCGGAATCTATAGTACTGTGATATGATAGCCAAACAGAAGATACCGGCGGGAAATATATATAAGTAGCTAGGCTGTGTGATAACTGATAACTAACTAGCTTGTAGAGTATGATAACCAAGTGGCAGTTACGTTGCAATAGGGTGAAGCCCTTGTTCAAGTTCTCCCAAAAGGTTAAATCCCCATTCCTAAGGGCACCCCACCCTCCGACCCGACAAAACATGTGGCAGGATGCAAATCACGGTAAATTAATGGTTTAACTGACAGGGCCAAATGTTGATGTGCATAAGAAATTTGTCTACTGTCTACTTTAGACATAATTCCCACACTACAACGGCCTTTGTTCAACTTTTTTTTTTTTTTTTGAAAGTGGTCCTATTACATTGTAGTATCTGTTCATATACTTTCTCAACCTGCTGAAACACAAAGAACCAATAACGCCTTCTCAACCTGCTGAAACACAAAGAACCAATAACGCCTCCACTGAGGCTCGAACTCATAATCTTCCAAATGGAAATCCAACCCGGGTACCATTAGACCACATAGTCCTGGTGGCCTTTGTTCAACTTAATTGCATGTAAAGATTGATTAGTATAAAGTGGACGTCTATTTGGTTGTAGTTATCATATTAGCTACGCAGACTAACGGCGTCCGACACAACTCTTAAGGCTGTTAATTAACGTGACACTACTAAAAAATCCTCACGTCTTGAATAACATTGTAAAATTAAAGTAATACGTAATTGAAATTAAAATTCTAACTACTCCTTATTTCCTTTTTCTTTTTCGTGGTCTCGGGGAGTTGGACCCATTAGGTTTAAACCTTATGGCCCATGCCATATTGTGAATTAGGTCCACGAGCTGAATCTCAATTGGGCCTTCAACAATCTTTTGCTAAATTTGTTTGTATAACTCATATATTTTAGTTATTAAACCGTATTATAAGGTAACCCATCAAGAATACGAACTTGTAAGGGTAAGTATCAATTTTGGTCTCACGAGTATTAGCAAAATGACAATTTTGGTTCATATATTTAATTCTTACCAATTTACATTTATAACTATTATTTTACTATCAATTTTCATCCACGACTATTGATTTAGTACCAAAAATCATCACACCGATCGCCCCTTTCATTTAAGATATGCCTAAATAAAAAATTATGAAGGGTATTTTAGTATTTTTAATTAAGATACCAATTTGAGCATGAACAAATGAATTTAAGTCCTAAGATCAATTTCAATTTGTTGTTTTCCTCCCCAAATTAAGGTAGGATGAAGAGGAGAATTGCGAATTGGATCGATCTTAAACCTCTTTATTCATGCTCAAATTGGGATCTTAAGTTGAAAAAGACAAAAATACTCTTAAAATTTTTAGATTTTTGCATGTTTTAAACGGAAGGTTGACCGGAGTGATGAATTTTGACACTAAAACAATAGTCATGGATGAAAATTAGTACTAATATAAAATAATAGTTGTGGACGAAAATTGGTAGAAATTATACATGTGGACTAAAATTGTCATTTTATTAATACTCGTAGGACCAAAAATAGTATAATTTGCTCAACTTGTAATTACTTCAAAAACAATATGAAGCACATCTATTATCCCAAAATAAGCATGAGATTGGATAAATCATATGTGTGATTAAATCAATTAAGAAAGTGTTATTAAGCCTTTCAAATAAAAAAAAAAATGTTATTATTAAGAATCAAATTTACAATTTTTTGATATAATGGGGCGTAGTTGGTTAATATTTGAGTCAAAAAATTCGGTGTGATGTGAGGTGATGTCCCTGTCAACTACGTGAAACATATTTCACTATCATTTGCTGTAAAATCATTCCACAAAGAATAGACACCGATACATTATCGAAAAAATACACATTCCAATTCCAAACCCCTTTTTACATGGTTCACTTCATGCAAATTATTATTATAATATAAAAACATAATAAATTTTAATTCATGTTATATCTTTGATATTTATCCCTTTTTTTTTTGTTAAATTTCTGTATACATCATGTTAAAAGAATTGTACTATACAATTTTGTGGACAAAAATATCTATACCATTATAATTTTTGTTATCTTTTTTTCATTATATTATATATTACTACCATGCACATACATACACACCATTTTTTCTTATATTATTCAAAGGTAATAATGTATGTAAACATGCTATTATATAATAAATAAGTTTGTTTTCATTAAATGTTAATTAAATTTTACGATAATTTTATTTAGTAATATATCATATCTACAATTTTTATTTTAATAACATTATTTATACCATACCATAACTATTACTCAAAGTATCAACTCTACTTTTATTTAATATAATATGAATTCTACAACTAAATTAAAAAAAAAATTATATGGTATAATTAAAAAATATATATATATTAACATTTAGTATTAATATTAAGCACATATTTTTACAAACAATCCTACATATAAATACTAATATATGCATACATATTACAGCAAATGATGATTATGAATTTAATTGCACCGAGTAAAAGGGTAATATATCTCCTTTTTTTTTTTCAAGAGAATAGTTATTATTGTTTGCTAAAGTATATATTTTAATTTTGGGGGGGGGGGGGGGGGGGGGGAGAGAAAATGTCGATTATTAGACTAAGACCAGTAGCCCAGTTAATTAAACTTGCCTTTTGGTTTCGCTTTTTGACTCATCATTGCATAATTTTGACCCTTTAATAGTCTCTTAAAAGATTTGTAAATTAAAACTAAACGTGAATTAAGCTTAATTGTATAATTAATTATCAAGTTAACTGTGAAGTTGTCCCATTTAATTATTCTTAAACTTTATCTTATGAGTAACATGCATTTAGTTATTCTAAAAAACCACATTACAAAATGCTAATTGGGAATCACTTATAAAATCGCATAGTAAAAATTAATATATAGAATATATATTTTTGTATTATGATTATTAAATATATGATCATGTTACTTTAGTACTTAGAATATGTCACCATATATATAGAGAACATTTAATTGAAGTTTAAACATTTGAAAACGTAAAAATAATTGAAGTTATATATATACGTATGTTGTAGCATGCATAAATTAAACTAAAATAAAAATTGAGCATAAATGTTACTTGGTATAATAAAAGTATGGGTAGTAGCCTGAAACATCTTCAACTTGCCATTAATTTGACTGATTCTTCGTTATAAAAATACGAGTTGCACATGAACGTAACTGAGTACGATGTCAGGAAAACTAATCAAATATATTCATGCAATGCATAGTTGTAATTGACTTTGATTGTCAGGCACCCCTTTCTTGCAGGGTGCTCGCTAACCCACGGGGCAACGGATATATACAGCAAGAAGAAATAAAACGATTAAGTGTATATATATGTGGATCACCTTGTGATCGAATGACATGAAGTGACTTCCTTAAGTAGAATGTCATGAGTTTGAGCCCTAGTCTTACATTGTAAATAGTTAGTAGTAGTAAAAGAAAAGTCTGTGTGTGTATATATATATATATATATATATATATATATATATAATTAAGTTCCCGTGCAGTGAGTAATGTGCGTGAGTTTTGTAGGTGTATGGGTTTTGTGCTTAAGGTGCGTGAGTTTTGTACTTAAAGTGCGTGCGTTTTGTGCTTAAGGTGCGTGAATTTTGTGCTTAAGGTGCGTGTGTTTGTGTTCTTAAGGTGCGTGAGTTTGCTTTGTTTCTGTGCTTAATGTGCGTGTGTTGTGTACTTAATGTCCGTCAGTTTAATGCTTAATGTGTGTCCACCCGCACAACCGCACGGGAAACCCTCCCCACACTTGATCCCTTCCCTATATAAATATATATTCCTAGTAAGAAACATTTGCCAAAATTATTTATGATGTACTTTTTGTTTTCCCTTATAATTAATAAATTAAACACTTTATTTATGATTAGTATTATAGTTATCAGTATAAGTATTACATTTGCACATTGGCTCGATCCAATTCCGACTTGTTACACGGAAAAAAATTCGTAAAATTATCTCAAGTGTGACTCCATAATTTCTTAGGGTGTTATGCAAATTGTAGAAAGCCGACAAACTTCAATTGAAGTTACACGCAGGAGACTTGGACGACTTTGCTTCTCATTTTCCAAATCAACCGACGGGGAGGACATTAGATTTGAGTCGGAAAAAAGTTACTTGGAAAACTCGATATCGCGTTAAAGACCCGGTGTCCTCGTTCCGCTTCTTCCCAGTCATCGCTGTTTGTCGGTGTTTTTTTTTTTTTGTTTTTTTTGTTTTTTTGTTTTTTTGTTTTTTAATTTTTAAATTGTACAATATAATGCAAGGTAACTTTTGCTTGTCTATGAGACACTGCTTTGATATATGAGAAAATATGCAATTGCTTCCTACTATTTGAAGGTGAAACTCACTTGGTAATTATAATTTATCAGTAGAAAAGTATAAGAAGGCAAATCATGATTAGTTATTTATAATTAATTAGTTCAAATTGAAAATGCCAATATAACTATATATATTTAAGGAGTTGAACTTAATATTTCATTATTACGAAGTTAATTGTCTAATTAACTTGACTGAAATTGTCATGAGACTTGTTAAATATTACCATACACAACACATTATGAGTCTTTGAAATATATATTATTGACAACAAATTTAATAAACAAATTTCAATTTTCCAATACAAATTAATAAAAGTAAGTAAACATACAAAATATCCAATTACCAATTTTTACATTTTGATAATGTGCGCGTGTTTATTCTTCATTGTTCTAAATTGTCATGACCCCCTCCCCCCACCCACCCCCAAAAAAATAGATAAATAAATAAAATTGAGAACTGCACCAAATAACACACTCCCTAGTACAAACCAACTAAAACCATTTAAAAAAAAAATTTGTATAGTCAAAGCCCCCGTTGTCTGGGTTCAAGAAAAAATATATTAGAATTTCTGTTACCTATACATAGACACTATTTTTATATTTATAGAAACTAGGGTGGAATTAGAATTTTGTTTAGGAAATCGTATATGTTAGGTGGGTGTGGTAATACACTAATGAACTTGGAAATACACTAGTGAGGTCGAAAATACACTTGTGATCCTCCTGAAATCGGGACGTGCACTTATGAGAACTGGAAATATACTTGTGAACGCCATATGACAAGTAGGGTTTCCCTATAATCCTATTACCGATAAAGAACTATGAATATTTCAAAAAAAATCTAACTAGCTTGGTTGGTGTGAATGGCCGTGCACTTTCATCCCTTAAGAGAGGTTGGGAGTTTGAACTCCCTCTCGTAGGGAAAACCAATCTAACCAGCACTTTGCCCCGGCCTTGATTGGGCTGACCCGGTGCGAATAAGGATTAGTCTGAGTATGGTATGGGCCCTTAATTCAGCCGGCCCGGTGCGAATGAGGATTAGTCTGAATATGATATGGGCTTTAAGGTGCCTCCTACAGTTAGGATCTGCTCATGACACCTCCCCTTAGTTGGACCGGTTGGTGCGAATGGAGATTAGTCTGAGGATGATATGAGCCCATAATTGAGCCAGCCTGGTGTGAATGGAGATTAGTCTGAAGCTTAGACTTAAATGTGCTTCCTACCATTAGAGTATGCTCAGAACACCTCATGGCCTTAAAAAAAAAAAAAAAATCTAAATCTAAAAAGACACTTGGTGGGTACCCATGTCTAGTAATAATCCCATAGAAATATAGAATAGAGTTTTTAAGGTTCACAAGTTAAGTTGACTAATTCCAATGGGATAATTCATTGCCAGTGCTAATAGGGAAGGAATATTTTCGGGTTTCTCAATCCATCCAAGATATAGTTTGAAACCTAGGCTAGCATGCATATTTATAAATCATTTGTCAACGAAAAGTTGGTGGAGTTAGCTACCTTAACTTACTCTCTGCAATAACATATCGCCCCACTTAACTACATATACTTACGACATTCTTTCCCATTAACGGTCAAATACGACACCACTCGTGACACCAAACTAGCTTCAATTAGCTTCGAAAGAAATGACCAAATACATGGATAATCCAATCCAAGTACCTAAAAGATACGAGTTCAATTATTATCAACATCATCTTAGAATATCCATAATAGTTTAATTTTGGTGTGATTTTTGAGAGATTTTTGTAAGAGTGATTATTAGGAAAAAGAAGATGGGAGGGGAGAGAAAAAAAGAAGAAAAAAAATTGAATTTAAAATAAAAAAAAAATACATTAATGAGTGTCAAGTGTGCCAACAGCCTGAACTGCACGCGCACGCTAGACACATTTTTGGCATCACGCTCATTGCGTGGGGTGGAGATAATGGAGGCCTGGGTCTCACTTTCTGCAAATCACTCGACTCTTGTAGGGGGTCTGATTTTTCTCTTTCTTACCCTCTCTCTCTCCCAAGTCATGATGCACTGTGCTATTATCTTCAAAATATGCTTTGATATTGATGCTCTTCGTCAAACTCGTCACACAACGTTTTTTTTTTTAATGTGATTTATATATTTTGTGTAGTTTCTGACCTATCATATTAGTTTTTTAGTTGAGAATAATCTTAATTTTTTTTTTTTTTAATTCGATAGGAGTTCTCTATTAGGGTTGTCAAATTTGAAAATTTTAATAAATACATGATGCATCGTCATAATTGTAAATTGATTTAATATCCAATTTAATTACATAGTATAGTAATTTTTCGTAATTTAGTCTTAAACGTATTTTTGTGCTTAACTGTGTTCTTGACTTTGATGATTTTATTTATATAAGTCATCTGTTATGATAATTTGATAATTTTCTTTCGATTAATATTCAATTTAGTCATCGACTATAATATTTTTTACTCAATTTAATCATCGATTATAGTAGATAATTTTTTCAAATTTAATTATCGAGTAATTTTCTTGATTTAGTTCTTAATTCTAACAAGGATTTAATTATGTGAAATCATCAAATACTAAATTGGATGACAAACATCATACTATAACTCAATTGTTCAAAAAAAAAAATTAATTACATGCATACACATACACATATATAGATCCAATATAATTAAGAGCAATTATTTGACATATATATAATTGGACATGCAATTCTTTATAGCACTAACAAATTAAAGTCGCTGAAGAAGTTTGGGGAGCAAACGCCACGGCAGCGCCGCAAGCCATCAATTAAGCGCAGCTAGCTAGCTAGCTTGTAGCTAAATGTACAAACGGACGACGGTGGCAGTGCCTATCTAGCGTGTTGACCGGAATCCTTAATTAATCAAATCATGCGACGCAGCTGGCACAAAAACACCATAAAACATAAATCTAATCCTATTCAAACTACTCCCATAACATTCAATTCAATATTACTTTAATTTGCAAAAAAGTAGTGATATGCAGTCCAAAATTAGGTAGCTAGGGGTACGTCGAAATTATTGAACAATAATATCCATATATAAATGCTAATATTACTACTCATAAATTATTGTACACTAACATGACAAGTCTCACCTATATTTACGCTCTCGGATATAATTGCTTGTGTCAAGTGAGTATGACATGTTATGTGCTGGTTGGTGAAAATAGACGACCGGTTAGTCACTACTCGTCAGCATAGCTTAGTTAGGCGACATGTCAAACTCTATTGTGGACTCCCTTGACGTTACATCTCCCGACCTCCTCAAGCCGGTAAGGAAGACGCGTACATTTTGATGACTTCATTGCATAACCGCAACTCACTTTAACATGCATGGTAACTCATATAGCGAATAATTTAATGTCCAATGTTGAACATTCATTAGCTAAGTATATCCTAATTACGTACTTATTGAGAGAAACCAGCGCAGTTTCTTGCCGCCCTTTTCTCATCATTAAAGTGTGTATATGTAACCCAGTTGGCATGTGCTACAAAGCCGTTGACTGTCCATGCTAATTTTCCTTTAATCAGCAGTAAAAGTAGTAGAAACTATTTCTTATTAATAAATCACTTCTAGAACTTCAAATTCTGACAAAACACTCATATATATAGGTGGTAATATAGATACTTTAATTTCTAGGCAGATTCCTTATACCCACCGGCATCTAGTCTTGTCTGTTGAGTCATTGAAACACCGTGATTTATATTCTCTTAAATGCTCTGTTGAACTGGAGTGTAGGGAACCCTTTGAAGTTGGGGATTCAACTTTTCCAGAGAAGGTAGATACTTTCTAACTTAGTGAGTTGAAATTCTAAATATCTAATTTAATTGAACAACGTAACTCACCGCATCTGGTTCACACCTTATATAAATATAGAGATTACACTTGTGAATACACAGATTTAAATGGATTGAACTAAGCACGTTGTAGATTAAAGTACCTCTGACACGTACAAGAAACACAAACAAGTTGTCTCCCAAGTTTGGGAGAAGAATATATCATATCCCAGAAATGCATAAATATAATGCTACTAGCTTGAATTCAAGCATCCCAATATATATATTTTTAAAAAAAAATAAAATCGAGATCTACGCGCTTTGAAGAATGGCCAACAATCCAATTGGTTGACTATTTCCAATTCTCCATGCCCAGCTTCAAAACTCCATTGTTGGATCTTACATTATATATATACAAGCTAAGTATCATACCTTACCTCAACCATTGTAAACACTAATTAAACACTCTTCATTTCATAGGATAACATGGCTAAACATTGTAAGCCTTATTTCCTCGTATTTTGCTGCATTCTTGTTGCGTTTCCGATATGGTTTTCTCAATGTCGTGCCGCCGCCGCAGATGCTCCGGCGCCGTCAAGAAATGTCTCGGCATCCACCATTTGTAAGTCTACTCCCTACCCATCTTACTGTCAAACTGTTCTCCCCAGCAACAACTCTTCTTCCAATGTCTACGACTATGGCCGATTCTCCGTCCGCAAATCCTTATCAGCTGCGCGCAAGTTTCTTTCCTTGATCCAGAAGTACCTCCGCAATTCCAAGTCGTTAACCACCACCGCCGTTCGAGCTCTCAAGGATTGCGAGTTCCTTGCCGGATTAAACATGGATTATCTCTCCAGTTCTTTCAAGACCGTCAACGGGACTTCCCGGTATCTCCCGGTGTTGGAAGCCGACGACGTGCAAACGTTGCTCAGCGCCATTCTCACGAACACGCAGACGTGTATAGACGGCCTGCAGGCGACGTCTTCAGCTTGGAGCGTTAGGAATGGGATTGTGGCGCCGCTGGCGAACGACACCCGGCTGTTTAGTGTTTCTCTGGCTCTGTTCACTAAAGGGTGGGTGCCGAGGAAGAAGAAGGCCGCTGCCGGAGCTTGGCGGCCGACCAAGAAACAGCTTGGGTTCCGGAACGGGCGGTTGCCGCTGAAGATGTCGGAACGGACGAAGGCGATTTTCGAGCGAGTTAGCCGGAGAAAGCTCCTGCAAACTCAGGAAGCAGACCAGGTTCTGGTGACCGATATTGTGGTTGTGAGTCAAGACGGGAGTGGAAATTTTACCAACATTAATGACGCCGTCGCCGTTGCTCCCAACAACACTCTGTCCGACGGCGGCTACTTCCTCGTATACGTGACTGCCGGCGTGTACGAGGAATACGTCTCCATTGCCAAGAACAAGAAATACTTGATGATGATCGGCGACGGCATTAACCAGACCATCATCACCGGAAATCACAGCTATGTTGATGGCTGGACTACTTTCAATTCTTACTCATTTGGTAAGTATAATATAATCTCATAACTTTTTACATGCATCCTATATTCTTTAAAGACAAATCAAAAGATAATTTTTAAAAAGTTTAGAAGGTACTAGTTTATTAATTAGTAATAAGTTCATAAATAATCATGTTAATATCTCATTTTACAGCGGTGGTCGGACAAGGATTTGTCGGCGTGAACATGACATTCCGGAATACGGCGGGGGCGATAAAGCACCAGGCGGTGGCGGTTCGGAACGGCGCGGATTTATCCACATTCTACAGCTGCAGTTTCGAGGGGTACCAAGACACACTATACACACATTCTCTGAGACAATTCTACCGAGAATGCGACATTTACGGCACCGTGGACTTCATATTCGGCAACGCCGCCGCCGTTTTCCAGAACTGCAACCTCTACCCGCGCCTACCCATGTCCGGTCAGTTCAACGCCATAACCGCTCAGGGAAGAACGGATCCCAACCAGAACACCGGAACTTCAATCCTCAATTGCACCATCAAACCCGCCGACGACTTGGCCACCAGCAACGGCACCACCAACACTTTTCTCGGCCGCCCATGGAAGCAGTACTCCAGGACGGTGTACATGGAGTCGTTCATGGACGGTTTCATAAATCCCGCAGGTTGGCAAATCTGGTCGGAAGACTTCGCGCTCAATACATCGTACTATGCGGAGTTCAACAACACCGGCCCGGGATCCAACACCAGTGCCAGAGTAAAATGGCTGGGTTTCCACGTAATCAACGCCACCGACGCCGCAAACTTCACCGTCGCAAATTTCTTGTTCGGAGATGACTGGTTGCCGCAGACCGGAGTTCCATACTTTAGTGGCTTACTATGAACCCAGGCCAACAGCGTAACTAATTTAATTCTCCAGCTTCACATACATTCATAACAATATACCATCAATTTAATCTGTGTTCTATTTGTTTTTTTCTTGTTCTTTAGGATAATTAATTATTATATTATATTGTTCCGCCATACCAATAATATATATGTACACAATGTACACAACCTCCGCAAGGAACTTCTTGTTTGGTGATTATACAAGTGAATTCAATTTTTTTCCCCCTAGCTTAATTCATGATATATATGCATGTTGAAATTCAATTTACAAATAAAACATTATGGCCATGTTTGGTAAATGGTTGTTAGCTGTTAGCTGATTGTGTTAATTAGAAGGTATAACTAGTTGATAACATTAGCTGATTGTAAAAAAAAGTGTTTGGTAAATTAGTTGTTAGCTGATAGTTGTTGGGTATAATTTCTTTTCTGAAAAAGCTAATTGAAAAGGTTGCTTGGAGTAGCTTTTTGAATTTTAGCATTTTGGAGTTGCAAAAAGCTAATTAACCAAACACTTGTATTGATATTTTAATTAAATCAAACAAGTCAAAATTGACCTATAAGCCAATTTTTTACCACACAGGGCCTATGACTTTCTCTATAGAGGGTGTACATTAAACGATAAATTATACTATGAAGCAAGGTACACAATAGTCTAAAATGACATGCATAACAAAGATACATGTGATATGTTAACTGCTGCAAATTTTTATGTGGATCATATTCTACACAATGTTGTGTGGCCGTGTAGACCACAAAAAGTATATTATTTGTGTACTTATTTCCCATACTCAAATAATGTTTTTTTTTTAAAAAAAAAATACAAGGTACATTTTAAATATATTTAAAGTATATTATTTGTGTACTGAATGTACATTTTTTGATAGTATACAAAATAATGCACTTTCAATATTCAAATAATGTATTTTATGTACACAAATAATAAACTTTTCTTTTTATTTGTTAACTGTATACACATAATATATTAATTAGATCAGGTCCACAATATAAGGTATACTTAATCCGTGGTATTACAATTGTTACGTAAACAACAGTTGTTATACCATGGACCAGGGTCCACCTTGCAAGGTAGACCCTAGTTTTAAATTGTGTATTTTTAGTATTATAATTTTGAACTTCTAAAATATAAATTGTGTTTCTAAGTTTTGTTAATTTTGTGAATACAATACAAGATCATCACAAATTATATATTTTTAAAAGATAAATTATGAATATTTAGTAGATAAATTATTTATCTTTAAACCCGAATCTACCTTGCAAAGTGGACCCGGGTCTATAGAATCATTTGTAGCAAATTATACTGTCCATAATGCATTGTGGTCCAACGGTACTATGGGCCCAGCTGGCCATGGCACGGGCGGCGGTGTTGGAGCATGTGTCGGAGACCCTTTAGAAAAAGGGAAAACAGTCTCGTCAAATCGGACATGACGACAGATATAGGTTTTTCCATTTATTGGATCAATGCATCGGTATCCTAAATGACAGAGGGTAATCTAGGAAGACACACGGTACGGAGCGATACTCTATCTTGTGCCGATTATATGGACGAAGATAAGGGTAGCACCGACACCCGAACACTCGTAGAAACGTGTATGAGGGGGACGTTTTGTATAGACGAGAGTAGGGACTTTCAAAGTTTATGGTTGATGATGGTAGAAAGTTGATTAAACAGGTTGCAGTTTCAAAGGTGTAGTCCCAATATTGAAGGGGTACTTTGCCTTGGCGAGTAGGGCTAGGTCGGTTTCAACAATATGTCTATTGCGGCGCTCTACTCGGCTGTTTTGTTCATGCGTATAGACACAGGATTAGCGATGATTTATACCAAGTGTTTGGAATATATTGTGAAGCTTACGGTATTCACCCCCTAAATCTGATTGTATAGACTTGATATAACGTGAAAACTGGGGTTCTACCAACACACGAAACGACTCAAATATTTTATAGATATCTGATTTTACCCGTAACGGATAAAATCAGCAGAACCGTGAATAGTCGTCTACAAATAACAAGAAATAACGACAACCAGTACTTGAGATTACAGGTGTAGGTCCCCAAATATCTGTATACAATAAATCTAGAACATTTGAACTAGTATTTGGAACCCTATCTAACTTAAAACGCGAAGATTTGTCGAGATGACAAGCTGTGCACGACTCCATAGGTTTGGTTTTATTTGACGTGACCGGACAATTCTGCAAGACTTTATTTAGGACGAAACTGTGCAGGTGACCCAGTCTGCTGTGCCATATCGTGGGAGTGGCCCAGGAACTAACAAACGCAAATTGGGATTGTGACTCCGGAAGTTTGTATAAGCCACCCGCCGTGGAACCTCTAATTAGCACTGCTTTGGTTGTGGAGTCCTTCACAAAGAAACAATTATTATGAAACTAAAAGAAAACCTTATTTTCATTAGTAAATTTATGCATAGATAATAGAGGGACCGAAACACTCGGGACATGTAGAATATTGGACAAACGCAAAGGCTTAGAATTACATGAGATTGATTGTGACAACCCAAAATTTAATTTTATAAATTCAATTTTTAGAAATTCCAAAGTAGTCATTTTCACTCCATTAAAAAATTTTGCGATAAATTGGTGTTTGAATAAATTATTTTGAGTACTTTTTAAATTAATTCAACACCAAAACTTATTTTAATTCCAAAATTCTAAATTTTCGGGTACTTCACGTACCAAGTTTTTAAACTGAGAAACCAATATGAGTGAGATCGGGAGAAATCTGAACCAAGTGTTTGTTTAGAAATCATCTTTGAAAAAATTCATTTTGACCCCTAATCTATTTAAAACCACCCCTCTAGACCTTGGTCCATGAAGCTTGGTGAACCACTAGAAGCCATATCTCACTTGCCTGATTCCATCTTCTAGCCTAACTATTTACCATTTTGCCATCAACCAATCATAAGGGAATTTCCTAGGGTTTTGCACCCTATAAAAGCCACCCTATTTCTCCATTGTTCTCTGATCTTATTTCCCCATGCCTCTCCAAGCCAAGTTTGGTAGAAGAAAACATTCATAGTAAGCTATTCTCCATCCATTATCCCTTCATTTTGCTTCTTGAGTTATGTTCCTTTAGCTTCCCAATCTTTGAGATACTTAGGCCTAGCTTTTGTGGTTGCTTTGAGGTGCCTAGGTGGTGAATGGATTGGTGTATGAGTATAGTGGAGGCTGAGATCCACACAAGGAAGAAGAACAAGAGAAGAAGTCTACAAAGGTATAACCTCATGGACTCCCTCTTCGAATTTTGGCTATGTGAAGCCTAGTTTCTTAGATAGAAATGAGTAGAAATGCTAGATTTTTGATGTGTTTGAGCTCAGGAATGATCTATTACTTGTCTATGATGTGTTTATAATGTTTGGAATGTGTTGGAATTGCTTGGGGCTGATTTGCAGATGAAATGGACCATCTAGTGTACACACAGTGTGCACCAGATAAATGTAACGGCCCTAGCCAATGGCCCATCAAGGGAGCCGTTGGCTATAGCCATGGCCAACCAGGCCTAGGGCACGGCCTTAGGAGAGGGCCGTTGCCTAGGTCCGGCATTGTGGCGGCTTGAGGGGGGGCGGGCCATGAGGAGCCCCGTCCTCTGGTCCCTGAGTTGATTATGTGCAGTGGCCGGGCCCTTGTGGCTCAGCTACGTGTCTTTTCGGGTCAGGTGTCACGGGCCCTTGTGGCTCGGTACCTCGGGATCGTCTTGACGCACGTTTTGGTTTTGATTTCGTTGAATTTGGTTTAGAAATGAGCATGTTATGGTGGATTTTGTGATGAAATTGCTTCACAGTAGTATGATTTGTGTTCTTTGCCTTGAGAATTGCTTTATGTTTTTCCCCTTACGACATTTAATTAAGTAATATGAATGTTAGTTTGATTTATTGTTTTAGTTCCATCCTTAGCTTGTGCAATCACCACGGAGTGGTGGTTGTGGCACTGACATTCCCACTATTTTACTTATTAAGTTGTTTATCCGCTGCTTAGTTTATATTAATTGTGGTTTTAGAATTGTAATTAAGTTTAAGAAAAATGGGGTGTTACATTGATGCATGACCAATTCGCGAAATCACCAAACTTGCGCCGTTACCGACTCGTAGGACATTGAGGCCGCCGTATTCCTCGGATAGAGCCATCATGCCGGCATCGGGTGTAGCATGCGCGGTTCCGCCAGTGTCCGGATACCACCCGTCCGTCGGAGTTAACGCAACTGACGCCGGAGCTTCCCCGGAGATGGCCATATGAGCCTGCGTTGGCGGCTACGTATTGTATCTTTTGTAGTAGTACACGGCTGTGTGTCCATGGGAGCGGAAAATTTGACATCTCGGCGATCCTCGTCCGCCACGGCCGCCGCGACTCTGGCCACCGCGTCCACCACGACTGCCACGCCATTGCTGATTGTGAGACTGTCGGCCGCCATCGCCACTTGAGCCGCGACCGCGACCTGCAAACATGGTCGCGGGCGAGCCACCCGCGTCGGTCACCGCGGGGTAGTCATCAATGAGAATAAACTCGTGAGCCTGCAAAAAATCTGAGAGATGAGGTAGCATCATCGGAGCGCCCGAGGCAGTGAGTGACGCGGCCATGGCCTTGAATTCCGGACGTAGGCCCCGGAACACGTACAGATTCCATCAACGACAGCGGACGACCGGCCTGTGCTAGGGACTCGACAAGGAGCTCCGCTCGCCCCAAATAATCCGCCGTCGAGGAGTTGCCGTAGCGTAACGCCTGGAATTGTCCTAGCAAATTGAGACACCGGGCTTGATTGGAGGAACCAAGGGCGGCAGTGATTGATTGCCAAACGTCCGCAGCAGTGTCCCGGCCAACGGCCAAGTGCAGCACTTCATCCGACATGGAGGAGATGAGGAGTGAGAGGATCGATTGATCTTGTTGCACCCATGCCTTATGAGCCGGATTTGAGAGAGGGATCGCAGCTGCTGCACTGGTTGATGACTCGCCAGAGGAGGGGGCATCGGTGATGGTCGCCGGTGGGCACGGGGTATTGCCATCAACGTAACCAAGCAAATCTTGGCCTCGGAGGAACGGAATCAATTGCGTACGCCAGAACAGGAAGTTCCGGTTGGTAAGCTTCATTGATACGTAATGGTGAGCTCCGGCGAGTGGGTTGGGGGCGGTGGTCGACGGAGATCCGGCGGCGGAAACCGTCTGTTCTGAGGAGTTAGTCGACATGGCTTGAAGGGAACGGTGAGGGAGGGAAACGTTTGCGGTGGAGATAGAGAGAGAAGCGATTAACTTGACTGGTACCAGATTAGAGAAGTTCTTTCATTCAGTTTCAACAGAAAGAGAATACATAGTATATCAGCTAATATAACTCTAACAACTCCTAACTAATAGACTCACTTAGTCAACTAAACAAATACCGCATAAATACAAACTATAATAATAACATGATATAATAATAACATTAACAAGGTGACCGTTGCCATTAAGAGGCCGCCTTTAATGCGTGGTCAACCTGGCCGTTGGGAGGCCTAGTAACGGCATCCCATGAGCCCAACGGTCCTTAGCCTTAATAAGCACCATTAAACCACTTTATTATCCCTATTTAAACTAGTAAAGGAGGCTACCTATAAATAGGCCCCCTTTTGAGAATGTAAAGGTAAGCTTCTTCCGGCAGAGAGTCGCTAGAAAGTGCAAATAAAAGTACCAGATTCATATCAATTATCTATCTTTTAGTAGCTTTATTTTTACGGTGAATCCACCAACTACGGTTGTGTTGGACCTTTTTGGGTTCAAAAATCCTAAAACCAACGGTTTCATTTCAATTTAATTGCAATTTCATTTAATAATATAAAAATAATACGTGAAGCAATGTCAATTTAAATATATTGTAATTTCGTTTAGTAATTAATACAAAAAAAAAAAAAAAACGCGCTCCATTAAGTTGTAACGATTGTCGTTTCTTTACTTAAAGAAACACGGCACCGTTTTTAGACCATGATCCATAAAGCTTTGGCAGTCCACAGTATTATTGCTGATCATTTGCCCGTAAACAGGTAGTTGAAGTAATATAATGTTTAGAAAGGTGGATTGGCTGTTTCAAAAAAAAAAAAAAAAAAAAAAAAAAGGTGGATTTTTTTATCCAAAAGAGGCAAAGATCAGATTATGATTTACATACCGACAAAGATTTTTACACCATTTGCTTTTTGACATCTAATCAGTAATCACATCACATCAATAATATTTGCAGCTTGGCTGCTTGTCCCTACCAGTCAATAATATTCCTTTTCTCCGGTCAGTAACCACGACGGAATTGACTTTGTTGTAGAGGATAATTGAAGCAAGCCCCACCGCTTTCTCCGCTTTAATTTGGCACGGATCGGAGGGAAACTCGAATTCGATTCAACGTCAAAAGCTTCCGGTTTCAATTCCAGTCCCGTCTGATTGAGGAGCTAAACCGGGGTTTTTAATGGCAGAATCTGGGCTCTGATCTGCACAGCGGGCAGTTAGTGTGAGATCGGAACCACATATCAATGCAATCGCCAAATTATTGTGTTTTCACTGTGTGAATCATAATAAAAAGTTCTTATAAACGAAAAAGGTGTAGAAGGATTTATTGTATTACTCTCATGTCTCAATAAAAAAACAACAGACAAATATATACAGATTTAAAAGACACAATCTTATAGATACAACTCTACACAATTAACATATATATTCCTACAGACCGAATGAATGTATATTATACAAATAATATAATTTTTTTAATATAATGTATATTTTTAATATACTAAAATCTTAAGTATAATTTACACACTTATGTAAACCATAGTCCACTGCAATCAGCATGGAAGGAAGCAATGCCCGCATTTGGGCAAGACCCGACCCGTCTCAATATCTTTGAGCTCCGACAAGTACACGGAGCATTCATGTGGACGGCCGTCGCGTCCTTCCGCCGACGAATGGACAGAAGTCGTCGGAAGGGATTCTTGTGAAGACGGGTCAAGTCCATGAGCGCTAGCACCGTCGACGGCGTCACTGGAGTCTTCGAGGAAACCCAGTTTGCGGCGGCGCCGTGCAAACACGTGGAAGAAACCTAAGAAAACACAAACCAACACAACAACAACTACAGAGATTAACATGAATTTTCCGGTGAAGACGTAGTTTGAAGATTTGCAACACTCTCTAATTGAGCTGTCATCCATGGCTTCCGGCCTCAAGATACGAATTGAGTGCAGTGCAGTACGTATGCCTCCTATACTTACATATTTATAAAAACAAGGCGGTTGCAGAGAGTTGCAGATAGAGCTAGGAAAGAGGAGAGGAAGTTTCGTAGAGGGGGTGGGCCGGGGTAGCACTGCTATATGGTACGTTATAAATTATAATCACCAATTATTCAGAGACAGTATTTTTTTCTTTTTTTGGAAATAAAAGGAGGGGTATACGGTATACCCCATACATAACAAAGACAACTTAGTGCTCCTCCATCGACCATGGTGACTCTTCGAGCTCGCGAAACACCCATCAAGTTCTCACGGACATCCTCGAGAGAGACTGAAAATGCCTGTAGATAAATTACCCAGACGTTGCCATTTTAGCTATAAAGTTTGCAATCCGTGTTCTTAACATACACATAAACTCTTAATTGAATATAGGAATAAGGATCAAATAGGTCATCAAACTGCACACAATAATTCAATTAGGCCACTAAACCTAAAAAATAACAATTAAACCATTAAACTAACTAATTTCTTTCAATTAGTTTAATTTATATGTTTTGCAGGTTACTAACAGGTCACCCAACAAATTAAAAATATTTTTTAAAAATAATAAATTAATATATATATATTTTTTAAAAAAAAGCGTTTCTTCCTCTCTGCCGCGGACGATAGGGATGGCAACGGGGCGGGGCGGGGGCGGGGAGTATACTCCCCGTCCCCGTCCCCGCTACCCCGTCCCCATCCCCGTCCCCGTCCCCATCCCCGTCCCCGTGGGGAATTAGGCGGGGACGGGAATTCCCCATTCCCCGTTAATTTTTTGTTAAAATGTTAAATAATTTTAAATTTTAATAAAAATTTTAAATGTACTGTTAGCATTGCACTTATACTAACAGTGTACTAATCCTCAAAAAAAAACAGTGTACTATATTTATATATGTATGCACTTATACTAACAGTACTAATCCTAAAAAAAGGCAGTGTACTATATTTATATATGTAATTAACTCTCTCTCTCTCTCTATATATATATATATATATATATATATATATATATATATATATATATATATAATTATTCGGGGACGGGGCGGGGCGGGGCGGGGAGGGTTGTCCCCGTCCCCGTCCCCGTCCCGGACGGGGAATCATAAATGTTCCCCGTCCCCGTCTCCGTTCCCCGAAAATTTTCCCCATCCCCATCTTTTTCGGGGTGGGGATCGGGGATCCCCATCAGGGACGGGGCACATTGCCATCCCTAGCGAACGAAGATAATCTTCATCTCCATGGCCGGAGACGAAGAAACTTTTTTTTTTATATAATAAATATCTTTTAATTTATTATTTTTAAATAATAATTTTTTAAAATATTTTAAGTTTTTGGGTGACCTGTTACTAACCTGCAAAACCTGTAAATTAGACTAATTGAAAGAAATTGGTTAGTTTAGAGGCCTAATTGTTTTTTGTTTAGATTCAGTGGCCTAATTGCATTATTGTGTGCAGTTCCTATTTGACCCTTATTCCTAGAATCTACATAAACACAAGTGTTAAAAAAAAAATAACAAAATTAGACAGACAGAATAGTATCTCGCGTCAATTTCTCACACAACTTATAGAAATGATATTACTGTGCGCCCTGGTGCACAATATACAATTGAGAAGTTATGGTCCGGAAAGCCAGTTTTATTGAGCCGTATTGGGTGACTTATGATGGGGCGTAATCTCTTCTATTAATGGGCTTTTCCCTATATTATGGGCCTGAGACTATAGAATCCATAATGGCGCGAAGAATTTACAACAACCACCGCGGCAGTTAAAATACCGTCGTCCGGTTGCTCAACTGTACTGGCAGTGGGAGATGCTCAACTGCAATTGGCCGGCGAGATGAACGGAAAAACGTTGATGGAGGTCGGAGACGACGGCGTCGCCGTTATCACCATCAACAATCCACCTCTCAATTTACTCTCAGTTAACGGTACTTTTACCCATTAACTTCGAACTTTATTGATTCTCGACGGATCAAATTCTGGTTCCTCACTGTTTTCTCTTCCAAATTCTTTAGCTTTAAAGTTTCTGAAATGCTATCCATTCGGTGTTTTAAGTGTTACTCAGCTTAAAAAGGAGCGTAGAGGAAGCCGTACAGAGAGATGATGTGAAAGCAATAGTTTTGATTGGTATGCTCGAAAGAGTATTCTAATTTGGTAACTAAATGAGAAGCCAGAGGGGTATTCACCTGTAAACCCTAAATCTTGAATTTGACTTGGCAGGTTCCGAAGGATATTTCTCGGCAGGCTTTGACGTGACGGCCTTTGGTGTAAGCCAAGGGAAAAAGAGTAAGAATTGTTAAAACTTTTTTCTATAATATGGAAAACGTAAGCTCCAATAGTCCAATGTGTATAAAGGGGTTCATTTCAAAACAGAAAGGAAGGACCTTGGCTTCATGTCTTTAGAATTTGTCACTGACACTTTGGAAGGTAAATGTACTTAGAACACCTTGACTATCTTGTTTTAAATGGAATGTATTTTATATAGCTGATTCACAATGATCATCTCTCTGATGGTGTTTTTTTGCATCTTAGCTGCAAGCAAGCCTTTAGTTGCTGCTGTGGAAGGCCTAGCTTTAGGTGGTGGACTTGAGATTGCACTTGTAAGTAACAATTCTTTTCAATTAAAAACAAATATGTTCATCCCTTCCCCTTCTCTTCCACTTTACTTTTCCTAATACTTGCACTTGGCTGGTAGATGTGCTTTTAATGATATATTATTGGTCTACAACATTAGGCCTGCCATGCCCGCATATCAACTTCTGCAGCAAAATTGGGTCTTCCAGAACTTCAGTATGGGATTCTTCCTGGACTTGGAGGTGCAATAACTATTTCCCATGCATAATATTTAATCTACTGTGTTTGGCTGTTTGCCTCTCTACATTTGATTTTATAGATAGGCGTGCACTGTGGCGAACTATTAAAATTTATACGTACAGGTCCAAGGTCATAGGTGTTTGATAGTGTCACATTCTATATATATATATATATATATATATATATATATATATATATATATATATATATATATATATATATATATATATATATATATATATATATATATATATATATATATATATATATATATGATTCTTTATGATTTATAGATATCTTGCTGAACTGGACTCAAGCAAATTTTTTGGATCAGGAACACAGCGGCTTCCTCGCTTGGTTGGCCTTTCTAAGGCTCTTGATATGATATTGGTATAGTTCAAAGCTCTTTTCTCATGCCTTCTCCATCCCCCTTGCAAGGTTTTATTTCCTTGCCTTCTTTGTCTATCTTGTTTCATAGAACATACATGCATTCAAACACTTTGAGTCATCTACTCATAGGAGATGTGAAATTTCTCTTTAATTATGTGGCTGTTTCATGTCCACCCTATCTGCTGTTGTAGCCATCACCTTATTTGAGACAAATATGCATTATTCTTTGAACTTCAGATCTAAATTATTAGGAAGTCCAACTTATCCCTTCCCTTTCCTTTCTTCCTCTAGATGTCAAAGCGAATAGATGGAGAGGAAGCTCTAACTGCAGGCCTCGTTGATGCTGTAGCTCCAGCTGATAGGTTGCTTGGAACAGCTCGTCAGTGGGCCTTGGATATACTAGAGTCTCGAAGACCACAAATGATTAGTCTTTACAGGACTGACAAGTTAGTGCCCCTTGCAAAAGCGAGGATAATACTCAAGTCCGCTAGAGATCAGATCCAGAAACTAAGCCCAAGTCTTACTCACCTTTCAGTTTGCATTGATGTTATTGAACACGGCATAGTTTGTGGTCCTCGTGATGGATTATGGAAGGTGAGTCGTTTCTCATTGTTGAAATAAGTGGCGAAGTGCAATTACGTTGACTTCGTTCTTTTGTGCAGGAAGCAGAAGCTTTATATGAACTTAGGCAATCTAATACTTGCAGAAGCTTGGTCCATATATTCTTTGCTCAACGTGAAACCTCAAAGGTTTGAACAAAATCTATCAATTTTTTTGTCCCCCTTTCTAAAAGGTTTCAACAAATGACGACTTCTTTTCTCAGTCAAGAAAATGATCTAAAGCTAAAATTTGATGTTCTCAGTTTAGAAGAATGATGATTTGAGATCCCTGCTTATATTTTGTTGCTTAAACTTGTCTTAGCTTCCCGGGGTCACCAATATAGGCTTATCACCGAGGAACATTGGCAATATTGCAGTAATTGGCGGGGGGTTGATAGGCTCTGGTATAGCAACAGTGTTGGTTCTGAATAATTTTCGTGTAGTCCTGAAAGAAGAAACTGAGGCTTCTCTGCAGAATGGGATTGGCAGGGTCAAAGGTGAGGTCAAGCGTATTTTGGTTTTTCTCTATTCGGTTATTTTGATAGAACGGTAAAATACAGGTTTTCTTGTCTTCATTTTCAGCCAATCTGGAAAGCCATGTCAACAAGGGAAAGACGACTCGGGAGCAGTTCAAGAAAACCTTTTCTCTTATAAAGGGTGTCCTAAGTTATGAGGGTTTCAAAGACATGGATCTAGTCATTGAGGTAGATTTCTTAATAGTCAACACTTCAACTAGTACTTTATGCTCAGAATGCTTGGAGAGTAATCTTGGAACTGGTAAGGGAGATACCAGATGAAATTATATACATTTTCTTATCCTTCTTTCTTTTGTCGTACTTAGGCAATGCCCGGTATCCCTTCCTCAAAGGAGAGAATTTTTGCTGATCTAGAAAAACATTGTTCTCATGATTGCATATTTGCCTCCAGCAGCAGTGTAAATTTGAATTTGATTGTTCAAACAAGATTACACAATCGGATAGTAGGGTTCCACTTGTTCAGGTACTAGATGTGTTCATTGAGGACTTATGTCTCTGTCATGACTCCTTATCCAACACTTTTTTGTTTTCTGAATGCAGCCCCCTTCCTGTTTTTTCTCTCCTGGAAAGTGTCCGTACAGAAAAGACATCATCTCAAGCAATTGTTAACCTATTAAATTTTGGGCGGAAGATTAGAAAAACTCCTGTAGTTTTCAGAAATTTCTCAGGTTCTGTAGTCAATCGCATGCTGGTCCCATACTTTCAAGCAGCATTTCTTCTTGCTGAACATGGTGCAGATGTGTACCAGATTGATAGTGCCATTGCTAGCTTTGGGATGCAACTTGGCCCATTCAGGTGCACTGCCATTTTGGATTAAGTTAACGTCAAAACGATGTTATCACATTGTACATGACACAGAAGTCCACAGTTTCAAAATCATTGTTTTGTCCTCTTAAGAATGAGAAATGATTGAAGATCTAAAAGATTTAAACATAGTGCCAGATGCTCTAGAAAAATAGTTTGGTTTAATATATACCAAGTCGAATATGCTTAAGTTTTCTTTTATACTTTTGAGAGGATTGCCTAAATATCTTTTATTAGTATTAGAAACTTAGAATGCATCAACAATTTCTTGGTTTTAATGTAAAAATCTTTGCAGAATGATTGATCTGATTGGTTTTCAGACTGCTATTGGGACCATCACAAAATTTGTAGAAAATTTCCCAGATAGATCCTACAAATCATTGCTGATACCAGTCATGCTAAAAGATAACTATGAAGGTACTTGTCCAAGTAAGGAGTTCCTTTTCTTTGATGAACTCTGATGGGATTTTTACTGATTTTCTCTCAAGTAATAACACTTTCCAGGTGAATCTACTGGCAAGGGTTTTTATCTGTACGATGACAAGGGAAGGAACCAGCCAAATCCATTGATCCTGAAGTGTATTAAGGAGGCTAGGAATCTCTCTGGTGTCAACATTAACTTGGAGGTCTCTCTATCTCTCTCAAAGCACTAAGCACTTTGAGCTCATGTTTTGTACCAGTTCACCATGCCATCAATATAAAATGGAAAACGTAACATCGTTTTGAATACAGGTGAAACGATTGGCTGATGAAGAAATACTTGAGATGATACTGTTCCCCATTGTCAATGAAGCGTGCCACATCATTTCAGAGGGAATTGCAGATAAAGCATCTGATCTTGACGTTGCCTCTGTTATGGGCATGGGATTCCCGGCATACAGGGGAGGGGTCATCTTCTGGTCTGATATTATTGGCTCCAAACATATTTGTTCAAGATTGGATGATTGGTCAAGGAAGTATGGGAACTTTTACAGACCCTCTGCCTACTTAATGGAGCAAGCATCTAAGCAAGGTTCCTTGGTAAGAAATCTTGACTGATACAGAAAACTAATGTTTAGTTTCATGACACATGCTTGCTGTCACCATTTATCTTCCCAGTTCCCCAAACCATGAGACTTGATTCACTGTTTAAGGATGTGTATAAAACACAAATGCAGGGTGCAGGGAATCAGCAGATGTCAAAATCAAGATCACAGTTGTAATTGCATCTCCAATGTTAAAGGAGTTTTCTCCTTCCACATCATCTAACGAAAAACAAAAAAAAAAAAACATATTAGTCATAGAAGTGGTGAGCAACAGTCCGTCACTTTCTGGGCACAGCACGCTGCACTTTTCATCGTCTTCTTACTCAGATGGAGGAGTTTTCTCCCCCATCGGAGATGCCCGAACTACTAGGCTGGCCAAGTTCTTGAAGTTGTGATCTTAAGGCCATGTAATGAGAAGAGAGTTGGGAACATCATATCACAAAGGCTATGCTGTGGAATGTGGAGAAAGCCATATGCAAGGTAGTGTCAGTTTGAACTGGTAGAACCCACCCACCTGAGTTGTGCACATTAATATAAGCACCCTTGTAAAAAAAATGATGTTTTGGATGAAAGGGTAGCCGGCATTTTCTATATGCTAAACAAATGTGTTTCATAAGCTTGGTTCTCTTATAATGATACTGTTAAATGTTGCAGATATTTTAAGATTTGAATATGTTGATGTGTTTTGACTTATCTCCAACTTTTACTTAGTCATTAGTAATTACATTTACAGTTGGTTTTTTATAGTAAGTTTGAACCCTAACTTAAAGGAGGCCTCTCACTACTCAATCGCAAGATGTGCTTCGGACTATAACGGGGCGTTTGATTGGAGTGAGGGAATTACGTGGGAAAGAAATTGCAATTTCATGGGAGATGAATTACTGAGAATAAAGTGAGAATTTAAATTCTAGTGTTTGGTTTACAGGAATAAAATTACTGAGAATTTCAATTCCAATGTTTGGTATACATGGGAATTGAAAGAGAATAAGTAGTATAAAGTCCAAAATGTCCATTGTTATTGTCAAGCATTAATTTTAGGTAAAAAAAAAAAAAAAAAAAAAAAAGAGGGGTAATTTTGACTTATCACTGTCTTTTTTTTCTTTCTAAAATCTCAGGAATTAAAATAACAGGGGAGACATGAGATTTTAATTCCATGAAAATGGGGAAATTGCAATTCCATGAAATTGCAATTCCTTTCAACCAAACAAGAGAATTTTGTGGGCTTTGAAATTATGTGGGAATTAGGTTGGAAGAAAATTTAAATTCCCTTCAACCAAACGCCCTGTAAGTTCCTATACCTTCTTTCACGGTGCTTTGAAACAGACTAATCCTAAACCCCCACGAATTCGCCTTACGCCTACAAGAGATCTTCTAAGTCCCCAATGACTCATCAGGTTCTCAATGGAGCTCACCCCTACTGCAAAAAAAAATAAACGTTGGTTAGTTGACCACTTGAGTTATCCACCGAGGCATTAATAATAATTTAAAAATCCTTTATATAATAAAGCTATATGGTTTGGGAAATAATTAATGTTACAATTAATGCCACAACATCTTTTATTATTAAAAAAAACAACATTTAAAAAATAAAATAGCTATATATTATATAATCATATAAAAAATATACTTTTGAAAAATAAAATAGTTATATATTATATAATCATATAAAAAATGTGTTCAATTAGAGTTTAAATTTACACATACAAAATTTAAAATTTGCTTTCCAAATGTAATTATCTTAGTTATTATTCGTATTGTGAAAATTATAATATAGATGAAATACAATTAATAATAAATCAATGTAATTATGTAAATTATCTCTATAAGTTTATTTGAATATGCACATAATTAGAGATTATATTAATAATATTTTAATTTTTTTAATTTTAATTTTAATTTTAATTTTGTATTCTATAAAAATAATAAATACTTGACCAATGGAAGCTCAAAAATATTATTATATTAAATAATTTAAAATATTTTAATTTTTCTATTTTTTATTTATATTTATAATAACATAATTTTTTCCCGTGCATCGCGCGGGTGAATTACTAGTATGTATTAAAAGTTAAAACGATAACAACTATTGATAGTAAATAAAATGATTAAACATATATTGCATTATAACAGGTTGTACAAAAAGAAATGGTTGAGTTCACTAAATAAACAAATAAATAATGACATTATTATTATAACCAACTAATAAACAAAATATAAAAAATGATCATTCCATCACTAAATGATTATAGGAATCCCATGATTCTATGAACAAACAATAACAAAACAAGTACATATTATTATGATATCCGCTGGATTATTAAACATTACAAGAATTTTAAAATTGATGAAATCTCTCCTCCAACTAATATACGTTAAATTAATATACTTTTTTTTTGTTTTTGTTATGACAAATGAAACTTACATCCACTGTTTTAAGGTATGTATTAGGCAAATATGTTCATGTGTAATAATCTGTAAAGCACACAATGGATGTAACAAATTGCACTAAGAAGGCTGAGAGTCATTAGGTAAACCTAATCTACCCGACTCTTACGTATAGATTGCAAATCACACAATAAAAATAAATTGCATATCACATTAGAAAGCCTGAAGGTGTGCATTAGGTAAACCTTAAGTAAACTGTACTACGAAAATCTTATGCAATGGATTCGACTGAGATGATATTGGCAATAATCAAATTTCTGACCTTCTGACAATGATTATTTGTTATTTCCTTTTACTATAAATATATTATAGTACAATACATTTTAATATATGAGAATTAACAAAAAAAAAAATTAATTAATTTTTTTTCTTTCTCTCCTCTCAAATTATATATATAGATATATTATATGTAATATGAAAAAAAAAAAAAAAACAACAAAAAAAAAAAAAACAAAAAAAAAAACAAAACAAAACTTTGCTAAACATCCGAATTTGGGTTGACATTAACCCGACCCGATAAGGTTAACTATTTTTAACCTTTCCTCCCAACTTTGACGCTGACATCCTCCGACAGCTTTCCACGACGAAGACCACAATTGAAATATCAATATCTGAGCTATAAATGGAAAATTAATAAATAGATATAGTCCGTATTTATCTTTTCTTTTTGTAATTGACCTTCATGCCCATGTTCATCTGCACACTCAAAATGTCTTGTAATATAACAAAGAAAGGCATCAATTTCAGTAAATTCTCGATATAGTCCTTAATATTTAACTTTGTTTATTTTTAATTCATCTATGAAGTTATCAATGTTTTAATTGTACCCTTTGATGTGATAATTTATAGTTAAAAGTTTCAATCTTAACTATAAAATTCTTAAATTTTTATGTTCATCCTTAAATGTTTAAAAATTCATCATCATATTTGGCTATATTTGCATTTTATTGAACTGATTTAGGCATCACTAGAGCCCACTGATATTTTATTAAAATTATTTAGATTTAATCAAAATAGCACGTGATATATTTAGATAATTCGATGGTGCTAAAAATAGTATGTAGTGTTACTTGTGCATGGCATGTAATATTATTACTCAGTTTGTTAGTTAATGAATTTTATTATAACGTTATCTGTTTACGGTTTAAAAGAGTAACAGACTAATAGTATAATTTTTATTTTTATTTTTTGAGTACTACTGACTCTGTTATAATATCACTGCATAACTACTTTCTCAACCTACTGAAGCATAAAGAGTCAATATCGCATTCACTGAGACTTGAACGCACAAGCTCCCATAGGAGAGAGTAACTTGGTGCCACTAGATTACAAGGTCCTTGGCAAGTAACAATATAATTACTAAAGTGCCATGTACAAGAAAAATGATATTTGTATTGTTATTAATTATGAGTATGAGGAGATGACTTAATAGATACTCATAAGCTAGGAGTAACCATGACTTTATAGTCTCATAACATAATTTTAGCTGCAAAACCAATGATATGTCGACGTGGCCTACAGAGCATTAAATGTCATTTTAATCTGATCAGATAACTGTACCCTCTATCTGAATAACGATTTTAACGGCTACTGGCATCGTGTAATAGATACTCATAAGCTAGGAGTAACCATGACCTTACAGTCTCATAACATATTTTTAGCTGCAAAACCAATGATATGTCGACGTGGCCTATGGAGCATTAAATGTCATTTTAATCTGATCAGATAACTATACCCTCTATCCGAATAACAATTTTAACGGCTACTGGTATCGTGTAATAGATACTCATAAGCTAAGAGTAACCATGACCTTACAGTCTCATAACATAATTTTAGCTGTAAAACCAATCATATGTCGACGTGGCCTATGGAGCATTAAATGTCATTTTAATCTGATCAGATAATTGTACCCTCTATCTAAATAACGATTTTAACCGCTACTGGTATCATGTAACTAAATCCACCTTATGTATCTAGGATATTATTAAAATGGCCCTTCATGTTTCTAGATTGAGCATTATTGAACCAATCCAACACCAAATGCTCTAATGTGTGAATAGTTTTAGAAAATCTATTTTATCTTCCTCTAAGAAAGATTAGTAACTTTTATTCAACCTATAAAACATTATTATGCCTTATTGTTTAACAATATTATTTTGCAAGCTTGGAAGTCTAATGTTATTTCATAGAAACTAAACAACATAAACATCAAGAGGAAATTGAAATAAATAAAAGTATTGGGTAATACAAAAAATAAGTAAAATAGTAAGGATGAAAACAGTAATATTTCAATCCCAGTGGCAAAATAGTCAAATAGATTGGTAACTGTACAGAAAATCTTCGTTCCGCTAGCATTTTCTGTGTCCTAAATAACCTCCATTGGTAATGGTTTCGTCGTTATAGCTCCGGAACTGTTTTTGGTGGAAAGGCGACGAAGAAAGGGAAAAAGTAAATAACAGTGCCGACAATGAACTCGTCGAAGATGCGCCGGAAGGTAGTTCCGGCGGCGGCCGAGAACGGTGAATCAGCCGACAAGCTTGACCAGCTCCTCCTGTCCTCCGCCATCTGCAACGGAGAAGATCTCGGTCCCTTCGTTCGGAAGGCTTTTGCTTCCGGGAAGCCAGAGACTCTCCTCCACCACCTCCGCCATTTTGCTCGATCCAAGGAATCGGAAATCGAGGAAGTATGCAGGGCTCACTACGAAGACTTCATCACCGCCGTAGACGACCTCAGATCCCTCCTCTCAGACGTTGATTCACTCAAATCCTCGCTCTCCAACTCCAATTCTCAGCTCCAGTCCGTTGCTGTTCCGCTCCTCACCTCCCTCGACTCCTTCGTTGAAGCTCGCAACAAGTGCAAAAATATTAGCCTCGCTATAGAATCTCTACGAACTTGCGTGCAATTAGTCGAGCTTTGCTCGCGAGCCAACTCTCATCTCTCGAAGAACAACTTCTACATGGCTTTGAAGTGCGTGGACTCAATTGAGCGAGAGTTTCTGGATCAAACACCGTCATCTACGCTCCGCAGAATGCTGGAGAAGCAGATCCCGTCGATTCGATCGCATATTGAACGCAGAGTCAACAAAGATTTTGGGGATTGGCTTGTTGAGATCCGAGTTGTTAGTCGGAATTTAGGCCAGTTAGCCATCGGACAAGCCTCCGCAGCGAGGCAAAGAGAAGAGGAACTTAGAATCAAGCAACGGCAAGCCGAGGAGCAGAGTCGACTCAGTCTCAGGGATTGCGTTTATGCTCTTGAAGAAGAAGAAGATGATGACGGACTTGACGGACTAAGCGATGAGAGCAGGGACGGTTACAACAACGGAGGTACTGGAATGTTGGGGTTCGATTTGACGCCATTGTACAGGGCTTATCACATTCACCAGACTCTAGGCTTCGAGGATCGTTTCAAGCAGTATTATTTTGAGAATAGGAAGCTCCAATTGACTTCTGATTTCCAGGTATCATCAATGACGCCCTTTCTCGAATCTCATCAAACGTTTTTTGCACAAATTGCTGGATTTTTTATTGTTGAGGATCGTGTTTTGAGGACTGGTGGTGGATTGATATCTAAAGTGGAGGTGGAGAATTTATGGGACACTGCTGTTAGTAAGATGTGTTCTGTTTTAGAAGATCAATTTTCTAGGATGCAAACTGCTAACCATTTGCTGCTGATAAAGGACTATGTGAGTTTGCTTGGAGTAACATTGCGCCGTTATGGATACCCGATTGATGCTTTGCTTGATGTGTTGAGCAAGCATAGGGATAAATATCATGAACTCCTGTTGTCTGATTGTCGTAAGCAGATATCTGAGGCTCTTGCTGCTGACAAGCTCGAGCAAATGTATATGAAAAAGGAATATGAGTACTCGATGAATGTTCTTTCCTTTCAGCTGCAAATATCTAATATCGTCCCTGCATTTCCTTATGTTGCACCATTTTCTTCCATGGTACCTGATTGCTGTAGAATTGTACGGTCATTTATTGAGGATTCGGTGAGTTTTATGTCATATGGCGGACAGCTTGATTTCTACAATATGGTGAAGAAATACTTGGACCGTCTTTTGACTGAGGCCCTAGATGGAGCTTTATTGAAACTTATCGATACCTCAATTACTGGTGCTACTCAAGCTATGCAGATGGCAGCAAATATGGCAGTGTTTGAACGGGCTTGTGATTTCTTCTTTCGCCATGCTGCACAACTTTCAGGGATTCCGTTGAGAATGGTGGAGAGGGGCAGGAGGCAGTTTCCATTGACTAAAGCCAGTGATAAGGCTGAGGAGATGCTGTCTGGATTGCTTAAGCAAAAGGTTGATGGGTTTCTCATGCTGATAGAGAATGTAAATTGGATGGCTGATGATCCTCCTCAAGGGGGAAATGAATATGCAAATGAGGTCATTATTTTCCTGGAAACTCTTGTCTCTACTGCTCAGCAGATATTGCCGGTTCCAGTTCTCAAAAGAGTTATGCAAGATGTTCTTGCTCACATATCAGAAATGGTAGTTGGGGCATTGCTAGGTGAATCTGTTAAAAGGTTTAACATCAATGCCATCATGGGTCTTGATGTGGATATTCGGCTGTTGGAATCATTTGCTGAGAACCAAGCTCCTCTTCTATCTGATGCAGATGCAAATCAGCTGAAAGCAGGTCTGGCTGAGTCAAGACAATTGGTCAATTTACTCTTAAGCAATCACCCTGAAAATTTCCTGAATCCAGTAATTCGAGAGAGGAGCTATAATGCCTTGGACTACCGAAAAGTAGTGGCAATTTCAGAGAAGATGCGTGATCAATCAGATCGTCTCTTTGGATCATTTGGAACTAGGGGAGCAAAACAAAACACAAAGAAGAAATCTCTTGATCAATTGATAAAAAGGCTCAAGGACGTGAACTAAAATTCATTAAACCTCTGTACGTACTCTTCTACTCATAGTTGTCTCGATTACTCATTGAATTTATGTCAAAGCATTTGAATGAAACTTTCCTAGCATTTGCTTACCTTCAATTCTTGCAGTTACCCTTTTATTGTTGTATTAATATTAATTTCTTCAAATTCATGTCACCCAATAATATATTTTTTGTTTTGTTCGATTGTGCTCATGTAATGTATTCTGTTTTCTAGCACCTGGTAAATTATAGTATTTAATTTCAATTAACACCTGGATATTTTTTCTCTCTTTTCTGTTCCCTTTGCTTTTGGGATTTTTTTTTTTTTTTAAACACTTATATTCTTGTGTTATCACCCATTCGTGCAGAAGGTAGAGACAATGATGCATAGGAGAATTATTTTTGATGATAGTACTGACGAAGGTGGTAATGGTGATTATTCTATTGTGTACAATGTTTCAAGACTGCTTCATAGGAGAAATACTATATGCTTTGAAATTGCAGACGCAATGCTTTTTCCTAGGAGGCATTCGTCTGCGTTGATTTAACATTCTCATACATTTCGCTGTCCCTGCAGAAATTTTTGACTTGTTTTGTGGTCTGCATTGCATGTTTATCAAATTCATCTTTCGTAAAAGGCTAACCAAATCCACTGTTTGGTGCACACAATTCCTCAATCCTCTCATTAAACACGCTATAATGTCTTTTAGCGATCTTTTTTTTTTTTTTACTTCAAATCCTTCAGTGCCTTGCCTAAAGACAAGGTTTGAGGTCAGAAGTAATTAGGTATGAATTTACGAATTTTAACTTCATTAGAAGGCTGTACATATATAGTTTGAGATCATGAGAATTGAGAATTGCATAAGTGCACATATTTCTAGTACATAAATGCACCGAAACAACCACAATATGCACCACTGCCAATTGAAAAACAAATTCCTAATTACTCCCAAGGTTTCTACGGTTATCCAAGCATGTTTGGGTATAGTTAGTGTGCACTCATGTAATAAAATGTGTATACTCGTGTAATTATTCACACGGACTCACGTTAAGCAAGTTTTTACATGAATGAGCACAT
Organism: Ipomoea nil; assembly: GCF_001879475.1. Lineage (NCBI taxonomy): Eukaryota > Viridiplantae > Streptophyta > Magnoliopsida > Solanales > Convolvulaceae > Ipomoea > Ipomoea nil. The sequence continues at coordinate 926,806 of NW_017618047.1, read as the reverse complement.
ATATATATATAATCCTTATTTGTGAGATAATTATCTTTCTTATATGTAAGTTTTCTTTCATTTGGGTAGAGTAACAATATATAGTTGTGAAATATTGGATATTAGACTCCTCTAGATTTGAAAGCGGTCCAAATAGTGGTCTAGATGTGAAAGTTTAAATATGTAACCTTTTTTTTTTTTTGACAGCTTAAATACGTAACCTAAGCATGTTTATCTGATACATTAAACCTCATCCTTTAACCGTATAAATAATTAAATACTGTAACATTTAGTAGGCGCAGCAACCAACAAATGCAGAAGATCTATTGTGATTACATACATGTAATGTTTAGAATTTCAAAGTACGGTAGTATATAAGAAAATACTACATGGACTCTCACATTTTACTTACAACTTTTATTTTCTCTCACTGATAAAAATATCATATTCTTGTTTGCTACATTATAGAGTAAAAGTGAAGGAGTAAAATTTGGGAGTACTATATAGTAGAACTCGTAGTATAAATAGGGCTATAGGAGTCAATTTTATGAAACTTAGATTTGGTTTATAGCTCTTGTACTGTTGTTCTACTATTGATCTCAAGTAACAAACAACTATGCGAATATTAATTGCCTAAAAAAGGTAATCGAATAAGTAGAATATGATTTTAAATTCCACCAAAAAAAAAAAGAATATGATTTTAAAATTAGGAAGTCATAAATTTAATGAGGTAATCAAATAAGTAGAATATGATTTTCATATTAGAAAGTCATAAATTTAATTTTTGTTAATGATCTTTTAGTAGGTAACTTAAAATTTGATTAGATTCTTCATGTATTTTCACCTAAAAATTAGTTAACAATGAGCACGTGAAATTGTGGCGTGAAAGTCATTGTCTCTCGACTCATATCCATTCAAGTTATCATATGTCCATTCGCCTAACTTAATGCTTCAAACAACTCCATCTTCAAAGCCTGATTTCTTGCTATTATAATAATAAATAAATAATAATAAATGAAATGAAGTAGTCAGTTACTGTACTATATAGTATATATAGGGAATTGATAGCTTAGGGAAATAATAAAAAATAATAAGAATACAATAACCAAAGGACTTGTATAATTAACTCGTGGAAGGCAAAGTTGACTAGTTTAGTTACCCAAGTATCTGGGGATAAAAGACTAAAATACCCCTCTATCTACCTTGGGCTCCAACTACCACTTTGGTTTTTCCCAGTCCTCATCCTTCCTCAAATAAGTAGTCAAAATTGAAATAGTATCACATAGTCGTTGCTTCCACTGCCAGTATTTGCCATAACTTTACTCTCCTCACAAGTTGACCGTAGAAAATGGCGTCTTCAGTTCAACTGCTCTCCGTACTCCTCTCCTGCTTCGCTCTCCTCTTCGCCGTCCCGCAGGCCGCCGGCGACAGCATCCTGACTGCGTACCAGGTGCTGCAGCAGTACGACTTCCCGGTCGGCCTTCTCCCGACGGGCGTGACGAGCTACGAGCTGGACACCAGCTCCGGCGAGTTCTCTGTCTACCTGGAAGAATCCTGCAGCTTCAAAATAGACGGATACGAGCTCAAGTACAAGAGCACCATCACCGGGAAGATCGCCAAGGACAAGCTCTCCGACCTCGGCGGCGTGCAGGTGAAGATACTGTTCTTCTGGATAAACATCATCGAGGTCACTAACGACGGCGATGAGCTTTGCTTTTCCGTCGGAATCGCTTCCGCCTGCTTCCCGATCGACAGCTTCTACGAGAGTCCTGAGTGCGGCTGCGGATTCGACTGCGTGAATGCGCTCAAATCTGAAACCACCCCCGCTTCCAGGCTCAATCTCAAACGCCTCGCGTTTTCTTCCTAAAACCGTTCCTGATTCTGCTCCGTAGCTTATAGAAACGCGGGCCGTTTTATGCCCTAGCACCAAATCCGGCTTATTCGTTACACGGGTGGTTTGGTTGTTCTAGCTTTCCTTGGTTATCATTTAAATAAACTTTTACTAGTGACGTTTTAGTAAGACTAATGCACCGCTCAAAATTGTAATTCTTCTGAATTTGATCCTTCTTTGGATTCGTGGAATTGTTGTTTCTTGTTTGTTTGCTGCACAGTCTCGTAGATTTGCAGAAAAGACGTCAGTACAATCTCGTTTTGGGCCCACCCAATTCCTGCCTTCTCAGTGGATAATAACATTAGAGTTTTGGGCCGTGTGATGGCTCCATGGTCCAAGTCCTCACTAGCCCACTAGGCCCACAGCCCGAACTAACGTTTGCTTTCGTCTTCTTGTAACAGGCTCACCAGCTTCAATGGCGAGAAACTGCAAATTCTGTTCCAGTTGCTGAACATTATAGAGGTGTTTCGGAACGGTAATTAAGAATCTCTGTTTCTCTGTTAGTATTATTATATCAGAATTGCGTATGTAGTTTGCAGTTCTTTGGTTCTTTACTGTTGTTTAAATGTTTAATCTTCAAAGAACTCTACATGGAATTGAAGAATCTGTTTTCATCAAATGCTAGGTAGTAGGTAATTCTATTAAGAAGCCGGAAAAATGAAAAAGAAATACAAATTCATTCTATTCTTTCCCCGAACCAGTATATGTCTGGGCGGGGTTGCTAGTATAGGAAGCAAACATCATATCAGCGGAACAACATAGTATTAGGAAAGTAGTAAAGATTGATGTGGTTTAATGTTGTCTAGTGGTATTCTTCAAGAGCATCTGACGCAGCTCGGCAGCGTCGACCTCGTTAACGTGGCTCTCCGGTCTGTAGTATCCGGTGACGGGATCCGGAATCCAGGAGGTGGCGCTCTTCCCCGATTCATCTCCTCCTTTCTTCAGCATCGCGTTGCTCCTCCCTGCTACGCCGGAAACAGATCCCTGCGCCGCCGCCGCCGCCGTATAGCTCCTGCGTGAGAACAAATCATCCAAACGTTTCATAAACCAATTCATGAAATCCCATGTTTTCTTGATCTAATAACACCATAAGTTAAATACCTGGTAGCGGAAACAGAGACTCTGTCCAGCACGAAAGCAGAGACGAACTTGGCGTTGGAGATAGAACGAGCCATCTGATCCCCCCAGAGAAATTGACGGTGGAAGTAACGCTGCCGCGGCGGAAGGCTTAGCTATGGCTTTACTCTCTCCCGCTGCGGCGAGACGAAACCTGCTGTCTCTTTAGTTTAGTCTCTAGGGTTGGAGTTTGGAGGAGTGAGGATTCTGGAGAAATAAGCGTCCATTTATATAGGCGTTGAGAGGCAGAGGTCGACCGCTAGATTCTTTGTTTTGTGGGTTTACAGGAAGTGGGCCCGTTCTCGTCAATGGCGGTTTCTTTCTCTATTTTTTTAAATTGCAAAGATATCATAAATTTCATGAATCTAGAGATTTATGATGTCATAATCATCGTGTGTGTTATCATTCAGTCCACGCAAATATTTGTGTTTTAAGAATGTTGTGGATATCACTATCGTCAGAGGACGATTTTGTTTCTAGAATTGTTGAACATGATTTGTTATACATATCATAATATCGTTAAGATATGTAAGAATCATGTATTAAAGAATTAGCATCCTCAGTTATGGATATTGAGTTTCGTTTTGTAAAGTGATATGTGACTTACACTGCTCACATTATAATTCGGGAGGGCATTTTTGAATCAGGTTACAGTGTGTGGCTAAATGTCCCTCCTCCTTGTCTTGTTCATTGTCTTGCTGATTGATGATTTAATGAAATAAACTTTTATTCTAAAAAAAGGAAAAAAGAATCATGTTATTAAATAAGGATGAGAAGCACTACGCAGGTCTCTGATCAACTAGTGTAAGATGAACTACATTTTCCTGTGCTTCAAAGAATTGAGAAAATATGTATAAATGTATTTGAACTACATCTTTCCGTGCTTCAAAGGATTGAGAAAATATATCAGCATAGGCAGCTCAATTGGTCATAGAGGTAAAAAGTTGGAAGAGTGACCAAGGATCAAGTCTCATCAGTGTCAGTGTGGGAGCTACCTCTCAAAGTGAGGGGGGCTCCTTGTGCGCAGTAAGCAAATGTTCAGTTGAGTTACCATGATGTAGGATTGAGAAAATATGTATAAAAAGATAAGAGTTAAGTTTTCTTTTTTTAGAAAATGCAGGTGATAAGACATCTTCTTTATTTTCATTCGATCCAAAATTTCCATCTTCAATATGCCATACACACCCAACATAACCAATTCTCGAGGATGATAGCATCTCTAATAGTCATCGTCATAAGATATCTTTAGTCTGCAACGTTATTTTCATAAAATGTACCTTTTTTTAATTGTTGTTAAGTATCAAACTATTTGATGGATACTCAACATAGGTACCTGATCAACACCATTAGCAGTCAGTCAGGCATGGTAGTCAGCTAGTCGGACCTAGCACTTGGCACTTGGCACTCGGTTCGTGATCAATCAGTCTTGGCAGCCAGTCAACTTAAGTAACGAGTCAGCTTTGACGGGGAAGAATGTATTAAAGTGACAATCACGAGATTAGGCAAGTCAACTTATATAACTACTTTCTTAAATATCATTTTATTCCCTAAATCACCTCCACTACCTAAATATATTTATATTTCCTAAAATATTTCACTCTACCACAAATACTCGATTACCGTAAGCCAATCACATTACCAAATGCAGTGCTATTCTTCCACTATAAAAAACCATAGTCAGATATAAAGAAGGGGGCTCAATCAACCATCTTCACCTCTCTACCTCTACATCTCTCTAGAAAAACACAATTGTACATGTAATGACTATATACAAAATATAGTGAAATTTTGACTTAAACACCGCCCAAAAAGGTATAGTTTTCATCATTCAGTTTCCACTTTAAAAATACTCTGTCTTTTGTTTGTTTTTTTTTACCTTTCAATTATTTATTTGTCTGCTCTTTCGTATTTCATTTCTCATCTAGTCAGTCACATTGTCTTGTCAATTGACTACTCCCGATAATTGTAAAACCAACATATGATTAAGAATGATTTATTAAAAAAAAAAAAAAAAAAAAAAAAAAAAGTTGTCAAGGTAGGGAACGTGATAGATTCTCAATCAGGTGTTATAAAAATATAGGTAAAAGTTATGATTATAAAAATGAAATTTCGAAGATGAACCTTGGAAACAAAGTGATAAACATGAGAGAGAGGGCAGTAACAATGAATGATATATGCGTGAAAAGTGAAAAGAGCAGTGGAGGAGGATAAGGGCGGCTGGGCACCTTCGGAGTTGGGTAGAACCTCCGCCAACCGGACAAGTTGTTGGAGTTACGTCCCATTTTGGGTGGTGCAGTTTACACGGGAATAATGTTTCCCATGTGCCACCTCGTACATATGCTCCAGCTCCGATAGCAAATTAACGTCCGACCGTCACGCAACGACATTTCCCAACACAAATATTATTATATTATATAAAATAAACGGAGCATATATGATATATGATTGTGGACTACCTTTATTAATAATTTAAGGATGAGTGCATACCCTTTCTGAAACCATAAGGGACGCTGCACCGCCCTTCATCATTCTCTCAATGTTAATCATATCATAACATTACATTACATTATCTTACGCCCCACTTTTTCAGTGCTTTGAGGTGCGTGTTGCTGTTTCAATCTATTGATAGATGAGTTCCTAACATTATACTTAGAATGATTTTTCTCTCTTAATTTTTTTTAAAAAAATAAATTTTATTGTTTTGTTTTTATTTTTTTAAATTGGGTGATTCTAATTTTGTCGATATATTTGAATTATTGGGTCTTTTTTTTATACATGTTGCTTTACTTGTTTATAGTGAATTTGAATCCACATTGTTGCCTCTCGTTTGATTTTTAAGTCATGCAATGATCCAACTATGCTAAATTTCGAGTCTGTTTTGTTTTTATTTGAGTGATGATAGAGGATATAGACTTGGAAGATATTAATTGGTGCCAAATAAATTCCAAAAAGCTTTCCACCAAGTCCTTATCAGTTCTCCCAATTCCCCAATTGTCAGCCATATTTTTTGTGTAGATTGCATGTGATCACTGGTTTACGTCGCACCAATTTCGGTGGTGCGGTCGAATCTCTTCTGAAATTGGTGTGGCTGATAGAAATCTTTTTTTTTTTTTTTTTTTTTTTTTGTGAACAGTACAATACATTCGAAAGCTTGTTTGGGTTGTGTTCAAAGTACCAAGACGAAGTCAAAGATATTGGTTATGTACTAGGAACTAGGAAGCTATGGCTTCAATAGCAACAGGACATGTGTTGAGGGCAATCATATTACGTGTCCTTATTTTTGCTTATAATATTGCACCGTTTATAGTGATGTTGCTATGAATTTGATAGGACCGCAACCTAAATTTGTTCAACTATAATTCATTTGCAACCTCATAAAAACAATAATATATTGATAAAACATATCTGTATATATAACAACATGGCGAGTGGCGACAGGCCAGAGCACTAATGTACACAGGGCTTCCCTAGTCATAGGCAAATTATGCTGTGCAAGGTAGAACCGAGTTCAAAACGGCATCATTTTACAACGACGTTGTTTGAATTTTAAAATAAAATCATTCATTTTTTTCTGTTTGTCTTCAGAATTCATTTCTCTATATTTATAATTTTTAAACTCTATATTCACAATTTTAGAATTGAATATTCACAATTTTAGATCTCAATATACAAAATTACAAAATTCAATATTCACAATTGCAAAACACTATATTCACGATTTTAGAACTCTATATTCATAATTTTAGAACTGAATTTTCACAATTTTAGATTTCAATATACAAAATTACAAAACTCTATATTCAAATGCGTTATTTTCACATGCGCAAACTGCATCGTTTTGATTTTTGAACATCGATCCACTTTGCAAGGTAAACTCAGGTCCATGACTTAACAATTGCTAGTCATAATTGCTCCATGATCCACTAAGCCATGTAACCCTTCGGCCCAATTTCAGATGTAGAGCCCAACCAAAGGCCCAGTGAGTTGGGTCAGGCTTGGCCAACCCATGGACCATCATCGGGTCAATCATTATACTTTTAAGATGGTTCACATTGACAGGTGAACTATTGACCATATTTATGGGAAATATTATATGTAATCTCATTCTCTACTCCTAATTTTTATTATTGAAATTTTGATGTACACACTTTTACAGGAACCTACATACAAAAATAACACACATAATATACTTTCAATATATTAAAAATGAACATGAATTCTTAGTTCACATTGTAATGTAAATCATGATTCGCAGTATAATTTGCCATGCTAATATCGAGGACTAGGGGCTACGTAATAAGATGAACATTTAAATATATGTTGCTTTTAGTATATTGTTGATTTATTTTTAGTGTATTATAAGTTCAATTAATTTCCAATACACTGAAAATGAATTTATAATGCATTAAAAATGAGTCCTATATCAAAATGTCTCAAACTCATAACGTTCAAATATGATAATCATGTCCTACCTATTCAACAACCCCTTTTAACTAGAAAATTTATTGAGTTAATTCTTTTTTTAGTCCGAAATTTATTAAGGAGTCGAAGAAGGTAGTCAACGAATAGTATTGTTGCAAAAATCACGCTAGGTGGCAGCCAACTACCTAAAATATCACAAAAAATGTGACAGGAGATTTAAAGTGTCTAACCCCTAATAAGGGTGGCTAAAATTTGACACAATCTCTAATAAGTCTTGGACTAAAAAAGTAATTAACTCAAATTTCTTTTTATTAGTATTGTGCCATTTTTGAGTTAATAACCAAAATGGTCTCTCGACTATGTCGTAATTACCAATTTAGTTCTCGACTATCATTCTTACTCAATTAAGTCTTCAACTATATAATTTTTACCTAATTTAGTCCTTTGTTAATTTGAATGTTAGTTGACTGTCAAAAGAGGGGATAAAGTTGTAATTTACAAGTTTTCTTCTTCCTATTCATTTAGCAGCGCCAAACCATGCAACAATAAGCTCCGGTCGGCTTCCAAACCTGTCAGTGTCGAAGCAGTGGTTGTGCATCGGAGAGCCCAATGATTTAATTTCTAACGATTTTTTGACAACCGGAAGCTGATCGGAGCGTATTGTTGCATGGTTTGGCGTTGCTAAATGGAGAGGAATGAGAAAGCTTGTAAAATTATAACTTTATCACCACTTTTGACAGTCAACAAACAGCCAAATTAACACAGAAGACTAAATTGGGTAAAAATTACATAGTTGAAGACTTAATTGAATAAAAATAGTATTCGAGGACCAAATTAATAATTACGGCATAGTCGAGGGACCATTTTGGTTATTAACTCTTCCATTTTTTTTCCAGATAATTAGTATTATTGTTTTTATTTAAAAAATTTAAATACAACGACAACGTTTTTGGGGAAAAAAAATAAAACTCAGCTCTTCTCCCTCACCCTCGATTAAAGTTTCAGACCGCCACCGCTTCAGCCTTCAGACCTTCAGTGCTTCGCCTTCTGCAATTCTACCACTTCAGACTTCACAGTGAAGGACCTTTAGCAAGCAGGCAGCGAATCAGTGAGTGAGTCAGAACTCAGCAGCTCGTTCGCCGTACGCGGGCTGAGACCGCTGCCCACCATGGTATGAAAACCTTTTGGGAATTCACTCAAATCTGGGCACTTAGAAGTTCAAATTTGACGATGGAGCTGGAAAAATTGCACCCCGGTTGTGTATGTGAAGGTATACTGCTTCAACTGTAATATGAGTTGTAGCATTGTTTATATTCTCCATTAAATTGAAATGGGCATATAAGTTTTATCGCGATAAGGTTACATTATGGGTGCTTGTATAAATGCCTAAATGGGATACAACTTTTTGTTCTCTCAGCATTTTGTATGAGATATGAATCTTGTGATTACCTTTATTTTTTTTAATCAATGAATCCAATGTGGTTTGTTTTTATGGGTGCTAAGATATTTTTTCTTTGAATTACACTAATTGGGATCTGAAAATAAATTATAAATGAGTTTGAACTATAATACAATATGCATACTTTGATAGTTTGCCTTGAAACTGAGCACTGTTTAAATTTATTCAGTACTGGGGTGAGTGAGACACTGCAGAAAGAAGACTGTTGGAAGTCTAGCACAATGCTGCACGAACTCTTATTGGCCCTATTAGGTTATACTGGAGATCTCATCATTGATAAAAGAGAGCACCAGCAATCACTCCGTGTTCAGTTGTCCCCTGACACGCCAATTGCTGAAGAGCCTACCTTTGTACTCGCTCCTGATCTCTCCTTCATCCAACCCAGTGAAAGGTACACTTATTTCTTAAACAGATCTCTGAGTTAACAATCTGTCCATTCTTACTTTAAATCCAAATTTTATTTGGTCGACTTCACTCTTGATGCAGGGATGTAATTGAGAAGATAATTGCACTAGGTTTTTATTACCGGGAGCTTGATAGGTTTGCAACTAAGTCACGTAATTTGAGCTGGATTAGGTCCAGCAATGAATCACCATTGGCTAGAGCTTCTGAACTGTCAAAAGGGAAAAAAGAGAAACAGAGTGTATACAGGAGAGCCATTGCCAATGGAATTGTTGAGGTGTTGTCAGTTTATAGGTCTGCTGTTCTGCATATTGAGCAGAAATTCCTGTCTGATTCATTACCTATTTTAGCAACGCTTACCCACGGTCTCAATAAGGTCAGTTGTTGGATTCCTTGCCACAAAATATGGAATTTCTATAGAATGAAGCAAGGCAAAGCACATATAACATATCTGTGTGCATGCTTTTGGAATTATATGTTTACAAATTCAAAGTTGTTTGCTTTCATGTCGATTTATGACATATATTTGTAGCATAATTGCACGCCTGCTGTTAAGTGTCCCATTTTTGGAATTTTAATAAGTAAATTTCAAATACATTGTTCTAGAATTTTTCTTTCAACACCCTTCTCCATGAATTCATTCACTAATTAATGCATTTTCACTTTTAGTTCTTTGTCCTTTTGCCTCCTCTTCATGAGCTCATTTTGGAGATTGAGCGCAATGGTGTTTGTGGAGGGAAGCTTCTCAATCTTCTGCACAAGCGGTGTCACTGTGGCATTCCAGAATTGCAGACATGCATTCAAAGGTATAAATTTCTACTGCATTTATGTTAGGGAAAATGGTTGAATGTGCCCTTCTACTTTAGCGAAAGTGCAATTGGGTACCTCAACTAAAAAATGTAATTAAGGCTTTGAAGTCCCAATTTTTTGCAATTAGGTTCCAATTTTTCACCAAATGATAACAATTTGGTTAAATATATTGACTGTTATCTTTTTGAAGATTAAAATTATTAGGCAAGTCAATATATTTAAATGGATTGTTATCATTATGTCAAGATTGGAACCTAGTTGCTGAAATTGCTCTTTTTGCTAAAAGTATGAGGGCATATTTGACCCTTTTCCTTTTATGTTGTGATGACTTGTTACGTCCATATCTTTCTTACTTCCCTACTTTTAGTTCAAAAGTTCCAAGTCTCTTTTGAAAAATTTTCTCTGAATTTTATGTTCACACCGACTCCCTCTTTCACTTGAATCGTAGGCTTCTTTGGCATGGGCATCAAGTCATGTATAATCAACTTATGTCTTGGATGGTATATGGGATTCTTCATGACCCATACAGAGAATTTTTTATTGGAAGGTAATGTTCACCCTTGAAGGTGATTTCTGTATTTCCATTCTTTTACTTTATTAAAATTTGTTATGCCTTAAAATTTTGTTGAAAGAATTTCTTTTTTTCTTTTGATGCATATGGGTTGCAGCTTTGCCCCTTTTTTCTTAGATTATGTGAGTAGCATGCTATGGATTTCACAGTCCTTTTCAGTGGTTATTCAGTTATTCTAGTATGTACAAGTTGCAGTAATAGTTGCTTTATCTATTTATCAAGGAGTTGTAGGCAAATATGTATAGCTGTATTTTTCTTTTCAGGCAGGATGACAAGGATTCAGAGACAGATTCAGGTTCAGATGTGCTTGAGAAGTTGGCACACTTGTCAACTAGTGATGTTTCTCTATCTGATTGGCACTTGGGCTTCCATATCTCACTGGTATCTTAAGATTGCGTTGTTTTATTTAATAATTAATAGCTTCTATTTCAATAATATTCTGGTATATATTTTGGTGATTGTTGTCACCCTGTGTTTCTTTTTCTTTTTGAATAATTGTGATTGGAAAACTCAAATAGATGATTTCTTATTTATTTGGTTATAGAAAACTCTGTGATTTCCCATACATTGAGTAAAAACTTGCTTCTATTACTTAAGTGTTGGCATAGAAATTTGTAATGTTAAAGATCAAATCTTGATCAGACAGTCATGACTACTCTTTTTCATCCAGCCTGCTATTTGTTGCACCTAAAACATCTGGAATTTTGTGCATTTAAATCTTTTAATTAATTAATTAATTAATTAATTTTTTTATTTTTATTTTTATTTTTATTTTACAGGATATGCTTCCAGATTATATCCCCATGGGTGTTGCAGAGTCTATTTGTTTTGCTGGAAAGGCTGTCAGGGTTCTTCGAAATCCTAGTCCTACTTTTCAATTTGATAGTGTAGTATCACATCAGCAGACACAAAGAGGTTCACAAAAGATCCAAGAATTCACTGAGAAGATTTCTTCCCAGAAGAACTCAGTGGATGTTCAGTCAGTTGGAGAAGATTTACTCCCACAGTCTGAGGCTGATAAGATTGAATCCTTGCTTCAAGACTTAAAGGTCTTATAGACTAACCCAGCTGATTTTGCAAACAGTATCTTGGCCTCCTGAAAGCTAGATGTCCATATTTGATTGTCATTTTTTTTTTTTGAAGGATTTTCTATTGTTGTAATAATGACTTTTATTCTTGTGTTATTTGTGTGCTTAGGCTAAAATGTTGGTTACCTTGTGTAGGAGTCATCGGAGTTCCACAAAAGATCATTTGAAACTGCTATTGACTCAATTAAAGCACTTGCCGCTAGTCATCTTTGGCAGGTGCCAATTTGCAAAACTTAATACCTATCTCTTTTTTGGATAGTCCTGTATAATTTCCTTCAATTTTGCAGCTTGTAGTTGTACGTGCAGATTTAAATGGCCACTTAAAAGCCCTTAAAGACTATTTTCTTTTAGCGAAAGGTGATTTCTTCCAGGTAAGTAATATTCTTAACTACTCGTATAGTTCTTAGTAACCTGTAAGCAATCAATTGGTTGCTAAAATATTGTGCACTAATCTGCCAGAGTTTCCTTGAGGAGAGTCGCCAGCTCATGCGTTTACCACCTCGCCAATCCACTGCAGAAGCTGATCTTATGGCCCCCTTCCAACTGGTAGGTGCATTTTCTAGACCACTTACCTCTGATGCATATCTTGGAAAAAGGATTGACAAGTAATTTGAATGATTATCAAAGATTTCTGGCCTTTGTGATTACTGACTTTACATTGACATATCGTTTCTTTTTGTTATTTCCTGGCTTTTTCATCAATATGTTTCCCCAATTATAATTGCTGGATCTAGCTGCAAAATTGTAACAAGGATAACTGCTATGCAGGCTGCACTTAAGACTATTGGAGAAGAGGACAAATACTTTTCTAGAGTGTCTTTGCGGTTAGCTTCTGCTTAAAATTTCATAATTTCTGAGTGGAGATGTTTTTCAAGATTGTTGCTCAAAGAAACCTTCTGTTTTCCAACTCTAGGGTTCCTTCTTTTGGAATTCCTCTCAAATCAGCACAACTTGATTTGCCAAAGGCAAATGTAAATGCCGATGGGGATTTGGGAGGGCAAACTGATGGTTCTTTGGAGATGTCCCTTGATGGATGGGATGGCATTTCGCTTGAATATTCTGTTGAATGGCCATTGCAATTGTTCATTACACAGGAAGTCCTCTCAAAGTAAGACCAAGCACCTCTATTTCATTTTATTTTCTACTGTGTGAAGTCTTAAGCTGAAACGTATTTTTTCCCGATTGAACCTTTTACCATCCATGCACACTACTAAGGTTTGTGAAAGTTGTGTTCTAATAACAATTTGCTCTAGATACCAACGAATTTTCCAGTACTTGCTCCGACTTAAGCGGACACAAATGGAATTGGAAAAATCATGGGCTTCTTACATGCATCAAGATCACTCAGAATTTGCTAAGCACCGCAATGACTGTTCAAAATCCCCAGCATCACAACATCGACGACAACATATTAGACCAATGTGGCATGTAAGAGAGCATATGGCTTTCTTGATAAAAAATCTTCAGTTCTATATTCAGGTAATCTGTGTGATTTCTAACTTCATTGTGGTACATGCTTTACACGGATATTGTATGCAAATGAAGTATGCTATCATTATGAAATAGAAATCATAGCATGCCTATTTGACATTTCTTTAATTTCCCAGGTGGACGTTATAGAATCTCAGTGGAATGTTTTGCAGTCTCACATTCAGAATTCTCATGATTTCACAGAACTTGTGGGCTTCCATCAAGAGTAAGTAAAGAGGAAAGCTTAAGTTTATGGGGCAAATTTAATATGCTTATAATGTGTTTCATACTAAAACCTACTTACACAAATAGTTTTACGTGTTTGATGTAGTGAATTCTGATTTTAGTTTAATGCTCACCGCATCCACTATATGAACATGGTTGACTTGCAGGTACCTGGCTGCATTAATTTCACAATCTTTCTTGGATATTGGTTCTGTCTCGAGGATTCTGGATGGCATAATGAGACTTTGTTTGCAATTTTGCTGGAAGATGGAGAATCAGGAGGACAGTGGAAATACTGATGAGTTAGAGCATATTGCCGAGGTATGACTTGGCTCAAATAACATGATTGTGACACCTGTACTTGCACATTCTTTAGCAAATCACATTTTCATGTAATTATTATACCATGCCCCTAGTTTTCTTTTCTTCTGACACCACCCACATTTCTTGCTGAAATTCTTCAGGAATTTAACAAAAAATCAAACTCCTTATACACTATACTGCGAAGTAGCAGGCTTGCCGGGAGCCAAAGAGCGCCATTCCTGAGGCGTTTTCTTTTGCGCCTCAACTTCAATTCTTTCTTCGAGGTAAATATCCCAAGCAGAGCCGTTTCTATCACTCGAGTTTCATCTTCTTCAACAAAAATCTGAACTTTGTTTGTTGTACGATCTCACCAGGTGACTGCAAGAGGCGTATTGAACGTTGTCAGGCCTCGCCCACACCTGCAATGATTGCGGTTTCCCACCGCTCCATAATTTGCATGAATTATTGAAGAACCAAAAGCCCCCACCATTTCAATGGAAAATGCATGTAAGCCATTTAACATTCCGTGACTTGACATGTATATAGCTTTGATAGAAAAAATGACTCACAAGTCACAACAGATTTTTCTGTCCACAAAAAATGAAAAAAAAAAAAAAAAGAAGAAAGAACACTTTGTGTGACATGTCTCCTAAACTCCTAAATTATACTATGTGGGATCATATGTTATGCCCAGGATCCTTTGCTTGCTTGCCGAATATCATCACATTGGCAATTAGTTGTCAATTTACTATTTTATTATTGGACTATTATTATACTGCGCAATATTATAAATTATTTGTGAATCATATTAATGTTCTCTTCTAACGCATCATGGGCAGAAGAAAACAGAAATGGGGCGATTCGTTTCACCAACACCCCATTTCCTACTCGTTTCGTTTTATTTACTCCTTATAAACTAAAAAATGAAGATTAATATATATGTATGCAATATGAAATATAGTGCACAATAATATGAACATCTTATACATAAATATCTTTTAAATGTGTGTTACGTTAAAGAGTTCTGAATCAGACTCTTTTAATAAATGTAAGTGAGTGAATTCGTTTCATAATGTTTTAAGTGACTAAGCCAAATTTTCTTTAAAAAAGTAAAGTTGAGCTGAATTTTGATTAGTTCCACATTAGTGAATTTGGGTTGGACTTATTTGTTGACAAGAGTTTGTGAGGTGCCAAATTTTCTTTAAAAAAGTAAAGTTGAGCTGAATTTTGATTAGTTCCACATTAGTGAATAGTTGGGTTGGACTTATTTGTTGACAAGAGTTTGTGAGGTGGTTTGAGCGGATCGCTTAATATCAAATTTTATTATATGATGTGACAGATTCTGATAAGTTTTTTTTTCCCGTAAATTTTAATACAAGTGTTTACATTAAATGAGTGTAAAAATAAAAATTGAAAATAAAAAATGATATTACACAGCATTTTCCATATTTATAATGTCATCCCCACCAAACTCTCTTCAACTTCACAGACCACACAAAACAGGGCAGTAAGGGGAGGCCCAACTACCCTGAGAGGAGGAGGAGCCACCACCCATCGCATTGCCTTTATCATCATTCATCCTCTCAACTGAATCTTCTTCTCCAAAGATTTCTCGAAAATGGATCCTAAAAAGATTCCATCCCATGAAAATGAAGAAGCAGAAGAGCAAACCCAGGTGGCAGCCGCCATTGCTACACCTTCACCGCCCATTGCATCTATCTCCCTATCTTTATCCACAATCCTCCCTACCCACTTCCTCAACCCCCCCAAAATCTCCACCCTTTTAGCTCCCAGCCCCAACAAAATCAAAATCCCTTCCCAAATCTCCTCTCTCTCCCGCCTCTCCCTCGCCGCCTCTCTCTCCCCGACAAAGCCGCTCCTCAAATCCACTCTTTCCGCAACCCCTCTCCACAGCCCTCTCTCCCTCAACCCTCTCCGCCCCTCCGACCCCTCCAACGCCGCCGCCCTCCGCCGAGCCTCCATCGTCTGGTTCCGCAACGACCTCCGCGTCCACGACAACGAGTGCCTCAACGCCGCCAACAATGAATCCATGTCGGTCTTGCCTGTTTACTGCTTTGACCCCAGAGACTACGGCAAGTCCTCCTCTGGATTCGACAAGACCGGCCCGTACCGCGCCACGTTCGTGATTGAGTCAGTCTCGGACCTCCGGAAGAACTTGCAGGCGCGAGGGTCTAATCTCGTCGTCAGAGTTGGGAAGCCGGAGACGGTGCTCGTCGAGCTGGCCAAGGCCGTCGGCGCCGAGGCAGTGTATGCTCACCGCGAAATTTCTCACGATGAAGTTAAGTCCGAAGACAAGATTGAGACTGTGATGAAGAATGAAGGCATCGATGTGAAATTCTTCTGGGGAAGCACATTGTATCATGTTGATGATTTGCCTTTCAAACTTGAAGAAATGCCTACAAACTACGGCGGGTTTAAGGAAAAAGTTCAGAACTTGGAGGTTAGGAAGACCATTGAAGCTTTGGATCAGTTAAGGGGAATGCCGGCTAGAGGAGATGTTGAGACTGGAGAAATCCCATCTTTGGTTGATTTGGGTCTCAATCCTACTGCTACAATGAGC
The DNA here is from genome assembly GCF_001879475.1 of Ipomoea nil. Taxonomy (NCBI): domain Eukaryota; kingdom Viridiplantae; phylum Streptophyta; class Magnoliopsida; order Solanales; family Convolvulaceae; genus Ipomoea; species Ipomoea nil. The sequence goes on along the minus strand of NW_017618047.1, from coordinate 910,489 downwards.
CAGGTGAACTTCTCTCTTCTGTTCTTTACTTTCTCAATGTTCCCTTATTTGAAAAAAGCAGGGTTGAAAAAATCCCGCCTAGGCCTCGGTGCCTAGGCGCTAGGCGCCCCTAGGCAGTGGCGATTTCCTCCCTAGGCTCCCGCTTAGGAGACCTAGCGCCTAATTTGGCTAGGGGCGCCTAACTCGGCCGATTACGCCGAGTTAATTCGTCAATTTCTGTCGAGTTAGCCGAGTTAACCCGGCCGACTCGACCTTGCCAATTCTTTTCATATATATATATATATATATATATATATATATATATATATATATATATATATATATATATATATATATATATATATGTGTGTGTGTGTGTGTGTATGTATGTATGTATGTATGTATGTATAATATGACATATATGCACCTACAAACGTACACTGTTTTTCATTTTTTCAGTTAGCCGCCTAGGCGACCGCTTAGGCCCCGCCTAGGCGCTAGGCGCTAGTCTACCGCCCGACTAACGCCTAGCGCCTATTGCAACCATGGAAAAAAGACTTGATAAGATGAGTTAAGGTAATTAGGATGATTTGATCCCAGTTCATTTCAATTGGTCTTCTTGGTTTGAGCCGGTGAATTGCCCTTCCTAGTTTGAGCCATTAAGCTATAGACAACCTAGGCTGGTTTGTCCTTCGGGGCCAGTAAGCTATGAATTGCCCTTCCTAGTTTGAGCCATTGAGCGATAGACAACCTAGGCTGGTTTGTTCTTCGGGGGCTAGTGTCCTAAGAGCTGTATTTCTTGGCGTGAGTGGCTGTGCACTCTTGTTCCTTAAGAGAGGTCTGAAGTTCGAACTCCATCTCGTATGGAAAAACCAATCTGACCAGCACTTTGTCCCTTAATTTGGCTGACGGGTTTAGTTACGGGCTTAAAGGTGCCTCTTACCGTTAGGACCTGCACAAGACACCTTGTGGTCTGACAAAAAAAAAAAAAAGAAATATAATTTATGTCTGGTGTTATTAGACAAATGTCTTGGAAGTGTTCTTCATAGTTGGCTAGTTGCATATGGCCATGATATGTTCTTGAGATTTCTGCTGTGTCTATAGTTGCAAGTGTGATTTGAATTTCCCTGCAGAATGGAAAGCCTGCTGCTAATGCTTCCCTTGTTGGAGGAGAGAGCGAAGCCTTGCAGAGAGTTAAGAAGTTTGCAGCTGAATGCCAAGAGCAACCGAATCAAGGAAACAAGACTGGTGGAAACGATAGCATATACGGTGCAAACTTTTCCTGCAAAATATCTCCCTGGCTCGCTATGGGATGCCTCTCCCCTCGGTCTATGTTTGATGAGTTGAAGAAGTCTACATCAAGGCAACCAACTAACAATAGTTTTGGTTATTCTTTTCTATAACGTTGTCTGCTATGTTTCTAACAGAGCATTATCGCGTGGTCTGCAGAAAATTTCCTGTTGCCTCTAAAGTGAAAGATGGTGGTAGCGGTGGCACTGGACCAAACTGGTTGATGTATGAGCTGATGTGGAGAGATTTCTTCAGGTAATGCATCATAAATTTGAGCTATTATTTCGTTTTATGTTCCTTCACCGGTTAATGATAGCATGTTCCTTTGCTTAAACATCAGATTCATCACCAAGAAATACAGCTCTGCTAGACAAAACAGCACCGCCCCAGTGACAGTATGTGCAGGGGCCGCGGTAAATTGAAATAGACATCATTGTACCAGGGAAGAACTTCACCTCGTATCTTCATTTGACATCAATGAAGCAGGGAGTATTGAGGTTGTCTAAATAAGGTTGATAGAAATTCATCATTTGTAGCTAGCAGTGTTTAGTGACTTTAGTCTATTTCCCAGACTGTCTTCTTGGTAGGCTATGGTGTGTTTTTGTATTGTGGACATTTGTCGAAAAGCTGCTCATGCTAGAGATTAATATCTATTCTGTAAAATCTATATAATTGAATTAAAGAATCTCATCCCCGAGTACTAAAACAACATTTCAAAATTCACATTCGAGGGGCATGTTACACAACTAGAATCAAGAAACTATGATTATGATAAGTATATTGGGAAGGTGAGGCTATGGCTCTGGGCTCTGGGCTCTGCCACTGATGAAGTATAATGTTCTGAGAAGCTATGGTGTTTGTATGGAAGTAGTAGTAGTAGTAGAGTGGTCTTTTTGGTCAGCAAAGATGCGTTGCCTGAAGTCTTGTACCATCATAGGGAGACCCTTCCTAAGGGCCACTTTGGGTTCCCACCCAAGCAGTTGTTTGGCCTTGGAGATATCAGGCTGTCTCATGTGAGGATCATCCTCTGTGTTGGGCCTGAATTCTATCTCAGCATTTGCATCAATGCTTTCCTGGACCACCTGCCCCAACAACAACGATGTACCATTATAAGACTAATTCGAGTTCACCTTAAAGTCAGTCGTGTCGTGTGGATATGAGCAGTTTTACCTTAGCAAGTTCCAGCATTGTGAATTCACCGGGGTTCCCAAGATTAAAAGGACCAACATGATCTCCTTCCATCAAATGGATCAGTCCCTCAACCTTAAAATGAAAAAAGAAAGAACCAACACACACATGCATTAGTCTTCTCTTTGTTCTTCATAAGTCATAACCACCCTTCTTGCTGCTCTTTGGCCTAGGTTGCTTGCTTTGGAGCTTATCCACTCCAAAAGACAACCTTAACCAAACATTAAATGTATAAAGACTCCAGCTTTATGCATGAACACAAGGTGTATGTGCAGAAAACACTATAATAACCAAAAACCAAAAACAAAGCATCGATCTCTATCCTTGATAAATGATAAATGACTTACCAAATCTGAAACAAATTGGAAACTTCTTGTCTGCTTCCCATCACCATAAACTGTCATTGCCTCCTTCCTTAAGGCCTACATTATATTTAACCAATCCTTAATTATCTACTAAATCAACTTTGACAATAAAAACTTAAGAAGAGAAATTAAAAAACATCACCTGAGCAACAAAGTTGCTGACAACACGACCATCATCAATGCACATTCGGGGACCGTATGTGTTGAATATCCTGGCAATCCTCACCTGACACAATATATATAGTTTTGGCTTTTGATTATTTCATTAAACAGGAAAAATACAGTACGCGTAACATTATACATAATCATCATCAATACTGCCCACACTGCATATATAATCATTAACAAATTAAATGTCTCAACTTCCGACAAGAAACTAATCTAACCTCAACACCAGCTCCTCTGTGGTAGTCCATGGTCAGTGTTTCTGCAGTTCGCTTCCCTTCATCGTAGCAGCTCCTCACACCTGAAACCATAATCTCAGACTTAAGTTAGAGCTAGGACAGTTTGATTCACAGATAAAAGAATGGACTTTAATGATTAAAGTAATGCATGTTCTACTCACCAATAGGATTGACGTTTCCCCAGTAAGTTTCCTTCTGAGGATGCTGCAAAGGATCACCGTACACCTCGCTGGTACTTGTTAGCAAAAACCGCGCGCCCACTCTCTTGGCCAATCCCAACATGTTCAGAGTTCCGACCACATTTGTCTTGTGAAGCGCCCAGAATCACCAAGAGAATTAAGGATTATTATTATTGTAATGTAATGTGTCAAGACGGGATTTTTATTAATAAAAAATATATCAAAACAGCTAGAGAACAGAAATAATAATTAAAAGGAAGGATATGATAGTCTTGACGGGGTTGTGCTTGTAGTGAACGGGCGATGCGGGGCAAGCCAGGTGGTAGATCTGGTCCACCTCTAACAGAAGCGGCTTTACGACGTCGTGTCGGATTAGCTCGAACCTGTGGTTCTCGAAATGGTGCATCACGTTATCCTTCCGGCCGGTGAAGAAGTTATCCACGACGATGACGCTGTCGCCTCTCGCGATTAGACGGTCCACCAGATGGCTCCCCACAAAGCCTGCACCACCGGTCACGACGATCCTCAAACCCTTCCGTTGCAGGCCCAGCGGAATCTTCCCGCCAGAATTTAACGCCTCGAATCGAATGCGCTTCTGATACATGAGGCGGGCGTGAGGGTGAGCACGCAAGTGCGAGGCGGAGATCGTGTCGTAGCCCTGGCTGTAAGGAGGATTAGACGACGGGAGTAGGGCAAAGATGAAGGTGGCGATGGCCATGCCGGCGAAAAGGAAAACCAGACGCTGCTCACGCAGCATGTAACTAATTGACCGATTCAAACTCAGCCACGGTTTCGCCGGCTTCGGGGTGTACGCGTCCGTCACAGGCTGTGACTCCTGACCTCGGAAGATCAGCTCCGATGCCATATATAAATATAGCCCTTTAGTTTTTCTTCTCTCTCTTTATATATATATATATGGATGTATGAATGTCAATATCAGTTTATACAATGAGTGTATGTAACTATACTGCCTTAAGAAATCAGGTGAAGATTAGATGCCGGAGGGTGAAAAAATGTAGCGGCAAATTCGTGTATCCTCTCTCTCATTCCCTCCCTTTCTCGCTGATTGGAAACGTTATGCCTGATTTTAGTTTTCAATTTAAACTCCTCCGGCTTGCGATGCCTTTTATATAGATGCTTAATTTCAAGTGATTTTTCCACATTGCCCTCCGCTCTATTATTATTTTAAAAAAAATGTTTTCAATAATTACAATTTATTTTACCACATTGCCCTCCGCTCTATTATTATTTTTAAAAAAAATGTTTCCCATAATTACAATTTATATATGTTACTTTGACATATGTTTGATGGAAGCAGGCTCTACAAGATTCTATTCTTCAAGTTTAATTAGTTTCCAACTAAGTTAGTTAGACATTTAATTATAAGATTCTATAATAGGCAAACTTTTGACATTATAGTTGGCTGCCTGGGAAAATATTTTTATGGAGAACTTTAAGTGATATCCTCCCCACTAAGAGCAATTTGATTATAAAAAGAGTAGAGGTGGACCCGATGTGTGCCATGTGTGGAATTGCTCATGAAAATATTTTGCATTCATTAGTATCGTGTGATTATGCAAGATCCATTTGGAGCCAATCTAGCCTCCCACTCCCCAACATTGTGACAAATATTTTCCATGAATGGTTTAGTACACTCTTAAATGTTCTAGACACTAATGGAATATTGTATGCAGCTTCTATTTTATATCATATATGGAAAGCAAGAAACAGAGCTGTTTGGGATGCCTGTCTACCATTGCCAAAGATGGTGCTTGTGACAGCTTTGGTCACTATGCAAGCGTGGAACACGTTCCACCACCGAACGCCCACATCAACCGCAAGGGGCCACCACACGGCCGATGGAACCGGTCACGCCGCACAGCAGGATGGCCTCCAGCCGGTGGTCTCCGTTGTGGCCGAAAGCATGCATCAACCGCCGCTGCCACAATCCGACCACCCCGCGGGAACACCAAGACCCAGGAGATGCTTTATGGATGCAAGCTATCACCAGGATGCCAGCTCAGCAGCGGTGGGGGCGGCACTACTAGATGCCGACAATCACTATGTTTCGGCTTTCACTCATGGCTGAGGCATACGCATGTAAAGAGGTTTTATCATGGTTAAGAGGATGTGGCGAAGGATGTGGCGAAGATTCAATACGACTACATACTGACTACCAAACGCTACCTATGCGCACCGAATACCCCGTCCAGGTCATATGTTGGATATACTATCGATAGTTGCAGGAATTTTATGTCTACTTTAAGTTTTTGCTCAGTCAATTTTATTCCTAGACTACAGAATTTATTAGCACATACTTTAGCTACTTTAACTTTAAATTCGGCTACAGCTATGTACTGGAACGATGTCCCACCAGACTCAATTTCAGTTTATCTATAAACACAATCATATTGGTTGACCTTCAAAAAAAAAAACCTACTGCCCGCGGAGGGCAGAGAAAGAAAGTTTTTTGGCATTTGAAATTTTTGTATTTTTTTTTTCACATAAACAAAACATTCTCATTTTTCTGGACATTTCAAAGGATTACAACAGTATACCATATAAATAAATAAATAGGGACTCATTATAAATACAACATATATATATATATCTCATCACACTCACACTGAAGCATATGCATATCCAGATTACAGACATCCTTAACTTTCCAGATTGTACTAAAATGCTGGGGGCAGCCAAGAACAAATGGAGTGTTGTTGTTGTGACATCAGCAGCTGAGCTTTACATATTTGCCAATGAAACTTTGCTATGTCATGAGATCTACCATTTTGATGTCATGCTTCCTACGCCGGCATCTATGATGAGCTTTCTGCAATGCGTTCTTGCCCATCTTCTCCGCTTTAGAGGCTGTAGAATATACAAGCATTCAGCAACAATTTGGTAGGTTCAGACTTGAGAATATATAGCACGGAATGAATAAAACGTTACCAGTTATAACAGTGTAATTTCCTGAAATTAATGACTTGAACTCTTAAAGGAACAACCTAGCAGACTGCATAGGTTGTACCATGTCGTATAGATTCATTCCAACCACTTGACACTAAACTATTTCTCAGTTAACTTTCGAAAGAGAAACAGTTTGCTCAAGAAAATTTCAATTTCTGATGCTGCTCTTTACACTTGACATACATTCAAGTATTACATTAATCTATGCCCTTTTATCATAGTGTGACGTTTCATCCCTATTTTCTATTCATGGCCAAGTTATCGAACTTTCATCTTCTCCTTCACTCAAGTGTAAACCAAAGATTGTTGATCGAAACCAAGTGTCAGATTATAGATGGAAGGTCCATAACCCGACATTGTATCCCTGAAATAGCTACTGCTTTCTCCTACCTCAGATAACAAAAAGTTTGGTTCAAGAAATTCCAGATTTCATGACCATTATTAATTAGGCATTATACTTTAGCTAGAAATTAGAATCTTTTTCCACTAAACTTGTTGATTGATTGTTCATTTTTGAAAAATCTGGCTGTCATTGAAGTAGAAAGTGAAATTATGATGCAATGAACATTAACTGTATAAAATTAAAACAAGGCAAATTGGGTCATAACATTAGATATAGTTAGCAAAATTTCAGAAAGAAAGTAATGAGGATTGAGAAAAGTTGAGGGGATACCTCCAAATTCATGGCCCCAGAATAAGAGGCGTTGATCATCTTCTTCTTCATCGAACTCATCGCCATATCCTATCTCGCCGTCGCCTCGATACCCTGGTTCACTTCCATACCCGGACTCATTACCACCTTGGGTTTCAGCATTATTCCCAATTTGGGATGCAGCAATCGAACTCTCCCTCTCGGCATCCCTCTCCCTCCTGGAATTCCTCGTCGCCTCACTCACATCCGACGCCCAATTCACATCCCCATTCACGAAAAGCTCCCCGCTCGAATCCGTCCCAGGCGCCATCGGAAAATCAGAGCACGTCCCACAAGCCGCCGATGCGCCGACGGAGCAGCACCTGAGACGCGTCCCGCTGCGGTCACTGCTTCTCCCGGAGACCGACCTGGAGCCGCGACGGCGCCGCTTCCGAGCGATCCAGCGGATGCCGCTATCCCGTTTGTGAGCGGACAAGGAGGGGCGGTCTTCGTCGAACAAACTGAGCTTCGACATGTCGAGGGCGTCAATCGGGAACGCCGTCGCTCGATCGGCACGACAGGGGCGTTTGCTGAAGAAGCCATTGCCTTGGGGAGCATAAGGTTTAGCGGAATCGGAGGAGTCTAGGGTTTTGGATTGAACCTGAAATGGCCTCCAACTGTGCAAGTGAAATATACAGTTCTCTATAGCACGCCTTGGATCCAGGGTTTTGGGCGACATTGATCGCTGCTTCATCAATCTATGGATCTCAACCACTTGTGTTGAGAATGAGCAAGAAAATCTTGATTTTTATTTTATGAACCGGGAAAGCAACTGGATATTTTCCGCATCCTGTCTGTCACTGTCCCAGGAATTTTACGTTAAACGGAACAGAATAGTATTTCAACGTCAAACTTGGCAAACATGATGCCCATAAAAAAAAAAGGTTGCAAGTTTAGCTAAATAATTCAGTAGGCAATATTTGATTATATCTGTTGATCAGTCAGTGATTCGAGTTGGTGTATAAAAAATAGGATATTTCACTACTATATATTGAGACAAATTGAATACTTAGAGAATGTGAAATTTCATTATTTATATACAATAAATATTTTATACTCTAACTATAACAAAAAAGAGATGGTTTGACATTGCATGGGTTGATGGATAAGTATTTTTTAATGAAAGGTAACATTTGATTAGTTAGTTAAATTGTGTGCAATAAATAAAGACATTTATCAATCAATGTAATCTATATTTGTATTTTTATATCATTAAAAATAATATTAAATTAGTGTATTGATCTCACTAAATTAAATTGTTCGTTTGGTCACTGTAGGTGCTAGAAGGTGTTGGAACAACATTAGGCCGGGATGTTAGCAGAGATCATCATGATTCTTTTCAAGAATGGGTTGAAAAAACTTTGTATTTTGGATGAAAATTTAGACAATTTTCTCATGATAATTTGCTTGAGAATATGAAACATCATAAATGAGAGATTATGGAACAACAACGTAACAGAGACCGTTCTATGAATATAGTGGAAGAAGACATAGCTTGCTTATCTTCAATGTTGGAAAGAAGCTAATGATAAAAAGATACCAAATGCAAGAGGAAGAAGTCAATTATCAACACAGACCTATGTTTTGTTTCAAAAAGAAAAAAATAAATAAAAAATACTCAACACTTTACTTGTGTTGCATTTTATCAAGAAATGGATCAAACACTAAAGGGTATGTAATATGGTCCTTCTTGGTCTTAGAAAATGTCATAACATATACATGTTATAACTTATAACATCAACAGACCAGAAAAAATAAATAAATTCATTAATTAAATATGTATGGCAATGAGGTAAACTACTCTCAACAACTCTCTTTTCTTCTTCTTCTTCTTCTGTACATCAAACAACAACCTTAGTTTTCCCCTCCTTTCTCTACAACATAATATGAAGCACGTGTTGCCTATATATATATATATATATATATATATATATATATATATATATATATATATATATATATATTTAGTGTACGTACGTGTTATAGATTAGAGAAAGATAATGCTCTTAATTTGGTCTAAACTGCATGTCTAATTAGTACAGAAGAAAGAAAGAAAGAAATAATGAAGGACAAAAAATGGTAAGTATCTTACATCATCACTTTGACCCTTTTAAACGAAGATCAAGGTTCAAGTCCCATCCCACTTGAGGATGTTGACACACTAGCGGAGGGATCCTTTTGTATTTGAACCTTAATATGAAGGTCATCTAAACTTCATCCCATGCCAGCAGATAATTTTCTAGATCCGCCCCGCAGAGAGACCCTTTCTTCAACAAAACAACCTAGTACGGCAGGAAATAAAATATAGCAAATTAAAGTGTTTTCTTTAATTTTTCCCGTATCACAGCAGGCAGCGGAGCTGATAGAGAAAGCTAGCCAACAAATGTTTCTTTATTCTCTGGCATTTCAAACCAAGGACGTACGATTTCCATCTTATATGGAGTATATAATTGCATCGAGAATTGAATATCAGAATAAATTATTAGCACTGAAACCAAGCTGAAGATGAAGATGAAGATTACGCTGCATCTTCTACTGCTTTCTTGCTTGTTTTCTTCTTCACCTTTGGTTTCTGGGGTGGGGAATTTTACCAGGGATGACTTCCCCGCTGGTTTCATTTTTGGGGCAGGAACTTCTGCTTATCAAGTGTGTTTCTTTTCCTGTTTCCCATGTTTCTTTTATTTTATACTACACAATTCATTCGTTACAAATAAGGTATCATCATCTTTAATTTTCTAGGTTGAAGGAGCAGCTTTTGAAGATGGAAGGACTCCTAGCATTTGGGATACTTATGCTTATATAGGTCTAGCCTTAAACATACCTTTCTGCAATTTTTTTTTCTTTTCTTTTCATACTGTAATCTGGTTTGCAATGAAAAGTTGTATCGTATAACGTAACTTTTTGGAACAATCTGGTTGCTTCTAATTTCAAGGAATGTATGGTGGAGCCAATGGGGATGTAGCCTGTGATCAGTACCACAAATACAAGGTGAGTGAATTTGTCCTTTTTGTAGTTATGCATGCATATGATATTCGGTTTCTTGTGGGAAACACATAAATCTGTTATAATGTTATTGTCTGATCATCATGTGAATGATGTATATATGTTCAGGAAGATGTCCGTTTAATGTCTGAAACAAACCTGGAAGCCTACAGATTCTCCATTTCATGGTCAAGACTTATTCCTAGTATGTTAGCTAGCTTCCATGTGCATTTCCTATATATATCACCTTTTTTTGAATGACGGAAAACTCATAGCTGACACCAGTCTAGGTTGTCCATTGGCTGCTCCCACTGGGAGTTGAACTTAGAACCTTGTGGCTACCAAACTAACAGCCTGACCAACTTGGCTGGGTTGCCCCACACACTGCTGGAAATTATGAAATTTTCGACCACAAAGTGATCTTAAATCAAGTCGAAAGAGTGGTCGGAAATAACAACAAAGGTTTTTCCGGATACCAAAAGTGGTCGGAACAAGACTTTCGACTTGATTTAAGATGTGGTCGGAAATTCCATAATTTCCAGTAGTGACATTTCCTATCACCTAGTCTGAAACTCAAATATGGTGTCAAATGGTGATTTACAGATGGCAGAGGACCTGTCAATGAAAAGGGCTTGCAGTACTACAACAATCTCATCGACGAACTTATCAGCCACGGTGATTTCCTTAAATTTGAAAGATGTGTTCCGTCTTGATTAAAAGCTTAAGCTGACAGTTGGTTGCTCGTTTCTCGTAGGAATTGAGCCACATGTCACACTAAGTCACAGTGATCTACCACAGGCACTTGAAGATGAATATCAAGGATGGGTTAACAGAAAGATTGTGTATGCTAGATGCAAATTGGGTGCAAAAAAAAAATGCAAATTAGAGGTGGTTTAATATTTTTTGTTTCCATCTGCAGGGAGGACTTCACTGCATATGCAGATGAATGCTTCAAGGCGTTTGGCGACAGGGTTGTGCACTGGACAACCTTAAACGAACCCAATGTATTTATCATGGGAGGTTACGATGAAGGATTCTTACCCCCAATGCATTGTAGCTACATTTACTGTCCCTCAGGGAACTCATCAACAGAACCATACATTGCTGGTCATTACATGTTACTTGCACATGCGTCTGCAGTGAACCTTTACAGAACAAAATACCAGGTACTTTAGTACACTGGTATAATGTCACTTTCAGTTTAAGGTTTTAGACTTTTAGTTGAGACAGAACACATCTTTCAGTTCTCTGATGTCGTGCCATAATGCAGCCCACCCAACATGGTACCATAGGATTTAATATGTACACTTACGGGCTTGCTCCTTATTCGAATTCAACAGAGGATCTTGCTGCAGTTGAACGGCTGCGTGCCTTCTATATTGGATGGTAAAGCCGAAAACTACATAACACGTTTTAATCTTTTAGTTGAGATGGAACACGTCCTTCAATTCTGACCCGCTTAGAGTTTTCCAAGTGCAGGCTTATTAATCCATTGATATTCGGAGATTACCCCGACATCATGAAAAACATCGTTGGCACACGGCTGCCAGTCTTCACCGAGGATGAAGCTAACCAAGTCAAGGGTTCAGCAGACTTCATCGGCCTCAACCACTATACTACAATCACTATCAAAGACAGAGACAACAGTTCTAAAAACGCAATCATGAGCTTCTCAAATGACATTGGAGTATCTGTCATTTGTATGACTTCAGATATAAATATTAAACATACATATACCTGTCAATGTTTCTACTTGCTGAAGTTACTGATATCCTTTGTTTTGTTTTGTTTTGTTTTTTGGTTTTTGGTGATTAGTTCCTGATAATGCACCTCCGGGCCAGGTAAGCTGAGCAAATTAAAGTATAATTTCATAATGTAAAACTCGAATTTTCTTGAAGCAGTTGGCTATAAAGGATCATGTCTATCTGTTTCAGTTTCCAGTATTGCCAGAAGGTCTTTATAATGTTTTAGAGCATTTTAAGCAGTTCTATGGCAACCCGCCTATATATATTCATGAAAACGGTTAGTAAACGTCTGCAATTCCACCTTTCAGATCGAGCAGAGCAGTGTGAAGCATAAATAAACCTTAATATTTACAAACAATCTTGATTGACAGGCCAGCAGATGATACGCAATGGGACATTGAACGATACACCAAGAGTGGAGTATTTTCAAGCCTTCATCGGGACTGTTCTCGATGCTATAAGGTATATATACATATACTAATTAAAGTCTGAATTAGAGTAAGGGAAATAGTGAAACTGCAGGTTACAAATATAACCCTATTCATATATATGCTGTCTTTGCTTTAAGAAATGGATCGAACACTATTGGGTACTTTGCCTGGACACTCTTGGATGGTTTGGAGTTACTGAGTGGCTACAAGTCCGGGTTCGGTCTGTACTATGTAGATTTGGATGACAAGGAACGGTCGCGATATCCCAAGTACTCTCAGCACTGGTATGCCAAGTTCTTGCAGAAAAATCGCGCGGTTATTTAAGCTGAAAAATGTCCAAAATCTTATTAGATTCTGAATAATTAAGTTTCATGGACTCTAACGTTTTCTACATACGTTGGATGACATTTTGGATCTATATCAAAATATTAGTCTATTATATTACTACTCAGATTCTCATGTACTTTTCCTATTGAGATGAGAATGCGAATAAGATTGATAATATGAGTTTATATATTGTTGCATATTGCATCAAGGCATTATATTGATTGATACATACACCAAGCAATTCACATAGATAGACAGACAGAGAGACAATGGTTTATGTAATCTGGAACAGAAATTATGGACTCATATGATGTCTGCAACTAATTAGGTTTTGTGCTTTGGCTTCTTCACGATCATGACAGTGCAGTGAGCATGATGAGCGCAGTAGTCGCTTACACTGCCCAGAACAGCCCTGCCAGCAGAAATCACTGTTAGAATATGACATTTTTTTTTAATAATGAGAGAAATTAAATTCACACTCATTTGAAAGTGTCCATGAGGTAAATTTAACCCTATTCATATATAATTGACGGGTTCAAACTATAAAGGTCAATAAACTGCTCAGTTAAAAGTTAATATGATTTTTTGTTGAGCAGAAGTCTGTAAAAGGCCAAGTCTAGTAATTAGTGGTTTAGGAAATGTTGGGTGGAGGGGCCAAGTCTAACCATTACTCCATTAGTGGTTAGAGTATTGTTGAGTCGGAGGCTAGTGAAGGGCTAAGTACTTCTGAAAAATGTGATGGCAGAAATAAAACGCCCCTTCATTGTAAGCTATAACTTTTGACAATAATAAGTGTTTGATTCTAATAATTTTTTTAGTAACTAGATAAACAAAAACATAAAATGTATTTAGTGTTTACCTCTTGATAGCTCCATAGCCATGGCTGCCGACAACCAAGATAGAGGCATGGTGTTTCTCCACAGTTTCGCAGAGGACATTCCTGGCATCCCCTTCCATGATCTCGAACATGGGGTCATCAACCTGCGATGATGAAACATAAATTTAGTAAAAAAAATGACATTAAAATGATTAATTAATCTGGGAAGAACTAAAACCATCCAAAAAATTACCGATTTAGAGGCGCAGATTTCCTTGGCCCGTTCAATAACCCGCGCAGCAATCTTCTTCAAGTCCGAATCCACATGTGGCAAGATATCAGCAGCGCCTGCAAGATTTTAAGGTTCAAGAACAAGAATCTCGTACCTCTATAACATCGATATGATCTATCTTAATCATAATTTTCAAGAATTAATTAAAAGCTCCTCAGTTACCGGGCCCGGCGAGGCTGACGGCGTTAGCCGGAGAAGGCTTGGCGTGGACGAGGACGAGCCTGAAAGTCGACACGGGGCCGGTGAAGAAGTGATCTAAAGTCCATCCCAGAGCATAGAAGCTATGTTCGCTATCGTCAACCGCAACCACCATAACCGGTTTCTCCGCCGCCGCCGCCATTCTCAACCACTTTACGTGTCCGGTGAAGTTTCCGGATCGGAGGATATATATATGTAGACAGTTTGAGAAGTCAACAATTTATTTATAACACAGGAAAGGGTGTTCTAGTATGATCCAGAGCACAGAAACAGTGAGACGGGGAAGAGAACTAGATTCGCTGGCAGATCAGAAGAATAGTTCTGACAGGTAAAAAAGCAACAGAAACCCGACTTTCTGAAGAAGATCAGATGCCGTTATTAACTAGAACTTGAATCTTATGCTATTCCACTTTCTTAAAATATGCTAAAGCCATATAAAGTAATCCTAAATATACGCAACCCGTTACAACATGCCAACATGTACTTTGTTCTTACCTTCCCACCATTTTATTAGGATGGATCCAATACAAATTTTTGATTTACAATAAAGCCGATCCAATGTTAACAAACTACGTTTTGAATTCTACAAAAGACTATAATAAATAAATAAATAAATCAGTCTAAGTTATTCATAACTAACATAATCAAATTAACCTCACCAAAAAACATAATCAAATTAAGAAAGCTAATACTTTAACAGACAACTCAGTCCCCATAGTGACCAGCAAGAGGACTACAAGTTGGAATCTTGTATTACATATTTACATGTACTACTATTTTTACTCGTGTGATGCACGGAATGGATTTATTGTAATAAATTAAGAATATTTGGATCAATATATAATTATTTAAATTAGAACATTAAATACTCATTATATAATGCAATTGAAAATGTGATTTGGATCATTTGTGTGTTTTGATGTTATCATTGCTTGAATTTGAGCAATTGTAAATAATTGCTCAAATTAATTGTTAATGTGTAGATGCATGCATGTAGTGCTGTAACTTTGGAAATTTTATTTATCATTGTTTAGTATTTCTTAATTTTATTTTTGAGAAGAAAAATGCAAATATGTTAAGCTAAATTAGAGTCCAAAACATGAGAAATAAGCGGGAAAAGGACCGAGATACAATCCGCTTGATTTGGATAGGACATCCCTAGCAAGTACGTGGGCGACCCTATTCGTAGACCGATTCACATTGTTTATAAGCAGATCAAAAGAAGAAGTAGCATGATTATCCTGGATGGCCTTAACAACCGGTAGACAATCCGTTTCCAGTTGAATGCTGTTGAAACTGAGAGTTTTAATCCACTTCAATGCCTCACGAACACTTAATGCTTCAGCTTCTCCTGGATCGAAACAGCCAGACCATGTAATCTGTTTAGTATTTTTTATATACATAAATTAGGTAAATGCATGTGCTCGTTCTCTAGCAACTCAGTTATAAGAATGAATTGCTATCTTAATTCATTTGTATGAAAAATATATTTTTTTGTCTAGGTATATAACAATTTTTTTATTTAAAAAAACATAATATCAACTATTGTATTTACACATTATTGAAACCTCATTGTATACGACATTGGTTGTAGTAACACTATCTTGTCCATAATCGTCTAGAACTAAGACCTTCAGTCCATCAGAATGGGTGACTCGGGTGAAGATATATAATGGTAGAATATTAGTCAATTAGCGATCCTTGATTAATTAGCTTTTTGTAATAGCTTATTGCTTTAAAGTGCTAAAATTTAAAATCGATTAACTTTTTGAGAAAGTTAATTTACCAAACATCTTCTATAATATATTAATGTATAATTCACTAACCCAATCAGCTAACAATTATTTATCAAGTATATTAAAGCTAAGCAAGCCTTTATTCTCTGACGTTGATACATACACCAAGCAATTCACATAGATAGACAGACAGACAATGGTTTATGTAGTCTGGAACATAAATTCTGGACTCATCTGGGCAGATGATGTTTGCAGCTTAAGTTTTGTGCTTGGGCTTCTTCACGATCATGACAGTGCAGTGAGCATGATGAGCGCAGTAGTCGCTTACACTGCCCAGAACAGCCCTGCCAGCAAAAATCACTGTTAGAAAATCATTTTTTTTTTAAGAACAAGAGAAATTAAATCTACACTCACCGTTTGAAAGTGTGCATAAGGTAAATTTCGCCTTATTTCTAGTAGGAAAGACTCACAAGAAGAGATAAATCAGCCTATATTGTTTATAATTATTCGAACTATGAAGGCCAATAAATTGCTCTCGCTAGAAGTTAATATGACTTTTTGTTAGGCGGAAGTTCGTGAACGGCCAAGTCTAACCATTGGTGACTAAGAGATTGTTGGGTGGAGGGTCAAATTTAACAATTGATGGTTGAAAATGTGATGACAATATATCAGAAATAAAATAAGCTTTTACTGTAAATTATAATTTTTGGCATAATGATAAATGGTTGGTTCTAATTTTTTTTTTTTTTTTTTAGTAACTAGATAAACAAAAACAGAAAATGTATTTAGTGTTTACCTCTTGATAGCTCCATAGCCATGGCTGCCGACAACCAAGATAGAGGCATGGTATTTCTCCACAGTTTCACAGAGGACATTCCTGGCATCCCCTTCCATGATCTCGACCATGGGGTCATCAACCTGCGACGATCGATGAAACATAAATTTAGTAAAAAAAAAAAATTAAAAACTAACAATAAAATGATTAATTAGTCTGTCAAGAACTGAAACTATCCAAAAAAAAATTACCGATTTAGAGGCGCAGATTTCCTTGGCCTGTTCAATTACCCGCGCAGCAATCTTCTTCAAGTCCGAATCCACGTACGGCAAGACATCAGCAGCGCCTGCAAGATTTTAAGGTTTAAGAACAAGAATCTCGTACCTCTGTAACATCATATCGATCTAGCTTAATCATAATTTTCAAGAATTAAAAGCTCTTGGGTTATATTACCGGGCCCGGCGAGGCCGACGGCGCTAGCCGGAGAAGGCTTGGCGTGGACGAGGACAAGCCTGAAAGGCGACACGGGGCCGGTGAAGAAGTGATCTAAAGTCCATTCCAGAGCATAGAAGCTATGTTCGCTGTCGTCAACTGCAACCACCATAACCGGTTTCTCCGCCGCCGCCGCCATTCTCAAGAGTCCGGTGATGTTTTTGGATCGGAGGATATATATGTAGATAGTTTGAGAAGTCAACAATTTATTTATAGCACACACAAAAGGGTGTTCTAGTATGATCCAGAGCACAGAAACAACGTGTGATCAGAAACAGTGAGACAGGGAAGAGAACTTGATTCGCTGGCAGATCAGAAGAATAGTTTTGACAGGTAACAACAGTAACGACAGAAACCCGACTTTCTGAAGAAGATCAGATGCCGTTATTAAGTAGAACTTGAATCTTATGCTATTCCACTTTCTTAAAATATATGCTAAAGTCATATAAAGTAATCCTACATCCCACGATTTTATTAGGATGGATCCAATACAAAAAATAAAAATAAAAATTGTCACGCTATAAGGTGTCATGAGTAGGTTTTAACTGTATGAGACACATTTAAGTCGGTATTATAGTCAGATTAATGCTCATTCGCACTGGACCAGCCCAATTAAAAAACAAAGTGTTGACTAAATTGATTTTTTCATACAAGAGAAGGTTCCAATAAAGTCTATCCAATGTTACCAAAGTGCGTTTTGAATGATCATAGAGAAAATAAATCAGTCTAAATTATTCAGAATCGAATCAAATTAAGAAAGCTAATAGTGTAATAGAAAGCTAAAAAAAATTTCAAAGCTAAAACATTTTATTGGGCCTTCAGCCCCAATGAAATGCTGCCCAGAAACACTTGAAAGTGGGCCAACAAATGGCAAAAAATAATTTGATTGTTTAGCTCTATAGGGTATTATAGATAAGTCTGGGTTGAAATCTGACACGACACACGTACAGATCTTATCGGCCAATTACCAAATCTATGGTGTGCTCTGATCTCCTTACACGCCAAGCAACTTAAACTTTTTCTCCGTGCCACTGTCGTTCCAAAACCCCTCAAAATGGAAAATTAAGCTGCCGTCAAGAAATTAAAGACAATCATTTTTATGTCCCTGTCTGCAGCCTTCTCCCGTGCGGATCGATTACAAAATTTTTATGGAAAATTGCAAGTTGCCACTTGCGTTTGGCATATAATTTTAAAAATTTCTCAAGCTCATTTAGGAGATGCGTTTTGACAAAAAACGCATGTTTCGAATGAATTTTTTTTTAATTATACATTTTTTAAAAAAAATTTCTTTTCATTTCTTTTCATTTCAGTCATTTGTCCTCATAAATTTAGCCTGATTAGCTCGTGCTAGTTGTGAGTCGGCTTACTCAAATTAATAATTTCAAAGAAATTAAATCAAGTTAATAATGTGTTCTTTTTTGAAAAAAAAAAAGAAGAAGTTACTAATGTGTTGTTTTCTTTCTGATCTGTGTACTGTAACATCATATATGTATCCATCTACTTTACCACGTCAAATCCAAATACAAATACATATATATCGAAAAGAATAGTGCAATCTTGACTTAGGGTATGAAAGGAGTGATGGTTTTGTTGATGTGGTGTAAATTCTATGGGCAGATGGGAAGGTATAATAATGATATGATGCAATCTTGACTAACCCTACCATAATCACCAGATCAGATAACATAATAATATAAGCATATTAAAGCTAAGCAGACACGCTAAATGGTGGATTTTTCACCAATTCAAGCCACCATGGATGGTTTCTACAGACTCTCAAAAAATATTATACAGATTACAATGCAATTAAGTCACAAAAAGTAATGTCAACTTTAAGATATTTTGTCATAAATAATCAAAATGGAGCTTTTCAACTACCACCATTTGCAGTCCATTTTATATATTTGGTCGGCCATCAAGCATTTCACTATATAATTAATTATATATATGTGTGTGGGGTGGTAATTAATATTGCGTAAATCATAGTGCATAATCTTATGTACTGATTGACCTTTTATATATATATATATATATATATATATATATATATATATATATATATATATATATATATATATATATATATAAAATTAAAATATCAATTTTGTGTTGAGTTTAATTAGAGCCTTTCGAATAAAGCGGTATATATATACTTACTTAATGGCCTTATGAAAAATGTTATTTTTCATGCATGTCACATTAAGATATAAATTTAGAACTTAAATGTATATGATGATACATACTTTAACCTCACTTATACGGTTATACCTGAAATATTTATGTTGCAATTGAAATAATTTTTTTTTATGAATAAGGTTTTTGATCCATTTCTTTGTACAAATGTCACTTGCAAAATGAAGATAATTAAATCTATTATATTTCATGATTTTAAAGAAGTCTTTAATCATTAAAATATGCTACTAGCTTTAATTTCTCTCAAATGAAAAAGGTAAATCTATTGTATAGTCTTAAAATTACATGCAAAAATATATTGTCGAAGAGAATGTTTATATCTACTATTTTATAGACTCAAAGATATGCACAAAATATCTAAGGACTAATATAATATTTTATTAAAGCCACAAAACCCTAATAAAATTAAACACAAAAATGAAATCTAGGAAGCTAAGGTTGCTTGTCAACTTAAATTACACCCATGTTATGATAACGTAACGTTAATTGTGACAGACGGACAGACCACATTTTATAAAATGTAATATAAAGTTTTATAGGTTTAGTGGCAATTTTAAATATTTGTAGCTTGCGTAATTCTAGCTAAACGGCTAAATCATGCATCTAAATTTAATAACGGGTGTGTTTGGTAAATAACTGTTAATGAATTTAACTAGTTGATTATAATCGTAAAAAAATATTTGGTAAATTTATGTTAACTTATAGCTGATTACATGCAAAATGACTTTTCTAAAAAAACTTATCAAAAAAATTGTCTTGAGTATCTTTTTAAATTTTAGCATTTTGAAACTGTAATAAGTTATTACAAAAAGCTAAATAATAAAACATTCATATTAATTGTTTAATCAAGTCAAACACTTAATAATGGTCGCCTGATGGATTACAAGGAAGGTGACTGGAGTGGTTTGTTTGCGTTAGCTGTCTGGTGGATCTGATCTGGAGATGGATGGCGTTGCAACCTGGTGTTCAGGGGCGAAAGCTGGGAGAAGAACGAGAAGATCAGATGGCTGCAAGATCAAAATAAGGAAAGAATGTGTGCTTTTGCTCGGGGAAAAGGCATAACTGCGAAGTGGGCGAGTCCAAGCGCTACAAGTGGAGGCCAAGAAGATTGGACATACATTCATACGGATGCTACCTTCACTAGCCAGAATGCTATCACAGGTTGTGGAGGTGTTATGGCAACCTCACTAGGCTGTGTAAAGGCTGGCTTTCGAAAGATTGGGAGATAAGATTTGAATATACACTCCGAGAGTTTAATCAAGTGGCGGACTGGCTTGCTAAAATTACTCCGAATAGACGATGCGATTGGATTGAGTTTCACACACCTCCGTCAGAGTTGAGAGTCATTATATTCTAAGAAAGGATTGTGCTAGGTCTTTTGCTCCCGAGAGCAGCAAATGACCTTAGGGTCAACCCCTTCCCCTTATTCCCAAAAAAAAAATAAAATAAAAAAAATCAAAATAAACTGATAAGCTAACTATGTTATCAAACAGGACTAATGTAATATAGGGTGGCAATTAACTTGTTTTCTTGTTTTCTACCTTAATATAATTGAATATTCCTGACATTTTCCAAACATTCCCCATTACATAAGTAATTTTCTTGAAACTTTCACGTTTGTTATTGTTTGACAGTGAGTATATCCTTCATTCCTTTGCATATCCAAACAAATATTCTACCTTTTAAAAAAAATCATAATTTTGAACGTTAATGTTGTGTTTATTTTGCATAAAACCAAAACATGAATATTTTTATGATTTGTAGTTTTTTTTCCAATCCACATTTGATATTTTTACCATTATGAGCTTATAATCTGGATAATTCTTCGACCAACAAGTTGTTATACCATGGACCAGGATCCACCTTACAAGGTGTACTCTGGTCCTAAACGACGTATAAATTATGTATTTTTAGTATTGGAATTGTGAATTTCTAAAATATAAATTGTGTTTCTAAGTCAAAAACACATAACAACTAAATGGAATTTGTGAATACAATACATGGTCATCAAATCCTAAACTATTAATATTGTGTGACTGCATTGTTTGAAAAAAAAAATTGTTAATACAAAACAAGGTAATCAATTATATATATGTTAACATTTTATGTTCATAGTATACAAATTGTAAATTTTAAAAGATAATTATGAATATTTAGAATGTAAATTGTGAATATTTGGGCCCAGCTCCACCTCTAACAATCGTTATGCTATGGACACGTATCTAGCATGTGTTGTGGACACGGTAACGGTGCCGTTAGTGGCACCGTTATCTTTCACTTTTTTTTGTTTTTTTAAATTTCAGACCGCTTCGTTATAGGAGTATATGTTCATAATTTTATCACTATATATTCATAATTGTAAGTTCATAATGTTAGAGCTCTGTGTTCATAATTCCATAACTGTACATTCATACTTCAATAACTGTACATTCATAATTCCGTAACTGTACATTCATAATTCAATAACTGTAAATTCATAATTTTCGAAGCTCTATGTTCACAATTTTAGAGCTCTATGTTCATAATTTTATCACTATATGTTCATATTGTAAGTTCATAATGTCAAAGCTATGTGTTCATAATTCCATAACTGTACATTCATAATGCCATAACTGTACATTCATAATTCTATAACTGTACATTCATAATTCCCTAACTGTACATTCATAATTTTCGAAACTCTATGTTCACAATTTTAGAGCTCTATGTTTATAATTTTATCACTATATGTTCATAATTGTAAGTTCATAATGTCAAAGCTCTGTGTTCATAATTTCATAACTTACATTCATAATTCCATAACTGTACATTCATAATTCCATAACTGTATATTCATAACTCCACAAACGAATAACGCCGTTAACGGCGAGACAAAATCAAATTTTTTTTAACTACAATGCCGTGTTTTTCCTAAAAACGACGTCGTTTTGGACTCGTGTCCACAATGCATTGTGAACACGAGTCCACAGCATAATTTGCGCACCTCTAAAGAATAATTTGTCTCGACCAATTTGGTGGGCTCATACTATATTATTTACAAAGATAATTCATTCTTCTTTTTTTTTTTGAATGACGAAGAAAATTCACAACTATTATCCGAAAATGAATATTGAGTTCACTTCACCTTATAATTTTAATCCATAAAAGACCAAAAGAAAATAATTGAACTTAAATTATTTATAATTGACCTACCAAAATGTTGTTTAGATATGGTTGTTACTTTCTTCCTTTTATGGTAGTCAATATCCTTACATAGTAAGATTTTGCAATGACACTATTGCTGGATGCTTTTTTTTTTTCTTTATTTATTTAATATATTTTTTTTCTTAAACAGGAATGTCACCTTTCTAACGTTAATGGGACGCGAGATTCCCACGATTGCCCACCTAGAAATTGACCTGTTCCGTGGCGCCATCAGGAGGTGTCGTTCTGACCACCGTTTTAGCGAGAGATATAGAAGGAGATCGCATGAGGGGAATTATAAGAAGCATTTGGGTTTCTGGGATTTAAACAAATGAAATAAAAGAGCAGTGAGTGAATAAATTAAAGCAGAATTACTCTCTGAGATTAAGCTCAAAATCCATTCCATTTCCCCAGGATTTGATCGGTTTACTGGTTTTGAGCAGCAGAGGAAAGCAAAGGGGTGAAAAAAAAAGAAAAAAAGATGAAATTTTGCAAGAAATATGAGGAGTACATGCAGGGGCAAATGGAGAAGAAGCTGCCCGGTGTGGGCTTCAAAAAGCTCAAGAAGATCTTAAAGAGGTGTAGGAGAGACCTGCATTCACATGCCCCGCTTCAAGAACACGACAGCTCCACTTGCCCCAAGAAGTGCCCCGGTAATCTCGTCTTTCATTTCTAATCGAATCGTTTGTAGAAGAAATTCAGGTCGATTGCTCTAATGTTCACTCTGGGTTCTGTTCTTTTTATCTCCATTCTCTGATTATGTTTCTTCCTTTGTTTCTACTCTGGGCTCTGTGTCTTAAAGGTTTGAATTTTCTGCATCTTTCGATCTGATACTGGTTAATCTTGACTTGAAATACAGAATTACATGGATTCACTTTGATCTGTTGAGCATATAATATATGTAGTGATTGCTTCAATTTGATATCAGAGCCAGAGGTCATGGGTTCGAATATCATATCCATGTTTCAATTTGATCGCTGCTTATTACTTTATAATTTGGTGTGCAGTGTGTGATGGGACATTTTTCCCTTCACTTCTCAATGAGATGTCTGCAGTGGTGGGGTGTTTCAATGAACGTGCCCAGAAATTGCTGGAATTGCATCTTGCCTCGGGTTTTAGCAAGTGTATTTTATGGGTTAAAGGCAGATTACAAGGGAACCATGGAGCTTTGATTCAAGAAGGAAAGGATTTGGTCACTTATGCTATAATCAATTCCATTGCAGTGCGAAAAATACTCAAGAAATATGACAAGGTAATTCGGTGTTTGCTGCTTAAGTGATTTGAAAACCGATCGAGGTGAATTTGATGCCATTTTTAACATGTAGATTCACTACTCTAAGCAAGGCCAAGCGTTCAAGTCCCAAGCGCAGAGTATGCACATGGAGATACTTCAGTCGCCATGGCTGTGTGAGCTTATGGCTTTCCACATTAATATGAGGGAGACTGAGGCCAGTACGAAGAAGGCCATCGCTCTCTTTGGCGGCTGTTCCCTAGTACTCAAAGACGGGAAACCATCTCTCTCGTGTGAGCTCTTCGATTCCATCAAGATTGATCTCGACTTGACTTGTTCTATATGTTTGGTAAGTGCCCAGACATCTTAAATGGATCTTGCATTGTTGTGAACATACATTGAATCGTTTTGTATTATGTAAGATCTGTTGCACCTTAATATGAAATCGACATGAATCCAATCGGTGATTGTTGTGAAAAAGGCATTGTTGTGTGTGTTTGTCATTGTGTGACACCATACTACCATAGACATAGTAAACTATTAGGCGGGACAACCTCAGCCAAGTTGGTCAGACAGTTGTCTTGGTAACCAAGTTCAACTCCTTATGGGAGCTGTCTATTGGTTTTCTTGGTTTGAGCCAGTCAGCTATGGACAACTTAAGCTGGTTTGGTTTTACAGGATACTCTCTTTGACCCAGTATCCTTAACGTGTGGTCATATCTTCTGCTACATGTGTGCTTGCAAAACCGCATCAGTGACCATCGTGGATGGGCTTAAGGCAGCAAACCACACTGAAAAATGCCCTCTTTGCCGAGAGGTAAGCAAAGAACTTCTTGCCATGATCTATGTTGTCCCGTTCTACAAAAACTTTGGCGAGTAGAACATTGCAAAAAGTTATGAATCTCAGCTTATTTGAGAGTTGATTTCAGGGAGGCGTCTACGAAGGAGCAGTGCATCTTGAGGAGCTTAACATGCTATTAAGCCGAAGGTATGTTTACCATAGACACAAGAAGTCAGATAAGAGTATCCAAATGTTTATGAAATTGTGTTCTTAGAACTTGCAATCCACAATTAAACGCGTTTCTGCAGTTGTCCCGAGTACTGGGAAGAGCGGCTTCAGTACGAGAGAAAAGAAAGAGTTAAGCAAGCAAAGGAGCACTGGGAATCTCAGTGTCGCACATTAATGGGAGTCTGATGACCAAACAACTTCGTTTATGTTTATGTTTATGTTTAGTGATAGCAAATAATCTCTACTCGAATTAACTGCTGTTTGCCAAACATCTTCAACATTATTTTGTAAATGAACTGTTTTCTTAGTTCTTATGGTGTAAGAATTTTTTTTTTTCAACTCATTTATCAACTACTGCATTTTACGAAGAATGCAACAGTTAGCCCCTCGTACCCCACCCCACCTCCCCCCACCAAAAAAAAAATAATAAAAGAAACCTTAATTCCTGAATAAGGTGACCGAGTAAATAGAGCATGATTCAAACTCGTTCCGTATACAATTTACCGCACCTCTTATTCTCAATTTGCCACTTTATCAAATTAAACTTAATTGGATATATTCTAAGACTAATTCAACCAAATCTCGATCAGATCCTTAGAGAAACTAAGAAATTTATTTTCCTGGTGTAAAGAGCATCAATTCTGCAGCCATGAAAGCCCCACAAATGAAATGTGCAAGATATCATATACGACTTATGTAGCAGTTTCATAGCCACATACACAAAATAATAACATTTACAATACATTTTTTAAAGTTTAAATTTGTTAAGAATACTAAATAATGACATAAAACATCAATTACTCTCATCAGTAATAATTTAATGATACAATATAAGAAAATAAATTAAATTTGACAAGTCAAAACCACCTATAAATTATTAAAATTAAATTGAAATATGATACACGCCTGGTTGAAGAAAGAAATTCTTAATCTAAAGGGACCTGAAACTGGAATTTCCATGCATTAAGGCCCCATTCCCACCATGAAGAAGATTTTGACTACCTAAACATCTCTCTACAATAAGCTATACACTTGAGAAAGAAATCCCCTCTCTACATGAAGTAGCTGAGAGCTTTCGTCTTCCTGGATCCACCTTCTCCGTATAGATCATTCCACTGCAGGAGCTCGTTCATGTTTGTCGACTCCGATGACACGCTCGCACATACCTGCATTTCGGGAGGAATGAGCAAAAACTTATTTGTTACGATAGTAAAGAGAGGATTTCTAAATATGTTGTCGTATACTGTCTTATAGAGAAGAGAATACAAAGCCTATAAATAGGTGTTAGAAGACTACGAATAGAAAACAAGTTATCATATGCCTCCCTACATGAATCCCTAAGACTGCCTAATCTATAAAGACTCCAAATATTATATCTATATGCATTGCAAAGAATCTCAGTTTGGGGGGGGGGGGGGGGGGGGGGGGTACTTATGCATTGCGAAGAATCTTGGTTTTGTGGGTCCCGAAGCTCAAGACTAGGTTGCGAATAACATACCTGTTCGTGTGCGTATTTTAAATCTTCCATGCTGAGAGCGCGGATGTCAGAACTGCTAAGGAGTGTAGGCAGTGGTCTGTTTTCTGCCACTGCCAACACCTTCTCCTGGAGAAAGGTGTAAAGGTAAATCATAAATGCAGTGTTCCATTAGATAAAACTATGGTGGTATGCAGCAAGATGCAAGAAACTCGGGCCAATTGATAAGATATCGAATATATAGAAGTGTCGCACCACTAGTAAATGCTTAAATACATCCCTGTTTGGAAAATGGCTATTAGCTGATTGTGCTAATTAGAGGGTATAACATTAGTTGTTGGAGAAAAGTGTTTGGTAAATTAGCTGTTAGCTGGTAGCTGTTTGATATAATTCCTTTTCTGAAAAAGCTAATTGAAAAAGTTGCTTGGAGTAGCTTTTTGAATTTTAGCATTTTGGAGTTTCAAAAAGTTAATTAACCAAACACTTATATTGATATTTTAACTAAATCAAACAATTAATAGTGGTCAAATAAGCCAAAATTGGCCTATAGGCCAATTTTTTACCAAACAGTGCCATTATGCAATTATTGGCCCTGGCATTGTTATATTGGGAAGCATAAAAATTGTTGGAAGTTTTTGAGTAAAACTAACCGCTTGCTCTTTTTTCAGAATTTCCCTTATAGGGCGGTGCGCTGCAGTAATACACAAATTCTGCAGAAGAAAAGTGTCGGATGTACATTTAGAAAACGCCAGAAGGATAAGGTATGAAGCATTTAAACGAGGGACTGAAATTCACAAAAGTGAAAGAAATAAGTTGTGGCCAAACCTTTAAATCGCTTCCCGAGTATCCTTCAGTCATGTTAGCAATTGCTTCTAGATCAACATTAGGTGCTAATTCTTCCTTGCCCAATATCACGCTTAAAATCTTTTCCCTATTCGGAGCTTCTGGCAAGTTAACCATCAGCCTGCATAAAAAAAAAGGACGGAGTAAGTTGTATTCTACTCTATCCATCATATTAAACCAAAGGAAAAGAATAATAAAATAAAATAAAATTTACGCATATTGACCTTCGAGGAAGCCTCCTAATAACTGCCTCATCAAGGTCAAAAGGTCTATTTGTTGCAGCAAGTACAATCACTCGTTCGTTATCCTTTGTACGCAAACCATCCCAATTTACCATGAATTCATTCTTCATTTTGCGCATAGCTTCATGCTCCCCGGGATTTTCCCGCCTCCCTAACATGCTGTCCACCTGAAGAAAAGAAAGGAAAAGCAGTGATGATTCAATGAAAGATAAATTTGAAAAGAAGTACGTATACGAGAATTACAAAATTGACCATTTCAAAAGGATAGTGCAATGATACCAACCTCGTCAACAAAAACAACACTAGGAGCGATTTTACTAGCTAAAGTGAAAACTGCTTTGACGTATTTCTCGCCTTCACCAAACCACTGTAAGCAAGGTTGGAAGAAAAAAAAAAAAAAAAAAAACAGTAATGTTATTTAGATGGAATGGCACAGTATTTTATGTCAACCGGTAAACCCGAATTTAAGAGATACCTTTGAGGTAATGCTAGACATTGATATGTTAATAAAGTTTGCACCAGCATCTGTTGCAACTGCTTTTGCAAGCATTGTTTTACCGGTACCGGGAGGTCCAAAAAGCAATATCCCTTTGCAAGGCTGCAAGAGTAAATTATAGAGATGTAAATGTCGAGTTGATATTCTATTCCAATCATTATTGCGTGGACCATATTTTGTATGTTATAAAATAATGTACTTTTAGTATATTAATAATGTACATTGTATTCAGGAAAAGTACATTATTTGAGTACTGAAAGTACATTATTTTGTATAATGTACGTTCAATACACAAATAATGTACATTTAGTATATTAAAAATGTATTTTTTGTTATGGTCCACACAATAATTTGTCTATTCTATCTATCCCAAAAGGAGAAACAAAGATGTAGAATCAATTACCTTGGTCAGCTGTCCTTTACAAAACAGTTCGGGTCTTTGGAGAGGTAGCATCACCAACTCTTTCAAAGTATCCTTCACGTTTTCTAGGGCCCCAATGTCTTCAAAAGTAACTCCAATATCACTGGGCGGAATAACATCAGCAAGTAGGCGTTTCTCGAATTCATTCTCAGTAACCACATCCTGAAGGTTTTTTCAGTTATGTTGAGCATAAAAAATATACAGGCAGCAGAAATCTTTTTAAAAAATCAACAGTTGAGAATCAAAGAAGCAATCGTCACCTTGAGAGATTTTTTTAAATTCTTAGTGTCATTTTGAACTCCCTGCAAAATGCTGAGCCCATATCTAATGCTGAAATAAGCCGAAAAAGTTTCAGTATTCTTAGTCTCATCTGCCAATTCCAACTTAAGCTTAATGACACTGAAGGGAAAGGATAGACATTAACCTTTCACTGGAGATCACCAGTTTGGTCTCTTTGGCAGAAGATTCTGAAGAATGCATAAAGTGATGACTCAATGCCCAGCCGATAATTCTTTCCACACCTATCAATTAGCAAGAAAAGTATCACTGAAAATCATGTTGAGGTAAATCTATAGGATCTCAGAATTTCACTTCAGAGGAACTACTTACTCTCAGTTGTTAGTGCTTGATCTTTTATGTGTAATGTGTCAAGGTCAGAACAATCAAGCCCAACACGGTTCAGAACCTAAAATTTTATACAGTTAAAATAAGCACAAAGAGTAAGTAAATACATTTTATTGGGTAAACATGAGCTACAATAAGCCAATTTTCACACAACTTTATCAGTAATAAAGAATTTAAACCAATTGCCAGAAGCCCAGAATGTCCTAAATAATCATCTTTTAAATACTTTTACAATGCAATACTCCAAAAGGTCACAAATTGAATTGCTAAAATAAATCAAGATAGTATGGATATGGAATTTGGGCAGAACTGTAGAACTGTAGACTTACATTGCGAAAGTTAGCACGATTTGATTGTGATTTCATAGTCTCAATGTCCCGATCCAACTGTTGCTTCCAGTCCACCAGTAGCTTCTCATCCTTCCACAGCAAAAAAAAAAAAAAAAAAAAAAAAAAAATGATTCCCTAAAGAAAATGAAAGTCAAAACCTCACAAGAGCAGACATGAAATAGAAACTTACCTGAGGGAGCTGAATGGTCACTTTGTTTGGGAATAGACGAGAGAGCTGTTTCACAGTCTTGGGTGTCTCTTTGCTTCTTTCATGCAATCTCCCAAAACTATCCTGCAATACATAGGAAAATACAATTCCAGAAACATCAATTATGAGATCAACAAAAATTACTAAACAAGTTCAAGGATTAGATGTAATTACAATAATGCCTATAATAATTATTTTAGCACAAGCCACTGTATCCCCATTAAAGACAAAAACATACCGGGAAAGCAAGATCAAGTAGTGCTGTCTGGTTGCTTCCAAGCTTAGTAAACAGTAGGCCACCAGGATGAGACTGGAAAATATATATTAATATTATATTTGCATCGATTCTGTTAGACATGCAAAGTGAAGTTTGCCAGAAAGTAAAGCAAATACAAATATATAATAACACCCAGTACCTTCTCTTTTCTGCTGTCTGTTTGGGTATGGGAAGCTATCACAACAACATTCTCCGGGAAACTTTCAAATTTAACCTTCAAGGATGCACATGTCTCGGGATTTCCCACCATAGACTTTTCTATGTCTTTAACAAACACAACTAGTGGACCGTTTTTTATTTCATTGGCGGCAACCTGTAAGCAGCACAGTGTCAAAAACTTTATAAGATATATCTTCAAACAATCGGAGAACTTTCAAGATACTAATCTGCTATGATGAATAGCTAATAAAACTGGCACATACCTCCAAAAGTTCATTAATGGCAAATTTGTCAATATCATCCATACTGGAGCTATCTAGGCGAAGCATGTCCGCTTTAGGAAAACAAAAAGACTTTGTTAATAATACCAAAGAACAGAGTAACATACTAAAGCAGCAAAATGCATTAACGCATAGATATACCAGCACAAAAGAAGCCATGATCCTCCTCACAAAGACCACCGAGATCATTGCCTTCTGGAATTGATCGATCAAATCTAACTCCTATCTTCGATGAACCATTTTCCTCAAATGCAAGAACCACTTTGCCTTTGTAACCGTACATTGGACCCCTACATCCACACAGGCAGGAGCAACAATTTATATATGTTTGTTAATATACTAAGCTTGCAAATTTATGTTTGTTTATATATAAATTTATATGAAAATGAAGTTAGAATTTATCTGAGTACGAGATTTGTTGATAAATTCTAACTTCATTTTCAAGCAGTTACCTTATGGGAGATTGCATGGGAGAGAATGCTGACGGTAAGGGGCCAACATACTTCACTCTATCACCTGCCAAGATTATATGCGTTGATGAGAACACGAAAATCATGCTTCAATCAATTTTCCCTAGTTTAACAGTTAATTATACCCATCACAGAGGCTATTATCTGCATTTGGAAAGTCAGACTATGATTTCATGGGGAGGGGCCGGGGGGGAGAGCTTCATATTTCATGACTAAAGTCACTAAACTAAAATGCAAGGTACCTTTCTTGAATGTGTAGTTCTTTGATGAGGCAGTAGAAGCCTCCTGCTTAGGCTGAACATGAGAGCTTATTGTAGAACCACCAGTTATATCAGCCTCGACACTTGAAGCTGGCTTCTTATTTAGGTGTTGTAATGCAGCTGCCTGTGCAGCCCGTTTAGCAACATAACGAGCCCAATCAAGCTTCGAGCTTTCTTTGCCAGGATCAACTTCTTTTGCTAATGACCCCTGGTATAGCTTTTCAAAATGTGAGCTAAAGCAATCCAATAAACACAGAATCTTAAGAAAACAAGACAAATAGAAGAAATCTTACACCAGGCAATAGAAGAGAATCGACAATTAGAAGCCTCGCATCAAAATATTTAGTGAGTGCCTTGATCAATGTCTCTTGATATATTTCGGAGCCTGAAAGCCATTGATGAAATGAGATGGCTAATGGTGGATCACACTGGTAGAGATTGAAGGGAATAAAATAGGGGAAAAGAAGCACAACCTGCTGGGCCCGATAACAAAATCCTTGGGCATAATGTGGGAAGATCAGAGGCATACTTTGAAAACTTGTTGCACTTCAAATGTACATAAGTTGAAGCAATCAGGACATTCTTTGTTGTTTCACTGTTAATAATAACAGATTTTAAATAATGGATTAAGAAACCAGAAACTGTGGCAATGTATCAAACACAGAATACAAAGCTTTAACATATGAACAGAGAAAAATAAAGCAAATTTGACGAGATGAAGAAAAGACTTGATAACAAAGGGTGAAAGACAAATAAAATTTCCACATGCAAAACAGGAACAAACAACATTAAGAAAATTGCAGTACACTATGAAGACTATAATTATGCATAAACATGTTCATATATGTAGATTATTTATTTTAGATACAACTAGGATAATATATGTGATCACTTCAAATGTACAATCAAATTTAATGGATTCATCTGGCATATTGTTGCCTTGATGATAAAATTTTCTTAAACCTGTCTTAAATGTGTGGATGATTATCTTGTGTGTACATATTTATTTAGATTTGGACTTCATCATGATTAAAGAAAACGGACAACACATGGAAACCAAAATTTTAATAGTGGCACTGGTCAAATTCAAGATAAGAGGGCCAGAGTGGACAAGGACTCATTGCTCTCAGTCAGCATTTAGAATCACATAATGAAGAGAGACATTGGGATCTAAAAACTAGCCATCTGACCTATGGGGCAGCCAAAATATAAAATATTTCTACAAATAGAATGAAGACTGCATGGAAATAATATTTTCACCTCAGGTAATATGGGAAATTTTCGAATGAGACCTCAATATTCTTGGAATCAAGCACTGCTTGTTGCAACCCATCTTTAAATGATTGACGCCTAGCAGAAATCAAAACTGGAGGATCAAAATCCTTGGATTCTCTCATTCCTCTTTGCTCCTCCAGAATTTTAGTTAAGCTATTGCGTAAATCAAACTCAGGAAGAGATGACCCAGCAAACATTTGTAAGAGTGGCCTCAAATCCCCAGATGCCCCAGTTGCCTTTCCAATTTCTGTATCAACACAATCTAGTGCACCATTATCAAGATTCATGTTGTCATTAGCATAATCAGGGGTTGTAGTGCCTGTCTTGTCAACAAGAGATACATCATTATGATCAGAAGCATCCTTCATATCAGCAACTGCATCATCTTTATCTAGCACTCCACTAGCAGCTGGTAGTATTGACATTTCTGCTGCTTGTTTTACATCTTTGTTGTTATGGACTGATGGAGGAAGAAGCGATAACTCTTTCTTAAGATTTGATAATGAGGCTAAGGTAGATGCAACTGCTACAGTAGATGGGTCCCCTGATCTTGCCTCAAAATGAACTCCTTTGATTGGCCCACTATGGGCTTCTAAAATGCTCACTGGATGTGGTATGGTTGTAGCAGAGATGTTTTCATTGCCAAGTTTTTGGAAAATCTAAAAATATGTTAAGAAATTCATGTTCCGTTCACTTGTCAAAGAAAAGGGGGGAAATTTGGTTGTTCACTGAACAGATAAATAATCTCTCATTACACCAGACAAGCAAATTAAAATTCAATAATCATCAAGGTCATGATAATGTTACCATTAATAAAGGATACATAAGCATGCCTGCCAGACGAGCCAAACACCACCTCGTCACCTCCATTCAATGGCACAATAGAATTCTTTTGGCAGATCTTGCCATTTACTTGCACAGAACCTTTTTTCCCATTTATCTCTAGTAAAGTGCTGGATATACCTTTCTGGTTACAGTGCAAAGAAAAACGAATAAGCACAATCTTGAGGCGGTAGTTTGGGAAATCATAAAAGTCAGTCAAATCACAATGAAAATACAAAATAATTGACAAGGACAAGAATTTATTTATAAAAATGAAATAATATAATAATAATAACGAAAAAAGGTTACTGGTATACACCTGTGACTCATTGTGCTTCAGATTACATAAAGATTTACTAACAGATGCATCTCCTATGCACAAGTCACATTGGCGGCCTTGACCGACCGTAAAAGTAGGGTGAAACATGTTAACATGAGGAATCTGGAAAAGAAATATAATCAAATTAAAGCACATGAATATCAATGCAAAAGCCAGAACCATTTAATCAGGCAATGGAAATAAGAAAAAGGTGGTCATGGGATCTTCAAGTTTATTTAACAACAAAAAATCACGCGATCTTCAAGTTTATTTAACAACAAAAAAATTAAGTCCACAAAAGCGCTTGCAGGAGTAATGAGCCCAATTCCAGCAACAGGAAAAGGGCTCAATTCAGCCAATTTAACATGAATTTTTCTTTAAGAAAGCAAGACTCCATCTACGCATTAATTCAGAAAGCAGAAGACTGGGCTCTATTACACTAAGGCAGTGACACTTTTTCATAAGTCAAATGGCATCTCATAAGGCAAACATTAGATATAGTTTGTCTGGCCCACATGGTCAATCCTTTATCTGGAATTTTCAATTGAATATCTTTAAGCAGTAGGAGCTCCAAAGAGGAAGGGTGAAGTAGCACTGGACCACGTAAAAATAGGAGCCGAAACACATGAGAAGCTCCCATATTCAACATGATCAGTGCCTCTAAATAACAACATTAGAGTCTCTAGTGCTGGTTGAACAAACCACAATACAGTAAGCTAAACCCCACATAACTCTAACTCTACCCAACAATTGCACAACAGATAAGCATTCTCAAATAAGATTGCCGACTATAAAGAGCCCAAATCAAAAGAAAATCTTCAAAGCCCCTCTCTTCTTGGTCTCAACTGTTGGTAAGGTTCACTCCCCAATGAAATAATATTTTTCACACTCCACATAAATACAGGCCAAAGGGTGGCTTGATAAACAAAGTCAATATAATTTCAAGCTAGATGAACTATTTAGAGTATTATGCATGAACAAAACAGACAACTACTGTCACAACTGGGATTAAAATAGTTTACACTAGGAAGTTATAATGCACTGTGTAACGCGCAGGGCACTTTGCTACACAGTTGTACATAGCATCCCATAGTTGGTAGGATATTCTAGAAGCATATACATAGCACTAAGGGTAATAGAGATATATAGAATATTCTAGAAACTTATGAATTCTCTTAGTTGTGTAGAGACATTTGGAGGATTCTAGAGAATAAATCGTAGCCATATGATTAAACAGATCTCCACCATCCATTGAGGAGGTGGAATAGGTTTAAATACAAGGGGGTCTCATTTGTAAAGAATCAAGAAACTCCCACCATTTACTTAGCATTGGAGGGAAAAAATAGCTATGACAAGTCTCATTTGTAAATAATCAAGCACCTCCCACCGTTCACTTAACAGAGTAAACATCATTGCGGAGACAAATCACCACTCAGCATAAAACTTCCAGATATAATATGCCCCATCTTCTATATCCCTCACACCCAAATCACTCATCATTAGTCATTTCCTTATTATCAAGTTCCAACAATCTGACGTCCTGGTGGGCTCTCACTCTGACTGGTTTTTTTGGACGAATTTTGCAAATAATTTTTAAAAATCAGCTTTTTAATTTCTTATTTAAGTAGTTGATATAAGGTTAAGCAAAAGTTAATCTGAAAAGAAACTTACTTGAGAACGCTGAGAAAGAAGTTTTCCCCATGCAGCTCCAATATTAGATTTCAGTTGTCGCTTCCTTCCCCGAACTAATGCAGACGTATTTGACTTCACCTTGTCCACATCACTTACAGAATCACCTACAGCCACCACCCATGAAGAATTAAAAAACAAACAAATTCAGCAAAAAAATTCTAACTTTCATAAATCACGCATATCCCCGTAAAAGGATCGCCACATAGAATCATCAGCAAAACCAAAGGCTCACCTCCAACTGAAACCTCAGGCAATTTCTCAGGCTCGACAGCACCTCCCGATTTGAGAACACTAGCTTCAGCCAGATCAGCCGATCTAACCTCTTGCTCGGCCGATTCGGGACCTGATTCATTCAGAACATCCGGTGTTTTCTCCCCAAGCGTGTCATTAGTTGATGACAATGACAACGCCTCTGCCGCCTACCAAACCAATCAAACCAATCAGTCACACCAAAATTCAGAGAATTCAAAAAAAAATCTCTCCAGGGCATATCTGCATGTACACATACACACATACAATCTCTGACTAAATTCAATATCCAAAAACAAAAAGTCTAATCCAAACCTTAGGTCGTTTCCCGTTTGGCAGAGGTGAAGAGGGAGAAGAAAGCGGACGTTTGGAGGAAGAGGAGCTTCGCCTTGTCTCCACCATGTTCTTCTGATCTTACTCTTCGATCGATCCAGGAACTTGTTGCAGAGAATCAGACGACAGAGAGTTATACCGATCCCAAATGGATTTAGGAATGAAATTTAAGCAAAATTACAGAGAAAACTAAAATAAAATAAACTATTGGGAAGGTGAATGATTGCGGGGAATTAGTTATCGAGCTCCGCCTCTTGCTGAAATACTGAGATTTTTTCCCTTTTTACTGCCAAAAATACTGTATTTAAAGTATATATTATATAAAAGGTAATTAGAATCCAAATGAAATAACATAACGGCTAAGACGTTATCATTGAGCTAATAGGATTACAACGTGCCACATCAGCTCTTGTAACATTTAATTAATGATGATGCAACTCATTTAATTAATTAACTAATTAAAACTTCGACTTTAGTTAGATTTTATTTCCTCAAATTTTATATTAAATTCAAATTTTTAGTATAATTTATCATTTAATCTTATAAAAACATCGTCCGATTTAACAATATAGACACACTACTTTTGAAGTTTAATTATATTCTTTTAAAATTGATCTCGAAAACATGCGATGTCACGGGAGATATTTTATTCTAAAATTGTAAATAGTTATGTTCCTAAAATAATTTAAGGTATTTTATAAATATTTTGATAAAATAAAATAAATACATATAATTGGGACATATCAATTAGAAGCTACTATATAATATTTTTTTTTGATCAAGAAGAGGGTGAAAAACCCGAGGAGAAACTAGTGGGTGCTTCCATGAGTGTGCCCAGGACTGCTTCCACGTTGAACTCTAACGCCTACTTTATCTTCCCAGAGCAACGGCCTGAGCTGTGTAGGCGGGAACTCAAAGATTGTTGTACCCAGCGAGTGAGTGAGGGTGGAGGCCGCAAGCTCATCTGCGACTCTGTTTTGTTCCCGAATAACATGGTTGAAATGCACTTCCTCAAATTTGTTTCTCTCCTGCTCGCATACCAACAGGATATTGCTTCCTCTGCCCGAACTCTGGGCAACCGAATTCAGGGCCCGTATTGTTCTGATGGAGTCGCTCTCAACAACTAGTTTCTGGACCCTGTGATTCGCCGCTAAATGCAGCCCTTGGAGCACCGCCCAAGCTTCGGCTTCCTCCGCAGAGCATGACCCGATGTGGTGGGAGAAGCCTCGAATCCACAGCCCCTGGCAATCCCGTATGACTCCTCCGCAACCTGCCCGCATAGAATCTCCCTTGCAACAGCCATCCACGTTCAACTTGAGCCACCCTACGCCCGGCTTTATCCACTTAGCGACTTCATCTCTCGAAGCTGTCGAGTTGGTCGTGGGCGCCCATCTGTTACGGAACGCAGCCTTCACCTCTTTACATTGGTCGCGAACCCAGTGGCAACGATGAGTGATGCTTGTGTCCGTTCCTTCAAACACCCGGGCGTTGCGCCACCTCCAGCACCACCCAACGTAATTCCAAACGCTTCCCGCCAACCCTCCGGGAAACCCATTCGTGTTCCAGCCCGTAAGTTCGCAGCGAACCATCACTTCCAGTCCATCGCTTTGAGGCGTCGCACAGTCACCGCGGGGAGCTGCGACTCCCACAGCCCTGCCACCACCGGACAATCTCGGAACAGGTGCAGCAGCGTCTCCGAGGTACCTGCACATAAAGAACACGAGTCATCTAACGTAAAATGTCTCCTTGCTCTCTCTACGTTCATCATCACTTTCCCATGCTTAACCAGCCAAAGGAACACCGTCATTTTGTTGGGAATCTGAGTTTTCCAAATGATCTTCCAATCTTGATCAATACCCCCGTTCTCCTCCTCCTCCATATCCTCATATGCAGACTTGACCGAGAACTTGCCTCGTGCATCCTTATTCCACCCCCATGTGTCCTCTTCAGCGCTCTCGTCTAGCACGATAAACGCATTTATCTTCGCTTTCCACACTGTTGGCAACGCAGCATCAAGCATCTCCCATTTCCATCCGCGCCCATGCTCCCAATATTCGGCCACTGTCGCGTAGAGCTCCGGTAAAGGCAGTGGCGCAGTAATATGGTCGTAGAGCCGGTGGTCGGTTGCCCAGCTATCCATCCAAAACTGGGTATGTCTGCCATTGCGCACCACCCTAGTTAGGCCTCGCTCCAGTGTAGGCGCCGCATTAACGATTCCTCTCCACACATTTGACATCCAGCTTCCCGTTGCCGCACCGCTCATCCCCCTATGTGCGGAATACTTGTGCGTCAACGCTTGTACCCAAACGCTTCTTGGTTCGGTTTTCATACGCCATCCCAGCTTCACCATAAACGCTACGTTGACAGCACGAAGGTTACGAATCCCCAGTCCTCCATTACGCTTAGCTCGTGTCACCGTGTCCCACTTGACCAAACTCATTGCCCTGTTATCACCATTTCCCCCCAGATGAAGCGCCGGGTGATCTTCTCGAGCTTACCGCAAATCCCTGTCGGCATCCACACCGTTTGCATGGTGTACATAGGCATTGCACTGAGAACAGCTTTGGCCATCGTGACTCGCCCAGCCAAAGTGAGGGTTTTTTACTTCCACCCTTCTAATTTGGCTGCAACTCTCTCGATCAGTCCATTGTACAACCCGTGCGTTACCCGCCCGTGTATCGCTGGTACTCCGAGGTAGCGGCCAAGGTCTGGGCTTTTTGTCATATGCAGCGCATTGGATATTTCCTGCGCCAAAATCTCATTAGTGTTGCTCGAAAAATAGACTGACGACTTAGCAAAACTGACTTTTTGCCCCGACGCCTCACAAAACATATCCAGGCAGCGCATAATGACATTGACTTGATCTATAGTTGCTTCGGAGAATAGCACCATGTCGTTTGCGAAACACAAATGAGATAGGACCGGCCCCGAGGGCGCCAAACAGATCCTTTTCCACGCTCCGCTGTTCACCGTAGCGGATATAAACTGACAGAGGCGCTCAATGCAAAGTACAAACAGAGCTGGAGACATCGCGTCCCCTTGGCGTACTCCCCTCCCAAGTTTGAACTGCTCCGTGCGATTTCCATTCCATACAATGGACATAGTGGGAGTGCTGACACATTCCATGATCGCCCGCACCCATCCCGCTTCAAACCCTGCATCAACAAGGGTATCTTTAATAAAATCCCAATTTAAACGGTCATAAGCCTTTTCCAAGTCAATTTTGATGGCCATTAGGCCTGTTTTCCCTTTCTTCAGGCGCATGGAGTGCAGCACTTCTTGAAACAAAATCACGTTATCCGTGATTTGTCTTCCCGGGACGAACGAGCTCTGGAACGGCCCAACCAAACCTGGCAAAACAAATTTAAGGCGGTTAGTGATGGTCTTGGTTATCACTTTGTACAACACATTACATAGACTAATGGGCCGGAACTGCTTGATGGTTTCTGGCAGCTGAACCTTGGGAATAAGCACAATAAGAGTAGCATTCACTTTCTCTGGAATTTTGCCCGTTTCAAGGACCGAAGCTACCAACTCAAACACTTCGTCGCCCACTACGTCCCACATCCTTTGGTAAAAGGCCGCATGGAGGCCATCTGGGCCTGGCGCCTTTAGTGGGCTCATGTCGATAACAACTGTTTTAACTTCACCTTTGTCTACCTTTCTATTGAACAACTGCCAGTCCTCAGCGTTAAGAGTAGGAAACAGGCCCCGTCCCATGGCCCCCACGTTTGCACCTTGATCCCCTCTGAAGAGGTTCATGTAGAAGTCCTGGACATGACGTTGGAGGGCATCTTCTTCAAACATCCAGTTGCCGGAGTCATCTTTTAATCCCCGGATTCGATTCTGCGCTTTGCGTATCACGGTGGCTGCATGATAAAATTTAGTATTCCTATCGCCGGATACGATCCATTCCTCCCGTGACCGTTGGAACCACATTAGTTCCTCTTGGTATAGCACTTCCTCCAAGGCACTTTTTAATTTACCCTCGAGCTTCAACAGGCCTCTGTGAAACGAAGTCGCCAACGCCCGCTGGATCCCTGCTATTCGGGCTAAAAGGATTCTTTTCCTAGTCGTGATGCTCCCGAGCACCTCCTTGTTCCAGGTTGTAAGATGTGCCTGTACATTATTGATATTACCCTGCACTGTCGCACCTGGGATCCAGGCCCGTTTAACTACCTCGCCAAAACCTGGATCAGTTAACCAGGCCGCTTGGAGCTTAAACTGGGTGTTGCCCCCACCTCTTCTTCTTGCTGTGGTATGTATCAAGAGGAGCGAATGACCCGAAGAGACCCGTGGTAGATGTTGCACGAAAGTTTCGGGGAATCTTTGTCACCAGTCCACATTGCACAAGGCCCGGTCCAATCTTGCCCCTTTGGAAATGGCAGCATCGGATCCACGGGCCCAAGTTAGGCGAGGCCCACTAAACCCTAAGTCAATCAGGCCTTCTCCACTTATCCAATCCACAAAGTCCGAACTTCTTTGATTAGAGTAAGCATTGTAATTTAACGTTTCTTCCTGGCAGGTGACGGCATTGAAATCCCTTGCCACGAGCCATGGCCCACTAATCATCCTCTTGCTGGCCTGGAGTTCATCCCACAACCGCTTTCTTAGTTGATGTACCGGGCTACCATACACAATAGCGAACGCCCATGGTTCCTCTCCTCCTTCCCGTACCTGCACAAGGACAAATTGCGGGTGAGTAAAGAGTACCTCAATATGAAGGGGATGGTTCCAAAAAACCCATATGCCACCACTAAACCCCACGACTTCCACCCTAACCCAATCTTTGTAACCAAATTTTGAACAGATATTATTATCATATGTCCCAGAGACTCTCGGCTCCACCAACCCAATGATGCTTGGTTTGTGGGTCTTGATTAAATGCTTGAGGACGCGGTGGAAATCCCTACCACCTGCACCCTGGCAATTCCATATAAGACTTAACATTAAAAACAACAAAACAGAGATGTAACAGACACAAACAACGCAAACCAAACCACATAGTGCGACTAGTCAGTGTCGACGCCAGCGGCGTCGGTTCCGTCACCCCCTCCTGGTTCGCCGTCCACTTCCATGACAGTGTTTCCATCTTCATCTATGCCATCGAGATCGTCGCTGTGATGTTCTCCTGGGCATATAGCCGACTATATAATTTTATCATCTTATATTAGTATATTACCCTTTTTATATTTGGAATTACTTATTACAAAATTAATAAAGTTGGAATTACTTATTTATAGGCATTATACTGGGTAAATATTAATTCCATTTTTGTTAAGACTTTTACCTTATATGATAAATGTGGGTGATGTTGATGTATAACTTTTTAAGTAATTTGAACGTCATAATTAATGGACATATAAGCGGTAATAAAATTTTAAATGGAGTATAAAATTTGAATTTTTAAAAATAGTTTAACTAAATTTATAATGAAGATTCAATCAATTAATAGTTTGACATATTTAAAATATTTGACTTAAATCACACTATAATTGAAAAAATTAACTAAATTTATAATGAAGTTTCAAATTACTCCATAATTAATAAGTCGGTTGATTTTAAAGATTTGACCCAAATTACACCATATTTGATTAAAAAAATTTAATAAAATTAAAAAGTTCAACTGATAATGTTTGGTGATGAAAAATTGTTGGCAAGAATCGAACTTGTGACTTGAATGAGCTACGAAAAAGTTGTTAACAATAATCATGACATTTTAATACAATTATTATGCTTCACTAATTTACTCGCCCATTTCATAAAATATAATATGGTTTGTTTCCTCCACCAATAAAATATGGTATTTGTAATGACCTAATACTACAATTTTATAACTAGTTTGGTTGACGTGAATGTCCGTGCACTCTCGTCTCTTAAAAAAGGTCAAGAGTTTGAACCCCACTCTTATAATTAAAGTCTGCTCATGACATCGTGATCTGACAAATAAAGAAATTATAATTTTAGATATTCTTCCCAAACATATAATTTTATATATGTATTGTGGCAATGGGGCGAATAGCAATTGGGATCCG
Organism: Ipomoea nil; assembly: GCF_001879475.1. Taxonomy (NCBI): domain Eukaryota; kingdom Viridiplantae; phylum Streptophyta; class Magnoliopsida; order Solanales; family Convolvulaceae; genus Ipomoea; species Ipomoea nil. Next base: position 869,207 of record NW_017618047.1, on the reverse strand, counting down.
AAAGGGTCATGACAGTGGTGGTCAATGATGTAAAGCCGCAAGTGTAGCAATTTGCCGCAAAGAGTCGGCTATATGCCCAGTTGCTCGTAACGCGGTAGGTGCAAGTTGCACCTTGGCAAGTTTTTGTCATGGATAATTTTCTCCGTGAATTATTCAGCAACTTTCTTAAACAAATTGTGTTAGAAAATGTGAGATACAAACACATTTACTTTTTTTTTTTTTTTTTTTTGGTGAGTCAAACACATTTACTCTAATTAACTTAATCTCTCGTTTTACTTTAGTAAATGATTGACGGTAGGTTAATTGTACTTTACAAATAATTTTAGTACAATGAAAATTTGTAATGAAAAAGAGTAATGACAGATGGTATAAAAATATATATGTTGAGCAGTTAAATAAGCAATCATTGCTAAGATCGTTAATGAGTGAGCTTGAAGGTTGAGAGGTTCAAAAAATGTGAGATAACACAAATTGTGTGACACTCTATGATGGTGAGTGACAAATATTTAGCCTTTACTTATGCAATAAATAAAATAAATATTGAAACTGTATTTCAGTAAACAAAACTAAACACGCTTAAGAACACATGGGTGTGTTTGGTTCATGAATTTACACATTAGGAATGAGAATTAAAATCATAGTTAGTATATGATTAACAATTTTTAAAATATAACTATGGGATTTGAGTACCTATTCAAATAAAAACTTATTCTATAATTAAAAACGAGTATCATTTAATCATATTAGTAATTTGATTTTTAAGTTTGGATTAGAGCTTTTAGATTTATGTTTTTATCTTTTTTATTCATATCGGTGATTTGGATATTATTATATTATTATGATCAATTGTTTTAATTTTTTATTTTTGTATTTTAAAAATCTTTATTCCTATTATAGGATCATAGATAACCAAATATAAACATTGGTAATCATTCAAATTCCACCATACTACCAAACATACAAAATACTTTCACCAAAACTCATTACCATTAACAACAATTTAATTCCCATTTCAATTCCGATTCCCTTGTGCGAACCAAACACACACATATCAATTCAATTATAATAAGATGCGCGACACTCTACTACAGTGAAGTTAACATAACATATTATATGTCTGTAAATAAATTGAAGACGCATAATATATTAACTACATGCATATAATATGTTAATTGCAGACATAGAATATGTAATTATATGTAGTTGTTATTTGGGCCAAACCAAAACAAAGCAGCCCAGAAGCGAATGGGTCGATGATAATGGAGCAGAGAGTGCCACTCGTTGGAGATTAGGATGTGGAGGGACCGGACCCCACAGTAGAAGAATATCTCGGCCTGGTTCGGCCTATCTCTTTCGGCCTGCAAAATCGAAAGTCCAAAACCTCCAAAACCTTATCATCTCCTATCTATCTATAACTATCTTGCTTGCTCGCTCGCGCTTTCTTCTTCAACCCCTCGGCTTCTATCTAACATTCTATCACTCTCCCTATCCACTTTTATCAACTCGCTATACCAATAGCTTTTCTGGAATCCAGCTTCCTAGTTTTCGACGCTTCTTCACTCTTCGAGGCGGAGGCATCGAGGCAATGGACTCAAAGGAAGCAGCTTTGTCTCCATCGTCTGAAGTTTCAGGTTTTTCTATGATACCCTTCTTCTCATTCTTGTTGTAATTACGAAACCGAGTCTTCTTTTTTTTCTGAAATTGGTTATTGAAATACAGATATGAAAATTGCTGGCATGGGTAGTAACACTTATGCGGGGTTTCCTAGTGATGGTATAACTGTGGAGAGTAAAGAGGGAACGTTGGATGAGGAAAACACGGGGAATGGAATTGTCGAAGCGAATTCCGATGACCCTTTGCCGGGTTCGTCGGTTTTGTCTAAGCCGGTGACTGAGAAGGGCATCCCAGTTCCTGAGGTTTTGGTGAATGATGATGCCGATAGTCTTAATAAAATTGGGGCTTTAGAGGGTGAGAAGGATGTTGAGAGAGATGGGGTTTTGCTGGAGAAAGAATTTAGGGGTGGAGGAGAATTGGGTGGCTCTGGTTCTAGTGTTGAGAATGGTTTCCCTAATTCACTTGTGCTTGTAAATGGCGTTGAGGGGTTGAATGGGAGTGCTGCTGAGGTTCAACCCGGTGGCTTAGAGGGTTCTGGGGATAGTAGTGGGGATACTGTTTCTAAGGATGAGTTTGTAAATCCTGTGAGTGAAGCTGTGAGTGAAGGGGGAGCAGAGGGAAACAATGTGAAAAGTCAGGAAGTGGAGGAAGATAAGTCAGTTGAGGCTTCGAGTGTCGAGACTTCAACTAATGTTTTGGAGGATACTACTGAGAAGGTTGTGCCTGCTCCCGAGGTTTTGGTGAATGATGTTGTTGAGAATCTTAATAATGTTGGGGCCTTGGAGGGTGAGAAGATTGTTGATGGAGATGTGGCATTGTTGGATGAAGAATTGAGGAGTAGAAAAGAACCCGAGGGCTCTGGTTCTAGTGTTGACAATGGTTTCCCTAATTCAACTGGCATTAATGAGTTGAATGGAAATGCTAGCGAGGTTCAACCAGATGAGAAGTTTAATGAATTTGTGAATCCTTCAAGTGAAGGGGACTCTGTCGTGCATCAGGACAAGGTGGAGGAAGTTAATTTGAAAGGTGAAGAGGACGAGACAGTTGTGGAAGCCATAAATGTTAATCTTTCAGAGGACGGGGTTGTTATTGTTGGGGAAGAAGGAAAGGATGTGGAAAAGCAGGAGGAGGTCCCAGTTGTCGAGGGTGTGGGATCAATCAATGGAACTGATGAAATGAAGCAACTTATCGAAGATGTGACTGGTATGACAGTAAGTGAAGTAGATGACCTGATGACTAAATCTGAAGCGTGTCTTAATACTGAAACTGTTAAACCAAAAGTTACCAATCTTGATGTGTCTGAGCATTTTGGCGAAAATATAAATGATACTAGAAGTACAGAACTAGAGAAGCAGCCAGATAAAGAAACAGATACTATACACAGTAATGGCGGGCCTATTAGCATTCAGAGTGACATGGAAGATGAGGTTTCCAGAGTTGATGAGCAAGGCTCAAAAGTTGATGCCCGGGAAATACCAGGAGGTGAAGATGACACCAATTATCAGATAAATGGAGATGGGGACCTAGAAGAAGGCGTAATTTCTGATCAGGAATCAGATGGTATGGTTTTCGGAAGCTCTGAAGCAGCCAGACAGTTCATTGAGGAGTTGGAAAGGGAGTCGGGTCACGTTCCTCATTCAGGAGGTGAGGCTTCACGTGATATTGAGCAGAGGATTGATGGACAGATTGTGACAGACTCAGACGAGGAGGTAGACACAGATGAGGAAGGGGACGGGAATCAAATGCTTAATTCCTCTGCCTTAGCCGCTTTGTTGAAAGCTGCAACGGGTGCTGACCCTAATGGTGGAAGTATCACAATAACCTCTCAGGACGGATCTAGGCTATTCTCAGTGGAGCGTCCTGCTGGTTTGGGATCATCACTCCGTTCTCTGAGAGCTGCTCCCCCATCAAACCGTTCCAATCTTTTTACTCCCACACTTTCAAATAGCTCTGAATCCGAGAACAACTTGACTGAAGAAGAAAAGAAGAAGCTTGAGAAGCTGCAGAACATCAGAGTGAAATTTTTTAGAATTGTTCAGAGGTTGGGCTTCTCCTCAGATGAATCCATAGCTACCCAGGTTCTGTACAGGCTGTCACTCATTGCAGGAAAGCAAAACAGCCAAGTCTTTAGCTTAGATATGGCCAGGTCAACAGCTCTGCAGCTTGAAACTGAGGGGAAAGATGATCTAGACTTCTCCGTGAATATACTAGTTCTTGGAAAGTCTGGAGTGGGAAAGAGTGCCACGATAAATTCTATTCTTGGAGAAGAGATGGCTCCAATTAATGCATTTGCACCTGCGACTACCAGTGTGAAAGAAATATGTGCAAGTGTAGATGGAGTCAAGATTCGGGTCTTTGATACACCTGGGCTGAAATCCTCTGCTATGGAACAGGCTTACAACCGAAGTGTCTTGGCAACGGTTAAAAAGTTCACAAAGAAGAATCCAGTAGATATTGTCCTCTATGTAGATCGATTGGATGCACAAACCAGAGATCTTAATGATCTACCGCTACTGAAGACTATCACGAGCTCCCTTGGCTCTGCTATCTGGCGAAGTTCCATTGTCACCCTGACACATGCAGCTTCTGCACCTCCCGAGGGGCCTACTGGTTCTCCTTTGAGTTATGAGGTGTTTGTTAATCAAAGATCACGTGTTGTTCAGCAGTCTATCGGGCATGCTATGGGAGATCTACATATGATGAGTCCAAGTATGATGAATCCCGTTTCTCTCGTTGAAAACCATCCTGCTTGTCGAAGGAATAGGGAGGGGAAGAGGATACTACCTAATGGCCAGATTTGGAAGCCACAGTTACTGTTGCTATGCTATTCAATGAAGATCTTGGCTGAAGCGAATTCTCTTTCCAAGCCTCAAGATCCATTTGACCACCGTAGGCTATTTGGTCTTCGTGCCCGCTCACCGCCTCTTCCATACATGTTGTCTTCAATGTTACAATCACGTGCCCATCCTAAGCTATCTGCTGAACAGGGCGGGGATAATGTTGATTCTGATATTGACTTGGATGATTTGTCTGATTCTGATCAAGAAGGAGAAGACGAGTATGACGAGCTTCCTCCCTTTAAGCCTCTCCGGAAAGCTCAAATTGCGAATCTCAGTAAAGAACAAAAGAGGGCATACTTTGATGAGTATGACTATCGAGTGAAACTCCTCCAGAAGAAGCAATGGAGAGAAGAGTTGAGGAGAATGAGAGAGATGAAAACCCGAGGCAAGAGTGCTGCTGCACTCGAATATGACAACAATGACGAAGATGCCCCTGCTCCCGTGGCCGTTCCGTTACCTGATATGGTCCTCCCTCCTTCCTTTGATGGCGATAATCCTACATTCAGGTATCGATTCTTGGAGTCAACATCACAGTTTCTAGCGAGGCCAGTTTTGGACACACATGGCTGGGACCATGATTGTGGTTATGAAGGTGTCAACATAGAACACAGTCGAGCATTTGCAAACCGTTTCCCTGCAGCAATTACTGTCCAAGTCAATAAAGACAAGAAAGATTTCACTATAAGTTTAGACTCTTCTGTTTCTGCTAAACACGGAGAGAATGGATCAAGCATGGCAGGTTTTGACATTCAAAACATTGGAAAGCAGCTCGCATATATTGTTCGGGGTGAAACAAAGTTCAAGAATTTGAAAAAGAACAAGACATCTGGTGGAGTATCTGTTACGTTCCTCGGTGAAAATATAGTAACTGGGCTTAAGGTCGAAGATCAGATCACTTTTGGCAGGCAGTATGGTCTGGTTGGCAGTGCGGGCGTGGTTAAATCGAAGCAGGATACAGCCTATGGAGCCAATATTGAACTGCAGAGAAGGGAAGCGGATTACCCAATTGGTCAGGTTCAATCTACAGTTAGTATGTCTCTGATTAAATGGAGAGGGGATTTCGCAATGGGATTCAACGGTTTGGCTGAATTCTCTACTGGCCGTAATTCAAAGGTGGCTGTTCGGGCAGGACTAAACAACAAACTCAGTGGCCAGATCTCGGTGAGGACTAGCAGCTCGGACAATCTCTCTCTTGCACTCGCAGGCATCCTTCCTGTCGCAGTTGCCATCTACCGGAAGCTTTATCCCGGTGCTGCTGAGAATTACTCAATCTACTAGATCCCGCTTCATTGGTACTCGTTAGTTTACATTAGTGTTTTCCTCTTTACAAATAATTGCTTTATCTTCATTTAATCTAGGACTGCTGAGCAGCTGCTCCTACTAAGTTAAGATTATTTGTCATAATAAGTACTTATGAGTCAAGACAATCATCATACTTTTCGCTGCTCCTCTTGATGATTATATCCATTTTTGTGCGTTCAAATTTTATCGTCTGTGTATGCCATACATTTTGTACACTGAATTTTGGTAAGATTCTGAATGAGAGAGATCATTCCTTTTAGCTTTAACTATGAAAATCTGCAGGAGTAATTTAATGCCAGAAATTGTCATGGAATCACCATTAGTTATATTGGATCAATGACCATATATATGTGCATATACTGCTCAAGAATGGATTTGGCTTTGAATGTTTGATAGTGTTAAAACTATTTGAGGTAAATTTGTTGATGAAAAAGGGTCTATGATGGATGCTGATATAATTCTCCTGAAAAAAGATACCATTTCACTTTTGTGCTTTAAACATCCTAGTATACTGCATAACCAATAATGGTTACCTTGTGAGCCTATGATTGATGTTTCTTTGACCCAAAGGCAAACCTTCAAAAGTGGCACAGTGAAAAATCAAATACACTGAATTCTCTAGAACTTGTTTGTGTATATTAGTATATGTGTGTGTGTGTGTTTGTACATCATTCTGACATAAAAGTGGGTAAAAGCTTCATTCATGGTGGTTTTTAGGCTTTCTCAGCCAAGGAGAGAGTTGCCTTTCTAAAAAGAAAAACCATTTCCTCCTTTATAGAAAGAGAGCCATATAGATTAATCTCACCAACAAAAAACAACTTTATTACACATACAGGTGAAGGAAAAGCCATATTATACCTTGGTCCTACATACAACTAAAAGCAAGCAGTACTGGTAGCTTCTTTTTTTTTTCCCCACACACAATAACTTAACTTTAAACCCTTGATTACTTAGGTTGGGTTACATGACTGTGCATCCACTTTCATCGGCATCATCATAATCATAGTCACTGTGATCATTCACAGTTGTGATTGGATCAGACGGTGGGCGAGGCGGTGCATAGTAATGGGAATAAGGATAAGGTTGCATATCGGGATCATAATATGAAGAGTTACTAGTACTAGGATACGCCGTGTTGTAACTCATTCCATACTCTGGGATTGGATGGTAAACCTGAGGATATGGGTGGATTTGCTGGCACAGCAGGCTGGGATCTTTCATTCCACTCGGTATGTCCATTCGGGGAGCAGATAAAGGAGACCCATCGCTATTGCCACCTTTTTCAGCTCCCCCTTTGGTTGCATTATTGCTCTGTCCTTTCTTCTTTTTGCTGCCAATGCCACCAGAGCTACCTTTTCCCTCCACCATAGGTTCCTTAACACTGCTAGAAATGTCCTCTGGTTGACCTTCCCGATTTACCTTGCCTTTGCTGCCATCTTTAATAGTACTTTCAGTTTTCACTACCGAAGTTTTCTCCTCATTGTTGCTAGCATCATCAGCATCTTTGCTTTCCTGTTGGCCCTTGTTTTTCTTCGACTTGCTAGGTTTTTTCTCTTGATTGCCAAACTCTTCTGCTTGCCAAACCTCTGCATGTTTCCCCATTTTCACCAGCTTCTTGATTACTGTTTCGGGATCAACATTCCCAGTGAAACTAACTTTATGCTGCTGAGCATCAATGGTAGTTCCATAGACACCTGATCATCATATATAGCAATACATAAGTTCCCAGTTACTCCTACCCCCCCCCAACACACACACACACTGCCAAGAACTATTATATATATATAAGGTACATCAAGTACTCCTAAGACAACTAACTGGTAATAGGTAACTGATTTTGTGTGGATTGGGGGGTTGGGGAGGGGGAGGGGGGGGGGGGGGGTTAGGATTGGTGGATATTTGTGAGCTAGAACTAGATACAGAAGCAATACACCAATACTTAATAATAATAGTAGCAAAAACTAGTAACAGAACTTACCATCAATGCTCTGAAGAATTTTCTTGACTTTCTTCTTGCAACCTTCACAATGGATGAAGACTTTCAACACCCATGTCTGCAAAATTGAGCACAAGAAACAACGAAATATTTATATCACAAAAACAGTTCTGTATGGTAAAATTCTGCAAGAATATGCGGGAGTGACTGATCTATGATAAACACACGAGCATACCTTGTATTTTAGGGACTCCAATCCATCATTGCCAGAGTTTTTTGCCATCTCAGTTTAGGAAATGAATGCTGCTCTAAACTAACAGTAAACAGAATGCAAGGAAGGAGAGAAGGGAGGAAGAAAGAGAACACAAGCCTGGCTTGCCCTTGGTGGAAATTTATGAATTGAGAGATTATGGGACTGCAAAAAGTTCCAAAGTCAGAAAAAGAAATCTTAGTGCAAAAGCAGCTCATAAAAATAATGACAAGCGACGGGACCACTGCTGGTTCTTCTAGGAGAAATTCCTAGGTAAACAGAGTCTCAAAACAGAAAACACAAAATTCACTAAATGAAATTGGTATCCTGCATGCTATGTTAGCACAATAAGAAACTTTCAACAAATGGATCCAGTTTTCGAGTAGAATACTTCAAACACAAAACATTAATGAAAAGTTTAAAGAAATTACAATCATAAACTTTTCTTGCATATTACAACGCCAACGAAAATAGAAAGCAATCCAAGAATAGCTCCCTGTCTGGTAAGTGCATACTCGGTCCAAGTCAATGGCTTTGTTATCTGGATTAACACCGCCTCAAACTGCTTATTCAAATCCTCTAGTGTCCCTGTATTATCAATCACAATATCCGCCTTTGTCCTCTTTACATCCAGAGACATCTGAGAACTTATCCTGCTTTTGGCCTCTTCCTCTATAGATCCATCCCTTGTCATGAGCCGCTGAAGCTGTGTCTCCGGGTCTACCCAAACAACAATAATCGGTTTAGTCCACTTATCCATCTTGGCTTCAAATAAAAGAGGCACATCGAGAACAATTATCTTGCAACCCTTCATCCACAGCTTCAAGACTTCCATAAAGATACCGGATGAAATATAAGGCGCTAACAGCCTACAAATGCATCATAACAAAATCTCAGAAGCTCATACACTGTATTCTCATAGATTTTCTGCAACTCATTCTTAAAAGCTCCTTACTACAATGCAAACACATAGTTCACACATTTTGCTACAATTAAACAGATTCCTTATGCTTTCAAGAAAATAATACAATGGCATTCCAACTCAATCTGGCATGAATAAACCGATGACTCTACAAATAATATTTTACATCCACAATTCAGTTAATTACTCCACATTAAAATTCCACTCTTTGAGTGTACATTGGGTAAACCCCGCCTTGTGACCCTGGCCTACAAAGGACTATTGGTAAACCAGCCTAGGTTGCCGGTTCAAACCAAGAAGGCCAATTATCCGAGTTGGTCCTTAAAATCAAGTAAGCAGCTAAAGGATAACTGATCTTGATGATAGCATTAACATGTGAAACTCCATAAAGATTTAAGTGTACTTGAGGAATAAACACAAATTATGACACTAAAAACACAACTAAATGCTTATGAATAAACACCTATTAAGGAGGTGGCGTTTTGCAGGATCAGAAAACACGATTTGACCCAGCTTGGCGCGATCCACCTCGCCATTGGCCTGCAAGATGTCTTCTCCAAATGCAGCCACTACCTTTTTCCACCCTCCAGTGCCTTTCTTCAAGACATTCTGCATAATCACAAACAACTGTCACATGAATTCCGCAAAACCACTGATTAAGTTTACTTCTAATACATTTAGCAGCACGTTAATAATGGTGGAATGATCGAAATTGAGACCACAATTTGGAGTGTGGAAACCTAATTAAGGAATGATACTCACACGAGCAACGATGTCGGCATCGACGACCGGAATACCGCGGGACTTGAAAAGATTGGAGACGGTGCTCTTCCCTGAAGCAATTCCTCCCGTTAATCCTACTATCCTCATTCTCAACTGGAGCTGGAGGAGAATCCAGGATCACCTCGAACGTCCTAAATTCAACGGGCTGTAGTGCTGTACAAGGTTTTCGATACAATCCAAAAAAAAACCTAATTAGATACTTTCAGCTAAGACGTAGTACCAGAGAAGCGCATCTGGTGTAGTGGTATCATAGTACCCTCCCACGGTACTGACCGGGGTTCGATTCCCCGGATGCGCACTGTTCTCTTACTTTTTCAGATGCAAGAAGTTTTGGTTCGATTCCCCCTGGGCCTTGTCAAAGCGATAACCTTCGCGCATCACACATTCACAGCGCCAAACCAGCAACAGCAATGCCTATATGATTGAAGTATAGATATGATCACACTATTTATAATATGATTGAAGTACTACAAATTTATATATTTGCCAACAATCTCAATTGTATCTTATTCTTTATTGGATAATACAGATATTTACAAACTAAATTTCTAACGTGGCCATCTAGCTGATATAGAGCATGTTATCTGATGATTAATTGACTTTCAACAACCCACCAAATTACATATATATTGTGATTCAAAAGCGATTGAAAGAATCCTAGATCTATACATAATAAAACATGACTGTTTTGACTTTTTTTTTTTGGTTGTTTAAGATCACATTTTCATTTTTGATGGAGGTATTAAATAACATAATTGCTCACTAATTTAAATAGTAAGCCTAGATGATAGTTCAATAGATTAATATTCTGAAGTGTCCAATCAATAAGGGTAAAATTATCGTACTAGTTTTCCATTGAAAACATAATATCAAATGTGAGTTAAGTAAAACTTTTATCGATGAAAAATGTTTTAATTTTCATGAACTAAACGAAATAAAATTCAATTTCCCTAACACTTCCATGTAATCGGAGCTATTCGACCCTTAGAGTCAACCAAATGAACTCCTAATTGCTTTGTACCCATTTAACCGTATAAAGTTCTTATTTCTTATATCTCATAACATACTAACGTAGTATATTTATAAACACTTATATTTTGACAAATGTATATATACTATCATATAATAAAAACATTTTTTTAGTGTATGTACAATTTTTAGTGATTATTCACAAAATTTTAAGTTTTAATGACAAAAAGTAACTACAAAATTTAATTCGTGAGATCATATAAGCGATAAATACTCTAAAATATTATGTCTACATTGATACAATATTTTGCCTGTTTATATTCTCATTATTCTGTATGATCATTGTTTATTTGCTACATTAACTTGACCAACTCTAATTTAAGTTCAAATTGTTGTTACGGCCTTTTGAATTTGATGAAGTTAAATCGGCCCTGTTTGCAATGTTTCCTGATAAGGCACCGGGCCCGGATGGAATGAACCCGGGGTTCTATCAACATTTTTGGGATGTGGTAGGGGGGGGATGTTGCGACTTTTGTCATGGGATGTCTTAACTCACGCAATCTACCACCTAGCTTAAACAGTACAGATATTATTTTGATCCCAAAGAAAAAGACCCCTGAGCTAGTAACTGACTTGCGTCCTATAGCCCTCAGTAATGTGATCTATAGGATTATGGCAAAGATGATAACAAATAGAATGAAACTGCTGATGGAAGGAGTCATATCGGAATCGCAGAGTGCCTTTATTCCAGATAGGCTTATAACTGATAATATTTTGGTAGCAGCGGAGGTGGGTCATTTTTTGAACAGGAAACAGTGTGGCATGGTGGGGTGGAGTGCTCTGAAGCTTGATATGGCAAAGACCTATGACCGGATGGAGTGGCCTTTCCTGGAAAAAATGATGTTGGCTTTGGGTTTTGATGTTGGATGGGTGCAGTTAATCATGAATTGTGTATCTACAGTCTCGTATAATTTATTGGTGAATGGCTCTAGGAGTGAACCTATTTACCCACACGTGGTTTAAGGCAGGGAGACCCATTATCTCCTTATCTTTTTATTATTTGTGCAGAGGGCCTTTCTTTGTTATTACAGCAGGCTCACAATAGGGGTTTGATCCATGGATGCAGAGTGGCAAGAGGTGCTCCCCCAATCTCTCACTTGTTTTTCGCTGATGATAGCCTTCTGTTTTTTAAAGCCAATGTTCAAGAGGCCAGTGAGATCAAGAGGTGTCTATCAGTCTATGAGGATTTATCTGGGCAAGTGGTTAATTACCACAAGTCAAGCATATGTTATAGTAGGAACACGAGTAACGCAAGTAAGGAAGTGGTGGCGCAAGTTCTGGGAGTTGGCCAGGCTCCTAATTTTGGCAAGTATTTGGGACTCCCCTCATTTGTAGGGAGAAACAAAAAGGCAGCTTTTGCATATATAGAGGATAAAATCCGGCAAAGAATTGGGTCATGGAATAAGAGGTTATTATCACAGGCAGGTAAAGAAATTTTATTGAAAAGTGTAGCACAATCCATGCCTACCTTTTCAATGAGTGTCTTCCTGCTGCCAACTTCTGTTTGTACAGCGATTGAGAGGACTATGAATCGTTACTGGTGGGACTCTGGAACTGATAGACGGATACATTGGAAGGCTTGGGACAAACTGTGTGTTCCTAAGAAATATGGGGGTTTGGGATTCAAGGAATTGCGTGCTTTTAACCTGGCTATGTTGGGAAAACAGGCGTGACGAATGCTTACTAAACCTGAGTCCTTGGTAGCTCGTATATATAAAACACGGTATTATGCCAAAGGCTCATTTTTTGATGCACAAGTGGGAAATAATCCTAGTTTCTGCTGGCGGAGTATTATGGCAGCCAAGAGTATCATTTGTAGTGGGGTAAGACAGAGGATTGGAAATGGGGAATCTACACTCATATGGACCCATCCTTGGTTACAGGACGACCAAGACCCCATGATACAAACAGAGATGCCAGTACAGTTACAGGATGCTAAGGTGGTGGGATTGATTGATCAACAAACACGGACTTGGGATCTTTCAATTTTAACTGATCTTTTTCATCCTAGTGATGTGGCAAATATTCTTAAAATACCAGTTTCTCCGGATTATGATGATACTTGGTATTGGCCTGGGGACCCGAGAGGAGTTTATTCTGTAAAGGGCGGATACAGATTAATAGTTGGTAATTATGGGAATGAGAATGGGACCTTTACAAAGTGGTTAACCTTGTGGAAACTCAAAATACCCCCAAAATGGAGAATGTTCCTATGGAGAGCCATTTGTGATATACTGCCTACCACTTCTAATTTGCTTATAAAGAGGGTAGAAGTAAACCCATATTGTGCCATGTGTGGATCATCTCAAGAGGACACTATGCATGCTTTAGTGTTATGTGAATTTGCAAAGAACATTTGGGACCGATCCAACCTTCCAATCCCCAATATTATAACGAATATTTTTCATATTTGGTTTGGTGAGCTCTTAAATGTTTTAGATTTTGATGGGATGTTATATGCAGCATCAATCCTCTACAATATTTGGAGAGCACGGAACGGGGCGGTTTGGAATGCTCTATTACCACGGCCACAATCTTTGTTGGCAGCAGCGAATTCGGCATTGCATGCATGGAGAAGGGCAAACCCGCCAGCAGTCCAAAACCACGTACCACTGCCTGCAACGCAATCTCAACATCTTGGCTCTCATGCGCCACTCAGACCTCACGGTATTGTACAGGAAGAGCCACCTCGGAGGCTATGTCGCATCGACGCGGGGTTTATACACAATACGGGCAAGGCTACGGTTGGGGCAATCCTCGTAGACATGAATGGAGGGTATGTCGCGGCCTTCAGTGCACCCCTCCCGGATTGTTTCTCACCACTTATGGCCGAGGCATTGGCATGCAAGGAGGCTTTGTCATGGTTAAAGGATCGAGGGGAACAGAACATCGAAATATATACAGATTGTTTAATGCTACAGCGTTATCTTACTACACCGTCTACTACGTTTCGCACTTACGTTGGCTATGCCATTGACGCCTGCAGAGCAACTACATCTTATTTTCAGTCTTGTTCTTTCCATTTTATTTCTAGACTAGACAATTTTATAGCTCATGCCTTAGCTACTTCAGCATATCAGCAATCGGCTGCTATGTACTGGGATCTTCTCCCACCAGACATTATTTCGACATATTTTTAATAAAGCACCACATATATTTTCAAAAAAAAATTTAAGTTCAAATAATCATTGTTCACATATATACATGTTGGCGTTAAATATATTTGCACGACTTAATTCACATGTTACGCATTGGACAAACGGGCGTTTGCGTACGTCATCATTTTGACGTCATATAAGTTATAATCTTGCAGTGCATATAAATATTAGGAAATCTGTTAAATTCACCTTCTAAGTCGATTGCATAGTAAAATTGAATTTCCTAATAAGAATAGTTCCATTCAGATCTCCTGAACCTATATTCAATTAAATCTAAAGTGACTTATTTAGCATGCTAAGTCTTCACATGTTTGACACATGTCTTTTTAAAATATTTTTATTTTTTTTATAACATTTGAATTATATATCTCGAGTAACTCAACGAGGCACGAGTGAATTGAAAAGATTTTAAGCTTAAGTTAGGTTCAGTTACTTAATGAATTGAATTGGTTCAAACTTGAAGTATATATGAACTAGAAGTATACTACTGCATGGGTTGGTTGATTAACAATCTTCTCCCAAATGGTTGAGTCCCTAACTTTAAGGGTCCCCACACCCCGACCTGATAGAGTATTTGGGAGGATGTAAATTACGGTGACTCAATGGTTCAGTGGACAGGACCAAATGTCGGGTGCGCACAAGAAATATGCCCACTTTAGATATAATTTCCATACTATCGCTGCCGAAATTCGAATCTGGGTCTCTTCTCTCAAATAGTGCCCGCTGAACAATATTAATTTTGTCGTATTTGAGGTCATTTGTATTGGATAATACAGAATTTTGAAGTTGAATTACTCTAACGTGCAGTGGCCAGCGGATATAGAGCATATATGCATGTGATTTACTTTCAACAACCCACCAAAAACATATCCAAAGAAAGCGTAGATGTATATACATAAAATATATATAGAATATAATACAGTTCAAATGCGGATGGTGTACTCATGTGCGGTTGAAAGAAAAGATGAGAGGTATCTATAAAATATATCTCGCTAAGCTTAGTTAAACTAGTACAATGAGTTAGGGAGTTCAACTTTTCTTAGTTAATTCAGTTATTAATTACCAAATTAAATGCGTCAAACAAAGTCAAAGGATACAACATGTGATTTCTAAGACTGAACACAAAGATCTAGATCTATAATAATAATAATAATAATAATAATAATAATAATAATAATAATAATAATAATTATTATTATTATTATTATTATTTGCAGTGAAAGTTGCGGATAAAGGAGAAGAAAAAATGGTTTTAATTGGGAAGTGTAAATTATGTCATTTCTTTAAAATAATAAGGATAAAGATTAAAAAAAAAAAAGAGAAGTTAGGAAGCTAGAAGCTTATTTTGAAAACGTTCCAAAATAAGCTCTTATTTTAATCTATGAGCTTATTTTGGAAGCGTTACCGAACAGAGCTTTAAAATAAACTATATATAAGCTCTGCAAGAAGAGTCTTCCTATTTTCGTCCAACTTTCAAAAATATAATGTCATATTTTTGTCCACTTTTTGTTGTTTTTGTCCTATCTTTGACCCAGCTATTCGACCCCTCTCGATTCAACCAGTTGAACTCCCAATTACTTTGTATACTCGTATACGGATATAAAGTTCTCATTTCTTATATCTCATTACGTGACATATTTATATATAACCCCTACATTATTTGGTCTAATTTCTCTTGTCATATCTATATCTTTATCTTTATCTTTATCTTTATATTTATATATAATAAAATAGAATCTAGCCACAAAATTTTTCGTGTGAATGCATTTTGATATAAACAAGATTGGCAAGTATGAATGCATTAATTGTGTGGGTAGATGTATTTATACATATTTTTTTAAAGTTATTATTTATATTTATATTTTATTATTATAGCTAATCTCTCTCTCTCTCTCTATCTCTCTCTCTATATATATATATATATATATATATATATATATATATATATATATATATATATGGAAGGGATCAGGTGCATTTGTTGCTTCCCGTGCGGATGTGCGGCGGATTAATGTGCGTGAGGTTTATACTTAATGTGCGTGAGATTTGTACTCAATGTGCCTGAGATTTGTACTTAATGTGCGTCATGTTAATATGCGTGAGTTTTGTACTTAATGTGCCTGAGTATTCTGTTTAATGTGCGTGAGATTTGTGCTTAATGTGCCTGAGTATTTCAGAATTACGACCTCAGAAAGAAGTAGAATAGAAACTCATGCACATTAACGCCCAAGCTTCTTGTTACTTCTTCCTTCAATTTGGCCATGGATTCTGGGTTATTAGCTACCTTCAATGCAGTTGAATGTTTATATAAATAACGCACGCACAGTAAAATTTGCACAGCAACAAAGTGTAGATTTCTGTTGTATTATTCCCATAATTCTTAACCTCCATAGCTCGCCTCTGCATCATCATCATCAGGGAGGGGGTAAATGGCTACTGGGGATGGGGAAGAAGCTAACATAATATTTTCTGCTACATTTTACACATTCACGCACATTAAGTACAAATCTCAGACACATTAAACACAACACTCACGCACATTGAGTACAAATCCCACGCATATCCGCACGGGAAGCAACAAATGCACAGGAACCTTTCACTATATATATATATATATATATATATATATATATATATATATATATATATATATATATATATATATATATAATGAAGTATGGAAAAAAGTTTATTGTATTCGAATTTATTGGTAAAGTTTTATATTTAATAGAATTTGTGTATACATTCATTTAAACATCAATTATAATTAATTTGACTTCACATATATAAAGAGGAGAAAATAGATATAAAATAAATATAGTTTTTACATAAATAACCATTTTCAAATGAATAAGTTTTTGGTGGAGATTTTTGACAAATATCGCCAGCTATTTTATTTACAAGGTTTATTTAAATACGTTAGTTATATAATTAAAATAGTTATTTCAAATTCAAATTCCTTTCAAACAAAAAAATTCAAATCTTTATATATAATCTTTATATCTTCTTTATATACATATACATATACATATATATAATAAAGCAGAATCTAGCCACAAAATTTTCCTTCCAAAGTGTGGATGCATTTTGATATAAACAAGATTATCAAGTATGAATGCATTAATTGTGTGGGTAGATGTATTTATTCATATTTTTTTGAAGTTATTATGTGTATTTATATTTTATTATGGGAGATTCTATTTGCACCACCTATTTTGCTATTTGGACCTCCTATATAATAGGTCAAATAGATGGTGCAAATACCAAAGTACTATTTGACTACTATTAATAAATGTAGTCAAAGTAATATTTATTTTATTTTTATTTTTTTAACAATAACATATTAAAATTTAAAAAAAAAAAAAAAAAAAGATGAGTGCCGTCCGTCACCTTCTCCGGTGAGAAGGCGACGGACTGCCTTCTCTGGTGAGAAGGCAGTCCCTCGCCTTCTCACCGGAGAAGGTGACCGGGATCTTTTTTTTTTTTTTTTTTTTTAAATTATTTGTGTAATTGTTTTGAAAATTTTTATTTTCAATACATATGTTTTTAAATTTTATTTTCAATACTTGTTTTTTTTGTTCAATACATTTTTTTTAACTTTCTATTTTCAATACTTGTTTTTGTTTATGGTTTAATTTTTAAATAAAAAAATAATGATTAATTTTGTTATTTTAATATTTTTTATAACTTAAATTTGTTGTATACATTATTTTATCTTTTTTATAGAGATATAATAAATTAAATTTGAATCGCTAAAAATTGTAAAAATACATTAACTTCACAATAAAAAAAATAAAAAATAAATTCATTCAATTTCAATCTAATATAACATTTTCCCGAGTACAATTAGAGCGTACATGCTCATTGTAACTTTCAATCCTATTCATATATGGAGTCATCCATGCATTTGCACAATCATATCTAAAATAAGCCCATTGTGGAGCAATTGTAGGCATTGGGTACCCTCCTGTCAATGTTACCTTAACATAATGATTATTATTAACATAACCGAGGGTTATTGCTACATGCTCGTACCAAGGTGGTGGGCTAGATCGAAGTGGTAAATATGTTGTACTGCCGGCCATACTCAAAACATGTAGTATCACATTGTATCGGGAAGCAATTAGTACACCCATCTCCAGCATAGTCATCCAGTGCTCAACTGGTGCACACCGATCTTGTGCAAAAAAATTGAACATGTTATAGACATTATATCATCCTTGAGTTCCAAACATATCGGTATATTCCATTGTGTGAGACTCTAGTTCTTCGATTAAATTGGATCGAATTTTGAACCATTCGTCCTCCTTAAAACCGAGACAGAGAGCTACGGCTCGAAATCCACAGTTTCCGTCAGATCTCACATCTTGCACTTGCATGATGAAAGGATGGAATATAACCGGAAGTTGAAGCATATATGGATGGTAAAAGTGTCTATCACCTGAAGTTGGTGCAGCTGAACAACTATTCCGAGCTTGGTCTTGAAATTGAATATTATTTGGCTCGGCTTGAGTTTTTCTGAGAGATACAGTTCTTATGAGAGATTTGTTTTTTGAAGTGGGACGCCCACGAACATTTATTTGCACGGCTGGCTCACGGATCGAAGTTGTAGATGGCGCGATCAACTCCCTCAGCTTTCTCAATATGTTGAATTTACCAGTTCTTGATTGTTTCTTGATGGAAGATGATAAGTCGAGCTTCCTCCAAAACATATCAATCGAATCAAGTGGGATAGGCTTACCACAGTTAAAATATGTTACTTGCTCGTGTGCACATGGAAGCCCGCAACTTGTTCGCAATCGACATCCACAATTTTCAAAAGTAATCCCGCCAGCCCGTGCCCTCTCAAACTCATTAAAAATGAGATTCAGTGCATGAATAGACACAAATCCTCGCAATTCTTGAAAATGTGACAGTGTTGAACCGATGTCGAATCAAAATTTTGCTTTGTTCAAGACTTGATTTTATTGATGTGTCCTGTGACTGAATGACTCTGTCGATATAAACCAATGATGTCTCCAAATCTGACTGCGATGACTCTAAGTATTTTTTTAACTTGGCATGCTGACTCTCAACTCTGTTCGTGGTGTGATTTCCAAAATTGAGATATCGATCAGTCCAAACAGATACAAACATTTCTTTATATGGTTGCAGCCAATTATCATCAATATAACCAAAAACACCTAAAAATGTGAATAATTGCATTAGTTGAACAAATATGCCTTATTAACAAAATATTAAAATATACATCGAATAATACCTGGATAGTCAACCAAAACTGCTTGTATTTGAGCTAAATGGAACATATATGAGTCATGAGACTGAGACTCAACTAATGCGTTCCATGATTTGTAGAATAAATCCCAATGATGGTTTGATGGGATCGATGCCCTGCACTTTCTCAAAATACTTCTATAGATGTGCCATCTACAAAGTAATCCTTTAGCATCCGGATACACATTTTTACATGCTTTCATCAATGCCAACTCTCGATCCGTGACGATAACACGCGGGGTAATGCATCCCTCAATTGTGGCTTTGAGACAATTTAATGCCCAAGTATAATTGGACTCATTCTCTTTGTGCATGAAGGCGAACGCTGTGCAAAATGTCATGTTGGTCGAAGTTACACCAACCATTTCGACGAGGGGCATCGAGTACCTATTTGTTTTATACGTCGCATCTATCAACAAGACATGTGGAAATGCACGCCACTTCTCCATAGATTTAGGATGAACGAAGAATAAATCTTCTAACTCATTTGTTGCATTATTAGTTCGACTCTCATGCACATAACCATTGTTATGTAAAAAAGACATAACAACTTGCATTTGAGTTTTACCTGCATTATCCATCATCCGGAATTTTTGGCGTGCATTGTATATGGTTTTTGTGATGGAAACATTATCCGGATTTTGCATCTTCACAGACGTTAAAATATCTCGTGGTTTCACATGCATCGCTGACAAATTTTCCACCAATTCGACTTCATTTCCTGATAATCGCCTTGCATAAGGGTGACCTTCAAGGTGCAATGCAGGATCATGATTATGTACTCCACATATTACCCTTACCCTCCAGCAACCATCAACACGTATGTATTTCCCCTCCAATTGGAATGGACAATCAATTTTTCTTGTACCCGTGTTTTTAGATGAGATTTTTTTTGGCACGTAAGTACCACCACGGTCACACTGAAATATAACTGTAGGACTTTTATTCCGGGACCTTTTAATCACAATAACATATCCGAGATTCCGACCTCTACTTTGAACCCATTCAATTAAATCTTCGTGAGACATGAATGCCTAATAAAAAAATTATTTGTATCAATAATAAAAATACCTAATTAATTAATAAAAAGTGGGTATAAGATTATAAAATGTTAAGTTGAGTATTAAGGCGTGAATGACTACATGCATGTATACCAACAAATTAAAAAAAAAAAAACAAACAAAAACAAAAACATAAATTAAGTATACGTACTAATTAAAGCACAATATATACAAACATGTTGTTGCTTACATGCTTACAAGTTAATAATAATAATTAAAAAAAAAAAAAAAACAATATAGTCCCATGATGTTATTAGTCAACATGCATATATATATATATATATATATATATATATATATATATATATATATATATATATATATATATATATATATCAATATGGAGCTCTTATCTGCGTATGAATTTTGTTTACCGTTTCTGTAGACAATTCGCATGCAACCTCGAGATTTAGGTTCACTTGATCATCATCTTTATTTCTATTGTCATCATAAAGTTCGATTGCATTTTCGTCCTAAACAAACAAACAAATAACAACTCTTAATATATAAAGACAAAATAATATATTCAATATTGATATATTAAAGCAATGAATTTGTAATCAAAAATAAATATACATATCTAAATTTCTAAATAATATATAAAAGCAATGAATATATAAATAATACGTAAAATTCAATTTACTAAGTTCACACACACACACACACACACACACACACACACACACACACACACACACACACACACACACACACACACACACACATATATATATATATATATATATATATATATATATATGTGAAATCAATGAACATATATGAAAGCAATGAACTTAAATTTCTAAATAATATATAAAAGCAATGAACAAATATACATAAGTTCAATTGTAACATTTCACTAACAATTCAAATAAAAAAATTAAAATACCTCGTAATGTTGTTGATTTTGATTTTGACCATTGTAACTAAGAAATTGGCTTTGATTTTGATCGTTGTAGCTAAACAAATTATCTATCCAACCGTCCATAGCTTGTAAATTGTTGATTGTATGCATGTACATCACACACACACACACCACATATATATATAGAGCCATTTAAGTCCAATTTGAATTCCTTGCCGTTCAAAATACAAGTAATTTCATTTCACAAACAACAATATTAACTAAAAAATATGAATTGAAATTGTAAATTTATAAAATATATGTATTAAAATTATCAAGTTCAAAAATCTATCTATTGAAACCATAAATTTAAAATAAATATATATTGAAAAACAAAAAAATGGACGGTAGGAAGGCAAGGAGGCAGGAAAAAAAAAAAAAAAAAAAAACGAAGAGGCAACCATCGCCTTCTCCGGTGAGGAAGGCGAGGGACTGCCTTCTCACCGGAGAAGGAAACTGGGCTGCCTTCTCCGGCGAGAAGGCGACCCACTGTGTGGGCTGCCTTCTCACCGGAGAAGGCGATGGTTGCTTCTTCGTTTTTTTTTTTTTTTTTTTTTTTTTTTTTTTAGAATTAAATTTTGATCTCATAAATGCAGTTTTAATAGGGTGGTGCAAATAGCATTTTGACCACCCATTAGGCTATTTGCACCACCCATATATTTATTATAATTTACCACCTTTTTACATTTTCAATGATACTTTATATCATATTTGGTCAAAGGTTGGTGCAAATAGCAACACCCTTTATTATTATAGCTTTATCTCTATCTCTATATATATTAAAGCATAATGAAGTATGGAAACAAGTTTATTGTGTTCAAATTTATTGGTAAAGTTTTATATTTAATAGAATTTATGTATACATTCATTTAAACATCAGTTATAATTAATTTAACTCAACATATATAAAGAGGATAAAATAGATATAAAATAAATATAGTTCTTACATAAATAATCTTTTTCAAATAAATAAGTTTTTGGTAGAGATTTTCGACAAATATCGTCTGCTATTTTATTTAAAAGGTTTATTTAAATACGTTAGTTATATAATTAAAGTAGTTATTTCAAATTCAAATTCATTTCAAACAAAAAAATTCAAATTCAAATAACAATAAATTTTAAAATCAACATAATAATAGCGTAATTAAACTTTTAAAATATTAACTATTACATGACGCACCCCACTATGACGCACTGTCTGACCGCCACTATGGCAACCAACCTTTTTTCAAAGATGAAGTCGGTCGCCACCCCACTGCGCCTACGACACTGTCTCTACGCCAACGTTGGTAAAAACGTAGTAGACAACGCCATCTGATGACTGATTTCCAATGAACTCCTTTGCCACTAGAGAGCTCTACAATTTGTTACCATCGAACCGTACGTATTCCTCCGGCCAAAATTTGATGGCGGTGGATTTCAAAAACACGGCAACAACATAGCAACAACAATCAATCAAGTCCATAAGACAATATTTCGAAAAACAACATATATTAAAATCAATCTATGATATTAATTAATGTTGATTTTTAGGCAAAACAATCAACCAGGCAGAGATTGATAAAGGCTCTGATACCAAATGTTAGATCTAAAATAGTCTAACTATATGAACCATAGTATACGAAAATCTAACCTCGTATGATAGCGGAAGCGTAGTCGTGTTGATCTCCAGCCATAGTTGATGTTCCTGTTGTGTTGCCTCTTAACGGTAGACCGTCAACCATATTTTGTCTCAGACCTGACTCAGAACCCTAGATGGCGTATTGGTATCTACTGAGCAGTCTGAGTACCGTAACTGAATGTGCTATCTAATCCATGAACCTGTATCCCATCAATCCAGGTTTATATTAGGCACAGAGTTTGGTTGACTAACAACTACTAGTTATTAAGTCCAACCAGACCACTTAATAAGCCTAGTCAACTTGCACCACTTAATTAAGGCCCTAATATATATATAATATATAATATATATTATTAGGGAAAATCTTACAATTTTATCTCTAAGCTAGGATTACAAGATATGCAGGGGTGTTGAAGAAATAGCAACATACTAGTCCCTGATGAAGTCTAATCCATGCTAGAGTATTCCAGAATATCAGTATCTCTGTATTCAACTCATTTTAGTGTAAATAATAAAGTCAAATGTAGAAGCTAAAGTTTGGGCTAAGGTTTTAACTTAGGCATACGTTTGAGCAAAGGGGAAATGCTTGGGCATAGGTTGGAGTAAAGGGAAATGCTTGGGCATAGGTTTGAGTAAAGGGAAATGTTTGGGCATAGGTTTGAGAAAGGGAAATTGCTTGTGCATAAATTTGAGAAAGGGAAATTGCTTGGGCAAAGGTTTCTCCTAAAGGGAAAAGCGTGGGCTAAGGTTTGAGAAAGGGGGAAAGTTTGGGCTAAGGTTTTGAGTAAGGAAAATTACTTGCACGAGAAGATCGAATTGCATTTAATGGTGCATTAGAGCATCCACATCAGTGGATATTAGGGAGATAATGTCAGATGAATTATTTTGGGTGGGGATAATAACAAATGTGGGGTGGGGTTATTTGTGAAAATATTTATCCTGCAAGTTCAAGGATAATGTCAGGAAAAAAAAAAAACACTGGTTGCGCACAGCCAATGTCTACACGGGCGCGTGCAATGCACGCGCCCGTGTAGTGCGTCAGGCGCACTGACAGCGAGCTTGACGCGGCAGATTTTTATTATTATTATTTTTTTCAATTTTTGTTTTGTTATTTTTTTTTTCCTTTTTTTTCTCTCCACTCCCACATTCTCTTTCCTAATCACTCTTACATTATCTCCCAAATCTCCCCAACTAATGTGGATGCTCTTAAATGTTTTGCAATTCTCTAGGCATTGAGTTTCCTATAAATAGACAACTCTTTTTATTGTAAATTATCCCATTTGTAAAATCCCATTAGCATAGCAAAAATACAGAGAGTAAAATATGGAGTTATATTTGTAATTTCTATGGTAATATGTCAATACAAAAATTCTTCTTCAATTTGCCTTGTGTATATGATTTATTCTAAATTTTAGTGTTCTCAATATTATTTTCAGTTCAAGTTGCTATTATAATTTGGTGTTGTGAACCTGTTTCGATCCTAACACTTAGCTGAGCTTGTAATGAGTTTGTTAGAGGGTTTTCGATATTGTCTTTTTAAATCATTTTGTTTGGCTATATACAACCTCATCTTCACCTGCATGTAATACCTACAATTGATTAATTAATAGATCAAAATTCTCTTCTCTCTGTTTTCTTTGCACCATGAAAATCAACTGCTCCTGCAACATTTTACGTACGTAGTAAGGAGTAATAATTAATAAATAGTGATATCACTTAATCTATGTTACTTTGAAAGAAGCAAAGTTTAAAGAATAAAGATAGCCGGCCTTAACTCTTATCTGTATGTATATCTTATTCCGATCCCACCAATATATAATCTAAAGATCAGACATGAAATTAAAGTAACGCTAGAAACCAAAGATAGATATATTATTATTAATTATCACATGCACGGACCACATACGGTAACCCAAAGAAACAATATAGGACTGAAACTTACAACGTAACACATGCATACAGTCACGTTCAGGAATTACGTACATTGAAGCTAAGCTAGCAGCTTCATCGTATGTAATTCGTAAAACCAAAGATAAACTGATTGAAACAACAACACAAGCATGACGCATGACGCATGACGCATGACGCATGCAACACTGCCGAGGGTTAATTAATTGGGCTGGACATGAGTATCTGTGACCTTGCCCCAAGCTCCACTGCCGAGGATAAAGTCACTCCATTTCTTCACGGCGGGGCGGCCGTCCACCAATCCCTTAAGCGACGGGGTGTTGGCGAGGTAGTGGAAAAGCGGCATATGATTCACATCCGCCAACGTCATCATTCTGCCATTTTTTCCGGCGGCGGCGGCCGAAGTTTCTGGAAAGTATCCCAGCGTCTTAATTCGCTCTTCGTATAAATCCAGTACTCCCTCCAGCTGTTTCTTGTGTTTCTCCACCGCATCATCAGACTCGCATCCGCTCACCATCTCCATAATCCCCTTCATCCTTGTGTCGTCCCACGCTATCTTCGAAACCACTGGGTCTAACCTACGAACTTCCATATCCATCAACTCAAACATCGCCGCCATCCTCGCCCCATCTCTGGGTATCAATTCCGTCCCTTGCTCACCGTATTTGCATGCAAGGTAGCTCGTAATCGCCCGTGATCCTACATGCATTGCATATATCAAATTTAATTTATAACTCCGCCCACAACAATATAATTCATCCATGAAAAACAAAGGCCCTGTTTGGTAAAATGACTGTTAGCTGATAGCTGTTTGCTGTTAGCTGATTGTGTTAATTAGAGGGTATAAATAGTTGATAACATTAGCTGATTGTAGAAAAGTGTTTGGTAAATTAGCTGTTAGCTAATAGCTGTTTGGTATAATTTCTTTTCTCAAAAAGCTAATTGAAAAAGTTGCTAGGAGTAGCTTTTTTAATTTTAGTCTTTTGGAATTGCAAAAAGCTAATTAACCAAACATTTATATTGATATTTTAACTAAATCAAACAATTAATAGTGGTCAAATAAGTTAAAATTGGCCTATAGGCCAATTTTTTACCAAACAGGGCCAAAACCTAGCTAGCTGCACAAAGTACTAAGCTTAATTAAATTACTTCCATATATAATATATATCACTGTACCATAGATCTTCGAAGATCCATCCTTAAGGGCTGGCACTTCACCAAAAAGCTGCATATTAATTGTTTAACCAAGTCAAACAGCTAATACTGGTTAAATAAGTTAACAAACAGAATCAACATGTATTGAGAGAACAGACGTACACTTTTTTCTTCACCGATTGGTGCATTAATTGGGTGGTTAATGTAGCACTTGAGTCCTTTCTGGTACACGCAAGCAAGAACTCTCATCGTAGCAATCGAAATTGGGTTGCCATAAACATTAAGCGCCGCCGCCATTATATTGTTGATTGTCGTTGCAAAAGGATAGTTAGTATAGCTAAATATCAGAGAGAGCGTTACGTTGTGTGGTGAATTGAAGTATAGATATGATCACACTATTTATAATATGATTGACGTACTAGAAATTTATATATTAATTTGCCAACAACCTCAATTGTGTCTTTTTCTTTATTGGATAATACAGATATTTACAAATTAAATTACTCTAACGTGGCCATCCAGCTCATATAGAGCATGTGATCTGATGATTAATTTACTTTCAACAACCCACCAAATTACATATATATTGTGATTCGAAAGAATCCTAGATCTATACATAAAGTATGATTGTTTTGACTTTTTTTTTTGGTTGTTTAAGATCACATTTTCATTTTTGATGGAGGTATTAAATAACATAATTGCTCACTAATTTAAATAGTAAACCTAGATAACAGTCCAAGGGATTAAGATTCTGAAGTGCCCAATTAATAAGAACAAAATTATCCTATTAGTTTTCAATTGAAATTAGAATATCAAATGTGTGTTAAGTAAAAAATTGTTTTATGAAAAATGTTTTAATTTTTCATGAACCAAACAGAGTAAAATCTGATATAATTTTTATAATACTTGCCAACTAATCGGAGCTACTCTGACCCATAGAGTCAACCAATTGATCGAACTCCTAATTGCTTTGTACTCATTTAACAATATATTCTTATTTCTTATATCTCATAACGTAGTATATTTATAAACGCCTACATTTCGTCTAATTTATACTATCATATAATAAAAACATTATTTTTTGAGTGTATGTACAATTTTTAATGATTGTTCACCAGATTTTTTTTAATGACAGAAAGTGACTACAAAATTTAATTCGTGAGATCATATAAGCGACAAAAACTCTAAAATATAATGGCCATGTTTAGTAAAATAATTAGCCTATAGGTCAATTTTGACTTATTTAACCACTATTAGTTGTTTGACTTGGTTTAAAAATCAATACAAGTATTTGGTTAATTAGTTTTTTATATTCCAAAATGCTAAAATTCTAAAAGTTACTCAAAGCAACTTAACTTTTTGAGAAAAGAAATTATACCAAACAGCTATCAGCTAAGTGCTAATTTACCAAACACCTTTCTACAATCAACTAATATTATCAACTAGTTATATCCTCTAATTAACTCAATCAGCTAACAACTAACAGTCATTTACCAAACAGGGTATGTGTACATTGATACAATACATTGTTTGGATTTAAAACAAAAAAAAAAAAAAAAAAAAAAAAAGTTTTTGCTTGTTTACATTCTGTATGGTCATTGTTTATTTGCTACATTAAGTTGACCAACTCAAATTTAAGTTAAAATAATCATTGTTCACATATATGTTGGCGTTATTAAATATATTTGCACGACTTAATTCTCATGTTACGCATTGGACAAACGGGCGTTTGCGTACGTCACCATTTTGACGTCATATAAATTATACTCCTGCAGTGCATATAAATATTAAGAAAAAGGTTGCAAATACCTTGTGTTCAGATGACATGTAGTGACTCGGTCATAAGATCGAGTCTCAGTAGATGCAGTGTTGACTCTTTGTGGTTCAACAGGTTAAGAAAGGCACCTGTAAATTATTCAATTAAGTCTAAAGTGACTCATTTAGCATGTTTGACACGTGTCTTTTTTAAATACATTTTTTTTTATTACATTTGAGTTATAAATCTCGAGTAACTCGACCAGTTACGAGTGAATTGAAAAGGTTTTTAACTTAAATTAGGTTCAGTTACTTAAATGAATTGAATTATTTCAAACTCCAAGTATATATGAACTAGAAGTATATTGCATGGGGTTGTTGATTAACAATCTTAATTTTGTCTTATTTGCGGTCATTTGTATTGGATAATACATAATTTACAAGTTGATCATGAATATAATTACTCCAACGTGCAGTGGCCAGCGGATAAAGAGCATGCATGTGATTTACTTTCAACAAGCTAAGTCAACAACCCACCAAAAAGGCAAAAACATATCCAAAGAAACTGTAGATGCATACATAAAATAGAGTTATACTATATAGACTCTCAAATTCTATTCCTTCATTTGTACTCCCTGAGATAACAAATCAGGATTGATTATTTTCATCATGTGGGTCCACAAAAAAGTAATAAGAAGTACAACTTGGGACTATAAAATGAGAGTACGCCAAGTATTTTCCCATAAAATATAATATTTTGACTTTTTTTTTTTTAAATATGAAAATTGTAATTTTGGATGGGATTATAAAGTAACTCAATAACTCACTAATTCAAACGTTAGGTATAGAAGTTTGCCCAACGGATTAATATTTTTAAGTACCCAATCAACTTTTCCGGATACCAAAAGTGGTCGGAACAAGACTTTCAACTTGATTTATGATCACTTTCAGGTGGTCGGAAATTTCAGAATTTCCAGTAGTGTTGTGTGTCAGTTTGTCTGCAAAAAAAATAAATAAATAAATACAAAATAAATATTCTATCGACATACGCATTTGGTAAATGAGTTTTTCTATTTTCGTCAAAATTTTTAAAATGTCATATTTTTGTCCATTTTTGTTATTTTTCTCCTATTAGAGTCTTTGACTCAGCTTTCGACCCCTCTAAACTCAACCAATTGAACTCCCAATTACTTTGTACGCTCGTATACTAATAAAAAGTTCTCATTTCTTATATCTCATAACGTGGCATAATTATATATAACCCCTACATTATTTGGTATAATTTCTCTTGTCATATATGAAATATATATCTCGGTAAGCTAAACTAGTATAGTGAGTTAGGGAGTTCAACTTTTCTTGGTTAATTCAGTTATTAATTACCAAATTAAATGCCTTAAACGAAGTCAAAAGGATACAGCATGTGATTTCTAAGACTGAACACAGAGATCTAGATCTGATAATAATTGAAAAAAATGCATGCTTGCATTTTTAATACCTCATTTATTATTGACTTATAAAAATGTAGTTTAATTTATGCAGGTCTTTAAATGTTATAAATTGTTGTAAAGCGAGATGCCCCGCTGGCCTTTAGCTTCTAACCGGTGGGTTGCATGATTATATCAATAACATAAAGGTAAAAGTAAAAAGTAAAACAATAGATAAGGATGAAGAGAGCAGTCAGGTTTTCATTATACCATCGATCCATATCCAATGGGGTACACACAAATATATAGTCTATAGTTGATAGCTGTTACAAAGATGCCATAAGTACCAAGCTGTTACAACTTATTTCATCATCAATACCATAATAATGTCCATAAATAAAGGTTTTATAACACTCCCCCTTGGACATTATTTTGCCATCGATCTTGCCTCGTCAAAAACTTGCTAGGAAAACCCGGTGGGAAAAACCTAGACAAGAAAAGAGTACAATAGAAAATATATTCATGCCTCATTAAAAACTTCACTAGGAAAACCACGTGGGAAAAACCTAGTTGAAGAAAAGAGTACATGATATATGTAAAAACATATATTGTATTTGGTCGCCTCATTAAAAACCTTAACTTAAGAAAACCCTGTGGGAAAAACTTAGTTAAGGGAAAAAGAGTACAACCATAAGTCTTTAGGGCGCAAACTGCATAATCTTCAGGATTTTGGAGTTTGTCCATTTAAGCAATTATTTTGCAACATTTCCTCTTTTACATCATTATATCATACTCATGCCTCGTTAAAAACCACACTAGAAAAACCCAATGGGAGAAAACTAGTGGGGAAAAGAGTACATGATGTGTTGCAAATAGTGAGCAATTGTTAGTCTTTTATGACTTAATCTTCAGGATTTTACGTTCAATCTTCCGGATTGATTCAAGTAAATGTACTTCCCGTTGTGTTGCAAATAGTGCGCAACTGTTAGTCTTTTATGACTTAATCTTCAGGATTTTACATTCAATCTTCTGGATTGATTCGAGTAAATGTACTTCCAGTCTCCCCCTGAAGATAACAATCTTCAAGTTCTACATATATTTTAAAATTTGAAGAGATGGATTGGACAAATCTTCTGGATTGTCACTAGAGTAGTGTACAATAATCTTATGGCTTTTCTAGAGCTCATATAACATTTGTGCAACACAAGTGTTATTGTCATCATTTTGAACATTTAGGGAAATTCATTTTATAACCAGTTTGGACTTGGCATTGCAGAGATCAAACAAAACAGCCAGTACCCCAGTAGCTTATTAAAACTGTATCATGGTTTCTTACATAAATATCATGTCTTTGTATCTCAAAGATACCGGAGGATATGTTAATCATTATTCAAGTACTTCATTTGTAGGGGGAGCACTAGATTTTGCCAGCAATTTTATCGCAAATATGTTGCGGTTATAGAACTTCGGGTTCTATAATGGTGCTCCAATGATAATGAAGTAAAGACTTCAAGTCCAAAAAGGTTCCTTATCTGCTTCAAGAGATTATTAGGCAACCTTTAGTTTGATAAAAACATGACACTTATATGAATATAGAGACATGTGAAAAAGCATTTTTAGATGTAGGCTGACTGGTGTATATAAAAAACTTCAAAGAAAAACTCGATCTTCAAGTTGAGATAATACTTATAGCTTTCACAAGCTTTTTATTTCAAAAATCTCAGTCTTTAAACATGAACTGACATCATCAAGCTCTTTATATATTTCATTGATGTTTACACCATCAATCTTGACTGAGATAATAAATAATGAATAAGTTCATTATCAACCCTTTATCGAGCACACAATGGTACATATTATTCCTTCAATGAGGATATTAACCCCATTTGCAACCCTTTAAAGAGTAAATAATGACACATAATAATACTTAAATAAATCCTCATTTCGAGAATTATGAATCTATCAGGGATTTCTCAAAATAAATTTAACTGCATATCTAAATTTAGTATTCTGCCAATTGTATTGTGTAGCGGAACTTAATGTCATTTACTGTGGGAGAGTATATTTGACTAAAATCAATTAGGGGTCTCTGCGTGAACCCATAGGCTACAAACTCGCTTCATTTCTTATCACCTCATTATTCTTATTTCTCTTTCATGCACACACCCATTTGTAACCTTCAGGGTTAACGCTCAATGGTGTAATGTTATAAAGAGAATTTATTCATTTTAGCGAGTCGAGCTATGCCTTAATTGCTCCTTTATATATTAAATAGTCATGGCACTTCTGGTGCCTAACTCTGGATCCAGATTATCATATAACGAGCAATTTGTAATGGCAATTGTGTTGTCGACAACTATAACCTTTTTGTAAAACTCTCATATTTGTAAAAGTAATGACAATTTCTAAAACAACCAGATTCTAAACATTTCCCAAAGATATTTTGATCTGGTCGTTCCGCACCCTAGTATTACGTTTGTTTGGTGCACCCATAAGTCTTACCAGGGTTTTTCGTCATCTGGACGAACGTTTGCAGGACATAGCTATTTCAAGAGTGACAATATTTCTTTACTAGATCTAGTATTATGATCCATATCTCTTTCACCAATAGATCTCCTACACTTCTAGTGTCAAGGAGTATAGATAGATATGTTTGGTCCAAGGATATGGGACCTAGTCACGTCTTTTATGATCATTATGATCATCAATAGATGTATTTGGCAGATTATTTGCTAAAATCGCAAATAGATTATCTTTTGAACTTCCAGTTCAATCTAACTAGTACATGGATTTAAATAATGAAGATGTTTTTATTCTTATGAAATTTCTTGGCATTCCAAAAAGCTACGGAGTAGTATATTATCTCCCCCTAATGCCGAGAAACAATCTTCATTAGGAATGCAGTCAACGTACCCAATTATATGTATTGATCCCCTATCATGGGCTTTCGGTATTTAATCAATAGACGAAGGTTTCTTCGATAGCCCTTTTAGAGGTACGTTGTGGTGGTGATATAAAATAGACTGCGCAAATAAAATAACGCAGATAGGGAAATGTTACTTCTGAAACCACGTACTAGGTGAAAAAAGGGGTATAGCAATCCTTGAGGGATTGATTTGTGATACGCAGTGAGTTAGACTTAGTAAAACAAACTTGACTCGTAGTAACGTCAAGCAATCCTTCGGGGATTAATGGGATAGGTTGACCATTTTTGGTCAAGAATTCATTGTCAAGATTCATCCTAAAGGATGACTTAGAGAATTAAAATCCTTAATCTACCTTCTGGGCAAATAAATATACAAAACAATGAGGGCTATAAATTTAAATATCATATGCCCAAATCTCATGTCAAAAAAATTTCTATAGCAGAAACTAGCACGGTAAACATGTTATAGCCTTTAACTATTATCACATGTAAGCTAAGGTTTAGCAACGACAGGTGCAACCTAACCATATTGAGAATTCATGATATTGCCACACTTATAAGTTGGGTGATGAATCTCAATAGCTATGGCCTATAGAAAATAATTAATTGCCAACAAGGAATAACAAAAGCTCTTATATGAGCCTAATCAAGAGATTATATGCTAAAAGTTGTCAATTAAAGAGAAGCATGCAATAGCATGTGATATAATTGTCCCTTATGTCTTGGACACCAAACTCTCAATTGAGTCATGCACATCCATTAAATAAAGAATATCATGTTTGGTACACACAAGGCATGACATGACAAGAGATATTGTTTATTAATTCATAAATTAGAAAAAATGAGAGAAGAAGTACCGTTCGCCAAAGAATAATGAGCACATCTTCGCTGTCGGGCCCATTCATTCCTTATTTCGGGGAATCAAAAACAGCACTTTTCCAAGTAAACTTCTCATTTTATTTCATAGTTTCATATTAGCATGAAAACATCACAAAATAGCAAGATATACAAGCTGAAAATGGCAGAAAAATTTCAGAATTTTGACCTGGATTGCAGAATTTTCTAGGGGGAAACGGTAACATATTTTGACACAAAATTTGGCAGATATGTATTTCAGCAAGTCTAGAACGTACATAAAAATTTTCATGTCAATCCAAGGTGTGGAAGTATTTTTTTTGAAATTTTTCACAACATTGCTCCAGGCAGAAAAATAATTGGCAGCACACTGCCAAAACTTTACAAATTTTTCTGGAATAACCAAAGCATATTTTTAACAAAATATTTTTACAGACATCAAATATCACGAGTCTAGGTTCTCCAGAAAAAATTTCATCCCAAAAGGAGTTCAACAAGTATGTTTCACGAATTTAATTTTCAAGCTGCGCCTGTCAGAATTTTCAGGCAGTGATTACTATGTGTAAAAAAAGTCACAACTTGTTTGCTTCAAGCAAACCAACATGATGTGAGTCAATTTTGACTTTTGGAGAGTAGCATAGCATTAGAAATAGAAGTTGCAAACTTCATTCATGAGCCATTAGTCACCTTAAAGATCAATCCATATTCAGGGTCTTCCAGACCTTATTAAAAAATAGCCCAATGACCAAATACTTAGCATAATTTTGTCATGTACTTTTACTGGAGTACAATGTGACAATCATAACTGATGGGCAAGATAACGAGTGACAGATAAATTAGTGCTCTTGGTTTACCTTCCGGGCAAAACTATATTAAAAAAATTAAGCACTATCACCTTGTTTAGATTTGAGATTTATTTCAATAACTCATGTAAATAGATTTCTAAAATAAAGACTAGCACCATAAATAAGCTTAAACTTGGACAAATAATCAATTGACTTCTAAATAAATACCAAGTCAATTTTCATTAAGAGATTGTCCTAGTGCTGTTATATTCTAATTAGTGCTATGAATTCGCTTTCTGGGCAATGTTATGTTTAAAATGTTACTATCAACATTTATGGCCTATAGCAAATAGATGTTACCATCAAAGGCAAATTGCAAAATTGCCCAAAATTAAACCACGCTTCAATCAAAGAGTAATACAACGTAATCTGATCACATGCATGAGCTAAGCCAGATTTCAAGAGTTACTACTCCCATTAATATACCACCATTATTATTAACTAAGCAAAATGCATTGCAGACTATAAAGGCAGACAAAATAGTTGCACGCAATAGCTTACGGCACGCAATAGCAGTAGCAAAAAGATAAGAGTACATTCACAGTATAGCTCCAGATTATATCTCAGGTATGCAGGGATAAAAATCTTCAGGATTAAAGATTAAAAATTCCCAGGATACGGTACCCACATTCTCTGAATTTTCTTATATTTATATTGGGCAATATAATAGCATAGATTTCCCAGAGTTAAATAATATCGCACATCCTCATCGAAACAATATTGCACAAGGATGAATAATTAGTACCGTTCACCAAAGATATAGAGAGATTAATCAATCATAGTAATCACCGTCCGCACGTCATGCAGGATAATTGACGGTAGATCTCTTTCAGTCCCGTTTCGTTTCTTTTTTCCCCTTTGAACCCAGTAGCTTGCAGTTAGCGACGGAGGTCCAAAACTCATGCATGTTGTCGTTCCCAATTGAGAACTATCTTCTCGGAGCCTGCGTTTCAACCCGTCGTTGATGACTGCATTGATAATCTTAACGCGAATTGAAGATCATCAGTGGAGGAGGCTGATGAACCAACGTCCAACGGGACCCGTTAGAAGATCGCGAGGATGATCCAAGCACATCCCCACCAGCCGACGTCTCAACCTGGAGGATATCTTTGCAAAATATCTGCAAAACTGTTACTGTAATTATTAATTTAATATAATAATAATTAGCCATTAATCACTCTGTTAATGTCGCTAATTTGTAACGGGCATTGTCGACACTCCGTTAGCACCGGAGCAAGCGGCAGTCCCCTTGACGTGAGAGAACCGGGTCTGTAGCCACGGGACCAGAACGTGTGTCCCCTCGTCGGCGGTCACCACGGAATCTATCAAAAAAAACACAGCGCATTGGCCGCCGTCGCAGAGTGATACTCGCCATTCTCTTCTCCGTTAATAGCAGCGATTCCGGCGAGCAGATGGTGACCCCAGCGAACAGAAGCATCATAGAATAGATCTCCAGCCATTTTTTTCTCTTCGACAGCAACCAACAAATAACAGCAGATCCATGGATCCGATGATGATGGAGGATGAAAAAAAACTCAGCCAAATATATTTGGCGTGATGATTGAGGCAAAAAAAATTTCCAGCCAAAAGATATTAGCATTTCAAATATTGAGATATATATTTTTGCCTTCTCAACAAAAACATGATAACAACATAAAGTGCATACCGTTCAACGTGGTTGAGCTGCTGATAACGTGTTGTAAAGCGAGATGCCCCGCTGGCCTTTAGCTCCTAACCGGTGGGTTGCATGATTGTATCAATAACATAAAGGTAAAAGTAAAAAAGTAAAACAATAGATAAGGATGAAGAGAGCAGTCAGGTTTTCATTATACCATCGATCCATATCCAATGGGGTACACACAAATATATAATCTATAGTTGATAGCTGTTACAAAGATGCCATAAGTACCAAGCTGGTTATAAAATGAATTTCCCTAAATGTTCAAAATGAGGACAATAACACTTGTGTTGCACAAATGTTATATGAGCTCTAGAAAAGTCATAAGATTATTGTACACTATTCTAGTGATAATCCAGAAGATTTGTCCAATCCATCTCTTCAAATTTTGAAATATATGTAGAACTTGAAGATTGTTATCTTAAGGGGGAGACTGGAAGTACATTTACTCGAATCAATCCAGAAGATTGAATATAAAATCCTGAAGATTAAGTCATAAAAGACTAACAGTTGCGCACTATTTGCAACACAATGGGAAGTACATTTACTTGAATCAATCTGGAAGATTGAACGTAAAATCCTGAAGATTAAGTCATAAAAGACTAACAGTTGCGCACTATTTGCAACACATCATGTACTCTTTTCCTCACTAGTTTTCTCTCATTGGGTTTTTCTAGTGTGGTTTTTAACGAGGCATGAGTATGATATAATGATGTAAAAGAGGAAATGTTGCAAAATAATTGTTGAAATGGACAAACTCCAAAATCTTGAAGATTATGCAGTTTGCGCCCTAAATTTAGTTATTTGTTTACCTACTTGCAAATTTAATTAGTTCATGTCTTTCCATTGTTATACTATAATCCTTTAATGGCATAGTTGCAAATATAATCTTTAATTTCATTCAAAGTATTATGTTTGTAACTTGATCAACAACTAAATAACTAAATCTGCAAAAGAAATGTATAAACTTAAAACAATTATATATATATATATATATATATATATATATATATATATATATATATATATATATATACACACACACACTCTATAAAAATTACACAATTTATAGCCACTCTCTAACGTGGTTATTTTTATGTTATTAGTTATTTTCTTCTTTTTCTTTTTAATTTTAAATTTCAATTCCCCATAAAGTGTCGCATCAAAAAATAATGTGTATGAGTGATAAATGTAGTGGAGTGTAGTAATATCCTTTCTTATAAATCATTGTTTAATGAGTTAATCCTGACTATTGATATTTATCAATTTTTATCATTCGACTTTTAATTGGATCATAAATGGTCCATTGATTATTGATTTTTATTAATTTTTATCATTGGACTTTCAATTTCACCATAAATGATCTATTGACTATTGATTTTGATTCAAATTTGGTCATTCAGTTAAATATCAATTTAGTAAACATTAAATTTAAGAATAATAGTGCAAAAATTGGCTTGTTGTTGATATGTGCAAATTGAGTTCATAAATTTAATACATTGAGTTCATCATCAGTGGAATATGAAGAACAAAAAATTTGACATTATTATCCTTAAATTTAATGTTTATTAAATTGATACTTTGTATTTAATTAGAGGATCACAATTAGAACAAAATCAATAATCAATAAATCATTTATGGTTAAATTGAAAGTTGAAGATCACAATTGATAAATGTTAATAGTTAATAAACTATTTATGGTACAACTAAAAATTGAGAATAAGATTGATAAATGTCAATAATGAATCAACTATTTTTGAAATTTACTCTTGTTTAATTTAGTTGGACAAACGTGTTTTTCATGACTTCATGAGCATATATTATAAATTTGGATTGTTTGGTGTTGGGCCGGATTACTATCATGGTGGACCCAAATTCCGGCCCAACATGTAGAACGCCATTATCTCTTTAAATTAGTGAGAACTGAGAAATTGAAATTTGTATAACATTGTCTATTAAAAATAAAAGTGATAAGACAAAAAAATAAAAGTGATATGAATATATTTTTAATGTTATTAATAAGTCGGTGACGTTATTAATGTGAATCAAAACTAAAATAAATAGGAAAAATCAATAAATAAGACAAGTAATTATAAGAGGTGTGTGTAACTAAGTCCAAAATCATGTGGGTTCTCTTGATAATATTAATAGGTACGAATTATTTGAATCTTCGTGTCAAGTAGAACATGTTTATATTACATTTTAAATATATACTCTGAATATTTTTTTCAAATAATGACGAAAACCTACAATATTTACTCAAATATATACATTCAATAAAATATACTATTGAGTAATAGCTCATAAATCACAAACATATAAAGAAAAACATAAATCCAAAATGCTATCCACGAAAAAAAGAAACATAAATGACCCACATTTTGCAAAGGGCGGTGGTGAGTTGGTGACCATGACATCAATCATTTGCGATCTACATTAATATTACTGTTTATGTAGAAATTTGTTTGAAATCATTCAACTTTTTTGAGTTATCTTCTGGTTTTAGTCAAAAAGGGAAAGAAACAAAGAAAAGGAAAAAAAAAAAAAAAAGGCACGATTATTAAAATTTATGAAATAAACATTGTAAATACATGTCAAATAAAGAGTAAATATCTAAAATAGTCTTTCGACTATTGCTAAATTTACAAATTGGTCCTCAACTTTTAATTTTAATCAATTAAGTCATTAACTTTGCAATTTTAATACAATTTGGTCCTCTGTCTATTTAACCGTTTGTTGACTGTGATTTTTGAGGATATATATGTAATTTCATGGTCCATCGTCGGATTTTTAAGGTTCCGGTTGCATTTCCAGACTGCACTGCTACATTTTAATCCACTGCCGAAAGCAATCTACCAAATCCGGTCGCCTTTCTCCATCCTCCCTCTGGATTCAATGTAGTTGAGTTCGTACAAGAGCAAAGAAGACGACGTGTTTTCGAACCGGTGCAACGTCATCCTGGAGGCCTCCATGTGCTCCGACGAGAGCTGAAGGTTCTCCTGGAGATCGTCGATCACGATCAACAAATGGTCAAATAGATGGAGGACCAAATCGTGTCAAAATTACAAAGTTAAGGACTTAATTGGTTAAAATTGAAAGTCGAGGACCAATTTGTGAATTTAGCTATAGTCGAGGGACCATTTTAGGTATTTACTCTCAAATAAACATCAAACTATTTTTAAAATGATATAATTTGCCACGCTTTATGTAATTCTTTGTTTTTGATTGTTTTGAGTGTTTAAAACTTCATATTTGAGGACAAAAATCATATTTTTCAAAAACTTTTTGACAATGAGTAATCATAGAGGTATTTATTATTGTTAGAATCAAGCGCTTATCACTCACGCAAAAAAGCTATAGTTAATGCGTAACTTATTTCTTTATTTATAGACCGTTACCATATTGTTGGCAAATTGTTGTATGGACCATGGTGCATATACACAATATTGCATGGACCATTACAAAAAGTACATATTTAATATACTAAATGTACATTATTTTTGTACTGAATGTACACTATATAATATAATATACACTCAGTACACAAATAATGTACATCCCCTGAATACAATGTACATTATTTTTATATTAAATGTACATTATTTTTGTACTGAATGTACATTATTTTATAGTACACAAAATATGGTCCATACAACTTGTATGGTCCACACAATAATAATTGACATTGTTCGAGACAGGCTGAGTGCTAGACTTGACCGTTAGAAACTTTATCAGCCTCCGCCTAACAATCCTTCAGTTATCAAGTGCAAGATTAGACATAACCCTTTTATTGACCCTATCCAACAGTTAGTAGTATTTAGTATCGATGTGCAGGTAATTAATACCGAGTACCGACTACCAATATAGGTAACTGGAAAAACATAAACATGTGGGTTACCGGCTAGTTGTTAAAAATTAAAATATTTAATTATAATAAAGTTCACATCAAAAGAATTTAGAAAATAGGATTATATGGATTATTAATGTAACGAACATAGAGTCTAGACTTTGATGACTAAGCCAATATAATAAATATATAATAAATACGTGTGAAAGAAGACTATAAGAGGCGTTGGCCGTCGTCGTCTTTGTTGATTTTATCCATAGGGTTCTTTTCTTGATGTCAATTTGCATTTGGAGTTATCTATTTTGACATATATAAATGCTAACCTAAAATAATAATGGAGTTTAATTAAGAAAAGAAAATTAATGCAAACTTCTTCAGAGGAATATGTCTGTCTTTATCCCTAACTGCTCATCTTTGCTTCCTCGGAAACATCGACCTTCATCGATGAAACACATGTTTCTTTCTTGTTTTTAATGTTGAACTAAGCAACAAGCTAAGTCCATAGCTATAATGCCTTGATGTATGACCACAATTTCACAACTTAGCTCTTGTTTCTTTTAATTTTTACTATACATATATAATTTATGTCTCTTTTTTTTTTTTAAGGATGCAGGAAACTTGTAGTCCGTACATGATTCAAGTCATGATTGAACGTATTGTGTAAGTCCTGTTGATGTGTAATAGTTCATAAACTACATAAAAAAATTAATTAAATTGCACTGTGATAAACATATTATACATGTTCAATC
Organism: Ipomoea nil; assembly: GCF_001879475.1. NCBI lineage: Eukaryota > Viridiplantae > Streptophyta > Magnoliopsida > Solanales > Convolvulaceae > Ipomoea > Ipomoea nil. Next base: position 829,371 of record NW_017618047.1, on the reverse strand, counting down.
AAGATGATATATTGGTAATAAGAATCAAATTCGTGACCATATATGAGAATCATGTGAGTGGAGCACTCTATTCGGGCCTTCGGGGCTATAGTTTCATATTTTTAACCGTTAGCTGGACTACTTATGTACTCCATATCTTGATATAATTTAATTAGCACTAATAAAATACCTGAAAAATTTTATAACATTATAAAGCGTGACATTACATTATATGGTAGAAATGACAATAAGAAGGCAAACCTATGTTTTTATATCTTTTAAGACTCATAAATTTATCGTGCCCGTTCTTAATTACTATAAACATTGTGGGGTTGGGTTACTAAATTCAAATTCGTTTAATTTTTTTTTATTTTTTATTTTTTGTAAAGAAGGTCATATGACGATATTGTAAAAATTATATTTTCATCAAGTTTAAACGTTAAACATATATTCATATAGAGTTTAGATTATAGTTAGGTGAATTGAGATCATAATAATATAAGATAAAAGAAGACAAATTAAAAAGAATAAGACTAATTAACTTCGCCCTTGTAAACAAACAAGGGAATAAGAATATTTTGCACAACCAAAAGTGCAGAAGAAAAAAAAAATCCCCTCTCAAGTGCTAAAGGGAGTTAGCTAGTAATGGAGCAGCTAGCATGATGTTCATAAGAAAAATCCAAACACCAAATATCCTATTTCTAAAAATTCCCAGAGGTTGAATTATGTAGGAGGATATAAATATAAAAAGATAATGGCATGGGGAGCTATATTTATATCTAGTGTACCCCTCCAGTAATAATTGTACATTATAATTGTCACACACACACACAAAGATAATAGCTAAGTAGCGTCTACCAAGTTGATTGTTTTGAGTGTTAATAGGAAAAATTATACAATAATTATTTGTACTCGGTGCAATGTACTTATAACTAGCAAATTAAAATCATTAGAAAAAATATATATTGGTGAAAAAGTTTATATATCAAGGTTGAATTATGTTTTTTATATTGTCCCAAAATATTTTATTTTGAATACAAGAAACAAAATCTATCAAAAACAATCAAGTATAGTATCGACCGGTCTCGGTCTATTCGTAGCAGCTTTTTAAGCTCTTGAACATTATATTTAATCGACTAAAATCTCTCTCGCTTGAATGAATGTTTTCAAATAATGTTGGATCTTAGCGTTGCACTACGCTTACTTCTCAGTATGTCACCATCATGTGACTATTGGAAGTTAAACACGCTTAATCACATAGTTCTTTGGTTATTTGGTTGTCATATCCTACTTAAAAGTTAAAATCAATTGATGATAAATAGGTGAACATTAACTAGTTAACCACATCCATCCATGATAAGCCACAACGCCATGTCTCATATCGAACATGGGTTGAACTCAGCTAGTCCGGCCGACGCCCAACATCAAATAATGTGTATTTTATTATGCATTATAATTTATGCCTTGTTGGCTAATTGTGAGAGGCTAGATTTAGTGATGACATTATTATGACAATAAAGGAATAATTATCATTATGTTATGGAATAGGTGTTTGATGGTGACTTTGTACATATAAATATCTACACTCTAATTATTTTGAAGGTGTCTTAATCATCTCAAGATGGCATTATTGTGAATACATGGTGCCACCAAGAACCCTATGAGTTCTTATTGGGTTTAGGCCTATTTTAGTATTAATAGAGGATCTTTGTAGGGGATTAAGGTGATATTTCTTAATTTAATTCTCGATGAATAATTTGATCTAATTTTATTTTTGATTTTAGATCATTAGTTGGTATAATTCATTCAGTATATATTCTTAGATAGTGAGTGCGAGTTTTTCTCATTATCCGAAAAATGAAACAAGTTTATTCACAGATGATTATAATGAGCAAAATTGTTGAAGTTGAAGCAAATATAAATCAATTATTATTAGTTGAGAAATTGATTGAGAAATGACACTCGAAAATTAAATCAAAATGATGTAACAAACAATTAATAAAATAGAAGAGAGAATTTATAGAAAGAACAAGAGTATTAACCTTGTAATCTCCAATCATTAACAACACCTAGAAGCTACCCCGTACTACATATGTATATTCCAACATGCCGTAGGACTTGTAATTTGGAAACGTATGACATAAAACCTCCTAAAAACTTGTCTATAAAAACAAAATATCTTTGGAGAAAAATTACATTTAACGTGATTTGATTGGTTAGTAATTAATAGCAATAAAATGACTTTTAAAAAATATTATTACTGTAAGTAAATATTAATTATATGATCAATAAAGTTATCAAAAACCGGCTGGCAAATGAAATTTTACTGAAACCTGCAACAAAAAATCGCGTAACGTTTAGAAAAAAAAAAAAAAACATTTAGAAAAAAAACAAAAAACAAACAAACAAAAAGAGGAAGAAATATACTATACTTCAAACCTTTCAAAAAAAAAAAAAATACTATACTTCAAACTTCAAGGAAATTATAATTATGTTCGAAAATGGTGGTCCAATGGGTGAAACATAATTTTTGTATTATAAGATCACGAATTCAATTCTTGCTAATATTTTTTATGTTGAGCTTGTACACATTAATGAGATTTATTTAGTGTGCACCTTCAAGTAATAGATAAGATGTGGACTTCATTAGTCACTAAAAAAATCAATATTATTATTATTATTATTATTATTATTTTGTGAAATAAATTAGATTTTTATTACATATATGATTGTTCTATGGGTCAAATCATGGTGGTCCCAAAAATGCATTTAAAATTTGATTTAGGCAGCAGTTTGTTTGAATGATGGAGCTTATAAGTCATGATCCCATAATTTGTCTCACACTAATTTCTCGGCATTTTTTTAGTTAAATATTGTTGGGTTCACACATCACATCTACCAAAATTATTTTCAATTCTTGGAGCTATCTATTAACATTATTAGCTTGAGCCGGTCATTTATAAGCAACCTATGTTAGTTTACATCCTTATTCTCTTTTTACCGATTATGGTCATAATACGAGTTTCACGCATAGTACACCTTTTGACTAATAATGGTGAGTTTTCTCATAAATCAAAGATTTTGTGATCAAAGCAATATGTGCCAATTTATGATTTTGAGTTAACAGTCATCACATGTTCAATTTCTAACTCCTAAAATGTATTTAAAAAAATAAAAAATAAATTCCAACGTAATGTCTAAGTTATGTGGGTGTTTCGCCATAATTGTATTTGTCACGCTAGCTATGAAAATTCCGTTTGATGGAACAAAATATGTACTACTAGCCAATAGTCAAATAAAGAGAATTGAAATTCCATTTGAGAGGTTGCGCTCACACTGTGCTCGGATCATTGTTACTAAATTTTATTCCTGTGACCAACTGAACTACATGTCCATACAGACGACTTTTAGACATTCTACCATTAGTTATGGTTGTATTTTAATTTCTTGAAAACAAAAAAAAAATGAATATGGTAAATTAGTAATAATAATTAATATACACCTAATTTGTCTCTTGCCACCATACTATTAAAAAACAAATAAATAAAGTAATTATTTTATGTGTATATATAATGTAAGCCAAAGAGAAGACCAAGAATTGTGTGTTGTTGTTACTAAGGCAGCAAGCAGAGAGCTCTGATCACCAGAGATATAGGAGAATTCCCTGCCTTTTTGTCTTCCTCCAACCTTAGCAGATTCCTAAATTCAAGTCCCCAAATTAACCAGAAAAACAAGAAAGACAAAAACATAACCTTAATTATCTCATCATCATCGTCATGTCAAATATTACAGGTGAAGATGGCAGTTTCTCTTCAGGAAACACCGGAGAAGAAGTTCACCAACAACAACAACATCAGCAGAAACATTTGCAATCTCCGAATCCCACGCCGCCGGCGACTGTCACTCCGACCAACAGCAATGGTTCAACTTCACAACAGCAGCAACAACCTCCGGCTAAAAAGAAAAGAAATCTGCCGGGAACTCCAGGTACTATTAATCTGATTCAATTCTTTTCCCTAATTAGTTTTCTATAGAATGAAACATAAAAACCGAGAATTATATTGGCGGGTGAGTTGCTTATTAGCTTTCTTGATTTAAATTGGTCATTTATATGTAATTTAAGTTGATTTACTTCATCTTTTACTGTACCAGTTATGATCAAAAGACAATTTTACTTAATAACAATGATCGATTTTACCATAAATCAAAAGTTTAATGTAAAATAATGTTTATGTATATAGTATACATGAGACTACATATAGGACTAAAAATGGAGATTATATTATTTAGCTTAATGGTTTTTTGCCAAACTGCAAATTAGATAATAATTATCTTGATTGTAAAATGGATAATATATTTGAAAAGGGTTCAATTATTGTTAGCTAAATTGGAACTATGCCCCGGTTTACTTTTCTCGTTCTGATGTGGTACATGCACTCTCACCGGAATGGACCCACGGTTGAGAAGGAATGAAAATGAAATGGAAAACGAAATTAAATTTCATTATCTAAATATTCATTTATTTTGTAAATTGGATTAAAATATCAATATTTAATTCACACTATTTTTATAATTAAAGGCTAACAATCCAAACTCCTAGATTGTTATTACTTATTACCCGTTAAAAGAATATAAATTCTTTAGTTTTATATTAATGAATTATAGGAATGCTTAAAAAAAATAGGAATGCTCATTATTATAAATAAAAAGTGTGACAATATTTTTTTTAATTAAACAATAATTTTATTATTACTATTTACAAGAATTATACTATTTTCTTTTAATGAATAGTAGCCCATGTTAGGGTAGATGGACTTTCTATAATTGGCTTCGAGTTTGAGTTGATAAATTATTAGTAAATTGGTTTTAAAAAAAAATTGTGCAAGACATGTCACACAGATCCTTGTTTGTGAAACGAGTCGGGTCAAATTAAAATAAAATGTAATACTCATAAGGGGAAATATAATCTAACACTAATCATGAATTAAGTGGTTGTTACTTATAAAGAAAGTATAATATTTTGAAGAAAAATATAATACTTTTACATTATAATTTGAAAGTATTACATTTTGTTCACTTATCATTTTTTTTTTTTTAATGTTACTGACTCTATTACATTGTAGTATCTGTTCATATACTTTCTCATTATTTATCTACTTGTGATGGTTTGTCTACTAGGGTGGATTTTTTCATAAATCAAAATTAATTGTTTTAGTTAATTTTCATGTGCATGCAGATCCGAATGCAGAAGTGGTTGCCCTATCGCCGACGACGCTAATGGCAACGAACAGATTCGTGTGCGAGATTTGCAACAAGGGATTCCAGAGGGATCAGAATCTGCAGCTACATCGGAGAGGTCACAATCTTCCATGGAAGCTCCGGCAGAGGACGACGGCGGAGGTGAGGAAGCGCGTGTACATTTGCCCGGAGCCGACGTGCGTCCACCACAACCCTGCCCGCGCGCTGGGCGATCTCACTGGGATCAAGAAACACTACAGCCGCAAACATGGAGAGAAGAAATGGAAGTGCGACAAATGCTCTAAGAAGTATGCAGTCCAGTCTGACTGGAAAGCTCACCAAAAGACTTGCGGCACCAGAGAATACAAATGTGACTGCGGAACCATCTTCTCCAGGTTCTAACATTTGCTCCATCTCTCTTTATATCCACCTAAGTTGGTAGACACTTGACTTAGTAACCACAAGATTATAAGTTCCACTCATAGCAACATTTGTCTTTTGACCTTCTTAACTGGTTTGAGTCGGTCCACTATGGATAACTTAGGCTGGTTGCAAGAAACGAGTAAACTATGACCTTCTTGCACACCCTTTTTGGATTATATTGATTCAATCAGTCATGTTTGGTAAATGACCAATCCGTCATTTTGGCGTTTTAACCTTTACATTTGATAAAATGGCGGTTTGGAGTAGTGGTTTGCTCTAAATTAAACTGCCAATTTTGCAGCATGGCGTTTTGCAAAAGCTGCATTGCTAAATCTATTATGACCTTTTTGCATAGTCTGGATTAGTGATTGTGATTTCTCTAGTTATCCAAAATAATACATACACATATATAAGTATTGTGAGTTTTTGACAGTTCTTGATTGGCTCCATTGTTGTGCATATGTGCAGGAGAGATAGCTTTATAACGCATAGAGCTTTCTGTGACGCACTGGCGGAGGAGAACAACAAAGTGAACCAAGCCGGCGGGCTGATGGATCCAAACGACCTACAAACCCAAATTCCGGAGCTCATGTCTGCCAACACTGTCATGGGATTATCCGAATTCAACAATTTCGACCCCAAAAACCCTCTCAAATCTCTCCCCCAAGACCTCGTACCCATACCCTTCAAGTCCATTAACATGGCCGGCGCCGGCGGAGGCATGTTCGCCACAAGCTCCGGCAACCTCTTCGGAAGTCCGAGGAGCATTGCCTCGTCATCCTCCGGACTCCAGCTCAGCTCAAACACCCCTTCGCCCGGTTTCAACGGGTCTTCGGCGGTTCCCATGTCGGCCACGGCGCTGCTGCAGAAGGCGGCGCAGATGGGCGCCACCGCCAGCAACAGCATTAACTCTCCCATGATGCAGAAGAGCTTCGCCAGTAGCATGGCGGGAACGGACCACAGAACGTCAACACAACCGCCGCCTTACGGTGCGCTTGAGCAGCAGAGTAGCATTAGCCCCACGGCGGCGTTCGAAAACTTCCCGACGCCGGCGGCCGAAGGCGGATTCTCCGCCACCATGAATGACATCGCGATTTACACCGGAATGCTGATGAACACTACTAACACAAGCAATGAACAAAACCCATCCGCGGGACTGATCATGAAGAACACCATCGGCGGCGAAGACGATAATCATGATGGCGGCATGAACGATGGGGCTAGTTTCATGCCGCCGCCGGCGATGAGTAGGAACAACACCGGAATCGCCGTGAGAAGTGGAAACGATATGATGACGGTGGATTTCTTGGGGGTCGGAGGGCCAAGGCCGCCGGCGGCGGCGGCCGGAACGAGTATGCATCAGCAGCAGCAAAGCAATAACCAGCAAAGATTAGAAATGGAAGCCATGAATCAACAGAGGATGCAAGCAATGAGCCACCCAGCTTTTCATCATCAACATCACATGCTGCATGGGAATTCTGCCTTGTGGGATGTTTGATTAGCCAGTTTTCAATAATTTACGGTTTTTTTTCTAATTAACTGCAAGCTTTAGCCATTAATGGCTATGGCGACTCCAACAATCTTCAGCCTATATATTTAATTTAAGTTTCAGTGACAGCATATATATATAGTGCAGCTGCTTGATAGAACGTACGTGCATGCATGCATGGATGAACGAGCTTATCTCATTCATTATATTCAACAGGTGATAATTGAACGTAAGATAAATATGTCAATAGTACTCCAAAATAATAATAATAATAATAATAATAATAATAATAATAATAATAATAATAATAATAATAATAAGAAAACGTTACAATAATAACTTGCCGTAAATCAACCAATTAAGATCCTAGAATCGAATTAGGTCTATTCAATTGGCCAGGGATTGTATAATTTATATTACACATATCCTATTATTCTATTAATATACAACATATTCTCACTTTATTAGAGTTAATATTCAATATAGTCCTAAACTATAGTGATTTTATTCAATTTAGTCTTAAATAATTTTTAATCCTTAATTAAGTTCTCGATTTTGATAATTTTATACAATTTAATCTTCTAATAACAAATCCGTTTATTAGTCGTGAGAAACAAGGTCATCATGGTAACACATAAAGTAAATTATTCTAACTCATAATGTAAATTATTCTAACATATAAAGTACATTATTCTAATTTATTTTAACACAAAATTTAACAATATTTTTTTGAACTGTGGTCCACACAATAGTTTGCCGATTAATTACGAGAATATAAGTATTCTTTTCCTTTAAACAATTGCCATGTATTGAGTGAGCATATATATATTCATGGGAAATTGTAGCTAACTAATCCAATCCCAATCATTATTGTGTGGACCATGATTCACACAAGTTGTGTGGATCATATTTTGTCTACTGTAAAATAAAGTATATTCAATACAAAAATAATGTAAATTTAGTATAAAAATAATGTAAATTATATCTAGGAGATGTACATTATTTTTATTCTGAGTGTAAATTATAGTGGTTTTACATCCAATCATATGTACATATATTCAATCGTTATGCTATGCACCCGTGTCCACATCGCACTGTGGACACGGATTGAAACGACATCGTTTCATACTAGCGCACTAACGGAGCCGTGAGTGGCACCGTTATCACCAGCCAATCGTTTTTTTTTTTTTTTTTTTTTTTTTTTTTTTTTTTTTTTTTTTAAATTGAACCCGATTCGTCACAGTTATACTGCATTTCGCGGTTTCCTCTCTATCAAGTTTCCATCTCCTTCCTTGCAAAACCTTCATTCTCGTCGTTTTTCTCTGGTTTTTTCTCAAAATAGACTCCATCAACGTCGATCGCATCACAGCTCTCCATCGTTTACTCTGGAACAGGTATTCTGTGTCTAACCTTACCTCTTAAAAGCGATTTTTTTACAGCATTAAACATTTTGTGTTTTTGACTCTACATACTCTACATACTCTACATACTCTACATACTCAACGAACATATTTTGTATACATTTTGTGTTTTTGACATAGGGTTTGTGCTTTAACACTGTTCATTCTGCATATTCTGGATTATTGTGTATATATTAGTATATAAACTTCAAATATTGCGATTATAGTTTTCAAAGTGTTATGAATGTTCATAAACTTCAAATATTACAGAGTTATATGCTTATGAATGTACATTTATAACGTTTATGAATGTACAGTTATAGCATTATAAACATATATAGTTCAAGGGTTTTCAATGTGTTACTCTGTAATCTGCATACTGCGTGTATATGGTTATGTACTTATGAATGTATAGTTCAGAGATCATGCATATATAACTTTGTAGTTTGTACATTATGAATATAGATCTATATGCTTATGAATGTACACATATATCATTATGAACATACAGATCAAAGATTATGCATGTGGTACTCTGTAGTTTGCATGCTGTGAATATCAAAAAATATGCTTATGAATATACAGTTATATCATTATGAACATACAGTCCATGAATTATGAATATGGTACTCTGTAATTTGCATATCATGGCTGGATTCTCTAATTTGATGGACATATTATTCTTTTTGTAGAGCATGGCTGGATTTATTCGGCACTCCCCATTCCCCCTCTACTTAAGGATTATATGCTCATCAATGTTGTTTTTTAATTGTCTTGTGTTATACTTTATTATGCATTCCTAATGTTTTCAATGGTAGCAATGGAATCTGAGCCTACGTTAAGTCAGGCACTAGAGGAAATTCGAAGGAAAATGACACGAGGTAAGGCTGCAGCTGCTGCTGATACATCACAGCAACCACCCGAAAGAGAAATCAAAAGAAAAAAGACAACAAAGGCAATATTGAACTCACAGAATGCAGGTCCATCACAGCCGCAGTCAGAAAGTCAAGGCAATACAAAAAAGAGGAAAAGACAAGCCACAAAAACAAAAGATCCTGAACATAAGTCTGATGTTGCATACTTCAGCACTAGAATGGGTCCAAGAGTTATGCATCAGCTTGTGAAAAGACTATCAGAACAGCAAAAACAGGCTGTGACTGATATTGGATTTGAATCAATTTTACGTCTTCAACTGAACACCTGTGAGTCTCAGTTGGTGCAATATCTTGTCCATGCATTTGATGTTTTCAAGTGTGACCTCATATTCGAAGGTGAAACGCTACATCTTGCTGAGAGGGATATTGAATGCACTCTAGGCATTCCCCGAGGCGTAAATGAGGTGGAGGAAGCTCCAAAATATGAAGAAAATGGGAATGCTGAGTACGTAGCACTATTGCGTACTTGGAGACAAAGATGGGGAATTCAAAAAGGGTCACCAATCACAACGAGGATGGGAGACGCAATTATTCAGAGGGGAGATTATGGAGATGAGTTTAAAAGGGATTTCATGGTCTTGCTTGTTTCTTCAATGCTTCGTGGATTCCAAACAAGGTACTGCAATTACAGAATCCTGAACTCTTTGATCAATGTTGGCGAGATCAAGAACTACAACTGGTGCAGCTATACGTACAAGTTCCTTATCAAATCAATCGACAAGTACCGGAAAAAATCTGGTAGACTGTTCACTGGTGCAGTCACATTCCTCCTTGTAAGTCCTTGATCTTGTCAAAATATAACTATATGCTTATGTATGTGCATTTATATCATTATGAACATACAATTGAAGGATTATGAATATGGTACTCTGTAATTTAGATGTTGTAAACATATAAGTATATGCTTATGAATGTACACTTATATCATTATGAACATACAGTTCAAGCATTATGAATGTGTTACTCTGTAGTTTGCATGTTGTGAATATACAAATATATGCTTATGAATGTACAGTTATATCATTATGAATGTACAATTCACAGATTATGCATATGGTACTCTGTATTTTGGGTGTTGTGAATATAGAAATATATGCTTATGAATGTACACTTATATCATTTGCATATCATGGCTAAATTTTCTAATTTGATGGACATATTGATCTTTTTGTAGAGCATGGCTGGATTTATTCGGCACTCCCCATCCCCCCTCTACTTAAGGATTATATGCTCATCAATATAATTTTTTATTTGCCTTGTGTTATACATTATCATACTTTATCATTATGAACATACAGTTCATACATTTTATGGGGGATTTTGCAGCTATTCTATGTTGATAGAGTCCAGTTCAAAGGGATGAGAGTCATTAGAACACACCCTACCATTCTTTCGTGGACAACTAAACTTCTAAGAAAAAGAGTTGATGCAGAGAAGAATTCTGGTGGATTTGGAAAGGGAAAGGTTATCCCACGCATGAAGAGACCTACTACAGTTCGCAATGTTTCTGCTTTACCTTCTTCTTCTGCACAAGTGGTTCCAACAATTTCAGTGCCATCGTCCAGTATTGATAGGGTGACGCAAGTACTGCAACGGCTAGCTGCCGATGTCATTGAGTTTGGAGAAGCAATGACTGAGGTTGGGAGGGAGGGAGCACCTGCAGAGGTGATAAAGAAAACTTTTTCTGGAATTTCAAATATGATTTCTGTGGCTGGCACAATGCAAGCAGCTCCAACCCCAACAGCATCGCAGCTAGATGACATTTTCTTTGGTCAAGAAAGTTTTACAGCTGCAGTGGATGCTTTGGTAGAGGCTTTTCAGAAAACAACCAAGCAAATGGAAATAGAACCTCCTTCTTTTGATCTAGGAATTTCCCTAACCCCAGCCCCATTACGTAAAAGACCAGCAGAGCACAGCACAACGGAGGAGATACAATTGGATGTCCTTGTTGACAGCATTGCGTGTGGAGCTGGTTTGACAACCTCCAACAACTTGAAAGAAAAATCAACTGATGCTGTTTCAACCTCCGGCGACAGGGGGAAAGCTCCTTTAATTAGGGTTCCATTCACATTGGATTCCCCTGCCACCCCTGCTGCTGCTGCTGCCACAACTGATGAGCTTGATGAAGTTGATAGGTAAATATATGCTTATGTTTCATATATTTTGAATGCCACTAATCTGATACCTATTGCATGTAACTGATATGCATTATATTAGTTATGAATCTACAGTTGTGTGGTTATGAATCTACAGTTGTGTGGTTATGATTCTACAGTTAAGTATTTATGAACCTACAGTTTTGGTAATTATGATTCTATAATTAGGTAATCATAACTCTACATTTTATTGGATATTATTATATACCTTATGACTTATGAAGCTACAATGTAATAAATATTAATATACATTTTATCAATTATGAATCTACACTAGGTAAATTGTTAACATATACTTATAAAATCTGTAAATGTTCTATTGCATTATTATAACTTCCTACTTGCATTTTTTGTATAAATGCAGTGCATTGAATGAGAGTGAGACTGATATTGAGGATGTCACCATCCGAAAAAGGCCAAAAAGGACATTCAAGAATATCCCGTTGAATCTACGATCTCCTTATTGGACAAAGAATGCACAGTATGTTCACAATGCCACTGTTAAGGAAAGGATCGCTTCAAATTATGCATTCATGGAAGTTTCTGATGATCATCCAAACGAGTATGTTTGAAATCTAAATATTTAGTAAACTATTTAATTACTTAAGTATTTCACATGTATTAACTGATTTTTTTTTTCTTTTTTTGTTTTTTTTGGGTGTTATAGTGAGTTACTGTTCAGCTATAAGGATTTCTATTTGACAAGAGAACAGTTCCTAACAATGAGTGAAGGAAAAATATCAAACAGTTTGATAGATGTGTGGTCTTATAGGCATACATTACTCAACATCAAACGAGCACCGGGACAGCCAAAACGTGTGTTCTTCAGCACAATGGTATATGTGAGTATCTTTTGACATGCAAGCAACTGTTATTTGAATTTCAATTTACACTATGCAGATTTCTCATCCTCTTCGTAAATGTTTTTTCAATAGCTGCAACTTGACCCAACAGATGATTGGATGAAGAGTCTCCCACTCAATAGAAAGAAGCAAAATTTCAATGAGAGGTTAAGCTATGAGCTGAGTAGTTTTGGAAATCTTGATATCAGTGATGCACAATTGGTAAGCTCTATTACCCACACTCAAAGTCCATAAACCAAACACTGTATATTCATAATTGCTATACTATATATTCATAATATCCATACTGCATAATCATAATTCTTGTCCTATAATTTTTTTTTTCTTTTTCTTCAATACAGATATTTTCCCCTGTGTATCGACATGAACACTACTTTGTTATTTGCATCAACACAATTTCATCTAAGGTTGAAGTGATAGACAACAAGGCCCTAACACCTGATGTTACAGAAGAGCTTAAGTATGAAGATTGCCCTCAATTATTGGTAACTTGTCCACAAACTTTAACTTTTTGTCATTTGAAATATATGAAGTATGAGGCATAATGAACACTGACATATTTTTTGTGTAGCTAACTGCATTCCAGGAATACTTGACAGCACACAGTTCATCATTGTACTGGAAAATAGAAGATATTCCTGTGGAGGTGCTTCCTATGACCTGGAAAGAGACTGAAAATTCCATTGACTGTGGAATATATGTCATGAGACATATGGAAACATATAAAGGAACTCTAAAAAATTGGAACCCAGGATTCAAAAGAAAATTAAGTGTAAATGTAAGAGGAAAACATATTACTTTCAGCTATTATTTTTATTTTATTTTATTTTTTTCCCATTGCATGAAACTTATTATTTAATGATCTTCATTTGTAGGCTGATTTCATCTCTGGATTGCGAGCAAAGTATGCAGCTACAATCATAACGTGGGAAGAGAACACAGAAATGCACAGAATTATGAAAGCAGCAAGGGCTCTGTCTGACCTGAAATGAATGTGAAATACTGACATTTTGTAAATGATTGCTGACCAATTGTGGATACTGATTTTTGATACTACAAATTGTGTAGTTGGATTGTGGGGATGTATGTTTTTGCACTTTTGACAACGGTTCTATTATTACGACTTTATATTTCAAACATGTATATTTTTGCACTTGTGACAATGGTTCTATTATATGACTTTATGTTTGAAACATATGGTTCTGTTATTAATTTCTGAACATGTATAACATATTTGATGTCTTCTGAGTTTATGAACATACAGTATTCTGGTTATGAATGTACAGTTATGACATTATGGATGAACAGTTTTGTGGTTATGAATGTACAGTTATGATATTATGAATGTACAATTATAAGATTATGTTTATACAGATATGCCATTATAGATGCACAATTATGAGATTATGAACGTACAGTCTTCGGATTATGAATGTACATATATGGCATTATGGATGTACAATCATGTGGTTAAGAATACACAGCTTTGGAATTTTAAACACATGGCATTGACATTATGACCTTATAATTATAAATATATAGTGGTAAAACTTATTATTTTCAACTTTGATGTTTGAACCTCTTACTACACATAATAATTAAATATTAATAATATATACAAAAAAAAAATCTAAATGTAAACATGAAAAAATAAAGAACAAGTATTATGAATGTACACTTATCACATTATGGATGTACAGTTAATGAGTTATGAATGTACAGTTCTGGGGTTATGAATGTACAGTTCTGGGGTTATGAATGTACACTAATATAATTATGAATGTACCCTGTCAACATAGATGTTTAAACCTCTTTAAAAAAGTAAGGAACAAGTAGTAAGAATATATACTGCATAACTTGTAAATGTATATATAAAAGTTGTGAATATAAGATTCAAATCTAACAAACTGACATGTCACAATCTCATTCTGCAACTACGTTCTCACCTAAACTCTTATTAAACCGAACAAACTGTGAACTACTAGAAGTTGGATGTACAAGATATCCATCACCAGCAATCTCAGATATATTTTCCAAAACCAGTGATTGAACGGCACCCTTTATATTTGAAGCAACCTTATTTGCAGCACTCCTTCTTCCCCTTGCTATAGTGTACTTCTTTGCAATAATACTACTCCTCCTTTTATTACGCACACCTTTCAATCTCCGGCTTGAAGGATCTTGAACAATAACATTTGAAGATGAAGCACCACACCCTTCAGTATTCATTTTCCCATTCTCTGCTTCAATCAATTTCTTTGCATTCTCAACAGCTTCATCGCAAAACTGTCTAGCTACACTATTGTCTTGACTTGAAACAACCAATTTCTGAAACTTCCTACTAATCTCAACAACCCAAATTGAAGGAGGAATGCCAGCATTATAAAACAGTGAATCAAAGTTCGCATTCCTAACAGCTGCAACCTTTTTGGTCCATCTTTTCATAATGTACTTGTCCGGAATACTACCAACACAATTTATATCAAGTATGCGTATACAATGACAACACAAGATTCCCATTTCGGAAAACAATTTGCAACTGCAAGAAATATCAATATTAATTGGCTTAAAGCTAACTTCATGCCTAATAATATCTACATCCGGTCGCCACACATGATACTTATATTGACACCCATCATTAAACACAACCTCTTGGTGACACGCACTACCTTTCATTAACTGTTCCTCAAACAAAAAATAGATTTCAATTGTATACACCTCTCGGGCATGTGAAAGAAGTTTCACATTGTCAATCAACATGGCAGGTACACCTTGAGCACATCGAAAGTCTTTGCCATTTTCTTTACTTCTCCACTCAGAAATAACACTGACAAACGATGAGTAGAAATCACACAAACCAGCAGTCTTAGACAACCTTCTAGAAATTGAAATGGTTAGTTGTTTCACTCCTTTGTGAAGATAGAATACCCCCAGAAAAATAATCCTTACTGAAAGCTGGACACCACTTCTCCCTACAGTCATAAAGCTACCCTAGCCATGTATTCTTGTGACACTTAAAATCAGTCACCATCCTGCAAATTATGTATGTTCATAATTGGTATATTGTAGGTTCATAATAGCTAAACTGTATATTCATAACTCCTGTACTGTATATTCATAATTCATATAATGGAAATTCCTACTTGCAAACGTTTTATATCCATAGTTAATATAGTGTTTGTTCATAACATCTATACTGTATATTCATAACTACTATTCTCTACATTCATAATTCAAATAAATCTGCATGCATATATTTCATACCCATGGCATATATTCCGATTTGCAAATATACTAGCTAAACTGTATATTCATAGCTGCTATACTGTAACTTCATAAGGTATAAACTGTATATTCATAAACAAAAACTCATAAACAGAAACATACCTAGTCCAATAGAATTCAAATTCAGCTTCTGTGTCTGTGTATTTCAGCAAGCAGTTGAAGATATCCATAAACTCCTTATTGTTCCTTAACGTCTTGATATGCTTCTTCGAATTCTCACCAATATGCCATATGCAAAGACGATGGCGTGATGTTGGAAAAACTATGGAAATGGCAGCAGCCATGGCTGCACATTGATCCGTCATAATCGATTGTGGACACTTGCCATCCATAGATCTTAAAAAGGCTTTAAACAACCACACAAAGGATTCGATCCTCTCATTCTTCAAAAACCCACAACCAAACATTACATTTATACAATGATGATTCATCCCTATAAACGACCCACATATCATATCATATTTGTTAGTGCGATATGTTGTATCATGCACTAACAAATCTCCAAATAATTCATAATCCCGTCTCATTTGCCCATCCCTCCAAAAAAAATTACACAGTCTTGAGTCAGAATCAACTTCAAAATAAAAAAAAAAACTCAGACTCATTAGACTGCCTCCTCCTAAATATTTCAATCAACGAATTTGAATCAGTTCCATCCAAACTCTTAACTGCATCAAAAGCCAACGAATTATAAGCATCGCGACTAGTAAAACCAACCAATGGAGACCCGCCTGATTGGTGTTTCAAAAACCTAATACCCCCTGCCACCCCAACTCCACTCTGCTTCAAGTCTTTTAAGCATGAAAGCTGGTTACTTCCCACTTTCCTATGTGAACGAAGTAGATGACTCTTGTCTAAATCACATAGCTCATGGTTGTGCACCTTCATATGTTTTGCAACTGTCCACAATCCATCTCCACCCACATCAAACTGAACAAATGCACCACACCCTGTCCTTGTATCAATTTTTGAATAAAGCTTAACACCACCATCTGCCTTACACTTAAAACCAGCCTTAGAACAGTAAAACCTCTTCATTTGAATTGTCTTGGTAGATGCCTTGTAACGTTGTTTACCCTTCCTCACACTAAAACCAACTCTATATGCATGTTCATTATACAATTCAAAAGCTTCATCACCATTACTTACTACAACACCAACCAAATCTTCATCAACTGCAATTACAAAATATATAACCTAATTTATAACAAATAATAACATTTGATGGAGAAATAATTCCAATGTAGAGGGGGGGGGGGGGGGGGGGAAGGGAATGCCGAATAAATCCAGCCATGCTCTACATAGGAACGGATTTTCCATCAAATGATAAAAAAAAGGGTGAAGTGTCCAATAGCACCATGAACCAATAGCGAAATGTCATGTCGCACCCTAATCTTACATAAGTGATGATTCGATGCATAAACTAAAAGATTTTATCCGCCTGGAACTTTTTATAGGTTGCCTTCAAGTTATAGGTAATAACTTGTTGATGTGGAGGTAATTGGGTATGACATGGCATCCATTTCATCATTTTGCTTGAATAAACAAAGCCTAATTTTCTAAAATATCCAAATTGCTCCAAATTCATACATTTTTCCATACATTCTTCATCCAGAATTCTCATCGATCACGCAAGAAATTCTTCATCCCATGATGTTTGCTTCTTCCCTCCACCTTCATAAAAAAAAAAAAAAAAAAAAAAGTCGTACGCAACCATGGCTTTGTTGTTCTCTCTGTCTCTCCCTCTCTTTCTCTTTCTCTTTCTTTTTCTCTCTGAGATGTCAAAAACTGATAGACAGAGCAGTGTATGCGAAAGAAGAAAGAAGGTATATTCATGTACTGGTCAACTTACATCATAAGAGGAAGAAAGATTGTATATATACATGGACGATATTGAAGGTATATTCATGTACTGGTCAACTTACATCATAAGAGGAAGAAAGATTGTATATATACATGGACGTACACAATATCCACAATATTGTTGGTGCTATGCCCGTGCCGCCGGTGTTCCGGCGACTGCAATATTCGCCGGATTCTGGAAATTCTACAAAATATTGAGAGAAAAAACGACGTAGAATACACAAAACTTGAATTGAAGCAGGTAAATCCTAAAACACAATCTGAAAATTTTGAATTGAAGCAGGTGAGGCCGGCGGTGGAAGATGTTCGCGATTGGTGGAAGAAGATGTTCGCAATCGGTGGTGCGGCTCACATTGGAGTGCTAGATGCTCACAATATTTTTGTTAAATTCATAGAGGAACAGGGAGGATGGGTTTGGCAGTCTTGGCGGTGATAGGGTGGTGAAATTTGTGCGGTGGAGTGGTCGACGGCGAGGCAGAGGAGGGTGTCCAGAGTGGAATAGAGGGCGGTGGAGGTTGGGGATGGAGTCGAAGCAGTGGTCAACGGCGAGACGGAGGAGGGTATCGGAGTGAAAGAGAAGCCGGTGGAGGTTGGAGATGGTGTAGATGCAGTGGTCGATGGAACTGGGAAGGAAGAAGAGTTAGATATTGAACTTTTGATTATTTAAGAAATAACCGAAAACTTTTCTAAAATTTTAATTTGGGACATATTAATAAAAACAAACTCCACGTCAGATAAATACCGGTGCCATGTCATCAGGGATACCAGGAAACCTACAAAAAGTTCTAGGCGGACAAAATTTTTTAGTTTGTGCATCGAATCATCACTTATGTAAGATTAGGGTGCGGCATGACATTTCGCTATTGGTTCATGGTGCTATTTGACACTTCACCCTAAAAAAAATATATCATTCACTGAACATTATGAATATAAACTCATAACTCCATAGGTGTATATTCATAGCTATAAAACTGTACATTCATAACTGCTTTCAAAACTTCATATCTGTTCATTCACAATTTCACCATACAAACTCATGACTCCATAGTGTATAATCATAACTATAGAACTGTACATTCATAATTGCTTAACTGTATATTCAAAACTACATATCTGTTCATCCATAATTTCAACCTACATACTCATAATTTCATAGTGTATATTCATAACTTCATCAAACTATATTCACATAAGCACAATACACATATGGTCAACAACATCAATATAACAATAAAAACCATCACACATCACCATACTTGATCTATACTTATTGAATAAAAACATTTTAAATAAGAGTAAACACTGGTAAAAAACCTGGAATAGAAGAAGATCCATCAATGTTTACATCTCCTTCATCTGTACTTAATGAATCACCCAACAAATCTTCATTCACTAATTGCAATAAAACACCAAAAATATATATATATATACTAAAACTTTATCTATAATAATAGAATCAAAAGCAATCTGATTGACATTAAACACTATTTAAAACCTGGAATCGAGGAAGATCCGTCAATGTTTAAATCTCCTTGAGCTGTACTTAATGAATCATCCACCAAAGCTTCGTTCACTGTAAATACATAAACATTGTACACAAATCAATCAAATATATAAACATACAACTGTAAAATTGTTGAACATATAACATGCAACTTACTGACATTCACTTTAGAAATAGCTACAAAGTATCAAAACTGTTATGAATATATAGTTCACAGTGTATGAATGTACATGTCAATCATTATGTATGTACAGTTGAAATATTATGACACATTCAAAGTGCAGAGATTTATGATCAGAGTAAACACTCCAAACACTGAAATCACCTGTAAATTCTACCCAAAATCGCATACATTGATTGCAATCACCAGCAAACCCTCGCCAAAATCTCACACATTGTACGCAATCAACATCAATCACAAATTCAAAAGAAATATACACTGACACCAAATTTGATCGCATTAATGCACACAAATATACAATCGAATTCAGTTTTTTGACCTAATCGATCTCAAACCACAGAAAAAAAATCAAGTATATCCAAAATCGCAAAATACCTCGAACCTCCATCATAGAAAATCAATCAGCATTCAAACCGCTCTGGTTTCTCGCATCATCCATCAAATAACTCGTTATTCAAATACAAACGAACGACAAACAACCAAAAAAACGAAAGGAAAGAATATATGGAACTTGCGACGCTCTGAGATTGCGATGTAGAATGGATTGCAATCTCAACTTGCCAAAACGAAAGAATGAAAGAATAGAAATCCTCTGCCAAATCGATCAATAACGCCGTTAACGGCTTAACAAACGCAAGTTTTTTTAAAATTTTAGAATACCGCCGTTTTCCCCTAAAACGACGGCGTTTTGGACTCGTGTCCATAATGCATAGTGGACACGAGTCCATAGCATAATTTGCATACATATATTACATATGAAATGTCGTTTGGTTTTACATTAGGCCCATAAACTATAAGTGATGGTTTTGTAAGATCTAACAACACATAAATGATAAACCCCATCTTGGAAAAGAGGCCCACTTGATATGCACAAATATATATCTTTTTAGGCTAATATGAAATAAATAAAACAAACTTTCGAATCTTTTTAAGTTAATCCGAGTCTAGGTGATTTCACTATTTTGAGATTGGTGTATATTTGTACATTGTGGCTTTTAAGAAGCCATTGATCACAAAATCTCAGCTCATTGTTGATACATATAGAGAGGTAAGTTGTACACAGGTAATAATAAATGAGAACATTTTATAAATTTGTACTTTATACTTTATATAAAGTTGTACTTATTGTAACAAAAAGAAGTGGATTGCCCAGAAAAAACTCTAGGCTTAGTAAGGCCTATTACAAGATGGAGGAAAATACAACTTAACTTGGACTTTCAAATTTGACTTCCTACTTTTACTCTCTTAAAATTTTGATATTGACATTTTTCTTGGACCTACATGATGAAAATAACTTATCATATCTTGCCACATCAAAAGTAAAAGTGAGGAAGTAGAGATTATGAGTCAATGTAGTAAAACTCATTACAAGGTAATCAAGAATGTGGTTGACTAAAGTGGCCTGATGACTTTAATTTGATCAACCCCAAGCTACAATACGTAGAAAAAAAAGTATAATGGAACGATGATGAAGAAGATACTTTGATTAACGAACCCTTTGTGATGTGATGACAATTTGTAAGTGGGATTAATGTTGTGAACTCTAATTGGTGGTGTTGGTTTTACAACTACGAGGTAGTCGATTGGCAGGCCAACACTAATGTACTCAGTGTGAAAATATTGCGAAAGTAATTTTATTGTCATAAAGTATAAATCGAACCCCTGGCCTTACAATGTGCCCCACGAGGGATATTTGTATATAGGCGGTTAGCCCCAAGAAACGAAAGGAAATGATTTACAAATATGATCTAGGAAACTTAAGTCTTGATTATTTCCTTCAATTCATAAAATGCGATTTCTTCTTTCTAAACTAGAAAGGAAACCTTAATTGGATTTTGTAATGGATCTTCCGAATATCTTTTATATGCCTCTTTTTAATTTATTCCTCCGCCTAACGGTCCCTTAACAAGTGCTTGGCTAACCGACTGACCAATTATTTCATATGCCTGACTGCCTGGATACACTGACAAAGTACTCATACTGTGGATTTATCAAGTGGAATGGTTGATTATTCAAATTAGATGTCACTCCTATCAAGATAGTTAATACAGTTTATTAACACAACAAGCTAAGACTAAATTATTCTATGACTAATCTCTTTATTGAGATTGATTTGTATAATCATTTAGAACACTAATCTCTTGTGCTTTACAAATGATCGAGCTGTCCTACTATTTCAATTATTGGGATATTTGAGATGCTTTATATCCTTGCTACACTCTTGTATATCAAACAAAACACAATGTTCAAAATTGTAAAGTATACAACGAAATCACCAACAACATTGTCAGATTTGCAATAATAAATGTAGTAATCAACATCATATACAAGGTAACAATAATGAGATGGACATATTTATTGCATTGGAATATAGTATGACTATTGAATTTCTTCATGTCTCCTATGAATCTCACTTCATTTTATTCAATTTAATCTTCCACATGTAATCGAAAGCTGAAGAATAATCAATTGGGATCGAGTAAATACTATTATGGGATGTATTAGGCATTAACAAAAAAAAAATGAGAGAAGGATATCTAAAGAAGCTAGGTGCGTTGGTGCATGCTCGTCCAAAACCACCGTTCTTGTTCTTGGTAGATTCATCCCGTTGTCTATCAACATGCCCTAAATCGTCCTAGGAGGGATCTCAAACACATATGTTCCACCATCGTTAGTCAAGGAGTTTGCAGTTTGGATTTGCTCCCTATAGGACTTCTGTTGAAAAATTGTCTGCACTTGCTTTCAAAAAAAAAAAAAAAATAATCGTCTGTACTTTTGGATGATGTTGACCGTCATGTTTTGCTCGACCTCCCTCCTATGTTGATATAAGAAGGTGACTATTGATTTAGAGTTGATCATCAACTCCATTCTAGCTAGTTTTCTTTCTATTCAAGTCTAGACATGTTTTTATACTCGAAAAACATCATTAAAAAGTATATTGGTTACTAAATGCATAAATAATTGAATGTATCATAGTTAATCTTATGAATATTTTGTTGGGTAATGAGATAATTCTAGAATCACTACTTAAAGATATATATGGGTAAAATTTATTTATTTGGTTTTTTTTTTTGAAAGAATGTTCATTTTTTGATGAGGTGTCCTAAGTATGTCAAAACTTTAAAAAGTACCTTTAAGCCCGTAGAATTAATTGGACTGGCCCAATTAAGAGGCAAAGTGTTGGTGAGATTCGTATTTTCATAATCCGAGAGGGAAAAAAATGTTTATTTTTAGTTGTAAACAAAGTATATACGTACGAGTAGTGCTATATAAATGGGAGTCGAGGAAAGGCCGCAAGGGAGGAATGCCGCTCGTTCCAGACCAGTCAGACGACGACTCTGATTGAACCGCCTGTCGCTTTCAGCACTCTCTCCGGTCTCCGAGCCCTTTCGTTCTCCCTTCAATTCCTATATTACCAATACCAACAAACTTTTACAGGCACTCTCGACCTAGCAATTCATAGGGTTCGGGTTTCTGCTTCTTTCACCCGACCCGGATTTTCCCCTTTAGACTACATTTGTTTAGGAATCGCTTCGCAGTTCCGCAATCCATCTTCCGGTGAGCGACAGGGACATCATATGTTTATTTTGATTGCGTTTGGTTTGCCTTCATGTTTATAATAAATATGTTTTGATTTATTCGGGCTTGTTTCTGCTAGGGCGTGTAGTTTTTGCCTAGATGATTTGTTTGTGCGTGGCGATTGTGATTTTAGTGCAGTTTTAGGGTTTTCTGCTAGGCTTTGATTGGAAGCAAAATCATTGAACCTCATGCGTATTAATGTATAATATTTGTTTGTGAATGAATTTGCGTGTGATTGCATTATATGGTTGTAAGCTTAGCATATGATCCTTCATGTTGAAGGCATATGTTCAGGCGCTGTCCAGCTTTATTGTTGCATATATTCACACACATTATTTGTTGGCATGGAGTTCAAGGTTACCTGTCATTCTTGTTGGCGTATGTTCCTGTTTTATGATGCTTAATATTCTGTTCTAATCTAATTGTTTGTATTGTAGTGTACTTGAGAAAATACAAGTGAACTGAGTTCAGATGACAATGAGCCAAATGAAGACAATAGAACTGGAAGAAGGATGGGATTTTATGCAGAAGGGAATCACAAAGCTAAAGAGGATATTGGAAGCCCAGCCCGAGTCATTTAGTTCTGAAGAGTACATGATGCTTTACACGTATCCTTTGTCATTGTTAATATTATGGTTCCTTTACTTTATCTTTCTTTTACTTCAATATTTGTTCGTCCTTAATTGTAGTTTAGTACTATCTATAATATGTGCACGCAGAAACCACCCCATGACTATTCTCAGCAGCTATATGAAAAGTATAGGGAATCATTTGATGAATACATCAACTCAGTGGTAAGAATTTTTGGTGGTTGAAGCTTATATTTTTCTGTTTTATTGAACAAACATGGCATATGTCTACATTTGAATTTTCAGTCCTTTTCAATGAAGTTTTATCTAATTAATTTTGTGTGGCAAATTTGGAGCATTGATTATTGTAGCTTGATTTGTTCTGGTTTCAATATGTTTTGCAGGTTTTGCCCTCTTTGAGAGAGAAGCATGATGAGTTCATGCTAAGGGAGCTTGTTAAAAGGTGGGCAAATCACAAGGTTATGGTCAGGTGGCTTTCTAGATTTTTCCACTATCTTGACCGGTACTTTATTGCTCGGAGGTCACTCTCTCCTCTTCATGAAGTTGGACTTTCTTGCTTCCGTGATCTGGTTTGTTTCCCGCATTTCTTTTCAACTTTTATTTGTGACCTTTCTTGATATTTTTTGTTGTTAGTATTTACTTCCTCCTTGATAACAGGTTTACCAGGAGTCAAGAGGTAAAGCTAGAGATGCTGTTATAGCTCTTGTAAGTCTTATGTCTTCTTTATCATTTGCACATTGTTTATAGCTATTTGCTACATGTTGGTAATTAGAAAAAATACTTCCCTACCAGATTGATCAAGAACGTGAGAGTGAACAGATTGATAGAGCACTATTGAAGAATGTACTAGACATTTTTGTTGAAATCGGAATGGGGCAGATGGAATACTATGAGAATGACTTTGAAGATGCATTGCTCAAGGATACTGCTGCTTATTATTCTCGGAAGGCATCAAACTGGATAGTTGAAGATTCTTGTCCAGATTACATGTTGAAGGTAATTATTGTCTTTCCTCTCTTTCTTTGGCAACTTAGTCTTGCATGTTATACCATGCTAAGTTGAAGCTTCTGTTCTCTGTAACTGCAGGCTGAAGAGTGCTTGAAGAAAGAGAAAGATAGGGTTTCTCATTATCTGCATTCCAGTAGTGAAACAAGGCTTTTGGAGGTAGTTATCAGAACATACAGACACTCTTGTCCTAAATATTGCTGCATGCTTTATGAAAAATGGTTCTTGATGAATGATTATATTTATTTCTTTATGAATGCAAAGATATTAATTTCTAGTTCTTGAATTAAGAAACCGTATTTTATTTTATTTTTGGCCCTCTCAGTCTTGAGGTTTTACACCAAAAAGTGCATCAGTTTGTTTTACCTTATCTTTTATTAGTACTTACTGTTGATGATTCTTTATGCTATAGAAAGTGCAAAATGAGTTGCTTGTAGTATACACCAATCAATTGCTTGAAAAGGAGCATTCTGGTTGCCGAGCATTACTTAGGGATGATAAGGTATAACTCTTATTTTTTTTTCATAATCGAAGTTATCCAATTGTTGCATTCATAATTTTGCCCACTTTTTGCCCTTTTGATGTTAGGTGGAAGATTTATCTAGGATGTATAGGCTTTTCTTAAAGATTACGAAAGGATTGGATCTGGTTGCCAATATGTTTAAACAGGTACTGTGGCTTATTTGTACCCCCTTTTGACTAAGAAGGCTTTCTAAGATTTTTTCCATTATGCTAAGACTTTGTGATTACTTGTTTATTGTAGCATGTCACTGCTGAAGGCATGGTATTGGTGCAGCAGGCTGAAGATGCAGCTAGTAGTAAGGTAGCCTCCGTCTCACGAGTATCTGTTTACTTCCCAACTGTTTTAAAGGATATTGCTATTCTTGATGGTTCAGACCACTTATTAAGAATAGCTTCGACTTAGCTTCTTACTGCTTCATTTCCATTAGCAATGCTTATTAAGGAGTTGGGTTAAGGAAAAAATGTGCGACTATGCTTCTTGTACTGATTTCTTAGGTGGACTGCATACTAATAACTGGGTAGCATTAATAAGTTTCCTTGAGCATTAGTGCACTACATTAAAGAAGGAAAAAGTGGAGTGAAAGTTGCTTGTTCCTTCGCGCTGGCCTAAAAAAATGGTGTTTAATATTTTTGTACAGGCTGAGAGCTCAGGGAGTTCACAGGAGCAGGTAAATACTTTTCTTACAAAATTCATGTTTCACATACTACTGCTTAAGAAAAGCTATACATTCTCAGCTGCTTCTCTCTCTCTCTCTCTTCTTCTTCATCTTGTTTTTTTTTTTTTTTTTTTTTTTTGGTAATAGCATACCATATTATATTGCCACAATTAAAAATGGCCTACAATTTATGTAATTTAATTTTATTTTTTTAAAACTGAACTATACACTTATGAATGTTGTCTTTCAGGTCTTTGTTAGGAAAGTGATTGAGCTTCATGACAAGTATATGGCATATGTGACAGACTGTTTCTCCAACAATTCTCTCTTTCACAAGGTAAGCTAAACATTCAGTGGTTATGTTGTTTTTGCCATTTGTATTATTTCTAAATAATTAAAAATCCTGGTTTCCTGTAGGCTTTGAAAGAAGCATTTGAGGTATTCTGTAATAAAATTGTTGCTGGCTGCTCCAGTGCTGAACTCTTGGCTTCTTATTGTGATAATATCCTTAAAAAGGGTGGGAGTGAAAAACTGAGTGATGAGGCTATTGAGGAAACATTGGATAAGGTAATAATGCAAACTAATTTGACAGCACGGATTTCTTTTTCAAATTATATGGAGATCAAAGTCTCTTTCTTCAGTTTGTCTTCACTCATGTGGATATCATGCACTTTGCAGGTTGTCAAGCTTTTGGCATATATCAGTGATAAAGATCTTTTTGCTGAATTTTACCGGTGAGAACCTGACTGCAATTTGTGTGTGTTAATTTTTTTTTTTTTTTTTTTTTTAACATTGACTTCCTATGTTTATTGTATTGATTACTGTTTATAGGAAGAAGCTGTCTCGTCGATTGCTTTTTGATAAAAGTGCAAATGATGACCACGAAAGATTAATCCTCACAAAGCTAAAGCAGCAGTGTGGTGGACAGTTCACCTCAAAGATGGAGGGAATGGTGAGTGGAGCTTTGTTGTATACTTGTATGATTGATTTCTTAAAAAATCTTGTGTCTTCTCTTTCTAATTTTTGTTGACGTTCTCTTCCACCACCAGGTTACAGATTTGACGCTAGCGAAGGAAAATCAGAACCACTTCCAGGATTATCTTAACAATAATCCAGCTGCTAGTCCTGGGATTGATTTGACTGTCACTGTTCTTACAACTGGGTTCTGGCCTAGCTATAAATCCTCTGATTTGAGTCTCCCGGAGGAGATGGTGGGTTCTGCTTAGTATTTGATGAGATAATGCGGTTTTGATTTTTTGTAGGTGGTTTACTATTGTATAGCAGTGTCCTTACATTGTTCAATTGTTTCAGGTCAAGTGTGTGGAGGTTTTCAAAGAATTTTATCAGACAAAAACAAAACACAGGAAACTTACATGGATTTATTCACTGGGAACATGCAACATAAATGGAAAGTTTGAGCAAAAAACCATTGAACTGATTTTGGGAACATATCAGGTTATGTATTTTTATTAAATTGTAATTGTTCCCTTGGTTGATTACAGCCATTGGAGACTGATTCTATTTTTATGGTTGTCATTTCAGGCAGCTGCATTGTTACTCTTCAATGCCTCAGATAGACTAAGTTACCAAGATATTAAAAGCCAGCTAAACTTGGCTGATGATGACTTGGTCAGATTGCTACAGTCTCTTTCATGCGCCAAATATAAAATTCTGATTAAGGAACCTAGCAATAGAACCGTTTCGTCCAATGATTATTTTGAGTTCAACTCCAAATTTACTGACAGAATGAGGAGAATCAGGGTAATTTTATATATACATCCTTAAATCTTGTTATTTTTCACTTTAGGTTTAAGTTCCTTTCTAAACAAGTTGCATCTCTCTGTAGATACCTCTGCCTCCTGTGGATGAAAGGAAAAAAGTGGTGGAGGATGTCGACAAGGATAGGCGTTATGCTATTGATGCATGTATTGTACGAATCATGAAGAGTAGAAAAGTTCTGGCTCATCAACAGTTGGTTTTGGAGTGTGTTGAGCAGTTGAGTCGAATGTTCAAGGTATGCCATGTATCCATTGTGCATTTGCACTTTGAGAACCCCCATTCTTTTTGGAAGGCTTAAATTCTTGTGTGTTTTCTGCAGCCCGACTTCAAGGCAATCAAGAAGCGAATTGAAGATCTAATAACTCGGGACTACTTGGAACGAGACAAAGAGAACCCGAACATGTTCAGGTACCTGGCGTAAATGGAGCTGCATTGGCAAGGCGCTGCTGCTGAATGTTTCTAGGAGAAATTGCCCTCGAGTATTTGGTTTTACAGTATAGGTTATTATTTGGTTGTAGTTGGTTAGTGCATTTTGTGTTTTTGAACTCGAGCCTCTAAAATAGAGCAAGCTGGTGCTGTGAATAGATGGAAATCATATTACTTTAATGCTCCTATTATTAGTATATTTTACTATTGTCTTCTATGAATAAGCAATGCCGATCTTGTCCATTTACTTTCATGATTTTTGACTTTTTGTATAGAACCTCGAGACTTTAATTCCTGTCAATCATTAAATAATATCCACCAGAGGAAAACAGTTTGTAATTATTTCAATTAGCAATTACTTCTACTTTTACTCTTTTATTTATTTATTATTATTATTTTGCTTTTTTTTTTTTTTTGAGTGTTGATGAAATTCTTTAGCTACTACTCTCGTCTAGTGAAGTAACACAAGAAAATAAATCAATTTATATGTACTGTCACTATTTGATCCGATTCAAATTAAGAAGACTAATAACTAATAAGTCACTCTTACTGAAAATTAAATTTAAACTTATTTTCAAATTAAGAAAGTTAATGAACCATTCTTATTGGAAATTGAACTTAAACTTATAATCTTAATAAGTTGACTAACTTGGCTAAAGTTGTGAATGTTGTACTATGTATATGTTGTTAATGTTGTTCAAAAAAAATATTCATGGTATTATGTATGTATATGTCGTTGAAGTGCCTCGATCTGTTGCATGCATAATCACCTGGATGGTGATGCTCCTTCAAACTTCAAACTGATCTCGCAATGCCTCGTATTTCATAAGTTCCGCCATTGACAATGAAGGAGACAGGTCCGATAAAACCTTCAAAACCCAACCAAACAAACTTGTATCAGAAACCCAACAATCTCACTCTGCTCGTTTATCCAACTAACTCATTCCTCATACCTTCATAAAATCGTCATACTCAACTACAATCGCATCTTTTGTGTCGCCCGACCCATCACCAGAATCCAAGCCAATAGCTAACGCCTGCAACATTCATACGAAAAACATTGTCAAGTACTGTATGTGCCACCGCCTTACATTGCAATCGGTGTTTAAGCATATCATATATTCATATCAACCTTGCGCTTTGCAGCGTGAAACCAGGCATCAGCACACAGGGCATACATATCAGCGCCTGTAAAGTTCGGAGGGCATTTCTTTGCTATTGAGAGTAGAGAAACATCTTCGTGCAATTTGAATTTCCTAGTCAGTGCTTTAAGAACCCTGCAAAAAATTATTTGTAAATCGACTATAATGGAATTGGCGTCTTTTCTGGCACCTCTTCAAAATGAAAGAAACAAAACTCACCTCTCTCTGTAAGAAGCTTCGGAATTGACACCAACATATAGGAGCTTATCGAACCGACCTGGCCTCAAAAGAGCGGGGTCGATAAGATCTGGCCTGTTGCTGGCCCCAATAATGAACAAGTCCTTTAAACGAGACGACAAAGAATTAGAGCCAAGGGACGAGAAAGGTGAAATAGGTGATTGAATCAAGTAGCGTAACAAACCTGGGTAGAATCGTTCAGTCCATCAATCTCAGCAAGCATCTGAATAGTGCAACTTTAATATATCAAAAATCATGAAAGAAAGAATACGGTTTACCAAAAATATAATTAGAGCGAATTTGTACCTGAGAAACCACACGATCCATTACTCCTCCAGAATCTCCAGAAGCACCCCTAGCAGGTGCAAGAGAGTCGAGCTCATCGAAGAAGATGACACATGGGCGAGCTGATCTGGCCTATATGGAATATGACGAAAACGCGATTGAGAAGTTGAACTAGAATCTTGCTCCAAGAAAAGGAAGAAAAACCAATCTCTTACCTTCTGGAATATGTCACGAACATTCTTCTCTGATTCTCCAATGTACATGTTAATTAACTCAGGCCCTTTTACGCTCAGAAAATTCAGCGAGCATTCAGTAGCGACAGCTTTTGCGAGTAAAGTCTGACATTGACAACAGAACAAGAATAAGCACTCCATGATCAAGGCAACACGACATGAAATAGCGTGAGAGACAATGAACTCACTTTCCCGGTACCAGGAGGACCATAAAGAAGAACCCCAGATCGCTTGCGCAATCCAGATGAAAATAAATCTTTATGTAGTAGAGGAAGCTGCAAAAACCAATCAAGAAAAACAATTTGCGACATATCATCCACTAACCGAGTATAAATAACTGCCAAGATGTGTTCATCGTTACAGATAAATTCAAAATCACGTGCCTACTTGAAAAGGACGTATATTTGATTTTTTCATGGTACAGAAAAACATTACCTGCACGGTGTCAAGAATCGATTTTTTCACATCCTCAAGCCCGCCAACATCTTCCCATTTCACATCAGGAACCTGCTCTACCAGAAGATTCGTATGCAAGATATCGTTGCCAACAGTGAAATGTCAGAACGTCAGATCAAAGACCGTTAAAAAGAGAATCTGTTTTCACACTTTGTACTGTACCTTCGGAGTGCCCAAAGCTGATGCATTTCTTTTCTTTGACCGCTCCATTGATTTCATTAAATCTTCTTTACTTAAGACTTGAGATGAACTAACCAACCCATCATTCTCAACCGGCTTGGTATCCAGAGAAGTTTTATTAAGATTTTCTGGCTCACTTTTGACATGTTTAATATTTTGGCTCGAAATCAAACTCGCACCAGCATCAGCAATTAAAGCACGCAGATCCCTTGGCATGAAACCAGATGTCTGCCCAACTATATCTTTTATGAAGTCCTCCGTAGAAGCCTGCAATAAACAATAACCCGATCCATCAAAGTCAATTACCATGAGAAAAAGTAAACATCAAGGCTCAACATTCAATTGCCAACCGGGAAAGGTATCATTTTTTTGGTCTGGCCATGAGGTGTCCTGAGCAGGCCCTAACTATAGAGCAAGGTTGAAAAAATCACTAGGCGCCTAGGGACCACCTAGGGCGCATAGAGCGCCTAGAGCAATTAATCGGCGCCTAGGTGGCCGACCGCCTAGCGCCTAGAGCGATTAATCGGCGCCTAGGCCCGATTTTTGCAACACTGCTATAGAGGCACCTTTAAGCCCGTACCATACTCAGACTAATCCTCATTCGCACCGGGCCGGCCGAATTAAGGGGCGAAGTGCTGGCCAGATTGGTTTTTCCATACAAGAGGGGGTTCAAACTCTCGACCTCTCTTAAGGGATGGGAGTGCACGACCACTCACGCCAACCAAGCTGGTTACCAAGAAAGGTATCATAGTTTAGAGAACATTGCAATTTAGAAAAACACCGAGGAGGAATTTAATGTCACGTGCATTTGGGAGCATTGTAGTGATGCATTGAAGAGACTGGGACATCATTTCTTTCCTTTGTTCCTCAGTCAACGGTGCCATACTGATTTCATGACTGAAGCATCGCCTAATAGCTGGTGGAAGTCCTTCAGAACTATCAGCAGCAGCAATAAACAGCACCGGATGCCCACTTGTTCTACGAGCAACCTTTCCTTGCCACACCGAAAGAGAGACAGAGAATTTTAATTCACATTAGTCTATGTTTCCAAGCCACCATAATATCAGCACATTATGGTTTTATTGTACAAAAAAACTAATCATATTTGCAGCAATTCGGTGTAAGATACAATATAACAGTGAATTGCACTTACATCATCACCTTTTGAGTTTTCTTCAAAGTGAAGGTCTTCATCACCAATTGGCTCGGTGAATTCCTTTATGACAGATGCAACTTCGAAATTGACACCAAGTTGCTCATGTGCTGAACCCTCATGAGACACCAAATTACGAAGGACATCAAAATGTCGTAGTAGAAGTATTGTTGGAGAGTATCTGTATCCAAAATTGTAGGTCGGGAATGAAAAAACTAGAATCAAACTGGGAATGTGAAATTAAATATCAATGGGACTATGGGAGTGATGATTTTAAAATGCATATGGATATGATAATTATAAGGATCTTCAATATCAAGTATTCACATTAGTTGATCAGTCCTATAAATTTTTATTACACCGGAAGTGTGAAATTACCTGCGAGCTGTGCTGAAAGCTTGAGCCAGAACAGCAGACGTCTTTCTTTCAGAAGACGAGAATAGATTGTGACAACTATATTCCACCACATGCAGGCCTAACCGACGAGCTACAAATTTAGTTAAGGTGGTCTTCCCGATGCCTGCAGAACTCTTGAAATGTTGGTCAGGAGGAAACATATAATATAAATAGAAAGGCATTCCATTTATCAGCAGACGATGAAGTATGAAATATACCAGGCGAACCAGACAAGAGAACAGAAACCCTGAATTTTGATGAAAGTGGTGACGGGCATAATGCTGGCATAAGAACGGAGGCCAAAGTCTTCACAGTGTTCGCTTGTAAAGGCAAGAAACGTTGAGGTCCAGGAATTAAAAAATCCGGGGGGATAGCAGAGGGAGCGTTTCCTCCAAGTACTAGTGCAGTCTGAGCACGGTTGGCTCTCAAAAAAGGTTCTTCTGATGGTTCCATAGCCACAACCTGGTAAGAATGTAGGTAGATGATGATAAAATATAGGGATCAAGAACTTCCTTAAACAATCCACTCATTACACTAAGATACAAAATTTTAACCTTGAAGTATATGATTTCAGAACCACCAGTCTGAAGTTTCTGGGTGCAGGGAACACACAAAGCTGATTTGCAATTCCAATTAATGCTTACACTGAAAAGATCACCTCTTGCAAGAAACCTATCTACTGAGAAGTATTGATTCAATGCCAAATCAATCAACTCTTGACGATCTTCTGCCTCAACAAGTGAAGTTTTTCTAACAGACTTGAGCATACCACATTCAGGCATCTTAACAAAAGAAGCCCTAAGATGTTTTGCATACTTTGGCAACTGATCTAATGGTTCAATTCCTAGACTAATGACAGCACTTTCATTTCCACTTTCCACCTTGATGTCAAACAAAGGAGACAAAGTCTCGTTATTTTGGTGAATAACCGATTTCAAACACGATATATGCAAATTAAGGTTAAATGCCAAAATTGGAGATAAATAGGCAGTTTCCTGATCTGTCTTGGGGGAATGAACATCACCATAACAATGTGATGGCAAAACAAGCATTGCCTGGGGAGATTCTGAGAGAAGTGGTGTGCTACTGGGCAATGTCTTATCAGTATGGGGAGGATCCAGAACTATTACTTGCCCAATTCTTAGCCCACTCATGTCAACATTCTTTATCAGTACCTAAGTTCAGAGAGGGAGAGTGAAAAGGTCAATCACACAGAATGCCTGAAACTTGCAGAAAGCAAAAATCTTGAATTTCTTAAGCTCCATGTTAGTGAAAACTGAAAAGCCTATCTAATTATACCATGATTAACTAACTTTGATAAATACCACAATCAACTTGGACTTGGAACCATAATCATAATTCTAAGTTCTCACCATATACTTATGCTTTGCCAAGAGAAACAAAAAAAAAAAAAAAAAAAAAAAAAGAAGATCAAGTTTTTACCAGTGACCCGGAAGTTATGGAGAGTCTTTTGAGAGAAGAAGTGGAAAGGCCGACCATGGTGGAACAGTCAAGAGAAGACCCTGCCTTCGCGGGTGAAATTCCATTTAGGTCCTTGGGCAATTGGAGAATTCCTGCTCTTAACTGTATACTAGAATTTGTCAGGGACGAAGAGGAAAGGGGCTTAATTGGCTCTGTGAGCTTATGTTCATCGTTGAGAATGGAGGTGAGGTGAGCTTTGGTGGAGGAAAGTATCAAAGGCTTTCTTTTCCTCGCCATCCTCACCGTCGAAATCTATCAGCTTTGCTTCAATCGGCAGTTGAACACGGCGGCGGTTGGTTGGTTGGCCGGAACTCTGAATTCAGCAAAATCAAGAAACGTCTTAAAGGGACTGTTCAGCAAATTGAAATATTTTAAAGGTTAAAATAGAAAAACAGTAAAGTCGTGGGACACGAGTGGAATTAACTTAAAACTTTTACCATGATTAGATAAAATTGTCGGAATTTCTTCATAATTTACAGAATTACAGAGCAAAATGCGCCCATCATACTCGAAGTGAGAAATGCTTTGCCTTTTCCCGGTCTCTTTAGGTGCGTACACTTCTCCTCTCTTCTTGTTCCCCAACTTCATAAGCGTAAATGTATTATCGTCTGTAAAAGTGGATTTTTTTGGGTACTTCTGTGAGGAGAATTTGAACAAAAAATTGGAATGGTATTAGTTCTTGGATGAAGGCTTTCTTAATTCGCATGCTTTTAAATTTTATTTTATTTTTGCTTCTGGGTTGATTTAATCCGTGTAAATGAGTCATCTTGGTGATAGTTTGTGCTGCCAAAATTTTACTGTCTCTGATGTGATAATGCAAGCACAGACAAAGAAAGGAAGGATAACCTAGGCTGTGATTGGTTCATGAATTTACACATCTGGAATGAGAATCAAAATTATAATTAGTGTTAGGTTGACAACTTTTTAAAACACAAATATTAGATTTGATTACTCCTTCAATTAAAAATCTCATTCCCTAATTAAAAACGGGTATCATTCCATTTTATTGGATCAATTCCCTTAATTTTTTATTTTTGTATTTTTGTATTTTTAAAACTTTTATTCCCATTATAGAGTCATACATAACCAAACATCAATATTGGTAATCATTCCAATTCCATTTTACTACCAAACATGCAAAATACTATAACAAAAGCATATTACTATTACCAAGTATTTGATTCCCACTGTTGCAAAAATCGCGCCTAGGCGCCCAGCCTCCTAGGCGGCCTAGGCACCCGGTCCCCAGGCGCCTAGAGGGCGCCTAGCGATTTTTTCAACATTGTTGATTCCCATTCCGATTCCCTTATGCGAACCATACACACCCCTAGTCTTGTTGGATTCATTAAGATCAATTCTTTGCTGTTCATAAGTATATTTGCTCTTGTCAAAAAAAAGATGAAATTCCCTCACCCAGGACCCCACACCCCCCGGCTTGACAGTAGGATAGTGGATGGGTATAGTTATTTGGTGCTTACAAGGAGCTCACACCGTAACTGTCATGACCTGATCCTGTGTCTTTACCTATAATCTACTATACAGGAACCAACTAAGCTGCCATCCGGACTAAATAGATTTGCTCTGCACTTATGGACTGCAGGATAAAGTATGAACTCAATTTGCTGAAAATGGTTCTTTTGGGGTATATTGTTTTTCCAAGCTATTCTCTGTTCATTTATTGCCCTTATAGGCAACTGGAGCAGGATGTGGAAACTGTTGTCAAGGTGCTACAACCTGGACCATTGGGAATCAATGAATCATAGAGCACAAGGATATACAGAAGGCAAATGACACTGTTAAGAGAGCCATGGCGAATTGGAGGCATGCCAAAACTCAGAAACACAACCCCTTAAGATCTCTGTTCAAATGTCATTTAAATATGAGCTCTCACATTATTAACAGACGTAATACATAATTCAAACGTAGAGAACTCGAGCAGTCATTGATTATGTTACATAAAATATTCTCAATGACATGTTCTCGTTGGAACTGCTAAAGCCAGATTACCACCGACAGTCATTCAGAGCTTCGTTATGTTCACCCGATACCATATAGGAGGGAGGCTATACCTATACCCATATGGCTTTTGCCTTCTTGAGCAATGGGACTAACTTTCCCTTGAGGTGGAGGCTCATGACCTCGTTTGCTCCCCCGACCAATTCTTCCCCTATATATACAGCCGGTACGCTTGGCCTTTGCCCCAATGCTGTCAGTGCTCGTTCTAGCTGTTGCCCATTGGGAAGCTCGTCGAGCTCATAAACCATCGGGTTTGCCCCAAAACTGCTAATGAGGGTCTTGATAGTGTGGCACATGCAGCAAGACCCCTTGCTGAAGATCACCACTGGCCTGCCTGCCGCCAAGCTGTCCACTGAATTCATTGCCCCGAAAAACAAAAGAACTTTGAGCACGAGAGAAAACGAGAGAAAAATGTAGGAGATATGAATGTTTGTGAAGTGAGGAGGTTGTCTTGATCTCCATGAAGCTTATATACACACACACAAGCTCAGAGGCGGTGACCTGTTCTTCAAGACACGTGAAAAGGAAAAAAAAAAAAAAATAAAGAAATCGGGAGAGAACAAGAATTGTTCAGATCACGATATTTCATAGATTCCCAAACAATATCCATCTCAGGTACAAGTTGCCAAGAAAGTAAACGATAAGGAGAGACATTCTTGACAAGACAGTCCTCACAGTCACGCAAGAGCCTGTGCTGCAACTACTGCAAACTCAAATAAGAGGTTAGTCTCTTGATATTGCTGTGCATTACACAATTGATTATCATTATCTGCCCTTAGGTGCCACCCAAGAGTTCAATTAGCTCGTTTTTAGATTATTATGGAAATTTAGAATATTTTCGAGAGACCTGGAGCATCTGGTGAGGTGGAGAGTTAGTGTTATCCTGTCAATTTGCCCCCTATTTCAAGATTCTCATGCAAAATATTTCCAGAAAAACCAAACCCAAAGTTTTGATTGGAAAACATAATGCTTAGGAAAGGTGATTTACCCTTGAAGTGAAATTGAAGAAAGAAAATAACATCATCTTTATCTGTACATACAGGAGAGAAGATACCCCGTTATCCTCTCCTCAACACGTTGCATTTATTTGTAAAAAATTATATGCAGAGATATTTTTCCACTACAAGATTAGAATTGACAGACATATATAGGATTCATTAATGCATGATATGATGTGCATAAACACTATAACAGATCCTTATCAACGTGTTGGTTTTCTGTTTTGAGGTTGATCATCTGGTTTTCATTTACGGATTTGTTTTTATTCTGCCTTTTTAAAAGACTCGAAACATTGCATTATATTGCAGAGAACATATGGTAGTATAGAACAATAATTCTGCCTCTAAACAAAGCTAACAAAACCCTCTAATCCATTACTGTTTACTTTGTCTCCGAGACACAGCTCATCTGATTGATCAATCTAAAGAATTGTTCGTAACTTTGCTTTTCTTGTAGGCAAATGGTGCAAGGTTTAGTTGGGACTCAACATTATGCGGTTTACTTTTTCGACTCTAGGACAAGGACATGTAGGGACTCTCGGGTGAGGTTGAATCTTTCATTATTGTTTGCTTTTGTAAGAGACTAGTAGATGGCTTGTTTCCATAGCCACTAAGCCAGACCAAAATGGTCTCATTTCCATTTACAGCCGTTAAGAGTCCCACATTGAAA
The DNA here is from genome assembly GCF_001879475.1 of Ipomoea nil. Classification (NCBI taxonomy): domain Eukaryota; kingdom Viridiplantae; phylum Streptophyta; class Magnoliopsida; order Solanales; family Convolvulaceae; genus Ipomoea; species Ipomoea nil. Next base: position 792,250 of record NW_017618047.1, on the reverse strand, counting down.
AAATAAGAAAGAATATATGAGTGTTTATAAGGTCATGGGTTTGACCGTTAGACTAGCTAATTGGTTGGATTTAATCTTTTAATGTAGTTTGACCCATGTACATTATAGCCCAATTGAGTGATCTAGCCCAATCTAAGATTATAAGAACAGCCTTCCAGCCATGCAGACAACCTTATTAACACTCCCATGTTTCAATCTGTGAGAAGTAAACAAACCTCAGCATTCCTCCTGAAAATAAGCTTTGAAATCAAGAAATGAAAGATGAATAGAAACGGATGTGATGTTTTGAGAACAGAACAAAAAGTTGGTGTCTTCTAGTAGCAACCACCTTTGGGGCATTGGTGGATCATATCCTTTTTTGGTGTTTGTTGATAAAGTAAAAAATTATTGTGATTATGCTAATAAGGAATCATGGAATATTGTGATGTTTCGGGATGTGGATGTTGACACGTGTGTAGTTGCTGCTCGACAGAAAAAGTGACTGGCTCCAATTAACATGAAGGGCTACTTATCCTTCTAGGATTCACTTTGTTCTATTATTAAAAAAGGAATCATGCCCCGAAAAGAGTCGGATAAAGTATGACTCTCGTACTAGAAGGTCACGGATTTAATTCTTGTTAGTATTCTTGATAGACATAGAGAAGTCACAATGACAAGTGTCTAATTGTTATGCGTTTAAGATTATTTTGCTTGTCATTTGTTATAATTTTATCCAATCATTTCTTATTTGATTCAAATGTGTGTTTAGGTATAATATTGATGATTGAGATGAATTGAATGATCTTTAATTGTGTGATTTTTCTCAATCTTTAAGTTGTGTTTTGCATCTAGAACATAAATGCTCTGAAGTTTAAGTCCTATTTATTTATTTCATATTTATATCTCTTCTTAATATATGTTTGTGATATCTTGTTTAGTTACCTAGTCTTAACCTTGTTATGAATTGTTTAGCTTCTTATGCATTTCTTAATATTAGTGTTTAGTTACTTGTTGTCACATATTGTGTGTCATATCTCCTAATTCCTAGAGAATGATAAATTTTTCGTGTTTCCCCTAGCTATATCACACAACATGCGGGATAGTTAGAAACTACCACTAGAAATAGATAAGTGAGTAAATACCCAAAATGGTCCCTTGACTATAGCTAAATTCACAAATTGGTCATCGACTTTCAATTTTAACCAATGAGTTTTTTACACTTTTGGTCCCACGACTATAGTGGCACTGGCAGAGTTGATCCACGATTTTTGAACCTTACAATTTTAGTCCACGACTATTGATTTTTTTGCAAAAATGGCCCTTCCGGCCACTTTTCCGTCAAAATGTCACCGGAAGAAAAATTTTCTGTTTTTAGCAGGGGTAAAATTGACATTTGACTTGTCTCCAAAAAATAAATAAATAAATAAATTGGCGTTTGACTTAAAAATAGTACTACTCCTCTTATTCACCAAAACAACAAACAAAATAAAACCCCCCCAAATTTCTTGAACCCTACCTGCGAACAAGACGCCATTGCAGATGCAGCAGAAGCATAAACAGGCATTTCGGAGAAGGCCTCCTATCGATTCAGACACGTCCGAGTCAGAGTTAACTCAAGCAATTCTGAAATTCGAAGAAGCTTACGAGCAAGCAGAGAATGCAAAGTTGCAGCAGATGGTGGTGATGGAAAAACAGAGAATGAAGTTTGTAGATAATGAAGTTTGCAGTAACTAGGAAGCGTTTTAAATTAGGTTGGTTAGTGTGCATTTTTGGCAAATGACTAATGCTCTTGTTTCTTTTACTCATTATGAATGTTCATGTTGTTGAATAGAAATGTGTAGGATCATTTTAGTTTGGCAGATCTATGGTCAATGTTGAACATTGTTGTATCATTATGTTACTTGTGAAACTACAGCTCGTGTAGAAAGATGAGAAAAAAATTGTAGTTCATTAGTGATCAAGTGAAATTTAATACTTCCATCATGCTTTCTACTATATATGATATGCAACATTATCTTCTGCATGTTGTCCCCGTTGCTGTTTTAGATTACCCACAATCAATTCTCTGTCGTGTTATGCTCATCAATAGACAAAAATCCATCAACCATAGACAAAGAAACCATAAACAGCCTGCTGTATTAACCATAATCAATGTTTACAATTTTAAGACAACAAAACTGCATTGGCAGTATAACAACAGTTTTGGCATCATAGTTTGACAAAATAACATGCCTAAAATCATAAACCATTACAGTTTTGGCATTACAAAAAGAATCATAAAAACCATTACAGTTTTGGCATTACCAAAAAAACCATAAACCATTACATCAGTCAATTTTACTTGGAACTAGATTTGGTAAAACACTTTCTCTGAACTGGAAGTTTCACTCTAAAATTAGTTTTGTTCTTGGCTTGAATTAGTGGGGCTTGAACTTGGGCTTGAAGTGTTTCTACATGTGCTTGAACTGGTGGGGTTTGATCCGAATCTCCTTGGGGTTGAACTGAATCTGATTGGGGTCTTCTGCTTGGGCTTGTTCTTGCATTGGCAGTATAAGATCATCCAAATTGAATGAACTTAAAGCAATATCAAAATCATATTCTTCTTGTGTTAAAACATCACGGGCTCCCATTGCCTGAAACCATAAACCATAAAACATAGACATTAAACCATAAACCATAGACAATAAACCATAAACCATAAATTATTGTGGCCAGACTGTTTGCAATTGGAGCAATGTAATTTTATTTGAGACCTTGCCACTCTTTCTCCATCATTTTTTATCTTGTGACTTGCTGTCTCACCTGCTGACTTTTTCTTTAATATTTGTGGCCTCCCTACTCTGGCAGTGTACACAGGAGGTAGGGGTGGATTTCTTTCACTTATAGGCCAGCCATTGGTCTAATACATCCTTCATAAATCTTCAAATATGTATCTTTAGAATAACAGGGGTGGATGTAGTCAGTTACATGGCCTTTCCCATGCTTAAGCCAAATTGCACGAACACCATGCTCACATGGAATACCAGTGAGGTCCCACTTTCTACATGAACAGGTTCTTCTTTGCAAATCCACTCTATGTTGTGCCTCATACATACCTCCAATCTCAAATAAATATGTGTCACATTGATATCCTGTATAACCAGCTGTTTTTTTCTCAATAATCTTAACTTTCTCCACAATCCTAGGGCAAATACTGCCAGTCCACTTACTCACCTTTTCCCTATTGGCAAATAGCTTGGTCATTAGCTGCTTTCTGATTAATCCAAGGCATAAAATGATAGGTTGTTTACGTGCATCAATAATTACAGCAATAAAACTTTCACAAATATTGTTCACCAACATATCACAATGAGAAACACTTGTGAAATGTGACCTACTTCATTCTGTTGGACTCTTATTAGATAGCCAAACATATGCATCCTCATCCAATTGTCTAAGTTTTCCAAGTGCAGTTTTATATTTGGGCACAGTTGTTGCTTTGGCACAGTCCCATAGTGCATCCTTCAATGCCTTTCCTTGAAATCCCGCAACCTTCATATTCCCATGAAGGTGCCTAACACAAAATCGGTGCTCAACTCTAGGCAAAACCACTTCAAATGCTTCTATTAAACCCTTTTGTTTATCTGACATGAAGGTAAATTCATGTTCATTCCCCTCACTGATTTCTAAGTCTTTTTTTAAGAATTCTAAAAACCACACTCAAGACTGTTTTGTTTCACCCTCAACAATGGCACATGCAACAGGGAAGATTGAGTCATTAGCATCAAGTCCAACTGCAGTCAGAATTAACCCCCCAATTCCAGACTTCAAATGAGTTCCATCCACTCCCAAGATTGGCCTACAAAATTTGAAACCTTGCCTATATCCATCCCAACACATGTACAGTATAAGGAATTTGTTTCCCCCACAAAGTTCAACATTGTCACTGAGCTTCACCTCACAGATTGTGATAGGATTAGTCCTGATAATTTCTTGGCAGTAACTCCAAATCTTTTTGAAATTATCATCTAGATTACCCCTAATTTGAATTTTAGCTTTCTTCATTGCTCTATAAGTTTGATGTGTACTAATATGAAACTTTTCATCTTTACACACCTTTTGCCTAAATTTTTCCATTTTCCAGTCATCATGATGTGCAATCTCCTTACTCCACCTCTTTGCAACTACAGTTGACGTTGCTCTTGAATTCTCAGAAGTCCAACAACATCCATCATGTTTATCTGTCAATCTAAGGATGCTCCAATTCAAAGAATTCTGTTGCTTTCTTAGAGTTACTGTTCAAGGACAACTACTATCCCTACATTTAACAACTAGTCTGGCTTTGTCATTCTTAACAATTTTTACATCTTTTCCATTGTTAAAGGCATAATTGGTCACAGCTTCCTTAAACTCTTCTTTGCTAGAAAAAGTCAATCCTAGGATTAAATGAGGCTCTTTCATATCAGTAGCTGCCCTAAAAACAGGCCACTTACCACCCTCTACATCACTATCTGAGTCTTTTAATGATGTATCATCAGATAGATTAGGTTCGTCCAAATTTCTCTCCCAACTATTCACACCAACTGGTTCACTAGAAATACCTTCTACCCCACCAAACTCAACTGTAGAATCCACATTCTGATCAAATTCAAAGTCATCAATATTTGATATGTTACCATCTATTTCATACTCACTATCAGTATCATCACTTTCTGCATCACCGTCACTACCATTATCACCTAAATTATAAAAACAATAATCAAATTGTTAGAAGAAATGAATAATTAGCGAAGACATAATAGTAATCAAATTGCTGCAATTATGCACAACAAAACAACAAAAACAATATGTTCACTTGTAATAAAATTCACTAGGCAATTTTAAATATTTATCACAATTTTTTAAGGAAATGTCTGTGGGTACTGAAATAACATATGGTAACTCAATGGTGCCAGACAATGGTTGTGAAGAATATTTGAACCATATTTAAGGCATTTACTGGTTCGAAATACAATATTTAGATTTAAGCCATTTGTTCCAATTTTCCAACTCCAAGGTCTGTTGCCTGATTTAAGCCATTTGTTCTAGTTTTACAACTCCAAGGTCTGTTGACACTGGAGTGTGGTCCCCATTCACAGAACACATGTCACATGTTACAAGTAAACATTATAAATTGATTACTGGTCCCCAGAACACATGGTCCCCATCTATAATACTACAGGTTTGCAATACACTTAATATAAAAGCATATTCTGCACTTTTCGTACTAGGCAAAAAGTATATAATACACTGGAAACTAGTATAGACATATCAACAAAATTCATAGCAATAACATCATACAAACACCCACAAATATAGACACAAATATTTTACAAACTAAAAGTTTGGACATTGAAAACTTACCATCACTCCTCAACCTACGCGGAATCATTCTTGAATTTTTCACACTGGAGAATCAAGCCACGAAATCCAAGCGACTATTTGTGACTGTTGTTGTCTTGTTCGCAGGGTTCGGGAAATTGGGGGGGTTTTATTTTTAAGTCAAATGCCAAATTTATTTATTTATTTTTTTTTTTGGAGACAAGTCAAATGTCAATTTACCCCTGCTAAAAACGGAAAATTTTTCTTCCGGTGACATTTTGACGGAAAAGTGGCCAGAAGGACCATTTTTGTAAAAAAATCAATAGTCGTGGACTAAAATTGCAAGGTTCAAAAGTCGTGGATCAATTCTGCCAATGCCACTATAGTCGTGGGACCAAAAGTGCAAAAAACTCTTTAACCAATTAAGTCCTTAACTTTGCAATTTTAACACGATTTGGTCCTCCGTCTTTTTGATCATTTGTTGACTGTGATTTTTGGAGATATATATGTAATTTCATGGTCCATTGTCGGTTTTTTAAGGTTTCGGTTGCATTTTCAGACCGCACTGTTACATTTGAATCCACTACCGAAAGCAATCTGCCAAATCCTATCGCCTTTCTTCATCCTCCCTTTGGATTCAATGTAGTTGAGTTCGTACCAGAGCGAAGAAGACGACGTGTTTTCGAACAGGTGCAGCGTCATCTTGGAAGCCTCCACGTGCTCCGACAAGACACGGTTGTTTGTGGCGTTGGACCTGATGGAGATTGCAAATTGGGTTGTAGCGCCGGCAATGATGAATTATGCGAAGGTGTTTGGGTGGTAGATTGTGTCGTGGTAGTAGGTGAAGGCTAGGTGGTGGAGTGTGTCATGGCAGTAGATGAGGGCGGGTCGGCAGTGGCTTGTGGCTGGCTGATAGACTGTGTCACGGCAGCGGATGAGGGCGTGCGGCGATGAAATTACATATATATCCTCAGAGATCATGGTCAACAAACGGTCAAATAGATGGAGGACTAAATCGTGTTAAAATTGCAAAGTTAAGGACTTAATTGGTTAAATTTGAAAGTCGATGACCAATTGTGAATTTAGCTATAGTTGAGGGATCATTTTGGGTATTTACCTTAGATAAGTAGTTTTACTTATTAGGTGAAGAAGATAAGTAGTTTTAGGTGAAGAACTATTAATTACTTGTTGAGAGGAGGGTTTTTGGAGAGTAGGATTTGGAAAAAAAAAAAAAAAAAAAAAAAAACCCAAAAAATTGTTTTATTGAGAGAAGGGTTTTAGGAGGGTAGGATTTGAGAGAAAACTTAAAAAAAAAAAAAAAAAAAAAAAAAAAAAAAAAAAAAGACACCTAGTTAAACCATAGTTATACCATGAATAAGGATCCATCTTGTAAGGTGGACTCGAATTCAAAATACATAATTTATATACTGAATGTTCACAATTTACCTTTTATAAAATTGTGAACATTCAATATATAAATTGTGTATTTTGGATCAGGGTCCACTTTACAAGTTAGATCTGGGTCCACGTAATAATCAATCGTTATGCTATGGACCCGTGTCCAGCATGCATGCTGGACACGGGTAACAGTGCCTATTATCTTCTTCTTTTTTTTTTTTTAATTGTTTTTTTTTTTTTAATTTTAGACCGTTTCGTTATAGGAGTATATGTTCATAATTTTATTACTATATGTTCATAATTGTAAGTTCATAATGTCAAAGCTCTATGTTCATAATTCTATAACTGTACATTCATACTTCCATAACTGTACATTCATAATTCTGTAACTGTACATTAATAATTCAATAACTGTAACTTCATAATTTTCGAAGCTCTATGTTCACAATTTTAGAGCTCTATGTTCATAATTTTATCACTATATGTTCATATTGTAAGTTCATAATGTCAGAGCTCTGTGTTCATAATTGCATTACTGTACATTCATAATTGCATAACTATACATTTATAATTGCATAACTGTACATTCATAATTCCTTAACTGTACATTTATAATGCAATAACTGTAAAATCATAATTTTCAAAGCTCAATGTTCACAATTTTAGAGCTCTATGTTCATAATTTTATCACTATATGTTCATAATGTCATAGCTCTGTGTTCATAATTTTATAGCTTACATTCATAATTCCATAACTGTACATTTATAATGCCATAACTGTACATTCATAATCCCATAACTGTACATTCATAATGGCACAAACGAATAACGCCGTTAACGATGAGACAAAATTAATTTTTTTTAACTGAAATGACGCGTTTTCCCTAAAAACGACGTCATTTTGGACTCATTGTGGACACGAGTCCACTGCATAATTTGCGCGTAATAATTTGCTCCAGTTAAATGATGGAGAAATAAATGGGCCAATACTGTGGGGCATTCGGCCCATAACAATAGGGCCTCTATGTCCCTTTTTGAAGGAAGCTTCTTGTTCCCATAACATATACACGGCCCAATACTTCTGTTCGGCCCATATGATGCCTTCCGACAGCAGATCAACCACATGAAAAAAAAAATGTTTTTCTTCCCTACATGAGTTTTTAGAATGTATGTATAATGCTTTATTAGTTTTAGTATAAATTTTCTAAAAATCAGTGCAGTCAACCCAGAATTTCAAAATGCGTTTTATATAGTAATCTAGGTAATTCATGGCAAATTTTAATATGGGTCATAGTCGAAAACAATTCCATTTCTTTTAATTTAAAAGAAACGTAATTAAAAAAAAAATGGCACTCATTTCGTGTAATTACTTCTATTTGTATAATGTATTTAATTTCCTTTTATATATATTGTAGTTTCATTTTATCACAACTAAAATATCATTTTGTTTCAACTATAATTTCATTTGACATATATTCTCAATATGTGAGACTTGTTATTGAATTTCATTTTATACACACTGCAGTCTTATTACAATACCACTAAGATATAATTCTAATTTAACTACCGTTTCATTGGGCAATATACACTCAAATATGTAAAATTGTTATTCAGTTTCATTTTATATACACTGTAGTTTCATTACAACACAACCAAAGTATCATTTTGATATAAGTCATATAACTATAGTTTCATTTGACAATATGTACTCAATATGTGAGACATGTTATTCAGTTTCATTTTATATATACCGTAGTTACGTTTCATTTCACCACAACTAAAATATCATTTGAATTCAATTACAGTTTTATTTGACAATATACACTCAATATGTAAGACATGTTATTCAGTTTTACTTTATACATACTGTATAGTAGTTTCATCTCAACCCAACTAAAGTATAATTTCAATTCAACTACAATTTTATTTGATAATATATACTCAATATGTGAGACATATTATCCAATTTAATTTTAGATACATTATAATTTTGTTTCATTTTGAGCACATCACAAATACAAAATTTTTGTTAAATATAATATAACAGTCGTCATTTCTTTACTTAAAGAATGACGCCATTTTTGGACCATGATCCATGGTCAATGGTAATTTATTATCACGTTTTTGGGAGATTACTCATATACATCTTCTGCAACCAATTAATTTGTAATTAATCTAACAAATTTTGGAGATTTATTTCCTATTTCGGTTAAGGGCACTGCACAAGCCATAAAACTAACACTTCTAGACCCTATATTGAAAAGCAAACCAAATTAGAAGAATAATTATTGGAATAAAAAGTCAAACTAAAGGCAATTGCAAACAAAATAAGTCATTTATAAAGGAGTCTTGTCAGTTTATTTTCCAAGGAGGGAAAGAGGTATTAAAATCAGTCGTATTTGTAGAGAGATTAATTAAGCAAGAAATATTGGATTTTTCAATATAATATATATTATATATTAAGACCTTAATTATGTAGCACAAAATTGTAAATTAACTAAGTTCTTATGTTTAAAAGAGGGAAAGAGATAATGAACATTTCTTGTTATTGACAAATTCGTTGACTTTGACATTTTGGTTATGGTCAAAACACAAAAGTCAATGTTTGAAGCATCAGCAGTTTGGAGCAACGGATTTCACCAAACGGCTGAAATCTCAAACATTGCTATTAGCCGCGTTTGAGATTGACGTTTTAAAAAAACTATAATTTTCACCAAAATGCCCTTACTTATATATTAAAAATAAAATAAAAAATTAACTACTAAAGGGCCTTTAAGGGTCCATTTATGAGGAGCCAAAGGCTCTTCATTGCCGTGCCCAGCGGAATAGGCACGGCTAAAAAATGGAGCCTCAAGGCTCCTCGGTGAGAAAAATGGGAAAATAAAGGGGAGCCACGGCTCCTCTTCTTGTAACTGGTTGTAACTGTGTTTTGGGTGAGTATTTTGTAGTAGTTGATTATGTAGTCGAAAATTTGATCCGTCAAGATTATTTTATTTTGTTCGTGACAAAGTAGCATAAGAGGAATTACAAAGAAACAACATCTCTACAAAAAGATCAACTAGCTGGCATCATCACCAAGTCACTAATCATCCATAACAAGGTTAAATGATCTAAGCGACAAGCTCAATGTTCTTTCTAGAGAACCTTAACCTTGAGGGGACATATTAGGACTCTGTGTTTTAGGGACAATTAAATTCATTCCCCTCTCCCTATATTATTAGAAATATTACCATTTATCATTTTTATCTTTGCTGAGACTCTTTAATTTGTATCTTTATAAATACATATATTTATCATATACTTTATATCTCATGAATTGATCAAGAATAATATCATTCCTATGACAATTATTCTCATATGCAATGTGCACACCCTCGTTCTCCATTCAAATCCAAATCTTCATATCTATTTTGGATACATGCATTTCTAGCAAGCTAAGCAAGATCTTTGATGCTTGATCTTTATTTCATAGACATTCAATAAAACCAATTATATGTTTAACTACATTAAATAGTAAAATACTTTATACAAAAATATACAAGTAACAGTTTTCATTGAATAAACTCGTATTCTTTCCACATCAATCACCCAAGTATATATTCTTGAACGACCGACCTAAGAAACCATGCATGCACCACGGAAAGTAGCAAACCTAATCACTCATAAATCTCCATACCAATAATATAACAATTTCTCAGGTGCGGACACGCAGTTTAATATGAGCCGTGGATCAAATCTAGATCAACGGCTCAAATAAATGAAAATTAAAAAAAAACGTGCCTTTGGAAGGAACCAAGCAACTTAACTTTAAGCATGAAAATGACGCACCTTCAGTACACAAATTACGCACCTTAAGAACACAAACCACGCACCTAAAGTTTTAAAATAACGCACCTTAAGTTTCAACAACTCACGCACCTTAAGAAGGAAAACAACGTACCTTAAGCTTCAGGTAGACGGACCTTAAATTTCAACAACTACTCATATTAAGCACACAAACCACGCACGGGAACTGAATTATATATATATATATATATATATATATATATATATATATATCAATGATTGGAGGTTGCTGAGAACAAATAAAAAATGAACAATGTTAGTTTTAAATTATAAATATCGCAAAATTTTTGCAAGAATACCATATTCTCATTAGAATTCATTAAGAGTTAAACTTGAAATCTTGTGGTTATTACCAAGCTAACAATCGGACTAACTTAGCTGATATATTTTCAAGATATGACTATATTATCTCGATCTACCAAGAAATAAGTCACAACGGAGATTAGAGCGACTTTAACGAACCTCCAAGACACGTCGAAAGATATCATTAGGGAGAATTTCTTAGGCATCTCCAAACCGAAGAGTACGATTATAAGAGACCAATGAACACGATCTTCAAATCACTCCCCTTGATGGAAAAATATTATCTCAATTATCATACACCCTATTAGTAAGATTTTTATATTTCAAGGATGCGTGCTCACCAATGCAAAATAACTAATAATCGAATATAGAGTAAATATTCGAGTTGTTCATCATATATTAATTAATAAAATATACTCCACTAATGACAATGATTAACATATATGTATGAAGAAATGGACTGTCCTTTAATCGCCCATGCAGCACGTAGTTTCACATGCACAGTAAAATATTGACGACTGGAACACCGACCATTTATTCCGTTAATTCACAAGTTGACACGGAAAAGCATCATATATAGTAGTATTGTAACAATAATGTTGTGTTGTTGGCTCGATTCAAATTGGGGAGAATAATACCCCACAGCCCCCTCTACTTTCTTTTTTATGAATATTTTTATAAAACCCTAAAAGTTATATAACACAATTAGCTACCCATGGGCGATTATTAAAAAATAAATAAATTAGAAGAATATATGCCTTTAATTTGATGAAGAACTAACTATCTTTCATTTACAGATCGATTCCTCTGGTCGGAAAGTAGTTTTATTTTTCTGATTTTTTCGAAACAGTTGACCAACGTAACTTTAGGTAGAATATTATTTCCTTATCTATTTCTAATAAATTAATTTTAATTTGTTTATTTATTGTTGACGCATATCCAATATAATTCACACTATAATTTAGTGATAATTTTTACTTCTTCTTACACAATAAATTTAGAGCAAAAATTTGAAACAGACCTTATGATCAAGCAGCATAACTTCAACTCTTTAAAGGAAAGATCACAAGTCGATGTGGACTCGGGTTGAATGCCCGAGCATATCGTCTATTCCTCATTACATGTACTAATTGACACATGTTGGATCATTTGAGGTATGACTAGGTGGTAATTTATATACTTCTTTCCACATAGGAATAGGTTCAGACCTATCTCTTTTGTCTCTAGTTGCATGTAATACATATCTAAGGTGTCAGTCCCATCGAGATGATATCATTTCAGATATTTTTAAAACGGTTGAATAAATTTTAATATGGGAGATTTTTTCTCTATTTTATCTTTAACCCTTATAGAATAAGTAAATCACGGGACAAATTCAGGTTAGACTTTTATATGGAAGGTTGTGAATTTGAATTTCAGTGGAGGTGCTATTGGCTCATTATGCTTTAATATGTTAAGAAAGTAATTATAAACAGATACTACATTGTAATAGAGTCAGTAGCATTAAAAAAAAATCACGGGACAAGCATATTAATAAATGTATACGACGATTTTCACTTAGAACCGTCGTATAAAGTATATACACTGTACATAATTTTTAAAATTATTATATACGGTGATTCTAACTCCGAACCGTTATGTGTGTGTGTGTGTATATATATATATATATATATATATATATATATATATATATATATATATATATATATATATATATACACACACACACACACACACACACACACACACATTTAATAAATACTTTATATGACAATTCGAAGTGGAACCGCCATATAAAGTATGTATGTCCTGCTTAAATTTGTTATATACAGCAGTTTCGATCAGCTAGGTACTGCCGTGTGGGCGCGCACACACACATATATACTTAACCGTCATATAAAGTATATGTATTTCTTATTTAATATTCTCTCTGTTCCATTTTATGTGTTTGGTTCGGTTAACGAGGCTTGACTGAAGTTATTTTTAATTCAATTTTTCATAATATTAAGTTTAGTATTAGTATACAAAATGTATATATTTAGAAACTATACTAAAAATACTATTAAACACAAAAAATCAAATTTAAAAATGAGTAAAAAAATACTAAAGAGAATAAACAAAGAAGAAAGAGTTGATTTGACCCATGAATAATAAGTAGGACAGACAAAATGGAACAGAGTATAACTTTACACGGTGGTTCCCATTTGGAACCGTCGTATAAAAATATGTATTTTTTAAAAAATTCATTTATATGACGTGTATGTTTATGATTATACGGCGGTTTTTTAACTGCCATATATATGTAACATATATGGCAATTTCCAAAAACCGTCGTAAAATATATTTATTTACAACGTGAGTCACTCATACAGCACTTCAAACACTACCGTGTATATATAATAAAAATCGTCATAATATATAGCTATGTTCTATAGTAGTGGTAGTGCCATGCAACTACAAATTAAGTATCAATGTTATGAGATTTAACTCACCCGAATGTTTTATGTCGAGGGTTAAGGGCATTTGAGATATTTTTATGGGTTACGGGCGACGTTACATTGAAGAGAGGATCGGAGTTCGTTGTTATCGACATGGGCGACGGTAGGCGTCAACTAGAATAACGAATTTTGGTAGCAAGCATAAAGGGTCAACATTATTTAAAAAAAAAAAAAAAAAAAAAAAAAAAACTTATCCACCAGACAAGAAATTATCTTTTTTCTGTTCAACCTTGTATTATTACCGGCATACCATATATGCCATTATCGAAGTCTTCATTCAACTCAACCTTTTGGATAAACAATTCAACGTAATCCATATCTGATCTACCATCGTCCCTATAAATAACAACGTCAGAAAACTCCAAGAACCCACCAACTAACAACGTTGTACAAGCACACACAGAGCTTATTAATTACCTAGCTAGCTCCGAACTCCGATCGGTCCATCTCGGCCGTTGATAATGGATAGGGTTAGAGATCTGGCGTCAAAGAAGGCTGCGGTGATCTTCACCAAGAGCTCCTGCTGCATGTGCCACAGCATCAAGGCGCTGTTCTACGAGCTGGGGGCGAGCCCGGCGGTGCACGAGCTCGATCACGACGGAAGAGGCCGAGAAATGGAGTGGGCATTGCGGAGCATGGGGTGCAACCCCGCCGTCCCGGCGGTGTTTATCGGCGGACAGTTTGTGGGCTCCGCCAGGGATGTGCTTTCTCTTCAGATTGATGGCTCTCTCAAACAAATGCTCATTAATGCCAAAGCCATCTGGTTCTAGCAATCCTAACCCGCCTATCTACCCATAAACCCAATCAAATACAATATAGTCATACCTAAAGTAACATTTGTCTTGTCAAGTAGCTAGCTAAAGGCTGGCCGGGCAGGACAACCAAGTGTCTTGTTAATTGTATGTGTGTATCATTAAAAGTCTCGAAATCAATCATATGAGTTTCGTTGACAAAAGTTGCCATGCATATTTTATGAAAATGGCTAGTCATATTTCCCTATATATCATTTCCATGCAAATTCTTGTCTTTATTTAATTTTTTTTTTAGATATTATTTTTTGAAAGCAAAAACATAACCGAGATAGATTATTACTGCATAAAAGCTTAAATGAAATCAGGAGGGACAGGATCCCGTGTTTGCCTGACTATAGGCCAATGAGGCAATTAAGAGAATGAGCTATATCAAATGTAATTGCATGGACGATGGAACTTGAACATTCATTATAACAACAACAACAATAATAATGAAGGTGATATTCATATTAATTAAATATAATATGAGATTTTTAGATGTTAGGAAAGCCTTTAAAAAAAATACATTATAAAATTATAACATTGCGACATGGGTATTGATTTTGCTATGGATGTAATTGTATACAAGATAAAATGATTAATAAGTATATTAATTATTACACAAGAGTAATATTATATTACACTTATTTTCACTTTTAATGCTTTTTTTTTTTTTAATTCTTGACGTATCATATTAACTAAGTTATAATATATATGTTCATGTGCTCCCAAAATTATTGTCTATTACTATACAAATCAAGGAATCTTAAGTATCCTAGAGTTCTGTTACCTTAAATTAAGCCTATCAGTAATTAGACAATTCATCAGTGTATTAATCCCAATCTAGTAAAGTATGTTTCACTTTCGTGGTCAATCCTTCTCCCATGATGAGTCTCATGTAGATAAAACACATTAAACTACTCGAATCATCCAAATAGATCTAAGCAATTATTTTAGAGTTGTAGGTAAAAAATTAAAAGCTTTGGTATTAGATTCATTATGGTACATCAAGGCACGTTGCCTATTATTCATTTATAAATAGTGTGACATGTTAAATAGTCGTAGGTTACGCTTTCTCATATCTCACAAATAAAAGTCAAATAATTTTATGAACGTGACCTAGATCAAGTCAAACCTTAATTAGTTGCGGGGAGAGTAAAAATACTCCATAGTAGCTTAGTATGTGTGGTTGTACATTTAATGGATGCTGGCTATGATTATTCTTATAGAGAGTAGTTTCTAGAGATGAGAATTAATAAAGTTGATCCATTTCGTCATAAATTATACCACTTTGATTCCCTAACCTAAGTGGGTTGTGAATCTTCCAAGTCAGAAGGAATTCTAATGATTCCATTGCTCCACCACCCAAACACTGATAAACGACATCATAAATATATTCGTGCACATCCTATTTTATATTATATTCATACCAAAATTATTTCTTGTATTTTAATTATATGCCTCGTCATGTAATTTGTATTGATTAATTATATATGATTTCTTTAAACTATGCTAGTCAAGAGGTACAAAATTGTCCCGAAAGGGGTGACTGATGAGTGAATGGAGCATAATAATTCTCATAACAGAAAATTACAAGTTTGATTTTGCAAACCTCATTGATAAGTCATTATTTGGCTTATATGTGTGCTCGATTTAGTCTAATTTTGCATGGATCTTAAGGTGATTGGTGAAAATAGTTTCTAATGGAAGTGTTTGTGGTTGCATGCAAGGAAGATTGGACAAAAGCATGAACAAGCAAGAAAGAAGGCCAATTGCAAGAGAAAATGAGTCAAGAAGGTGCAAAACATGGAGTGAGTCAGGAGCCAAGGAGGAGGTCCTTGTCACCGTCATGGTTGTGACTATGATCAGGACCTGCAAGCCTAGCTTGGGGGTCCCAGGCTCCCACTGCTCATCCCGACCAAGAATCCACAAGGTAGTCTTAGCTTGCAGGTCTCGGTCGTGACCATGGTCAAGATGGCTAGAGGCCGTATCTGATTTTTGGTGGTCACGGTCAACTTTTCGGTCATGGAGCGAGTCAGGAGCTAAGGAGGAGGTCCCGGTCATAGTCACGACCTGCAAGCCTAGCTTGCGATTCCACAGTCTCCCACTGCTCATCCCGACCAAGAGGAGCAACGAGATGCCAGGAATCTGCAGGGTAGTCTTGTAGGTCCTGGTCACCATCCCGGCCATGACCATGGTTGGGATGGATGGAGGGCGTAGCTGATTTTTTGTAGTCGCGGTCAACCTCTTTGTCTGGAGGGTGGCTGTGACCCGATGTCCATAATTGCGCGAAAGGTAGTTATCTTGGCCCAATTAAATTTAAAAGCATTTATAAGCATTGACGGTTATTTTTATATAACTTTTGATTTTTCACTCTAACCTTGGAGAAAACACTAGTGTTGCAAAAATCGCGCCTAGACGCTAGGCGCCCGCCGGCTGAACCAGCGTTTAATTTATTATTATTATTATTATTATTATTATTATTATTATTATTATTATTATTATTATTATTATTATTATTATTATTATTATTGCGTTATAAAGTGTGAAAAGTTCGGGAAGGCATAACTTTTGACTCGGTTGTTCGTTTTGGACAATTTTTTTTTTTGAAATCGCATATTTTTTACTCGGCGTCGAAGGCGGTTTGACCCTCTAATTTCTCCAAACAATGCTTCTTTTGCTCTTAATTTTAATTTTTTATGTATTTAGATGGTTTCAACAATATTTTGAACGATTTTAAAACCACTTACGTAAATAATTTGTAAAAAAAAAAAACTAGAGGAACCTTATGTTTTATTAGTGAATTTTACAATTTTGTTTAATTTTTTTAAATAAAAAATCAGCTACTGGCTCTATTACAATGTAGTATCTGTTCAACCTACTAAAACACAAAGAACCAATAACGCCTCCATTAAAGTTTGAACTCACAATCTTCTAAATGAAAATCCAACCCAGTACCATTAGACCACATAGTCTTGGTATTTAAAGATCAATTCATCTTTTAATCAACTCTAATCTCAATTTCTAGATTTCATCTCGCATAGTTCTTAATCAAAGCTAAGTCGTCTTTCTTATTACTTTATTTGCATTCATTGTTCTTGCAAATGTCTTTCATTTCAATTCATATATATATGCTTAGCTAGATTCATTTAGAAATTGGATTAAGTCATGCTTGTGATTGATGTTATGTGATTAAATTGTGCTATGAGCTATTATAACGACTTGATGATATGATAGTTCTAGTTGTGAGCTTGGTGGTTCGATCAATTCGCTTGTGTTGACTCTTATAGGATAGTGGCTACAATCATACTAGAGGTATATGGATAAGGTGTTATCACTATGAGAATAGAGCAACACCATAGTCACACATCTCACTAGTCCAACTTTACTTTGTGAAAAGGGAGTTGGCCGGAAGGAGACGTAAACGTCATGTATTTGATAAATTGTTTCAATTGGCTTGAGTCGCAATGAGAGTGAGGCTTAATTTCAATTGAGAGTCCAATGTCCACGAGAGTGGCATTGCATTTAGTAGTATCTCTCTAGTTCTCTCTTCAAGGCATTACATGAGCTCTAACTAAGAACACATTTTAGCATCTATTCAAAATGGTCTAGCCCAAGCTATATATGTCCTTAGTTTAGGTCGGTAAATGGCCAAGTCTAGCTAGCACCCAGTGGATGGGGATTGTTGGGTGGAGGCTGGTAAAGGATAAAAAGGTCAATTTCAGCACCCAACGTGTCTCGAATAATGTTATAACGGTCTATAAGTAAGGAAATAAAATTGCATCTTCGCTACCAGCTATAATTTTTTGTGTAAGTGGTAAACGTTTGATCCTAACACGCCCAAATGATAATTTATATTTTACCCATGTACTGTTTTAGTTCTTAGCAATGCATGCATACTATATTTGGTTCGATCAAAATTAAACCGGTTGGGACCAGATCAAATTTGAACAGATCCCGTGGTCCTCTCTAGAAGATACTATTGAGCTAGACTTTATTCCTATTATGGTTTCTTACAATATTGTAGATAAAGAATCTAGCTATTTTCTTTGGTGTATAAAATACTAGAGAAATAATAAAGATCCCAAGGCAAACAAAATCCTATGTTCTTTTTAGGCAACATAGTTTTCAACTTTGGTTTGAGTAATGTTCTAATGTTGTGTAATAACTCATATAGTCATATGTCTAACTTCTCAATTAAAGCCCACTCAAGAAATGTCTACTTTTCTTCTATGCAATTTGGCTTGGCCCTGGCCCCTGGCCCATATAATTTCCTCTACACCTAACTCTTTGGCAATTTATATCGTGCACCGCGACGCACAATCGCACATAACAATGTACGTCCATGCACATAACGCGCACGTTTCAATTGCTACTGTCATTCCGTCCATCCAAACGGCCAAAACTCTATTATGTGTATTCAGTTAAAAATTTCTGTGTATTATATTGTATTATGAGTTTCTGTGTATTCAGTTAAGAGTTTTTGTGTATTCAGTTAAGATTTTCTGTGTATTCAATTAAGAGTTTATGTGTATTCAGTTAAGAGTTTCTATGTATTATGTATCATGTTAGATTATGTGTATTCAGTTATGAGCTTCTGTGTATTGTGTTATGAGTTTCTGTGTATTCAGTTAAGAGTTTCTGTGTATTCAGTTAAGATTTTCTGTGTATTCAATTAAGAGTTTATGTGTATTCAGTTAAGAGTTTCTGTGTATTATGTATCATGTTAGATTATATGTATTCAGTTATGAGCTTCTGTGTATTCTGTTATGAGTTTATGTGTATTCAAAACAGATGATTTTTTTTTTCGACAATGCACCAAAATGACGTTGTGTTGGGTAGGGCGGGGCGCACAATATATTGTACGCCCTGGTGCATGATATAACGATTGCAACTCTTTGTAGGCTTTTTTTTTTTTTTTTTTTTTTTTTTTTTTTTTTTTTTGCAATCAACTCAAAACATATCCCCACAATCACACGAGCTTTAAAAGTATCATACATTTTTCCTGAATAACAAATACTTTATTCTTATATTTTTATTTTGACTCGATCAATCTTATAAACAAAGATATGTGAACCAATCTCGCACAAATTTTTATTTTAGTATCAAAATATTTTCACGTGTATTACTCGAACCCAACATATTCAACCTTTGAAGAAAATATCAGAGTGGATGGCAAGATGGTGGGCGCAGAATATATAAAAGCCACTGCACCACCGAAAGCTTTTTGCGATCTGCAATCTTCTTTCCCCAGCCCACATCGAATCTTATATATGTCGTCACCCTACGTAAAATGTTTTGAAGAATCTTTAAGAAATTGGCTACGTACTTATCATGCATTAATCTTGCTTTCATTATTCTCGTATTCCGATGGCGAGGCAACAGATTGGCTGGCCTGTCATAGGCACACGTTTATTTGTTCTAAAGCAACATAAACATAATTAAAGTATTATTAGTTTAGTCTAATTTAATTATTAAACATTCTTAACACCACGGTTTAGCATAGTTACATTGATACACTAATTATTAATACAACTGTAAGATCGGAGAATTGATCAACTTGCCTTGGGTCAAAACTCAAACTTTGCTGACTCTATTCTGAGAAAAATTGAATTGATTTTATAATGGTGAATGAAGATATATGGTAATAAGCACATAATTCACGTACACACATAATTGTGTGATAATAAAATAAACTTATTAACCTTTAGTCATAGTTTTCCTAGTTGATAACGTTCAAATGCTTGATCAAGAGTTCCCTACTGTAGAATCGACGGAACAGAGAATATGTTTCTCTCACTTTCACTCAATACACTCGAGATGATATATGAGTTGTTAAATTGAGCACTGGGAGGACTCAGGGACCCCTTATATCACATAAATTGTTAGGGGCAATATAATCCTAGTTAAGTTGGTCAGAAAGTTGATTTGGTAACTATATACAAAGTTTCAAGTTTAATTCCTCGTGAGAGTTATCTATTGGTCTTTTTAGTTTAAGCTGATCAATTATGAAAAACATAGACTAATTTACTTTATTGTGATCTTTATTTGCTAGAATCACAAGTGGACATTGTCTCAGTGTGTACCTTTGAGTAGGGATTGCGAATTTTGCTATTGTAAATCTGAAAAGACATGGAATGTTATTGTAAATCTGAAATGATATCGAATGTTGTATGTAAAAAGACATAATATATTCTTGATCCTGCTACGTACCCGGTCCATCACTGTTAATGGCCCACTGCGTGGACACATATATTATGAGTCCAAAATGAAAAGCGACCATGCATGCATGACCACCTCAGTTAATAATTCCATTCTTTAATTTCATCCAGGCAACTGTCTCATGAAACTATATTTCTAGCTTAGGTAGTTAAGGTTCCAAGAGGCCTGGAAGACCAAAAACAAGGCCGCAACTGGGACAAGCAACAACCTGATCGAAAATCTTAATATATCCGAAAGTTGTTGTCATACGAGATCATAAAATTGGCAGTACAGGGGAGCTGAGGTTTGCCGGAGGGTATGTACGTGATTCGATCTAAGTACATAGTTATTTGAGTTAATACCCAATTTAATCATCGATTATAATAGTTTTTCTCGATTTAATCGTAAACGACTTTTTGCGCTTAATTAGGTTCTTAACTTTGATGGTTTTACGCAATTGAGTCATCAGTTGTTAGAATCAAGGACTAAAATGATCAAAAATCAGTACAATCGAGGACTAAATTGGATAAAACCACTATAGTCGAAGACTCACTTGGATAAAACTATTAAAGTTGAGGACTAAATTGCGTATTAATAGATGTGCTAAAATTACCAAGTTATTTTAACATAGGACTCAATTGAGAAAATCATCAATGTCGAGAGGACTTAATTAAGCACAAAAAGTCGTTTATAACTAAATCGAGAAAAATCACTCTAGTCAAAGACTAAATTGGGTATTAACTCTAGTTATTTAGAGAACTAATAATATTTTAATTTGACGTGTTTTAGATATTAGTTTAGTTGGAACTATTCGAGATGGATTTTATTAAGTAGGATAGATTGACTTGGATATATATGGAAAAAGCTAAGGGTCATACAATACATAACTTAATAACTAGAAGTATTTATAATAGATCGAGAATGAGTGTGGGAAGTAGGTGTCAGGAGTAAATTGAAAGCAAGCTAGTTCGTTGACTATATTTATCAACCAAATAAAAAAAAAAACCATGGAACAACATGAGTTGTCAATGAAACATACACAAGGAGAGATTATAACTATTGAGTTCGATTCCACTAATAATATATGGGAAAACACAAAGTGATCAGATCAGATAAATGAGCACCATTTTAATCCAAATCCATTGCTAATTAAGATTATCAACATACATTAGAAACACTTTGCCAGTTGTTCCTAGTATAGGTGTCTGTGGACTGTGGGATGATATTATATTACTATTATTTTAAATTTAATTTCTCGTCACAAATTATCTAATCAACTTAACTGTTCAAATTTTCAAACACGTAACATAACCTTCCTTAGTGGTCAGTAATTGAGTAAGATAGATGCCTTTTTTCGGATTCTTAAAGCAATAGTCAAGAACAAGATCTTCGACGACACCACACCACAACCCCTAACAGGGCGTTTGGTTGGAGGGAGTTTAAATTCACTTCTCACTTAATTTCCACTTAATTTCAACGGTTATAAAATTCCTTAGTTTGGTTGGAAGGAATTACAAATTCCCTCATTTTCATGGGATTACCCCCCTCCCTGGTATTTTAATTTTGGGGATTTTAGGAAGAAAAAAATGTAGTGATGGGACAAAATTATCCCTCCTTTTTTTTAACCTAAAATTAATACCACAACAATAATTGGCATTTTGGACTTTATACTACTTATTCCCTTTCAATTCTCATGTATACCAAACATTGAAATTAAAATTCCCAGTAATTCTATTCCCGTAAACCAAACACTGGAATTTAAATTCTCACTTTATTCCTAGCAATTCATCTCTCATGGAATTGCAATTCCTTTCCCACGTAATTTCTCCCTTCCAACCAAACGCCCTGTAATGGTAAGAAATATTGGGTTTTGTCACAATTCTACCCAATTTGATCATATTGTTGATTTGGTAACTACTATGTTACAAGTTAGACTCTCAACAAGAGTGGCTTATTAGCTTTAACCTAAGGGTCCGTTTGGAAAGCAGTCAAATGACTTCTGAAAAATGAGTCATTTTCCATAAAACATTTTCATTTCCCGTGTTTGGTTGCATTTTGGAAAACTTGGTGTATTTAGTTTATTTTCTGGAAAAATGGGTAGAATTGTATGCTTAAACATTTTGGCGGAAAATGACTTCCCCCAAATTTTGGCGGAAGTCATTTCCCGCCAAAATGGCTTCATTTTCTCAAAGATATGTTTTCCGTTGACTGGATTTTCCTATTGCATCCAAACACTGAAAACTCGGAAAACATTGTCCAGAAGTCATTTTCCGGATTTTTAAACAGACCCTAAGTTAATTTACCTCTTTGTGATACTTTGCTGGCTAGGTCACAAGACGAGTTTACTCGGTACATACCTAGTCACTATGGGTTTTCCTGGTCACTCAAAAAAAGAAATATTAGGTGTTCAGTAGGCAGTGGTTTAATGTTTTACAGCTAAATAGAAGGAGAAGAAGGTGAGAAATAAAACAGCATATATGCATGTGTGTAAGCCATAAGAACATATGAATTCAAACACAAATATCAATGAAGTATGCCATATATATATTAATTATATTATTCCATACAATAGAGAATGGCAGCAGAAAGCTAGCTAGCATTGGAATAAATACATCAAATCAGGCCTTTACACCACAAAGATCTTATTGAAACGTGACCGGAATATATGTCGCCAACTTGCCCCCATGGTGTGTGGAGCAAAATAGTATTATGTTTTGGAACAAAATAAAGCCCCCTTCAATTCCATCTAATTTTGATATGATGAATTTATGATCTTCAATTCTTCTGATCTGCAAATTAAAAGTCTCTCCACTTTGAATTGATGACCTAATCGACGACAGTATCCACACACTCTCTCCCATGTACTATCATCGCATTTATAAATAGACTCCCCTCCATCATCACACCTCCTCATTCCAACCCTTTCTAGAAACAAACAAAACCCATATATATATATATATATATATATCCAGATCATCGATCTTGCCACCTCCCTCCCATCGGATCATCTCCAAATTCCTTGGATTTGGTCCGGCGGCGTGGATCCGACACACATTCTTAACTAGGTTTAATTAAGGAAGTAGTTGTTCCTGCGGATAGAATGGACAAGGTAAAAAGTTTGGCGGCGCAACACGGCGTAGTGATCTTTAGCAAAACCACATGTTGTCTGTGCTACGCGGTGAGCATCCTGATCCAAGAGCTGGGGGTGAAGCCGCACGTGTACGACATCGACACCGACCACCAGGACGGAAAGGACATGGAGAGGGCGCTGGCCAGGCTGGGCTGCAACTCCTCCGTGCCGGCGGTCTTCATCGGCGGCAACCTCATCGGCTCCACCAACGAAGTCATGTCCCTCCACTTAAGCGGCTCCCTCATCGGGATGCTAAAGCCCTACATGTCGTCCATGAATTAACCATTTATCCCTCTCAACCTTAAACACCGCTAAATTAACAACCTCCGATCCGATCCGAGGTTTGAAATTAATTACAGAGTACTAGGAAACAACAGAATAAAGTACCCGGCGACAAGTACGGACGACGTAGTACGGAACAGGAACACCTCCTCCGATCCTGTTCTTGATTTTATTAATTAAGCAAATTAAAAAAGCCTATCATCAGATCACCATATATATCAATTGTAGTACAGTAGAGATATTAAGTTGTGTGAATTGACATATAATGGTTTACCCCCTTAGTACCTATATATATATATATATATATATATATATTTAATTCGATGTAGTAGTACGTTTAATGTGTATCTGTTGGCTTATTATTATTAGTAAAACATTATATTAATGAATGAATGTATGTGTAATATTTACTATATATATAATTAATTATATTTAGATCCATCATTATTGCTATGAATATATACATGCATGCTGCTGCAAATTAAATTATATTTTAAGTGTTTTACTTATACTTTTTGGCTTTATAGAATATTTAGTCACTCGATCATAATTGAATGATTTGACGCGAATCAATCTTCGTTTCTCTTATCAAGTGACAATCATAAAAGAGTGGTCCAAATGACAATCATAAAATAGTGGTTTAAGTCGTGGATAGAAGGTCAAGAGCCTAGGGCTCGTTCATTTTCAGGCAAGTTGACTTAACAAGCTAAGTGAGCGGTATATATATATATATATATATATATATATATATATATATATATATTTACATATATGTAAAAGAATTTTTTATCATGTATTATGGAGTGGAATATATTCTGACCTTTTTTTAGTTGACATTAGGCATTCTAGTTTTGTCAAATTAATCTGGATCCTTCTGGACCTAACCTCTAAATTTGTTGGAGGGGGTAAATCGCAAGTCATCATTCAAACAATCCCTCAAGTTCAATCCCAAACACATTCTATACACTTATATATGCATAAAATGAGTCGTCTCCCAATTGATCAATCTGTGGGAACTGGGAAGTAAGACTTAAATTGATTGATCTGAGCACTTGAGCTAATCCTAACTAGGGTAGAATATATTCAAGAGTGGGACAAAGTGACAGACACAAATTTGATGCTTACACTTGTACGTAGTGAACATAAACATTCGACCTGCGGCATTGTACTGTATTGCTCCATTTGTTAAAGTGGAAAAGCAAATCTGCAGCTTTTATTCTTCAACTTTGCCTGCAATTGATGAGAGGGCATTTGGATTTGTAATCCGTATTAACTACATTAATCTTGGTAATTTTCGACTTGATGATATCATTAATATAATGAATCGAACTTTCTATTGATTTGATTCTAAAATTAGCTTTAAAGAAAAATAAACATATTTTTGGTTTTTTTTTTGACAAAACATATTGTTGGTATTAAACTCAAAGAATATAAAAAGCACAGTACACTTTAGCTATTAGTCCTATAACTTCATATGTCTAGATAAAGAATGAACTTTAGTTATTTCCATCATATAAAAGGAATTTAATTATCTTTTCATAGTGGTTTTGGTGCAAAAACTTGCTATTTCTAACAACTAAAATGTGGTCCAAATTTTGAGTTTCGGTTGAAAATAGTCATTTTGGTAATTTTAGAAAATCAAAAAATCCTTTATTATTATTACCGAATATATATATATATATATATATATATATATATATATATATATATATATATATATATATATATATATATGGTTGAACTATTAAGTTAAACTTTTAGTTTAGACCAAACACATTATTTAATTTGGTATGAGAAGTAGACTCATGCAAAACGTCATATGTCCATGTATAGTAATCAATTCATACACGTAATTAGGGGCATGTTGAACATATAATGTATAAACAGTGTTGTAAAAATCAACCAAGACGATTGCCTAGGCGCTAAACATCCCTTGGCCGAGGCGATTTCAGCGCTCGGCGGCTGACTAGGTGCTGAGTTGGGCGCCTAAATTGGCATTAGTGCCCAACTCAGCCGAGTTTGCGCTCAACTCGGTCGAATGGTGTTTTTTACTTCTTGGTCACTCATCTTCTATATTTCTCTAGTCATGTACCATCTAACATATGCAGTTGACTAGTTTAGACGATTATAACAGTCTAACAATTAACTCCCTCCCTAAGTGGGAAAAGTGTAGATGATATACTCGATTACTCGGCCTCCTAAACAACGTCTAGGCACTAGGCGCCCTTCGAGTGCCTGACTAGCGCTTATGGCCTTCTGCAACATTGTGTATAAATGCTTTTATTTGAAACATAACATTTACCATTCAATCACGCATGACAATACACCAAAGCTAATTGCAAACACCAATCACCAAAGTAACAAAGGTCATTAGAAAAATTGATCTGTTAGATCACCCACGTTAAAATAAAATTAACCATATACCAATGGTCCAGTTAGAAATAGCGCACCATGGGCAAGTGTGACTTTATGACCAAATTAAAAATCTTATAATTATACCATATAAAAGTTAGTTTTGAGTCTACTCTGACAGAATTACGCATAAGACATGAATGAGACATCAACAGATACGAAACGACTTAACAGGTTGAACTGCTACCATACATATTTGCACAAATATGGAAGACAGTTCCATATTGGTTGGAATATATTGTCTTTCAATTGCTAGCTATAGGAAGGTTTGTTGAAGACTGAGTTGATAGATGGGGTGAGCTTCTGCATTTGTTCTTGCAATTAGCTAAGTTGGAAGGGAATAGAATCAATTGTTATATCGTGCACTAGGTACATTTGCATTGTACGTTCTAAAAATTTCTTATTTCGTATGTACATAATTGTATAGTAGAATACACATAAACTCTTAATATAATACGTATAATCTAACATAATATATAATACATATAAACTCTTAACATATATAATACACATAAACTTTTAATATAATATACATAACTCTTAACATAATACACAACCTCTTAAGACGCACGCACGTCCACGATATAATTTGCGGAATAGAATGTAATAAAGCAGATTATATTCTTTGATAATCTCCTAGACTACTAGTCACGAAAACCAAGATATACATGGATGGAGGATATAAGAGAGGAATATAATATCATAGACTGTACTGTGAGGTGTTTAGTGTATGGGCACATGGAATATGAATATCATATTATCATCATATCACTAATATTTTTTTTGTGTTTTTTAAATCGATACAACGAATATAATATCTTTTTTTTTCTTTGAATTCATCAATACATACATCTTTTAGGAATAAAATAATTGCAAAAATTATATTGCAAACATGTGTGGTTATTATTATTATTATTATTATTATTATTATTATTATTATTATTATTATTATTATTATTATTATTTGACCTCTAATTGGTCATAAACATTCACAATCATGGGTAGTGTACGTGACTTTAGTGGTTTAAGTTTTTCGACAATTTTATTAGGTGATTCTAATGAATGGTTAATAATATCAAAATATGTTTTTTTGAATACAAAAAGTGATTGAAAAAATAATTTTAGATTACAAACTTTTATTTTCAATTACTTTTTAATGGTTAGAAAAATGAAGATTTTACCATATATAATAAATATGAACAATCGGTCAAGGGTAATCATTTGATCATTAGTGTAATTAAATTATAATAACTATTAAAAATAATACTAAGATGTGATAGACTATATATATATATATATATATATATATATATATATATATATATATATATATATTCTTGTTAGTCGGGTTAATTATATGGTTAAGGGTCAGACTAATAATGTTACTTTTTTAAAAAATATTTTTGAATATAAATTATTTTTGGTGATCAGAAAATTAAAATCAATCGTTACTATTATCTCAATCATGTAGAGCTGAAATTCCAAATGTGCTACAAAATAAGCGTTTGGAGTTAGTGTTTTGAAGAAAGATTTATCTTTCATAAAACACCCTCTAATAATAATAATAATAATAATAATAATAATAATAATAAATATTTAACTTCTAACGAACCTAAGACTCATTTAATAAAAGAGCCTTATTAGGCTCAACTCCTTTTACCTTCCCCAACCGATGTGGGAACACATCAGATGGGGAAGGTTGGATGGATGGGGATGAAGTTTCTCTTCTACTTTCGAGTTTTGATGTGGAATCAAAATTAATCTTACATCTATTTGTTTGTTTTTTTATTTTTATTTATTTATTTATTTATTTATTTATTATTTTTGTTATTATTATTATTATTATTATTATTATTATTATTATTATTATTATTATTATTATTATTATTGTCTTGTTATAATAATTATTATTTTTATCTTGCTACAGAGTATTATTTATTTTTATTTTATTATTACATAATAAAGTTAATAATAATAATAATAATAATAATAATAATAATAATAATAATAATAATATTATTATTATTATTATTATTATTATTATTATTATTATGTTGTTGTTATGAATGTCCTTTTAAGT
Source organism: Ipomoea nil (assembly GCF_001879475.1). Lineage (NCBI taxonomy): Eukaryota > Viridiplantae > Streptophyta > Magnoliopsida > Solanales > Convolvulaceae > Ipomoea > Ipomoea nil. Next base: position 763,990 of record NW_017618047.1, on the reverse strand, counting down.
CTTCTTTTTTTTTTTTTTTTTTTTTTTTTAGAAGAGGGATACCCTACATATATATACACACTAAGGTTCAAACCTATCACCTCCCACTTAAGGGAGCAACCCAATACCAGTGGACTACAAGCCACTTGGTTTATGTCTTTTTAAATGTTAACTGTTAATCTAAACATCTAATTTTACCAAATATCTCTTTACAAACTGCTGATACAGTCCGCTGTCAAACCCGCTAACACAATATGTTATCCGTGAACCGCTTACCGCGGATTGTCAAACAAGGCCAGTGTAAATCGCACTAAAATGACAAGCTCGACTGTGAGGGTAAATATCGTTTTTTTTTTTTTTTTGCTTAATAGCTTCCCAATATTGGTCTTCAACAGTTGTACCATGGACCCGGATCTAAAATACACAATTTACATACTGAATGTTCACAGTTTAAATTGTGAACATTTAGTATGTAAATTATAAACATTTAGTATGTAAAATTGGGAACATGCATTCAGTATATAAGTTGTGAATATTTAGTATGTAAAGAGTTAATTCCAACAATAGTCCCCCGAGTATAGTGATTTTCTTCAATTTGTCCTTGACTTTTAATTTGGACAATTTAACTATCTGACTATCAAATTCTTTCCAATTGAGGTCCTTTCGCTAAAAGCTAGTTAAGTGAACGTCAATTTGAGGGATAAAAGCGTCATTTCAAGTTCTTTGTGTACATTTCCTCATTGTTCCCCTATGTATACACGGTTCGAACCCTAGAAACTCCAGAAAACACAGCACCCCTTGAAACTCAAGCTTAGAAGAGAATCTTAAGGAGGGAAAAAGTTAGTCGGCGGCGGTGAAGGAGTTGGAATGGTGACGGGTGGCGGTGGAATCCGGTAAGAGTTCATGGGCGGAGGAGGGTGGCGCCAATAGGGGATAGGGCCAGCCAGCAAAAGAGTCTGAAGAAGCAGCCCTGCTTTCATCACCGCCTGCAAAAACTTTCCCTTTTTCGGCAAGCGCTTATATAGCACAATCGGCAAATCTTGGGGCGACAACATTTTAGCCGCCGGCACCGGCGAGGAAACGATGCTCTCGTCGAAATCGGAGGAGGAGAAGCCATTATTGGAGTGACAGAGAAATCAAAACGATGCTCACCTTAACTTGACGTACATTTAACCTGCTTTTGACGGAAGGACCTCAATTGAAAAAAATTTAATAATCCGATAGTTAAATTGTCCAAATTAAAAGTTGAGGATCAAATATGAAAAATTACTATACTTAAAGGACCATTGTTTGAATTAACTTGTATGTAAATTACGTATTTTTTGACTCGGGTCCACCAACGCAGAATAATTTGCCATTGGTCTTTTTTCAATCGTTATACCCTACACCACGGCGCACATAGACTGTGCGCCGCGCGCCTCCCAAAACGACGTCGTTTTGGGAGGCGCGGTAGGAAGTTGCTGGGATTATGTGTATTTGTTCACACAGTTATGTGTATTGGTTCATACAGTTATGTACATTTTTTATACAATTATGTACATTCTTTTTATACAATTATGTACATCCGAATCAGAAAATTTGTGTGTATTATGTTAATAGTTGATGTGTATTATGTTAAAAGTTTATGTTTATTATGTATTATGTTATATTATGTGTATTATCTTTTAAAAAGACTATGTATATTTTGTTATATAATTATGTACATTCATGTATACAATTATGTGTATTCTAGTATAACATTATGTACATTCTTGAACAGTGGATTTTTTTTAAAGAAAAAACTACTGCCATTCACTGGGGCGGAAAATTTTAGAAAAAAAAAATTAAAACGACGTCGTTTTGCATCTGGATGCATAGTGCAACGCGCGCCGTGGTGTAGGATATAATTGCGGTCTTTTTTTGGGCGGACAATTTCGATCACTGAAATGGAGGAGGCCCAACCTAACAACATATTTTAACGGCCACCGGTCCCAAGTTTCGGCTGTCGGTTCATGTCCAAACCTTGGACATATCTAAATTTAGAAACACAAACCCAAAATCCCATTTTTATTTACAAACATAACCCAAATGCTAAATTTGTTTCTTTTCTTTGCGTTTATAGTAATTTTTTAATTGTCTTTACTCCTGTCCCCCCCACACAAATTTTTTTCCTTTTCAGCAATGTTTCCGGATTTGGGTAATTAAAAATTAAAGCGGGCACAGTGCCGTCTCCGTCTATATCTCCTATTCACTCGAGAAAAGTTTCTGGACCGCCGGCGCTGTAATGGAAGAAGGTGACGTTGGTAACGGAGCTCGACTTGGTGATCACCCCCGCGATTCCGGGGGAGACTTTGGGATGATGCTTTACGGGTGCGTGCTTCTTTCGGATTTTTTTTTCTGTGTCGTTTTTCTTTTGTTGAGAAATCCAATGATTTTTCCTATGTTGTAAAGTGATCTGCGGTTGTTTTTGTTTTATATATACGTTCTTGTAGATGCGAGCATTACCGGAGACGATGCCAACTCCGCGCCCCGTGCTGCAACGAGGTTTTCACCTGTCGCCATTGTCACAACGAGGCCAAGGTGCCAACTTGGAAATTTTTCTGCATAATTTTATCTGTTTTAATGGAATTGGGCTTTTGTTATTGTTTATCTGTTAATGTCGTGTGTAAAGTTTAGTTCTTTTTCATAATTTTTTTTCCCCTCTGCTTCAATCAGAGCGGTTTGAGCTTTCCCAAGGAGCCTCATGAACTTGTTCGCCATGATGTTAAGCAAGTAGGCCTTTCTTGTTTACTGATTGATTTTGTTGAGTGCCAATGCTGTGGATTGAATTGAAGCTGTTTTCTAACTTATTTTTGCAGGTTGTTTGTGCTGTGTGTGATACTGAGCAGCAGGTTTTTTTATTTCGCTTTCCTCGTTATGATTGAATGATTTTCTTGCATATCGAACATATCGGCTTCTTATGTGTGATTATACTTTTTGTTCTGTTGTGCTTGCTGTTCTTGCATAGGTTGCTGGAATCTGTGAGAAATGTGGGGTGAAATTTGGGGAGTACTTCTGTGAAATCTGCAGGTTTTATGATGATGATGTAATGTTACTGATTCTCTGTCTCTCATAGATCTTGAATTGTGTCATATGCTGCATTTCAGTGTTTCTTTAAGGTTTCTATGTTCTTGGTAAATTGGTGCTTCTAAAGACTGTTAGACCTGTTAACGTAAAAAGTAACTATTTTGATCATTAATGAGATGTAATATGGCCGACTTATTAGCTTTCTTGGTCAAGAGACATTAAAAGGGATAACATATTAAAATGGACAGATAACTTTTTTCGGTGATTTAGTCATTGCTGCTTGCAAGTTGCAACCAACCAATCATACAATGTTTTTGTCATATTCTTAGCACTGCATGTATTAGTTGACTTTTTCTCTGTTGCACCAAAGCCACAATAATTTAAGGCAACCCTACATATGCTTTCTGTCATACTCTGATACCCAGACCATTCGGTAAGGCATGAAAGTCGATCACCCTATATTTGTATCCTAAACCTCCTTCATATAGAAGTTGCCTCAGAATTTAACTTCGCCTTTCATTTGGAAAAGGGTAATGCTCATTTTTTACCGATCTTGTGAACTGTCTAGTAAATTTTGCTCATTTTCCCGTATTTGTTTAGTAAATTTATTTGCCATATTCCAAAATGCTGTCCTCAGAAGCATGTCATCCTTGAAATAGCATTGTCCAATGGTTCAAATAGGCATCGGTCTATTGTGGTACTACTTTTATGCATTTGTCACTCTTGATGTTGCTAGTAAGCGTTATTTGGTGTTGGGCATTTCTATTGGATCAAGCCAATTACGTGACTCTAAACCTTTATTACTGGTTTATTGGCTTATTGCTACTTTATATTCATCTCTTGCGCATAAATCTCATTGAATTCGATGAACTTATTAGTGGCCCTTTTTGCATTTCAGACATCAAAGAAGCAGTTTCACTGCAATGATTGTGGGATCTGTAGGTGAGTGTGGTACATGATCTTCCATGGCCCATCAAGTACCCTTGCAAAAGAAAAAGAAAAACCAAAATCGCTACCCAACCAACATAAATCTTTTGATTCTTGTTTTGATATAAATGTTAATTGTGCAGGGTCGGAGGTTCTGAAAATTTCTTTCACTGCCAGAAGTGCGGTATGCTACTATGCTCTATATATATCCCACTTGGTCTTGTTCTTTTGCATTCTGGATTTGGAAACTATTACAACCAAATCTAGTATCGATGTTTTAAGGAGTAATTATGTTATTGGAGAGTGTTGTTGCATGATGATATAACTCATTATATGATATTGATACCGATGATTAAGATTTATGCACGTATATTTTTCATGGTTGCATTTCGAGTAAATCAGACTTCTTGATAAGTAAATTTTGAATTGGGGGAAGTTTCTGTCTTTATGTTTGATGTGACATGCTCGACTTAGTAAAGAATGTTTTTTTAGTGTTTCATATTAGGACACTCGATCTTCCACTCTCTAAATGAACATAAGTCATCGATCTTAATATCTTATCCACCTGGTTTCCTTACAAGGCCCTAAATCTATTATCTTCACAAGCTTCTGGATATCGATCTGCAGGCTTTCTAACTTTTAATCAATAAAACAGGCTCTTGCTATGCGGTTGATCTGAAAGATAATCATGTGTGCGTGGAGAACTCTATGAAGAATCACTGCCCAATTTGCTATGAGGTATATATAAACGTATATGTTTATAGTCTATTTTCCTTTTATGGGGTGGAGCTTATTCCGTAAAACAACATTATATTGTGCTGTGTTTCCAGTTCCTTTTTGATTCAGTGAAGCGCACAACCATTATGAAGTGTGGGCATACAATGCATATGGATTGCTACACCGAGATGATAAGCCAGAACCAGTAATGTCCCCACGCTTCGTAAAATACTTCAATTCCCCTTTGTTAGCCAGTCAAGCCTTGTATTTTCGAATGTCCAATAATGGGTGTTGTGTCGATTTTTAATTACAGGTACCGGTGCCCAATCTGCAACAAGTCGGTGCTGAACATGTCCCGAACCTGGGAAACATTAGATCAGGAGGTACCATGTTATCCTCCATCCTCGACTCCTCGTACTAGTTTGATGTCCTTTAAGATTATCATTACTCGGGGCACATCCCTGAAGAGTGCAATGGTTCTTTTTCTCCGGCCTTGGAACTCTCTTGTCATCTGTCCTTTTTCTCGAGGCCTTTGTGTATTCAAGTAATGATATTATATATATGATTTATTCCGACCATTTTACTGATCGATTGATGTTTTCTTGCGCGTAGATTGAAGCTACAATCATGCCCGAGGAATACCGCTATGAAGTAAGTGCTTTTGTTTACATTAATGCAATCACTGCTAGAAATTATGGAATTTACGACCACTTGAAATGATCTTAAATCAAGTCGAAAGCCTTGTTCCGACCACTTTTGGTATCCGGAAAAACCTTTGTTGCTATTTCCGACCACTTTTTGCTTTCGATTTGATTTAAGATCACTTTCAGGTGGTCGGAAATTCCATAATTTCCAGCAATGAATCATGCTTAGCTTCACTTCAAAATATGTCGTTTTTTGCATAAACTTTATGTGCTTTGGTGGGCATGTGCTCGAGAATCGTTGTATGAACATTAGTTTTTGGTTTTAATGTCGCAGGTTCCAATATTGTGTAACGACTGCAATAACACCAGCACCGTAAGATTTCATGTCATTGGCCACAAATGCCGCCATTGCAACTCATACAACACCCGCAACCTAGCAACCAGTGAAAATCGCGAATGACCATTTGTTCAGTTGATTAGAGAAGTTGGATTTTAGACATTTTTTCTCATTGCTTAAAACATAGTTTCATGACAATGTTAGTTGGTTTGTTCTTGCATTTGGTCTCTTTAACTGTAAAGGAGATCTGTGGCATATTGGACCAATTTTTTACTATTTTATAGCAGCAACTTTTAAACTAAAGTTTCTTTCTCTTTAGCCATTTGATATTTTATAAGATTGGACCCAACTAAGGTCCCTAAATCTCGATATACTTCAATAGTTTACAGGTTTTTCATAGTATATTGGTGTCCATCGTGTGATTATCAGCAACGTAAAGCTCTATTGGATTGTGTTTAGGATTTAGCGTTTAGGGCACTGGTGTCTTTCTTGTGGTTACATGTGAAATAAAGTTCTGTTGAATCGTGTTTAGGATTTAAGGTTCAGGTTCTTTTGGCTACTAGTCTAGAGACGTAAATCTCTGTTGAATCGTAGTTACTAGCAAAGTAAAACTCTTGTCGAATTGTATTTAGGATTTAGGGAAGAAAAATGTTTGAGTTACATTGAGAGAATGGAGACAAAAATGTCGCTTTACAAGACTTATTGTGATGTAAAAAATAAGTAGAGGAGCCATAACTTAGGCAGATGAATGAAAAGGGTGGGGAGACCGTGATTCTTTCGCATGCCCATAATGAAAGGACTTTTTGTTCCTTTTCACAGGAAAATGTTGGGAAGGGACCCCAGTGCATTAACTATCAGAACATGCTGGAAATTGTGGCAGATAAGAAGACAACCTCAACTAGGATTTCTCCTTGTCGTTTGCACCATCCTACTAGATAACACGACTGCCCATTTGGCTTTAAAAAAACAATAATACTCATTAATTTAATTCTTGGTCTTGAAAAGTCTTCTTGAACAATCCACAGTTGAGGAGGTATCATGTCTCAATGAGATTGAACACAAAATTGATATCACACCCAAAGGTCCCTTTAAAAATCTAAGGCAATCTTTGACCTTTTCTCCATACGTCCATTTCAGTTGCATCCAACCCGCCCTAGTTTGCTTGTTCTACAATTCATTATATATCAACATACTACGTATCACTTTGATTCTCGAGAAAGCCTACAATCATTACTCAAATGTGTCTATTGAGCGAAATTTGTCTTGACACCTTGTAACGCAATCATTATTGTATGGACCATATTTTGTATACTGTAAAATAATGTACATTCAGTACAAAAATAATGTACATTGTATTCAGGAAATGTACATTATTTTTGTATTAAATGTACACTATATTGTATAATGTACATTCAGTACAAAAATAATGTACATTTAGTATATTAAAAATGTACTTTTTATTATAATTCACACAACACTGTGTGGACCATGCCCTTGTCACTTTAGTCGATAAAGGAATATAAGGAGGAAAATCAGCCTAAATTACTCAGAACTGACCGAGTCAAATAAGAAAACTCAATAGACAGTTCCTACTAAGGAGTCGAACTTGGAATTTCATGAGTAATATACTAGGCATTAGGGTAACATGAATCTATTGAAAATGAAACGGCGTCGTTAATGTCTAGAGTTTACCATGCAAATGGGACGCCATAAATCCATAATATTATCAACTACCACTCGGCCGCTATTTAACCGCCGACCGCACCTTCCTTAAAGATGTATCTTTGCCGAAAAGGTGGATAAGGTAGTGCGTACTACTATTCTAGCTAGAAGTTGGTGGCGCAGTAAATTTGCAACAAAAAACGAAAAAGATCCTTAATCGATGTCAGCTTGTCTGTCATCTCAAATCTGCGATTCTCCCAAGAGATTTCCCCAATTTCCCATCCCTTCTCTCTCTATCTTCTCAGTCACAGTGAGTAGACCAGTGGTTACCTAAACCATTTCCCATTTCTGTTTTTGATTCCTTTTCAAGAAAGAAAAAGAGGGGTTTTTGTTGTTTTGAGAAAGGGCTGAAAGGAGGGGGGGAAAGTTGCAGTCTTGAATTGCAGAGATGACGGAGCTGAAAGAGGAGCAAGAGGCGGCGGAGGAGGGGAAGAGTAATCGGAACTGCGATTTCTGCGGGTCGGCCACGGCGGTGCTGTACTGCAGAGCCGATTCGGCGAGTCTCTGCCTCGGCTGCGACCGGGAGGTGCACTCCACGAACCCTCTCTTCACCAAGCACACGCGCTCCCTGCTCTGCGACGCCTGCGATGCCTCTCCGGCCACCATCTTCTGCTGCAACCACGCCGCCGTCTTCTGCCAGAACTGCGACTGGGAGTCCCACACTCTCTGCCTCTCGCCGGCGCCGCACGTCCGCCGCCCGCTCGAGGGCTTCAGCGGCTGCCCTTCCGTCGCGGAACTGCTGGCGGTTTTCGGGTTCCAGGATGTCGGGAAAAAGGCCCTTCTTCAAGACGACGATCGTTACGGCGGCGCCGGCGACGATTCTAATGGAGATGATGGGATTTCCGATTATCTGGTTTGGGACACTCCCCCGGTTGTCAGTCTTGACGACTTGATAGCTCCCAGTGATTCTAAGCCCAATTTTCAGGCCATGGGTGTTCCTCCTCTTCCAAAGGTCTCAGCTTTACTTCTTTTTAACAATTCTCAACTATGATTTTGCTTCTTAATTTGCTGTTGTTTAGGATTTAATTCCAGTTACTACTTAGGATCTTTGATTATTCTTAGGTTTCCTTATGATCCTAGCTAGCAAAGGACAAATTAGACTAGGTTGTCCATAGCTGACAGACTCAAATTAAGAAGACCTATAGGATTTGTCAATAAATATGTTATTCTTGAATCTGGTAGTATGTTGATGCTCAATTGCCTGTGACAAAATCTTGATTCTAACATGTTTGGGTATATAAACTGTTACTGAAAGCAGAACAGAAATGCTGCCTGTGGACAACACAAAGAAGAAATACTTGCTCAGCTTCGCGAAATGTCTAAATTGGAACCCAATATCTGTGCTGATCCAGGGCCGGATTTTAGGCTGTGCAAGCTGGGCTACCGCACAGGGCCCCCAATTTTAGAGGGGCCCCAAATTTTAGAGGTTCAATATTTAATTTTTACCTAGCTAGTTTAAAAATAAAAATTAAAAAGTTTTCAATTAAACTTTAAAGGTTTCATGAAGAGATGGTAAGAATGTGTATTTATTGTATTTTAACTTGGAGGTCAAAGGTTCGAAACTTGCATGTATTAGTTTTAAAAATTATGATTTTGGTAGGGCCACATTTATTTACTAGAACAGGGCCACCAAAACTTAAAATACGGCCCTGTGCTGATCAAGAGGGATTTGAGCCCGTCGTGGGGATTCAAGCTATGGAAAATGAACTAAGGGGGCGTTTGGTTCACGGAATGTTAGATTACCTTAGGGAATGTTAGATTGTTGGGAATGTTAGATTACTGGGAATGTTAGATTCCTGTGTTTGGTAAAAACTGAGTTATGTAATATAAACCTGTTTGGTTGATGATTTGTTGTTTATGTTATAATGGTTATTTTACCTTAATACCCTCATATTACAAATCACCTTGCAAACATGAAGGGCAAGGAAGGTAAAATGGCAAGGGAATCTAACATTACCTAAGATGAACAAGGGAATCACATTCCCTCACAAACAAGGAAAAATCTGATGTGGAGGCAATATTTGATTCCAAGGGAATGTTATATAACTCCAACCAAACATAGGAATGTTAGATAACTAACCCAATATAACCTTAGTTATCCTATATAACCCGAACCAAACGCCCCCTAAATGATTTTTTCGGAGAAAAAAATTCTGGGTTTAAGCAGGATATGGAGCCTACATTAGTCCCTTTCTCAGAAGTAAGGTTTCTTTAACCCTGACTGGTTGATTCTCCTATTTTTTTAAATAGTGAAAGTAATGGTTCTCTCTGCCTGCAGACAACTGGCTTTCAGTGGTACGATGATGTTGGTGAATTTGCAGATCAAGGGTTTTGTCCTACCTTATTACAAGGATTCAACGAGACAACCTGTTTGGTTCCCGATAAAGATTCAGATGTTGGCGATAGTTCGGGTGCAGCAAATAATCATAACGAAGGGCAATCAAACCATTCTAGCCATACTGAAACCTTCCAAGTGCCTCATAAAGTTGCTCCTCGTGAGCTAAACAGCCGGGAAAGAGAGACAGCCATTTCTCGTTACAAGGAGAAAAAGAAAACCAGGAGGTATATATATATATATATATATATATGCATGCATTCTTGCTCATTTTTTCACGGTGATTAGCTCATAGTACTTTTTATACAGATAAGTGAGTGTAATTATCAGTTATCACCTGTGATTTCGACAGTTTGCTAAGGTTTTCTATTGATATGGTCATGACAGATATGAGAAGCAAATTAGGTATGAATCAAGAAAAGTTCGCGCAGAGACTAGGATAAGAATCAAAGGGCGTTTTGCCAAGATAGATCAAAGAGATTCTGGTACTACGCGTTGATGTGTTCAAAGGTTGTTTTGTCAAGAATTTAACAGCAAGTGAAGCTTGGGTAGATCATTGAGATGAGAATGTAAGTGTGAAGTACTTAGGTCTTTAAAGCAGGTGTTTATGTATAGTATAACTTGGTAAAACCAGAACATAGCTCTATTAGATGTAAACTTTTAGTATGGAGTATTTGTTGTATCAATGTTGTGTCTTTGTAGCTGAGAATCACAGATAGATACAGATGAAAATTTACTGTATTTACAGAATGCCAGCAAAAGTCTTGAGCTTTAGAATGCAGAGATCAGGATTTGATTCAGAATTGTTAAAATTTTCGGCTTTTCTTTTTCGGTAATACTAACCACCTACAGAAATGATCAGTAATACCGACCACCTTGTTATGATAAACATCTCCTCGCTCAACATGCAGTAAAATTGTTGGAAGGCTAAGGACCGAGTCAGACATGCTGCGTGATCAAAAGTTGCGGTTGCGGCAGATGCTGAGAGGGAGATTGTTGGGTGTCAGGGATTGGCTGGGAGGGTTGTTGGGCGCCAGTTGAATTGGCCGAGTTCAATTTGAGACGTGGTGTTGTAACTTACCTTGGAGAGATATGGTTAAATGGTTAATGTACACCTACTTATCACCAATTGGTTTTAAGTAAGATATGACAACCAAATAGTCAAAGGACTCTGTAGTTAAGCGTGCTTGACTTACCGTGCAGAGATTCGTCAATAAATTATACTTGGCGGGTCTGTAAGAAAAAGTTTTTATAAAGAAAAAGTTAAAGAAAAGCATAGTCCCAAGAAATTCACCAATCTGTAAAAGATCTGCAAGGCAATGAATACCCATGCTGTAAAACATAAAAGCCACACCATCTGAAAACTGGAAACTACAGTAAAAACAAAGAAATCTCGTCCCCATGTATTTACAGAAGATGGAGAAAAGACACAAGGCAAACCAGACAGCAAAACGAGGATCAAGACAACAACATTAATCTGGATAGCATATGACCTTCGTGCATCTGTGTTCCTGAGCAGCTCTTAATGCATCTTCAGGCACCTGCTACAATCAAGAAACACACTCCGAGAGACTTGACGACAACTATTAATTAGATGTGCCCAGTCCTTTTTCATAAATTGTCTACACGGCTACAAAACTTAAAGCCTTGAGGAATTCGGGATGTTTAAACGTTACAATGTATTACAAGCATTCCAAGTAAAAAAATTCACGTCCAGAGTCGAGAAAAGCATCCATTATGGTATCGGCTATATATTAGCAGAAGTGCAGAACCCACCTGATTATCACTCGCAAGCAATTTTGGTGTCGAAGCTACTGAGGCAGATGGCGAATGCCTGGAACGCAGAGATGGGGTACTGATAATCCATGGTGAAGACGTCCTTTCCAACTTTCCCGAATTGAAGAATAACGTTTTCGTGCTCTGGTGCGACCCCGTCTCCCATAGAAGCAACCAGCTGGAAGTTTTTAACTGAAGCAACCGTTACTCGTCCATTGAAGTTAAGACACCAGCACTGCAGTTGCTCGTGCCACCCTGGAGCCTTGTTCTTCAGAGTTAGAATTTCGTCTTTCTGAGCCGATAGAGGTCCGGATTGGAAGTTATCCATACGGTTTGATTTTGATCGGAAAAATGGAAAAGTGGAGAAGGAATCTATGTTGACAGGAAGGAATTCCGTTTGTGTCGGGGCCACGCCTCCTGGTTCAACAGATGAAGCAGGGATTGCGTCCATGGCACATTGCATCCTCCTCGGTCCCCTTTGAACACAAAAGAAATATAAATTAAAAAACATCTTTTTAGTACTACTGGCCCTGCTACAATGCAGTATCTGTTCATAACTACTTTTCTCAACCTACTGAAGCACAAAGAGTCAATACCGATTACTTTCTCAACCTACTGAAGCACAAAGAGTCAATACCGACTACTTTCTCAATCTACTGAAGCACAAAGAGTCAATACCGCCTCCACTGAGGCTCGAACCCACAATTTCTCCCATATAGGGAAACAACTTGGTGTCACTAGACCACAAGGTCCTTGGCCATTTACGGGCATTTATGGAATAGTATTTAAAAGGCAATGCAATCATTTCTTGATTCAATTAATGAACATGTAACAAAGTAATTACTCAAAACGTGATATACTTTCAGTTATCCAAAGATGGAAGGTAAGCAATTATCACTGACCTAGAACCCAGGACATTCAATTCATAAGAAATGTGAGCTACAGGATAGTTTCCGGCAGGTATACTTGGAGAGACTTGTTTTGCTCCCACCAACCGGGTAGTAGAATGGCATTTAGTGACCTTGGCTCCAGAAGGAGGCTGTGCATCATAAACTACAAACTTCGTACCCAGAAAGTTAGATCTGCAAAGAGGCGAACAAAGAGGGTGGTTATTCGGCAAGAAAGTGATAAGCTACAAACAATAAAGAACACTATGGAGTTTCACCTGAGCTTTCCAATGTAGGTGCCGCTACCCTTTGAAACATCTTCAGGGTTCAGAGAAATGATGTATTCCGTGCACGTTGTGCGTCTACACTTCTGAGCAGCAAGAAGGAACTTACCGTCATCATTAGAAGCTGTTGGAAGACAACGACAGTAAAATAGTTAGCACCACGCTTGTGTTATAAACACGAGAGACGAGCAAAGAAATCCAAGGCAAGACTATGGGGTAGGTTAGGTAACGATAGTACATATATTTTTTTTGGGGTGACGAGGGAAACCCACAGCCACTACCCGAGGGTGTGCACTGGGTAAACCCCGCCTTGTGACCCTAGCCGGCAAAGGACCACAAGAAGGTAAACTAGCATAAGTTGCCCATAGCTGACCAGTTCAAACAAAGAGGACTGGGATTCGAACTCGTGACCTTGTGGTTACAAGTTTGTATCACGATAGTACATATATTGTTATTATGCTAGATGGTCATTCCAAAATAATTGACTAAATATTCACCTTGACTTATATTTAGAAAAAGATGATATGTTTGGGAGCTGCGGATACGCTTTATGAAGCATTGGCAGAGAGTGCCCCTTGGACCGGGCTGCAAAAGACAGTAAAAAAGAAATATATTAATTATTAACTCAATAGGAATCACAACCCCAACCTCCAGAAAAAAAAAAAAAAAAAAAAAAAAAAAAAAAAAGGAAAATAAACAACTAAAAAAAGAATGCCTTAATTGCCATATGTGCAGACCAAAAAAAGAATGCTCATAATCTCATATAACATTGATGTAAAGATTTCATTTCAATTTCAAGGAAGTGCAACTCTATTGTATACACATGAGAGTGCAATAGGCCAATTTTGGCTTATTTGACCACTATTAGCGTTTTGATTTGTTTAAAAAATCAATATAAGTGTTTGGTTAATTAGTTTTTTGTAACTCCAAAATGCTAAAATTCAAAAAGCTGCTCAAAGTAACTTTTTCAATTAGCTTTTTGAGAAAGGAAATTATACCAAACAACTATCAGCTAATTTACCCAAACACCTTTCTAAAATCAGCTAATGTTATCAACTAGTTATACCCTCTAATTAACCCAATCAGCTAACAACCATTTACCAAACAGGGCCAAAGGAGAAAAGAGAAATCATTGATTTTAAAAAGATAACAGGGAAGATATAACAATTTATATAACAAATAAATAACGGCTGTAGAACTGATGCTTTATAACTTCTACAGTTCTACTTGTGAATCACAATTAAAGAATTACCATTTACCACATTAGTATTTCTAACAAAGATATCTTGCACTTCATTAAGTACTTACTACTTAGGTACATGTGACAGCAGAAAAGTGTACAGCTTCACTTAATCACCAAACCATAATTGCATCTTGACCCATCATCAATATAACAAAACTACAAAAGTAATAAAATAGAAGCATAGCGAAAAGGAAATGGAATATAGCTGCCTTGGATTTGGATTTCGATATCTGCTTGCGATGCAGTATTAAAGGAATATACGGCACTAAAATTCTCCATATATGGCAGAGAAATTCTGTACCACCATTCCTTCAGCCAGCTCATTTTCTGCTATTCTTTTAAGGGAAGTTTCCACTTTGAATTTTATTACAAATTTACAATAGTTTCTTGCCAGGCAGAATGATAGCAGTGGAATTCTTTGTATACAAACTGCAGTTCCCCCCTCATCTCTCCCTACTAAAATGAAATCTTTTCTTAATTTCTCCAATTCATTACAATTTGCAAACCTTAAAACTGAGAAAACATTTAAGCAAAAAGGATAAGAACTCTAATCACACATCAAAAGTATCCTAGTCATGCAATATTGATGGATATAAGACAAGGGAAATAATGCAATTGAGGAAACTTCATTTGCCAATTTTAGAAGGAACAGCAACCAGTTGAACATAGCACTCTGTTGGCACAAAATAAGCAATTCAGGTCTGTACTATTGCTCTTTCTTGTCTGGATTCTCTCTCTCACTCTCTTTGGCAAGCATTTAAGCACCCCACAGCCATAAGATTCTCATAAAACATATCCAAATACAATCTAACATTAACAAAGAACAAAGCAAATAAAGCAATTGCATCTGAAAAGAGCTGAAAAGAGTAAAAAGATTGCACTTTTAATAGAACCAACATCAAACCTGCTTCAGAGAGATGGGGAATGTCAATTTGCCGCAAAGTTCTGGGGTTTTCACAATTTCTTTCATGATTTCTCTCCAGTTTCTGCAAACCCCAGCACAAGCAACCACATTTTTCCTCGGAGGCCAAGTAGATTCAGATGCCTCAATCCTCACAAGCACATCCCTCAAAAGCTCTGGTGGCATATTTGCCCAGCAGCTCTGCCTTAAAGCATCCATCTCCCCCACAAAGCTATCCTGGACAGTCCTCTGAGACCTCGACCGACCAAACCTCAAATCAAACCCTTTCCGAGAAATACTCCCAAACTCACCCCTCATGTCCTGAATTATACTTCTAAAAGACATTTCCGCATCAGCTCCTACACACACAACCCGCACGCAGAAACAAACCCCCCAAAAAAAATCCTAAATCACATCAGTAACAAACGGAGCGATGCCCTCACCTTCGAAAACCAAGTTTATCCGTGAATTCATAGACTAATTTCAGTTCCTTATCGATTATCAATTCATCAATTCATGAATAAATAAATCGCGATGAGAAACGATGATCAGTGATAAACGAAGATAAAGTTGCAAACTTTGAACAAAAGGAGCGGAGAAATGAAAGAATCTCCACTGATAATTGATCGAGACAGATAGAACGCTCTTTCCCAGATGAAGAAAGTAAAGAGCAGACGCTAGAAAAGTGAAGTCGAGCAGATCTCCTACATAAGCCGCCGAAACGGAGTTGGAAGCGATTGAGTAAAGTTCAGATCAAAAGGGCAGTCTTGAAATATAGATTTCCGATTGAGGTTAAGCACTGGGATGAATTCGGGGTAGCGTTTAACGAGTGGTGGTTGTGGCGGAGTAGTGACGTCAGCATCTTCTTCTCCGTCAGTCGGGCTTACGCCGCGATCTGTGCTGCAGTGTCCAGTCCAGATAGATGATCGCTTCAATACTGTAATTACCGGACAGTATACGGAGTTAGTAATCCGGGTCCGGGTTCCGTTATAAACCCGATTCCAACATGTGGGTCACGTTTTTTTTACATACTAATGCATTAATTTATTTTGAATGACGTGCAATAGTCGTGCAAAGCTCTATCTCAATTTATTTTCGATTAATAATTAAAAAAATTATAAATAATTATAAACTGACCAAAAGTTTATTTTTATTTTACGTCATAAATTATGATTGATCGTTACATACTTCTAATTTTACCGAGCACTAAATTATCAAGACAGTCTTAATTAACTAATAATTTAATTTTATAATTGATAACGGAATATTTTGATAATTCAATTATTTATGATTGATTACAGTGGATTGATTTTTTAATTTAATTCATGGAACGCTCAAATTAAAATTAAGTTTGAGTAGTTGGACTAATAAAGTGATGTTTTGATATAAAGATTGAGCTTTGTACATACATACTTTGTCTTTATTAGGTTGGAACCTGAAACCTTCTATTTAAAAGAGTCACAATTATTATACAGCTTAATTACAAGATCTTTGTTATTGTTAAATATATAATATTCGAACTTGACTCAGGAAAGTGGAGTGTTGAGTCACTTTTCTTGGTTTCTTTTATTGGTCTTTTTGGAAAAAGTGTTACTGCCGTACAGCTGCTGGCCAACCATATTATTTTATCAGTCTCCAATGTTAATGGTTTTTCTTTTCACTTTTTGACATTTTAATCCAAATTTAAGCGTCTTTCACTTTTATTTGTTTACTAAGTTCACATTATTTAAGTATTGAATATATATTATTTATATATTATCAGATAATATACATTTAGTATATATATAATATACAATTAATATATTAAAAATATAATTTTTTAAATTTATGATCTACGTAACTGTGTAAACCATAATAATAATAATAATAATAATAATAATAATTTGCCACCAAATCATTAGGTCCATGTACAATTAAAGTGGGAAGACAAAATGCCCAATTTACTACTCCTCAAGCCCATCTCATTTGGGCCTTCTATTTAGGACCAAATCCAGGAACCTTAGAGGGATCATTTGGGCTGGGCCACATGAAACTTTTCTGAGCATGAAATGGTGTCCATTTATTTTTGGTGTGAAATGCTGATTTCTCTTACATGATTCTTAGATCAATTATTGGAATAAAGAACTTTGATGGGGCCTTACATTGTAAAAGATGTATGTATAAAGAAATGATATAGTAGTATAGTACATATACACGAGATATTAAATTAATTGATTGTGTTTTATCAAAATCAGGTATAGAAGTACAGAACAATAGGTAGAAAAATAGTGGTATTATTGTTTGGGGCGCTAGGTCCAAAGAGTATATACAAAGCCCAAGATACGGGCTCAAAACGGCGCCCTAGGCAATGAATAAACAACACAAGCCGTAGGTCGTAGTCCAAACAATGGCTTAGAGATAATAATACTGCAGCTAGGGATTGAACTTTGAAGTGTGGGTTGGCGACTTGGCGGAGAAGATAGGAGACAATTCAACTAGTAAGCTTGTAGTGTTTCGACCAGGATGTCCTGGAGGAGGCAAAACACTCCCCTTTATGGTACACCTTAACCTTACAATGCCATCTACGTGTACGGTAATCAATACAATCTCTCATCCACTAACCATGTGTACCACGTCTCTCACCTCCACTAATCACATGCACCACGCATGTCAACCCCCTCTCGATCCCACACCACGGGCATTGGTCGGAGGGGCACCGACGACGAGATGAGGTGCGCACCAACCCCGTCGACCATGTCGTGGCAAGCGGAGGCGGTCAGACACAAACTTGACCCCCAACCCCCGCCTGACCACGATCTACAATAGTCGTGGCGCGGCCACAACCTAACGGGTCACGCGGTCGAGGCGCACCTTGTGCGCTAGGCACGCACCAACTGTAGGGGGCCAACGTGCCCTCCGGCGGCCCAAGCGGCCAGCCAGGCGCCAATGGCAACACCACCGCCTCCAACCTCCACATGCCGTCTTCCTGAGCTAATACACTTATACACTCCATTCCCTAGCCCACCCAATTCACGAAACCCCCCTCCCTTACCCAACCAATTGACCCACCAAACATAACCCACTGACATATATCCTCATCAGATATCCATTACTCCGTATGAAAAATGTATAGTTTGGTATTGAGTCTCAAAAATATATTAACTCGATTGATCATCTTCTCATAATTAATTTGAGATGGATTCATAGAGTCTAGAGCATATAGTTCAATGAAGTTGGTTAGTTGGAAATGTACTGTGGATTATCAAAAAAATAATTTAATTGAATGATTAACAAGATTATAATATAGTTGGTGGACATACGTGGCTTGAAGTTGTGGGATGTCCAGCTTCACTACTAAACATCATACGACTAAATGTCTGGCCTAGGATGCTTATTAGTAACATGAATAATTGTCGCATGTCGGCCATGGAGAAAGATTTGCCAAATATAATGGGACAGGTAGATCAAATCAAGGCATGTAACACGTGGCACTATAATGTGATAAAATCTCTAATCAAAACTGTTAAAATGATGAACTCTTAATCAATTCACTCATTTAAAGTCAATATCTTGTGGAGTCAATATAATTTTGCAATGTTCACTCATTGAAAAGATGAAGTCCACAATACTCCAGTTGACACTACAAGAAAAATGCACATAGACAACACTAGAAAGACAACAGTTTTTAAGAGAAGTGTTGTCTTTTGTATAAAAGACAACAGTTTGGTCCAAAACCGTTGTCTTTGATGCAACACTTTTATCAAAGACAACGGTTTTTACTTAACCGTTGTTATAAGTGTGTTGTCTTTGTGCATTTTATGAAAAGACAACACCACAACGACAACGGTTTTTTAAAACCGTTGTCTATGTGCATTTAAAAAAAAAAAAAAAAGACAACGGTTTTTTTAACCGTTGTCGTTGGTGTGTTGTCTATAAGCGCACTGGAATACACAACACTAGAAAGACAACGGTTGTTTAAAACCGTTGTCTTTGTGCGCTCTTTTTTTTTTTTTTTAAAAGACAACGGTTTTATTTAACCGTTGTCGTTGGTGTGTTGTCTTTAAGCACACTAGAATACACAACACTACAAAGACAACGGTTTTTTAAAACCGTTGTCTTTGCGCATTATTATTTTTTAAAAGACAACGGTTTTATTTAACCGTTGTCATTTATGTGTTGTCTTTAATAGCACTTGAATAAACAATACTACAACGACAATGGTTTAATATAACCGTTGTCGTTGCGCGTTCTTTATTTGTTTAAGACAACGGTTTTATTTAACCGTTGTCTTTGGTATGTTGTCTTTAAGCGTATTTGAACAAAAAACCGTTGTCTTTGCGCATCGTTATTTTATAAAAGACAACAGTTGTATAAAATAAAAACAAAGATGTTAACAACCAGAGTCAAACCTATGACCTCAAACATAACAAATAAGGTTTAACCAACTAAGCAACACAAACTCTTATATACTAAAGTGCAACATCTGGTATATAACTGTGTTGCTTTTGTGTTGTCTGTGAAAATCAAGACAACGATTTTATAAAATAAGTTAAAGATGCCCCTAAGAAGAATAAAACCCGAGACTTCTAACATAACAAACTAAGTTAAGCCCACCAAACCACACTAACACTTATGTATTTAAGCACAATATCTAGGATATAACCAGTTTACTTCCGTATTGTCTCTAAGAACCAAGACAATGATTGTATAGGTTAAGGATGCCACCCGGAAAGATAAAACCTAAGACCTCTAACATAACAAACAAAGCTAAACCCACCAAGCCACACCAACTCTTGTTTAAAAGTGTTCACCTTATCTTTTATCTATAATTTGGACTTTCATTGTTTTTATCTAGAAGATCCAGAACAAAAATAAAAATGTAATTAAATTTTTTTGTCCAAATAGAATGCATAAAAATTTAACAAAGAAAGAATACAATTCAAAAGTTAATTTAATAGTTCTATTTTCGTTCATATTTAAATATAAAATTATTCACCAAAATTTCAATGTCAATTCATTAAAGTTTTATTTTCAATTCATTAAATTACATGGCATAGAACGGCACCGTGCTGTGCGGTATGGTGCGGTATGGTGTGGAGGAGTTAATAGCGGTATGATAGGGGCCGAGGTTGGTAATCGACCCTTCCGGCATGAATGGGACACATGGAGAATGGATATGAAAGAGTAGTTAATATCGTACAGTTAGCTATAACCCATTTCTTTTGCCGCGATCTTTGTAATAATTGGACCGCCAGCTGTCTGGGTAATACCCTGGTCTAGTGATCTTTGTATTTGGGCTACAAGAAAAATTGGTGGTGATATTTGTATTTGGATATTTGTAATTGGGCTGTCAGTATGGGCCTATACCTCGGACTTTATACGTACTATTTTGGACCTAGCACCCCGGGTAATAAAGCTACTATTTTTTACTCTCCATTCTGTATCTATATACCCAATACTATTTTGGGTCTAGCGCCCCTGATAATAAAGTTATTATTTTCTTACCCATGTTCTGTACCTATATACTCGATTTATAGTGCTCCCAATTCTTATAAAATCGTGAATTTAGTAATTTAATTTAGAAAAATAATAAGACTTATTATAAGATAATAAAGATAAAGGTATCGTTATTTTGCTTATATATATATATATATATATATATATATATATATATATATATATATATATATATATATAATTCTTTAATTAAAAATTTAACTTTCAAGACTTGCACAATTTGTAAAAAATTTCTCTCCCTCGTAAATAGTAAAATAATTCCCTCTCAAAACAAATTAATTACCTTGGCGCAAAAACTTATTCCCCTCAGAACATACGGAGAATAGAACTGTAGAAATCGTTTCAGTCTCAACGCCGAGTACGTTGCCGCCTCCAACCTCCGTCGCCGAGGACGGCGCCGCCTACAGCCTCCGCCGCTGAGTACGTCGCCGCCGGTAACCTCCGCCGCAGACACGCCGTACGTCTCCGCCTCCGATGCCGCCACCAACAGTGCCGTACGCCGCCCCCTCCAACCGCCGCCGGCGCCGTGGAAACTGGTGTGAAAAATGTCAGGTTGGTTTTTCTCTTGTAATGTAATAAGTTGTCAGATTCATCCAAATATTATTTGATTGTATCAATGTATGTGTTTATGCTAAACACTTTTGGATTGAAGGGTTGAGGAATTGGGGATTGAATTTTTAGGGTTTGTGAAATATGGGATTAGGGAGTGATGATTCAAATATGGGATTAGAGAGGACTAAATAAATATACATGTTCAAATATGACATCAATGCAATTCTTATGCAATCAATTAATCATACTCAAATCTATTATAAAGCAGTGAAAAGGGATTTAGTATAAGATAGAACTCAAAATTTCACTTTCGGATTAAGATTATCAAAGGAGGAGGCAATTTTGATGTTATTCTTATGCAGACCTGTTTTAATATCTCAAAAACATAGTAAAGAAATTTGAAAAAAAAAATATTGTTCATTATTTAATTGGTGGTGGTTTCCTTGGGCTACAAATTTATTATCATGTTCTTCTTGTGGTGGTTCCCTTATCTGGTTACAGTGGCTAATATGTCCATTTCCTGAAACATTCACATGCAGTTAATATCTATATAGGAAGCTAATATCATGAATAAATTTTTGTTTTTTACAGTGATTATATATATATAGTGGAAGGGGTTGATAATAAAATCCCAAGCAACAGAGAATGTTGGGGGATTTTAGTATTTGTTACAGAGTTTACATATTGTATCTCCATACTATGGGTCTTCCTTTTGCAAATGAGTGTGTTGTGTGCGGTATAGATTTGTTCAATATGTATAAAAATGTGTGGTTTTATAGAAAAAAATTTGAGTATGTTTTGTCTGAAAGGAGCATTGAAGGACCATTGAGAGACTAATGCAATCCCTTTCATGAACTAAAAATGTTCTAAAAGTAAGAAATATATATTCATTTTTTTGGGTTTTGACTTGTTTCCTAGATTTGTTACTGTTATGTTGTATAATTGACTTGTGACCTAATTCTTGCAAGTATGTGAATGTATGATTGTATGTGCTAAATTTTAGTTTGACTGGAAATTCTCCATGAATTTTTGGTTTCAATGCAGAAGATTTTCCAGGGCATGCATGTGATTTGATATTGGATCATTTTTCTTGGAATTACTAAAGATTTTCAAGAATGTTTATGCTTTATGAGGAAGTGACTCAGAATGGGAGTCTGAAGGACTATACAACTGGGATGGCAGAATTGGAAGAGTTTGACTTTTTCGATGGCTATTGCATTTATATATACTAATGGTAAACCTAATTTTACTAAACTTAATTCCTATATAGTTGATGAGCTGATACATATTATTTGCCTTTTTCATTATATAATAAATACGGAGCGAAGATAGAATTTGATAGAAGTATGGAGTTATAAAACTTGGTGAGTTTGCCTGGATTCCATCCATTCTGCAATGGCAGCTTCCAGTAGTCTTGTAGACCAATTGGTCCTATAACTGAATTCGTAAAGGATTTGGTGAACAGACAAAGATAACATGCATATTCAACATTTTGCAATTCATTTTTCTTTTTTTTTTCTTCTTAATTCAAAATTGTATGGACATTATTTTCATAAACCAGTTTAAGAATGAGCACATAACCACTTAAAATTCTGACATTTTGAAATTTCTTTGTCTTATGGGTACTGACCTTGGTAAAGAAAGAGATTAGGAATGAAGGTATTTGTCTCTATATTCATGTGGCGGCTGCTCAGACGTTTACTACCTTTTCCGGACATTATCCAAGCTTTCGGTTTCTGCCTGCCCTCAATTTGTCCGCTCTGCAAGGCCCATTCGGCGTATCTAAATCAATGTTTATATGATTGTCACTTGGCTCGGGAGATTTGGATGCATTTTGGGGTTTTTTTTGGCTTGTCTACTGCAGGGTCTATCCGCGCCCAGTGTCATGCTTGGTGGCTATTGGCGCCGGCGGGATCGGCGCTTGACTCCTTTGCTAAATTGGTTCCCTGTATGATTTTATGGTTCTTATGGAGGGCGTACAACGACTGTATTTATGGCGAAGCACCTTTCTCGACCGCCGGAGCTGTCGCTAAAATCAAGCGAGAGTTGGTTTTACTCTCTTTGGCACATCCCATTCGATGTTCAACTACTCTGGATTTTGTTCTTGTAGCTGCTGGGTTGGTGGCGCGTTTTGCTGCTCCCCCCAGGACTGTATCTCTATGGGTGAAGTGGCTCTCGCCGCCAACGGGAAGATTGAAACTCAACACGGATGCCATTTTCACGGGGGGCGGTGTCGCGGGAGGAGCCTGCTTAAGGAACTCGCGTGGCCAGCTTCTTGTGGGGCTCTGCTTTCGCTTTGAAGCGTCATCGGCGCTAGAAGCTGAGGCTTGGGCGCTTCGTCTTGCCATCCAATGGTGTGAAGCCTTTGCTAGAAGGCCGCTCGAGGTGGAGGTGGATTCGCTAGCTCTTACTGTCCTAATCTCATCTGGAACATCGCGTCTGCCATGGAGGATAAGTGACGCCATCCTCTTCATTCGATCATGTCTCGACTCTTGGGGCTCATCAATTCGCCATGTTTACCGGGAGGCCAATCGGTTAGCTGACGCTCTTGCAGCAGTAGGACTTAGTTATACTGTATCGCAGGTTTTTGCTAGTGCTGATTCCTTACCTGTATCGGCCAAAGTGGCTTTTCTGTACGATCTTGGAGGCTTTGCCTCGCGGCGGGCTATTCAGCATCAATAAAGACCTTTTATTTAAAAAAAAAAATAACGGTTTAAAACCGTTGTCTTTCATATATAAGACAACGGTTAAAAACTGTTGTCTATTCTTCAAATTATTGAGAATACAGCAGGTTTCGACAACACATAATAGACAACGGTTAAAAATTGGCGTCTTTTCTACAGAAGACAACAGTTTAAAACCGTTGTTTATGGGTGTGACTTCGTTGTCTTTTCTAGAAAAGACAAAGGTTAAAAACCGTTGTCTGTGCGTGACTTTTAACAACACCGGTTTCAACAATACTCAATAGACAACGGTTCAAAAACCGTTGTATTTTTCTAGAAAAGACAACGGTGAAAAACCGTTGTCTATGTGCGTGACTTTTAACAACACTGGTTTCATCAACACTCAATAGACAACGGTTCAAAAACCGTTGTCGTTTCTAGAAAAGACAACGGTTAAAAACCGTTGTCTATGTGCGTGACTTTTAACAACACCGGTTTCGACAACACTCAATAGACAACGGTTCAAAAACCGTTGTCGTTTCTAGAAAAGACAACGGTTAAAAACCGTTGTCTATGTGCGTGACTTTTAACAACACCGGTTTCAACAACACTCAATAGACAACGGTTCAAAAACCGTTGTCGTTTCTAGAAAAGACAACGGTTAAAAACCGTTGTCTATGTGTGTGACTTTTAACAACACTGGTTTCAACAACACTCAATAGACAACGGTTCAAAAACCGTTGTTGTTTCTAGAAAAGACAACGGTTAAAAAACCATTGTCTATGTGCGTGACTTTTAAGAACACCGGTTTCAACAACACTCAATAGACAACGGTTCAAAAACCGTTGTTGTTTCTAGAAAAGACAACGGTTAAAAAACCGTTGTCTATGCGCGGGACTTACAACAACACCGGCTTCAACAACAGAAATTATACCCCTACGACAACGGTTATTAACCGTTGTCTATGTGCATTTTTCTTGTAGTGTGAGCATATAATATATATAAACATAAATGTGCAATCCACCTGATGTTCTGTCGGGCCGGGGTATGGAGGCCTTTAGGGTTGAAGTTCAAACCTTTTGAAAAGAATAAATGTGTAATTCAACTATCAGTTTAAGTTTTTAGTTGAGATGGAACACTTGAAACAATAACATTAATGATGAATACACAATATTGTATTTGTTAGGAGTACTTGAAACCATAACATGAATATAACAAGCCCAACCCAATATGTAAAACCAGAAGTATATGCAATTTCTCTTTAATCCCCAAACTATCATATACATGCATTGTGATGTAGAAATGTGTGTATATAATAGAGTATATTCCAAGAGTGGAGATGAATCTATCATGTTAGTGGGATGTGGGGCAAGGGTGCCCAGAGAAATCATGTTTTTTGTATTTGGAATTGGAATCTGTGATGAGAAGCATATGAGATGTACCATATATATATGCAGCTGCTTCCAAAATGAAAAAGAGGAATCATGAATGGAGGGTCCTGGACTGTGATGTGAAACTGTGATATATATACGGTAAACTGCATTATTGCTGCAACTGCAATTAATAAACGTACGTGTGTATGTTTTTTTTTTTTTTTTTTTTTTGGGGGGGGGGGGGGGGGTCACAATATAACTTCAATTATATACATACATACATTAGTTTGTGCACATTTCCCACACCATCAATGCACTTCTGATCTTATACTTTCAACCACTCTTATTATCTCTTCGTGGTTCTTTACTGGCTAAGGTTATAAATCTAGATTTACCCAGAACATACCCAGAATAGTAGTAGACTTTCTTAGTTTGAGTCAGTTCGTTATGAACAACTTAAACTGAACTGTTTTATCCTGTTGTGATTTTTTATTTAAGGTCATAAGACTGGATTTATCTAAAGAAAAAGGAATATGAGAGACTAACCTTCAGTGGTCAACTAACCTTGAGAATGAAGTATAAAAATAACAGTCGGTAAGACGGTAACTGAGCTTATATAAGTGATAAGTGAAAAGAGGAGCATTATTGCATGTACTGCACAACTCTCCTATATATAGCCCCAACTAAACACGTATATAACCCATCCAGCAACAATATAAGAAGGGAAACATTTGAGGATTATTGTTGTTGTCTGGGCTCCATTCATTATCTGCATTATATTATATTATATTATATTATATTATATTATGGGGTTTAAGAGCGACATGGTGGTTTACACAACGTTGGAATGCGAAACCCAGGAAGAGATGTTAGGCTGCATGAAAGTAGCCAAGGAAGAAGGAGCAGATCTTGTGGAGCTTTGCATCCATTCCTTGTCTTTCTCCCACATCTCCGAGGTTGAACATATCCTCAGGACCAGAACTCTTCCCTCCATTGTCTGCTGCAGGTAATGTCTTCACTTCTTTCATGGGAATTGAATATTCAAGATTCATGTGTCTATACTCCTTTCATTGCCTTCATTCATGGAGATGCCCGTAGATTCCATCCAAGAATTTACCTTCTTGTTATTAATTATTCAAAAAGATTTGATTTTTCAGGCATCCGATTAAGTAATTCGTGCCTACATGAGCAGTTTAGTTGGTACTTAGTATTAAATTTAGTTATGTGAAGGGTTTCTTGTGGGCACCTAAGAGTGGCATAGTTTACTCTTCCTATGATTATGTAATTCATTTATGACTTAATTTTAATATGTCAAATACACATAAGGGATTTGTCCACTTTGAACATAATTTTTACACTGCCACTGTCGTTATTGACATTTGAACCGTGGTCTCTTTTCTCACATATTGCCCACTGAACCAGTGAGTTAAGCCCGCTCAAACAACATATATGTATTCTTTCTATCTATTACTGAAGGATTATAAAGCATATAGTAATAAGAATAATATATACTAACAATCTTGTGGTCCACTGCTACCAAGTTACTCTCTACGTAAGAGGTTGTGGGTTCGCTCTTCTGTCGAGCGCCAATTACTACTATAGGAGTGTATATGAAGAGATCAGAGACAGTAATATGTATAATCTTAGTTTAGTACGCAAATCATTCTTCATATATGTTTGTTTATTTGGATTAATTAACGTTAACAACTTGGACTAGGAAAATCTGAGCCTTTTAGCAATACAATTCAAGCATGTCCACCATTAGTCCCATATTCCGACAGCCCAAGTTTCTGAAACCGTCGATGAAGTGCAGTGTGAAATTAAAAGAAAACACCCATCGATTCAACAACATCGTACGTACCTTTAGATTAATGTTGGAATATGGGATTCTTGTCTCAGGCCGAATGCGGCGGCGGCGGTTTCCGGCAACGGAGGAGACTGGAAGAGCACGTGCTTACAAGTTCTCAAACTCGCTCTTCGCTTGGACGTTGAGTTCGTCGAAGTAGCACTCGAGGTTAGTCGCCGTTTTCTTTCATACTTTCATGGATATATATATACAGCTAACTCAGAATTGTACGAAGCTCAGCTCGCATGTAATAAAGATGTTAACTTCACTATAATTCTTGTAGATTATGTGCTTTCTAGCTAGCTAGCTTCTTGCCTTTAGATGCAGGAATGAAATTTATGGGATAAGAAAGAAAGAAATGCTTGAGAATTTGGTAGATCTTAAAATATTAGGCAATTTTGCCCAGCTGGGCTAGCTCAAGTGGTCGCTCTAGGGGTAGGATAGGGCTCGACTCTCACCAATAACATCTTGGAGTTAGGGCTTCCCAGTCTGTCCTTAGATTTCCTAGATTGGAGATTAGGCTCTCGAAGTTAGCGGAGGTGTGAAATGGATCTCTTTTGTGCAGAGTCAATGATAGAGACTAACTGGGAAGCTGTTTGGGCGACTGACAATTTACCTCCTTCAGTAACTCTCGGACAGAGGGTCTGGGATTTAAGATTAGTCTGACATAAGTTAAGGAATATAATGTATCAAAATATGTATATATATTAGGCAACTTTCTATTTTCTCAATGCTGCATCAAAGTACTGAAGTGTATATAACTCTTATTATCCCAACTGAGCTTAAAAGCTTTATGGTTATGCATTGAACTTCATAGGTGGCTTCTGATGCTGTTATGGCGGAGTTAATGAGTGTGCGGTTGAACACCAAGATAATCGTGTCGAGTTATGTGAATGGTGGCGGGCCTCCAACCGCTGAGAAACTAGGAAACCTGATCATAAATCTACAAGCAACGGGAGCAGACATCGTTAAGCTTGTAATTGATGTCTCTTATATCACAGATGTAGCCCCGGTTTTTCAGACACTCACCCATTGTCAGGTGTATATATATATATGGTTACAAAGTTGCATCTTTTTAATGGCAAAACTTTCTGAGATTCCAAATGTATGTACAGGTGCCCCTAATTGCAAGGGCTGTGGGAGATAGGGGTCTTATAAGCCAATTACTTGGTCCAAAATATGGTGCTTTCTTTGTGTGTGGATCCTTGAATGGAAAGTCCATTCCTGGCTTGCCATGTCTGAATAGCATCAAAGAAGTATATCAGCTCGAAAATATGAATGCAGACACGAGAGTTTTTGGGGTCGTCTCGAATCCTGTAGGACACAGCAAAGGCCCTCTTCTGCATAACCCTGCCTTTAGGCATACAGGGTATAATGGAATCTATGTCCCATTGCTTGTCGATAATATTAAGGAGTTCTTCAGAGTTTACTCGAGCAACGACTTTGCTGGTTTCAGGTATAATATCAATAGATCTCTAAATGTTCCTTCATTTCATAAGCTAACTAATGGTCTTTCTCGTTTTTTTATGGACTTTAGTGTCGGAATCCCTCATAAGGAAGCAGCAGTAGGGTGCTGTGATGAAGTCGATCCCCTCGCTAAGGTCTTAAAAGTTAAAACATGCTTACTATTTTTCAGCTAGATTCCTTTAAGGTTGTTCAAACATGGATGTTCTTTAATTTTGCTACCTGTGACTGAAATTTCGCATTTTGGAGTTAATTTGTGCTGACCCTTTTTAAATTGCAACGTGTTTTTACAAACCATCAGTCCATAGGTGCTGTAAATACAATCATTCGGAGGCCGAGTGATGGGAAGCTCATTGGTTATAATACAGATTGCGAGGCCTGTTTAACTGCTATTGAAGATACACTCAGAGGTAGGTTGGTTAGTTGTTGAACTTGAATCAATGCGTTTTTTTTTTTAAGGAAATGGTATATGTTGTATCGAATTTGTAATGAACAGAGAGACAAACCACCATTGCTGGGAAATTGTTTGTGCTGGTTGGAGCGGGTGGGGCTGGAAGAGCAATGGCTTTTGGTGCCAAAAGTCGAGGAGCGAGGGTGGTGATTTTCAACCGGAATTATGGTAATAACCCTCTTATTCTTCAACCAAAAATGATGAGAATTGAGAAGAATGAAGATGATTCTCCTTTATATTTAGTATTTACTAATTGGTTTCTGGTTTTTGAAGAGAGAGCAAAGGCTCTTGCCATTGCTGTGTCGGGTGAAGCCTTTCCGTTTGAATGCATAAACGAGTTCAGCCCCGAGACCGGGATGATCCTCGCTAACTCTTCTGCCATTGGCATGCAGCCAAGGATAGATCAAACCCCGGTTTGCAAGGTTTCTCGATCTTACTCCCTAAAATCTTCCAAGAAACTTTAAGCAATTCAGTTACTCTGATCTTCCAACCAGAACAGGATAATAACATCTTAAATGTTTGTCTTTCTGTGCTACCCTTGATTAGGAGGCCTTGAAATCATACGACGTCGTGTTCGATGCTGTTTACACACCTCGAAACACTCGGCTGCTGCAAGAGGCTGCCGAGGTTGGAGCTGCAGTTGTTAGCGGGGTCGAGATGTTCATCAGGCAGGCACTCGGACAGTTCAAATTGTTCACTGATGGACTAGGTACCGTTTCTTCACTCGTGTTAGTATATCTTTTGTCAAGCGATCTGCGAATCAGACTGTCCATAAATAGAGTACACTTTCTTCATTATCATATGCTACCTTTGCAGTTTGCAGCATTCTGGTTTCTTAAGGTTAACTTGTCTTGTTGTCTGCTTGCCATCCTTTTAGCTGTCTGATCTCCTCCTTGGTTTTTGCAGCACCAGAAGATTTCATGCGAAAGATTGTGTTAGAACAGTTCTAACAGATTGTGGTTGGTTCTGATACCAAATTGAAGAATCTGTGTTTCATCTTAATTCAGAATAGTTGTATTGCACGTTTATGTGTATATATTATATGCTAACACATAAACATTTTAACATTTGGATTATATTTTAGATCATCTGCAATGTTAATGTTGATAAAGCAGAGAATGTAACAAAATTCTGCAAATATTTGGTATGAATTTCTAAGCATTGGAGAGTGGCGGGGAAAGATTCAGACTTTTCATTGATGTAAAGCCACCGTCGACCACCAGATTCTGGCCGCTGACGTACTTGGCGTCGTCGGAGGCCAAATAAACGGCGGCGTTAGCGACGTCACCGGGCTCGCAGTGGGCCCCTTCCAGCACCCCTGCCTTGTGTAGCATCTCGGCGAGTCCCCGGTCGTCGACGCCGGGGAAGTAATCCTTCATTTCCGGTATTGCGAAGGCGGTCGGAATGGCGAACGGCGAAATGCAGTTGATCCTAATCCCGTGCTTGCAGAGCTCGGCGGCGGATGACTTCACGATTCCGATCACCGAAGACTTGGATACGCTGTACGTGTGCTGCGCCAGCCCTCCCATGACCCCCGTCACGCTGGCCGTGCACAGGATGGTCCCGGAGCGGCGCGGGATCATCACGCGCGCGGCGTGCTTGACGCCGGCCACCACGCCGCGGACGTTGACCGACATCACGCGGTCGAACGCCGCCATGTCCAGGTCGACGATGCTGGCCGGAGTCCGGCACGCAATGCCCGCGTTGTTGTACATGATGTCGAGTTTGCCGTGCCTCGACACCGCGAAATCCACGGCGGCGG
The DNA here is from genome assembly GCF_001879475.1 of Ipomoea nil. Lineage (NCBI taxonomy): Eukaryota > Viridiplantae > Streptophyta > Magnoliopsida > Solanales > Convolvulaceae > Ipomoea > Ipomoea nil. The sequence continues at coordinate 733,586 of NW_017618047.1, read as the reverse complement.
AGATGTCGCGCTCTTCGGAGACATCGCAGGTGACGAAGGCGGCGTTTGCGCCGAGTTCCGCGGCGGTGTCTTCGCCCAGTTGTTCTTGGATATCCGCAATCACGACTTTAGCGCCATTTTCGATGAATTTCGCTGCAGTTTCTTTCCCAATACCTCCCGCCGCTCCCGTGATCAATGCTACCTTGCCTTCCAATTTCCTTCTGCGATAATTAGATAAATATGTAAACAATATTATTAAATTTGTTTATTATTCTTAGGCATATGACAATTACTCAACAATTACAACTTATTTAACCATTTTTCGTATAAAATATAAACTAAACACATCATTTAATCATATCTACGCACCTTTGTGAGGTGCTAGAGAATTCCCTGTTGAAGAAATGAACAAGGAATGATCTTGAAGTGCAGAGCTTTCTGCAAAAAAAAAAAAAAAAAAAAAAAGGTCAAGAACAAGAAACAGGGACTAAGATTATACAAATATAAAAGAATGGAGAACACAAACAAATCTCCATTGATGTTCCTCAGAGTCCTCAGCGCAGTATTGTCTTAGATCAACAGAATCATGTGAAATCCCAGATCTATGTACAGCTAGTTTGCAGAAACCATTCATCTTCATATATCAATTCTCTGCTTCACTCTATTGCTAGCCCAGATTAAGGAAAGATGAACTAACCTTGGAACAACCTTGAACATGTTGTTTCTTGCTGTCTGCCACAGTTTGGTAAACAGGGATGAAGAGGAAGAAGAAACAAGAATTCTTATGCTGTTGACTCAGTATGTGGAGTGAGTAGAAGAATGCCAATAAGGACAGAGTTGTTGCCCTTGATGAGGTGTCAGTCAGATGTCAGAATCTTATCATAAGTCTTGCTTTCAAATAATTGATTTTGAGGGTAATCTTCCGAATAAGTTGTTGGAAGATGAATCTGATCCCCGAATGTAAATACAATTATAAAAAACATGGAATATGGGGAAAAGGAAAAGAGGAGAGAGATAGAGCTGCACTTGTTTGGATTCTTCCATGGTTGTTATTGCTAATTCCTTGTTCCTAATCAATCCCTTGTCCCCAAAAAAAATAATTCTTAGCTCTCCGAGAGTCAATATGATACTAGAATAGTAAATTACGATAACTTAACAGCTCGTTAGATGGGAGAATCAATACCTATTGTTCATTAAAATGAGTATAGCTTTCATATTACAATTGTCAAAATTTGATCATGTATACTTGGCCCATATTTGAGTGACGAGGAAAATATATGGTAACTATCTAAGAATGTACATTGTATATATTTCGTACTGTGAGTTGTGAACCTGACTGACAAAAGATTATAAAATGAAAAATAACTTAAACTGCCTATAGTTGATCTGCTAAAACAAAAAAGGCTAATAAAGCGCTCTGTATGAAAATGTAACTTATCAATAATGTTATATGCATTTGATAGAATGAGACTAATTCAGACATATCTCGATTAAATCTATTCGAGAATAACTCGTACAAAGACATTACTACATACACACGCCAATCAACTTGTTGGCTTCAGTGCTTCACATCCTAGTCACGCAAATTATTCTATGGATCCGTGTTCAAAATACACGATTTACATACTGAATGTTCAAAATTTTGTAAAAGATAAATTGTTAATTATGTATCTAAATTGTGAACAATCAGTATGTAAATTGCGAGATTCGAATCCACCTTGCAATGTGGATCCGGGTCCATGGTATAACTATTGTCCTAGTCAAGGTCGGGCTATTCAAAGTCTTAAAATGCAGGCCTCTGTTTTGGGCCTTCATCATCGTCTACCGGGCTTTGGATCTAAGCCCAACACTGATAATATTTTTCCATTTAATTTTCCTGAATTATTTCTCTCTTCCATGATATTTTCTCCCATATCGCTCATCCTGTTCATCACCCAGGAGGTCCCGCATCTCAGCAGCGACTTCTGCTCTCACGATAATTGAAGGTCAATCGAATTGTTCATACTTACATATATGCCGCTGAACATAGATCTTATGTTCACGCCAGCTATGATTTCGCTGAAGTTTATTAATTTTTTTTTTAAGGTTTTTGCTGCACAATTATGTTTGTATTTGATTAGGGATTTCACGGTAAACTCTGTGAGGTTTATCATCAGTCCTAATCTCTTTGAGGTTCTATGTTTTAGAGAACTGATCTATTCTCGATTTGTGTTATAAACTCACAATTTCATTAGCTATTTTAATTCATTGTGAATTTCTATATAACACCGAAAATTAATTTACACTGCCAATTCTGTTACTTTCAGACATGTAATTGTTGCTTTGCTGAATGATATTTGGGGTATGAATGTTCAGTTGCATACGGGTTTGATGCTTTGGATAATGGAATTTGTTTTTGAATTGTAAATGCTGGTGTTAACAGGGAAGACCATGGCTTCTAAGAAGGGCAATAGAAAGGGCTTTGGGGAGTCTGCTTCAAAAAGCACACTCAAGAAAACCCCCAAGTCTTTGAAGGTCAAAGAGAAAATTGTGAAAGAATCTTTGCCTAAGAAATCTGCTCAAGGCAAAGAAGGTGAGAGCAGCTCACAAGTCAAAGACAGGAAGGAGAATAGAGGGCAGGGGATTAAAGATGACAAGAAGGTCAGTGATCAAAGTCAAAGAGCTGAGAAACGACCTAATACACAAGCTGGGAATAAAAACGAGCGGCATATGGATGAAAAGCTTAAAAAATTGAAGAAAAGGGGCCAGCAGTCCACTGTGAACAATGGTGGGAAAGATAGAAAGGAGAATGTAAGGGAGGAGATCAAAGATGTCAAGAAGGTTAGTGGTCAAAGTCAAAGAACTGAGAAGCATCAAAGTAAGCAATCTGGTAGCAGATATGAGCGACAAATAGATGACAAGCGTAGAGAGTTGAAGAGAAGAGACCAACGTTCCACTGAGGGCCTTGGTGGAATGATCTTTATGTGTAGTGGGAAGACTAAACCAGATTGTTTCCACTATCGAGTAATGGGTATTACTGTGAATAAACAAGATGTCGTGATGCGAATCAAACCTGGTCTTAAGCTATTCCTCTATGATTTTGATCTCAAGCTCTTGTATGGAGTATATGAAGCATCATCAACTGGTGGAATGAAACTTGAACCGGCAGCCTTTGGTGGGGGATTTCCTGCTCAGGTCAGCCTCGCTTTTCTTATTAACATCTAGTGATTTCTTCTTCATTGTCTTTTCCTCTATCCATCAGAAGTTTGTGTTGATGAATTGGCCACTAAACAGGTCCGATTCACAGTTATTGAGGATTGCCTTCCCCTGCCGGAAAGTGTTTTTAAAAAAGCTATCAAGGATAATTACGATGAGAAGAAGCACAAATTCAAGACTGATTTATCAGTTGCACAAGTATGAAATCTTGCTTATTTACAGCAAATCTGTCTTAAAGCATGTTTTTTCCCTGAAAATTATGTGAAAGTTTACCCTGTGTTTTTCCTCTAAGATGCCATTTTCTATTCCTAACAGGTGAAACAGTTGATGAAGTTGTTTAGGCCTACACCATGGTTGCATGCAACATCCAAATCTTCTCTTCCAGAATCCGTGCCAGAGTCTGTTATTCACCACACATCGGCAGGGAGTTTGCCTGGTGATGAATTCCAGCAACAAGTGTATAGAGAACCTTACATTATTAGCAATGGTGCTGAACCTTTACCAATTAGTCATGAGAGGTCACTCTTGACTAACCGCCACATCACCCCGCGTAATGATGCACCCTCTTCTTCACTTTTTCTCACTGAAAAAGAATATAGAAGCTATGGTCTTCAACAAAGGAGACAGCTTGTGCCAACTGACTCTACTGCTGATATTGATCATCTATTGGATCGTTATCGACCTAATGAAGGGTTGGAGCAATCTCTGAGGAACCCTGCTCTTGTAAGTGGTCGTGCTTCATCATTGCCACGGAATGAAGCTGGTTTGCCTGATCCTTATTTCCTCAATGAAAAGGAGTACAGAAATTATGGCCTTAAGGGTTATCAGGAAATGACCACTACTGTACAGCCTTCTCTAGAAACTGACACTACAATGACTTCCACCATCAATCCTGGGGTACAAGACCATGCCTCATACAGTTGTAATCCCTACAATGACAGTACCGCATCACTTGTTAATCGGTATCTTTCTTTGCCAATGAGACTGCCCGAGCCCTTGGAACCTTATTCTCTGACGGGAAGAGAGTCTTACATAACTGAGTCAAACTACACAAGGGAGACAGGAGGCCATCCCGGTAGAGTGACTGCCGAGAGGGAGAGGGAGAGTCGCCATTCACCATATCTTACCTATGCACCTTCAGACCTCAGCCAAAGATACCAATATCCTGACAACGACCCTGACTATTCATCCAATCCAGTATTACTCCGCCAGTCCTACGCAGGTCCTTCTGCATCACGCTACTGAACCTCAATTGCATCTCTTGGGTATCATGTTCCTGCCAGATCCCAGTTATGCTTATACTTCCCTGGCTAAGATGCTGATTCAATGAAATCTGGCTCTATTTAAAACATGTGAGAAGTTTGACATTCTGCAACACATGCTTTCCCACTCTGAAAATCTGGGTAGGCAGACATCTTTGCTAGGGAGTAGCAACTAAGGTACACAGACGCTTGGAGGAAATGAATGGTTGGCATGATATAGGAATGCCTGAAGTTCCCAAAAGGTCTTTATTTCAGATCATTGCTGATCCCAAAGAGATTATCAGCAAGGGATGTTTCTATTTCTAAGAAGTTGCAGTGGTAAAAGATGGCATCAATTGTACAATAACTGGTTGATCCACAACTGTATGGCATCAGCTGTTTTTCTCATTTATGTGTAACTCAATATGCTCCTGACTGTTTATTATCCTGTCCTATTTTATATTCCATTTTTACTAGTATTAATTGGCTAATATTCTTTTTTTTTTTTTGAGTATTACTGACTCTGTTACTTCATAGGGGTGTTAGCGAACAGAGTTTTCGGTAAACTACTTGTGTTCATGTTCGGTAAGCGTTTGTTTATATTCGTTTATTAAAGTAAACGAATATTAACAAATAAAATTTGTATTCTCTTTGTAGTTCGTGAACAAGCTCGTTTAGTTATTTTTCATGAATATATATTATTTCATATTCACGAACGAATTGTGATCATGAACATGTTCATATGTTTGATTATTAAGCATCCACGAACGTGTTTATGAACGTGAACATGTTCGTTAATGTTAATGAACACGTTCGTGAACATGTTTGAGGACGTTAACAAACACTAATGAACGCTTAACAAACGAATACGAACAGGATTTTTTAAAACCTTAACAAACGAACACGAACACTTCAAAAACCTTAACAAACGTACACGATCATTCTCCGTTCGTTTATGTTCGGTTCATCAGTCTTATTTGTTCATAACTACTTTCTCAACCTAGCGAAACACAAAGAGTCAATACTGTCCCATTGGTGATTGAACTCATGATCTCCCATTTAGGAGAGTCACTTTGTGCCACCAGACAATGGCTAATATTCAGTAGCATTATTATTTTAGTTTTGTATTTAAATTAGAGGACAATCTCAACCAAGTTAGTTAAATTGTTGAGTTGATAATATAGCTACAAGTTCAGGCCTTAGCTGGTTTATATGATTGTGATTTTTTGTTGGTTAGGGTCAACGTATCATTGGGTAGTGAGTGCTGAAAATTATAAACATTTTGGCTTAATTATGTTAGGAAATGTTTTTTTTTTTTAAAAATAAGTTTATATATACACACATTTTTCACAAGGATAATAGTATATAATTATTCGAACAATGCATTAGGCATCAAATTTTGATTAAATTTACATTAAAAACTAACAAAAAGGTCAAATAAAGGAGAAAAAGAACATTATTCTCACATGGCAAGCCACAAATTTAAGACGCCATGTTTGAGTGGAAGTTTTGGTAGGAACTGGGAAGGAAGCTTACGACGTCGTTAAAGACAATGAGGATTGAGGATCTCACCATCCCCCGCCTGCGCACGTTAACCGCAGTCCCTAATCAGTTATTTGCACGCTTTATTCAACGGTTCAATTAGTTCTTCCCACCCGCCGGACAACCACCACCGCCGCAACGAGAATCAACAATGGGCGGCGACTCTGCTTCCGGTGAAACCTTGCTTTCTGGTTCGCTCGAATCTCGAGATTTAAAAAGTAAGTCCTCTCGTGCGTATATTCTGATTGCATTTATCTTTGATATATCATTCAGGATCGAGGGAAGTAAAGCAGAGGCAAAAATGGGGCGTTTCAGCTTCTGATGTTGCGTACCACTTCGGCACCAGTGGGATTTCGGTTGCTGCTGCGACCGCCATCACTCACCCTCTAGGTAAATCTTCCGCCTTTTACTTTTAAACTTCTCTCATTTCTTTTCTTTCTGCCAAATTATTTGTAAAATGCTGCCTGACTTAGATCACTGAGAACTCAGATTGATGGTTGTTACATTTATAAAGCTTGTGTGCTTTATGCTTAGTTATAAACATATAAAATGTTATGGAAGTGTGCATGTTTGGCTGGTGTTGCCCCTATATGAAGTTATTTATTTATTCATATGAAATGATGATTGATCAAGGTAAGTTGGGGACTATGAAAGTAGGGCATTTTGAATCTTACACAAAGATATATCATAACTTAAAACTAGTTCTTATCATATTAAGAATATTGCCATGCTTAGTTGCAGAATAAAGTGTGATCGTGCAAGAATTTATCTCTAAAACTGTTAATTAGTACTTAAATAACTTGATACGCTTGTAAGCACCAGTGTACTATGTTAAGGGCTTGATAATCAATAGATATATATTCCGGATGTGTGATTGAGTTTATTTTGGATGTAGATGTTCTGAAAGTCAGATTGCAAATGCAACTTGTTGGCCAGAGAGGTCCCTTGACTGGAATGGTATTAAAGAAGTGTTTTCTTGTTCCTTTCTTTTGTTTTTGGGTTTAAAGATAAGGTAGCAGCTGCTTATTGCTTTAGTTTATGATATTAGGGAAAGCTTTCTGCTCATGTGGTAAGAAATGAAGGGCTTGGGTCCTTGTATCGGGGACTATCGCCTGCGTTGATGAGGTCAATTCTTTATGGCGGCCTTCGTTTAGGCTTGTATGAACCATCAAAGTATGTTGCTGAAATGGCTTTTGAGTCCTCAAATATCATAATGAAGATTGCATCTGGAGCGTTCTCCGGTGCTGTTGCCACTGCACTGACTAACCCGGTGGAAGTTCTAAAGGTAATAGTGCTTAAAAGAAAAGCCTTTTCATAGTGGTCGAATTTTTCTCACTGCTTCTATGTTTATCCAGGTTCGTTTACAGATGAATACAAAATCAAACAGAGGACCCATTCGTGAGCTGCAGAAGATTGCCTCACGAGAGGGGGTACTGGCTCTTTGGAAAGGGGTTGGGCCTGCAATGGCCAGAGCTGCTGCTTTAACTGCATCTCAATTGGCAACGTATGATGAATCCAAACGGGTAAACTTCTAAGTGTCACTAACCACTTTCGAATATTTTTGAAGGCCCATATTATATCTGTAGTTTTCTTTGTTTATAAACTCGTAAAGATCCTTTGCTATTTTTGCCCAATGCAGGTGTTACTCAAGTGGACTTCTCTTGAGGAAGGGCTATATCTACATCTCATGTAGGTTCACTTTCTTTTATTATAACAGCAAATATGCATTAAAACATACAACTTGGATGTTTCACTTTTGCATATTAGCAGTGCAAGGATGGTTTTCGTTTCACCCTCTTCATCTGACTCTAGTTTTGCATGGTATGAAGCTCGAGTACAATAGCAGGCACTGTAAGCACCCTCATAACAGCGCCCATGGACATGGTTAAAACTCGTCTTATGCTGCAACGAGAATCAAATAGTGCTGGAATGTACAAAAGTGGACTACACTGTGGTTACCAGGTGATAACTCTAATTTCTTGTTGCATTTCCATGATTAGTAGATTTTGAAAACTTTGTTTAGCAATGAAATCTGAATAAATAGAGAAAAAAAGGGGGATGGGGGAGGAGAACAAGGTAGCAGGTGAGATTACTGATTTGTTGAGATGAAGGCGCATAAACTTTTCAGATTGTAGCTAACACTCGTGTAATTATGATGCCAGGTACTGCTCACTGAAGGTCCTCGTGGTCTTTACAAAGGGTGAGTTAACAAATGCTTTTACTAATTAATTAAATTTCAACCAGTACTCATGTTTTAGTAATTACCAATATATATATATGTGTGTGTATATATATATATATATATATATATATATATATATATATATATATATATATATCGTATGGTCCACCAAGTGACAACCAATTATAGAATCCCACATTAACAATTCAGAATTTGTTGTGATAGTAACATAGAGTAGGTTCCATCAAGGTTAACATCACACAGTGCACCAAATAATATGTTACTGGACAACATAGAATTTGTTATTACTGTCACATAAGACTAGATGTTACATGGTACCATTGACAATTTGACACACCAAATATCACACAAAGAGGGTATCACTTCCTCGTTGTTTCTGTTTTCATATATCATTTGTTTGATTGTGAATGTTGAAATATTTCCATGGTGGCAGTGGCCTTGCAATATTCGCGAGATTGGGTCCACAGACAATGATTACCTTCATAATTTGCGAGAAGCTGCGCAAGCTAGCAGGATTGAAGGCAATCTAGGCCTTCTTTCTGTCGTGTTCTTGGCACTGTTAGCTTTATCTGCTGATAGGTCATGGACATTCAAAGACTGTCGTCAATTGTAAGAACTGCTCCTACTCACCTCAGGAATTCTTTCTTCTTTAAGTAGAAATTTGTTGCATACTCAATAGTTTTCCATTTTTGGTTGATGATTTGATGGATATAGTTTTGTAGGCATTATTGTAGCAGTAGGGAAACATTTGTATTGGTTTAGGTTCCTACCATCCATTATACCAAGCTAATCATTCTTCCAATGTACTCTGAATAAGAAAATAAAAGAATTGCCCTCATTTAGGGGCCCAGTCTGTATTCTTGTGAGTTTAATACAGTAGTGACTAGTGAGTTTATGTATCCCCATTCATATCACCCACATATGTTGGGGCAAGTTTGAACATTCCTATTTATCCATGCTATAAAAATGTAATATTCTTTCTCAATTGTCATTTTTTAATGTAACAAACAATTTTTGTTTGTTTGGTTTGCAATTTATTACAACTTATTTATTGCAGTACTGTTTCCTTTAAAAAACTTGTCAAAGTAGGGGGCAAATGATATTCATTGTCTTTGAGGATGATGGTTGCCTTGCATTTATTACTCGACACCCAATTTTATTTAAGATTTGTCAAAAATAGTTAGAACTTCAATATTAATGGCAGGTAGGGTGAAACTCTGCAGGTGATACTGATAGTAAGGATATTGATTGTTATACATTCTGAGAAATTTTATGGACAAATGTATAGTTTGATGTTGAGTCTCGAAGCTACAAATTAAAAGGTATTTGATGTACTATGGATCTTAAAAAAGTTATGAATTTATATTAATTGATTTAAGATTTTTCTTTTTGAACATTTGGTTTTTGTGGTATTTTCATATTATTACTACATGTAATCCTCGATTATCATTTTATTTAGGAAAAATTGTACTTTTAGTATTACTCTAATTTATATGATAATTGTAGAATTTGTTCCTAATTGTTGATTATGCTCACTTTTCGTCACTAAGCTATTATTGACGTTGTATTTTTTATCCCTTTACTAACAAAACATTAGGGACGAAATTTGCAATGTTTAGGAATAAAAAGGAAACACAAAAAGTGCAACATCCAATGATAGCTTACAGACTAAAAGTGAGCACGACTAACACTTAAGAACGAATTCTATAATTACTCCATAATGTATGAACAAAAAGTGCAATTTTTCATTTTATCTACTATTAATTCATTGGTTATAAACTTTTTATTGTTTTTAGTCATTCCATCCAATTTTTTTGAGTAATATTACACGTACTCTCACATTCCACTATATTTTCTATTCTATGCTTACATGTCACCCTTTGATTCATTCAAAAAGATATGAACCAGAATTTTTATTACTTTCTTTTCATCTTTCTTCAATAAAATCAAGACATGTGACGAAGTTTTACTCTCTTGGAGTACATATATAATTTTCCTTTTTTTTTAAAGCTAAACATGACTTGAAATCAACAAGTGTAGAATATATCCTAGGCCGGAAAAAACTTATCAAAATGATTAAAGGAGTCAGAAATTAAAAATCAAGGAATTAATAGTGTAACAACTACTAGTATCAATTAAGAACCATATGTGCAAATGTCATGGGAAAAGAAAAAAAACACAATTTAAATAATATTTCGATGTTAAAAAAAAAAAAGTAAGTAATATTTAAAAATAGATAATAATATTTTACATCCATTGACTTAATTGAATGGCATATATAGAAAAGTATTTGAAATGCAAATTGGGGAGAAAGTGGAAGGAAAAGGTAGTGGTTTTGATTGGCGGAGGATTGGGCGGGACAGTCTGGCGTCTTTAGCATTTAAGTCCCCTTCTTCACACTTATCTACCATTCTACCCTTGAAATCTTTTTTTTTTTTTTTCTTTTTCAATTCATTTTGGTTGATTGCTACATCATTTTTGTTTTGTATGGATACTCACACTTTCACCCTTGTTTTCCAAAAATAAAAAATAAAAAATTATCACATAAAAGGAGTGTTTGATAAATAATTGTTGGCTGATAGTAGATAGCTGATAGCTGTTAGCTGATTGGATTAATAAATTTGATTAATTGATATTATTAGCTGATTGTAGAAAGATATTTAGTTAATTAGATGTTAGTTGATAGCTGATTACATACAAAATGACTTTATAAAAAAATTGATTGAAAAAGTTACATTGAATAACATTTTGAATTTTAGTGTTTCGGAACAATAAACTATTACAAATAATTAATGAATCAACACTCATATTAGTTGTTTAATTAAGTCAAACAACTAATACTAATTAAATAAGTTAAAATTGACTGATAGACTAATTATTTTATGACCAAAATTTTCAAATCACTACTTTTGCATATAATTAAGGGGTTGATATTGACAAATCTTGTATTTAAAGACTAATTTAACCTTTTTACTTATCTCATGGATCAAAAAGGCAATTAACCTTTAAAAATAAAAATAAAAATGAAGAGGTCTTTATGAGTCACCGCCGTCTTATCCATACGGCTTTACAGTTAAGCAGGACCCAACTACTAGTGGCAGTGGCGTAAATAATATACTGAACAAAGGGCATTCTTAAAGTCAACAATAATAATAAATTCCGGAGGATCCAATTTTGCCCATTTACCCGAAAAAGGGCCCGACCGGAGGGAAGATTCAACGCAGAAGAAGAGAGAATAGTGAGAGAAAACGAGGGACACGGTGCGAGATCGGCACGAAGCAGCCGTCAACGACAGGAGAAGAAGAGAGTGACAAAATCTAGAGAGAGAGAGAGAGAGAGAGAGTGAGTTAACGTGTCGCGGCGGCATTAATGGCGGAGGGGCAAACGCAGCAGCCGCAGAAGCACGGCGAAGAGAGCGTCAAGCTCTTCGTCGGTCAAGTGCCGAAGCAGATGACGGAAGCGCAGCTCCTCGCAATGTTCGCCGAGTTTTCTATCGTTGATGAAGTCAACATCATCAAAGACAAGACGACGCGAGCTTCTCGAGGTTCCGACTCTCTCTTCTGCATTTTTTACGTTCTGGATCGCAATGTGCGATTCGAGCGTTTCGTTGACTTTTTTTTTGCTGAGATTTGTATCTTCTGAATGCGTTTCGTTGGTTCTGGAACCGTAATCCGGATTTTGCAGGGTGTTGTTTCGTGATATGCCCGTCGAGAGAAGAAGCCGAGAAGGCTATAGATGCGTGCCACAATAAGAAGACGCTTCCCGGGGTTGGTTTTCGCGGACTTTACCATTTGTTTTGATGTGCATTGTGCTTAACTAGTAGTATGGGTGGAGAAGGTCGAAAGCTAGATGTGTAGATTTAATGAATGTTTCATTAGTTGAATTAATTGCTGTTTCTCATCATCCGTTGGTAATGCAGCATTGTAACTGCGGGGGCTTTAATTACTGCTGATTATGTTGGGACATGAAAACTTGTAGAGAAATTACTCAACTGTAATTGATTATTTGACAAGTTGATGGAAATATTAATTGGCCATTACTATCCAGATGTTGTGGTCAAGTTGATTTGTAGGGTAGAAGCCTAGTTGCTAGTTGGCATTCTAGGTGGTTGGTTTGTGGGGAAGAAGCCATCCAGGATTTTTGGCATTGTTGGTGGTTGTTTGGCTACCATTGCTTCTTATGTTTCCTATTCTAAGTAAATGTGAATGATTAACTGGATCCATTACATCTCAGATTTTAATTTGACTGCAACTAAGAAATCAATATATGGATTTGATGAAGGAGACTGAAGTTTACACAGCATTGTATCTATTATTTAACTTAATTTGCATACTGTGACTTATGTGCTTGTTCTGTTCTGAAATTAAGGCATCCTTTCTTTCTGTTCAATTCAGGCTTCTAGTCCATTGCAAGTAAAGTATGCAGATGGCGAGTTGGAAAGGCTAGGTGTTGTATAATTTAAATTTGTGGTGATAAGTATATTCTGTTCTTATGATTGTTCCTATCAATTGTGATGTGTTGATCTTTTCCCCTTTTTTTTTAATAATTATTTTTTACAAATTTAAATACGAGTTCTGGAATCTTTTTTTTTTTTTAATGACTTCTCAATTGCAGTCATATTATGCTTCAAATTTTGCAACTTAATTAATCATTTCCTGTTTTTAAACAACAGAGCACAAGCTTTTTGTTGGTATGCTACCGAAGAATGTTTCTGAAGCTGAACTCTCGGCCTTATTCTCACAATATGGAACCATTAAAGATTTACAAATTATTAGAGGGTCTCAGCAAACTAGTAGAGGTACATCAAGTTGCCTGCAGTGCCTTTTCTCAATACTTGAGATCATCTACTATGGCATACTAAATTTCTTTCACTTCCCTATTGCCCTTCAAATGTAATGATTACTGCAGGATGCGCTTTTCTAAAATATGAACAAAAAGAAGAAGCTGTTGCAGCCATAGATGCCCTTAATGGAAACCATAAGATGGAGGTTTGAATTTGTTTACCAGTTTGTGTTTACCGCTTTGGTTTTTATTCTGCAGGATGAAGAAATATGATCTCTTTTGCTTCCTTAGAGACACCTTGTTTCCAAAAACTGTATAAGACTAAAATTTTGTTATTGTATCTTTTGACTTTGATAATTGCTTACCAGTTTTATAAATGGCATCTGCTTTTATCATTCCACAGACATCATATGTATCTTGTTGCTGGCTGTTTTCATGTATTAGGAAATAAGTATATGCATTGTGAATTTAGGAACTACATTGTTATGAGGCAATTTAGGGAAGAATTGTTCTCTATTGTTGGTGACAGCATGTTGTCTGTCAATTTGAATGGCTTATATGTTACCTGCCCCTTTGTTGCAGGGCCAACAGAATGGCCTAGATGCTGGCACTTGCTGTCCAGAGGAGTCCAAAGATCTGGGGATTCTTTACTAGGCCATTTCTATGTGGCACTGCACTCAGAAACTGGGGTCAGTCAAGGATTTTAAGCCATTTCTATTTGGCACTGCATTCTGAAATTGGAGACAATTAGTATGATCAATGATGCTGGAAAATATTTCCTGCTTATGTTTGATGATAATTTACTTCTCCCTTCAAAATCGTCCATTAGTTTTGGAATATGGCCTCCCTTAATTACAGTAGCACGTGTTATTGCACTGTATGTGTTAAGTTTTGTGTAGTGATCTCACTGTGCACACCAGTATTTGATTTACCAGTAATACCAAAAGCGTTGAACATTTTCCCCAAAAATGGAATGACCTTAAGATTGTGCTACTGTTGTTTATCTATTCATGATTAGTGTTCATGGATTCACCTCATTCCATTGGTTTACTATCATGCCATGTGTGTTTTTGTTATTGAGGGATTATATATGCTGGTAGTAATTTTGATCTCATCACTCTAAATCAGGGTTCTACGGTCCCTTTAGTAGTCAAATGGGCAGATACAGAAAAGGAAAGGCAAGCTCGGAGGGCTCAAAAAGCTCTATTTCAAGCATCTAATGCACCTGACTCTGGACAGCATCCATCTGTATTTGGAGCTTTACCTATGGGTTATATGCCACCATATAATGGATATGGTTATCAGGTTGGTTCACTTCCAGTGCCCTGGGTATTTTCATATTAGTCCAGAGGGGTTTATCATTATTATCATTCTCTCCACTTTGTAAAATGTTTCATACTTGTATCAGTGTGAATCTATTGTTGCATCCTTCTGCTTTTCTTCTCTTTTGTTTTCATTTCACTTGATGTATTCTGTTAGAGTCATAAAATAATTGACCATTGAATAGTCATTCAATTGAGTTTGCTTTGCAGAGTCCTGGAACATATGGAATTATGCCGTATCGCCTACCACCAATGCAGAACCAACATACTTTCCAGAATATGATTCCACCCACAAATCAAGTAAGTCCAGTACGTGGAACCAATTCTGATCTTTCACCCAGATTGACTCCAAGAAATTATGCATTGTCACCTACAAGTTATTTAAGATCTGCTTACTCTGTGCCTGGGGTTCAGTATCCTGTGCCATATCCTGGAGGAATTGTGAGCAATAGACCTTTTAGTAATTCTCCTGGTGCTCAACACCCTGGTACTGCCTACAGCCAATCTGCAGCATCTTCAAGCATCAACTCAGGATCAGGGGGTCAGATTGAAGGTTATTAGAATTTTCTCATTTTTCTGTTACGATACAGATGTTTGGTTAGGCACACAAACCCTTTATAGGCACTTCAGGCTCTTCAGCATGATAAAGGTGTTCATGATGTTTTAAATCATAAATTCATAAGGCACAGAAGATGTAAGAAGCCAAGAATAGTAAAGACCAAGAACAATATAATGCAGAACAATCAAACAGAACATGATACTGAAAACTCTCATTACAGCTACTGAAGTAGCTCTCTTAAGTATTTCAATGGGGTGTCAGTTGAATAGTTGAGAAACCTCAGAAAGTTCTTCACTGTACTGTTTTCTGATTTTACTTCAAGACCCTTTCCTGTTATATCGCTACACTTAATTGTTGAAGTTAACTAACCATAAGTCCATAACACAGACCACAGGAATTCAAAAATAGTGCTCCGTAACATGCTAGTGTCAACAATTGAAGAAACTGTAAAATATTACCTAGATTATTGACTTTATAGGTCTCTGGGCTGTTAATTTACTTTTACACCATTGATAAATATAAACAAAGACATCCCATAGAATTTTAATTTTGCCTGTAATATTATTGAAAACTAGTTACCTATTTCTGTACTTGATAGTATGACACTGACTTTCTTCAGATATTCCTCTTGCTTGAACTTCCCATATGAATGCTTGATATTTGGTCTTGGCAGGTCCACCTGGTGCTAATTTATTTATTTACCATATTCCTCAAGAATTTGGTGATCAGGAGCTTGCAAATGCATTTCAACCATTTGGTAGGGTGTTGAGTGCTAAGGTTTACATTGACAAGGCAACTGGTGTTAGCAAATGTTTCGGTATGGATTCTCCAGTTTGATATTAATTTCAGAGTATTGCAGCTCTTTCTGCTTTAATCATCCTCTTCCTGCAGGATTTGTGAGTTACGACTCTCCCGAAGCTGCACAGACTGCAATAAACAGAATGAATGGCTGCCAGTTAAGTGGTAAAAAATTGAAGGTTCAACTTAAAAGAGACAATAAACAAAGCAAACCTTATTGATGTTTCAAGGTCTGGAATTCTTTGCATAGATGACCACACAACAGCTTCAAGGGAGTTACTGGCTTTTAGGAGCCATTCAGGAATTTGACACATTTAACACCACCCGATACTGTTTGTAGCCCCTCATGGGATTCAAGTCCCACAAACTTGTAATTCTTGATTTATTTTGTACCAATGTAATTTGTGATTCATATAATGTTAATTTTCATTTAGACATTGGTTAATTTATTGATTCTTCTCTTAATGGACCTGTGTTTCCCTGAGAACCTGCTTTTGTTTGCCCCTCCAACCCAATCAAAACTTTTAAATTTCTTGCCTATTTTTTCATCTCTGTTTCTGTTCCATAAAGATATCTCTTGGGTATTGTGTGATTTGACTAGTTCCTTTAATAGTCAAATGATTATATATCTTAGGCTCTAGATTTCTCTCCTCATTTATATGCATTTCAGGAAGTTGACTATGAATCTTCTGGATGATTCAATGATTCAGAGTGCAGCAGCTAGCAGCTATAGAGTAGTAGATCCAAGAAATTTGGGCAACTCAAAGGGTACAATTCGTTTCCTTCAGTTTCTGCAGGGCTATTGTTTTTTTTTTTTTTTTTTTTTTTTTTTTTTACAATTCTTGAATTTAATTAATGTTGTATTATGTGAACAGATGTAGGGTGATGTTGGACTGGTTTGATTCAAGATTGATTTTACTCACGGTTGAAAGTTCTCGTTGACTTAGTATTATCATGCATGTGTTTCTAGAAGGAAGCAAGGTAGATATACTTGCATTATTAGGATTAGGATTAAGATTAGGTTGTTAATAAATAATAATAATAATAATAATGCATGCAGGGGAGGGGAGTAGGCAACCATCTTATCTATGAGCATTGAAGTGCCCCCTACGGCACAAAGCGCTGTCGGTTAAAAATTAGACGTGATTGCGCATTAGCGCTCCACGTTTTAATCGCAGCAATGTTAAAATCGCGTATCTGTGGGTGGGCTCATAATCTCTAACTGTCCTGTCTACTCGACCCCACGTTTCCTGTGCACATTGTTTACCATTATTGTACATGAAACTTCAACATACATTTTCCACTTTATTATGCTTGAAATGGGTGATAGAAAAAAAAAATTATTATTTTTTCTTTTTAAGTATGATAAAATAGTACAACTCTTTATAATTATTGATTTCTAATAACTTAATAATAATTTTTTTTTTTAATTTAGGACTATCATAGAATTGGAGAATAAGAGATGCAATAATAACGAGAAAAATAAATTTTGACATTGAGATATCAGGTAATTTCTATTTTTTTTTTTAAATTTCAAAATAGTACGCAATTCATACTAAAATCAATTAAGCCTTCACTAGGTCCAACTTAACTTGCCACAAGTATTTTGTAAATTTACAAGATTGTTAAACAATCCTCTTAGGGGTGTTTGGTTCGAGTTATCTAAAATAATAAGGGTTGTCTTTAGCAAGTTATAGGATATCATGTGTTTGGTTGAAGTTATTTAACATTCCCTTGTAATAAGATTTAACCTCCACATAAGCTTTTTCCTTATTTTGAAGGGAATGTAATTCCCTTGGTTTCCTTAAGTAATGTAAGATTATCTTACTTTTTTTACAACTCTACCCTTTACTCTTTTACAAACTTATATTAACCAATAACATAAAGAACAACCCTTCAACCAAACAGTTTTATATTACATATCTCAGTTTTAATCACACACTGAATTCTAACATTCCTTAAAACTCAACATTCCCAACAATCTAATATTCTCCAAGGTAATTTAACATTTCATGAACCAAACAAACTTTAATGTCTTTCAAAAACCATGCATAATATATTAGGTTAGAATTTAGGAAAATTTTACTAACACTATATGATACTTTATTTTGAGGACCAATTTGTTAGTTTTCATAATCAACACACCGCATGCGGTTTCCAATGTAAAGCGCCATGAAGAAAATGTTTGCGCCGAATTTTATAGTATAGGTCAAAATAAGCTAACTATGAGTAGGCTAGAGAAGTCACATGTTGTCGTTGTATTTGTCCAGCATTAATTTCTTGTAGGTATGTATGTATGTATCAAATGTGTATATATATTTTTTGAAAAGAAATGTATATTATTCTATTCTAAGAATTAAACCATCCAATTTCGTTTTTTTTTTTTTTTTGTCGTTTTGTGTCCATGTTAACCAAAGTCCTTGGTTAGGATCCTATGCACAATTATGCTCAATAAATTCATTTTTAAAATTCCCAATTGCCCATCCAAAGTCCAAAAGGTTGATACCACGTTTCAAGAGCAAGCAAGTGGTAGTAGCCAGTAGCCACCAACCCAGGAATTAAGTTTCCCTTCCTTGATTTAAGTCTAATGGACAATCTAAACTGAATTATTTCATTGTGGTCCTTTAATACTACGATGCTTCATTTTGATGACTAGATTAGAAAATATTAATAATAGAATTGATTTTATTTCTTCATGTTTTTGTTAGCCTTAATTGTTTTGTTAGGAATCAGGATTATGTAATTTTATCTTGGTCGATTTGATTTGAATACTAAGTTTAATTTTATGAGTTCGTTTGAACTATCTTGACTCGTGATGTTATTCAAACAATTTGTACTAAGTCTGAATTAAGGAATTACTTAGTATTGTTTTAGTGGCTTGAACTAGTAAATAAAGCCAAATTCTAATTACTATTTAATTCCTAAGGTGTTTCATAGTCAACTCTTCAATATCAAGCAATTTATAAAGGGTGAACTTAATTGACTATTATTTAAAACTTATTATTGTGGAGTTAGACAATATTAAATGTACTTGAAACTCTTTGATTTGATACTAGTATGACAATGTTACATTTTGATGACTCGACTAGGAGTTTTTGTTAGACTTAAGTAATTTCTCTAGACTGATCTTATTCAAATATATACTAAAATTCGTATTTATGTATGAGATTCATTTGAACTATTTTAACTTGTGATATTATTTAAATGATTTGCTCGATTTTAATGACTTGAACAAGTAATTTAAATTTTCTTGAAGAATAATTTAAAATTTAGTCAGATTGCTAGATGAGAAGCTCGACAGTCAATATTATTCTCTCTCAATCCAATTTGTAATTGCCGAATTAAATTGACTACAACAAAATTGAAGCTTAGTGTAGATTTGATCCATTCTCTCTTATTATGTGTTATTGTTAAAATAAAAAGGAAATACTAAATTTAATAAGTTTCATAGTTGAGTGGTGAAACATGATTTTTATACCACAAAAATATGTCACACATAATTTTCTTAGTTTGATTTATATCTTCTCATCTTTAAATAGTCGCTACAATTTCATGTTCATCCCCCTCAGAACAAAAAATCCTAACTATCATTAATTATTTGTCTAATAATAGTTTCTATTTCCACCTTTACAAAATGTAAAATTTCTTTAAATATTTATCTGAAATCTACTCACAATTTCATAGAAATTTAGTCATTAAAAAAACATAAATTAGGTCAAATACTGAAAAACAAAATAGAAATCCTTGAAAAAAATTATTTGTTAATAAAAATCGCCATTCTGTTTTAAAAACAATTTATTTTTCAATAAAAATTCTAATCGAGGAAAACGATATAAAAATGGGATCCAGAGTTGTTCTACTTTGTTTTTTTTTTTTTTTTTTTTAAAAAAAAAAAGTTGTTCTACTTTATTCTCAAAAAAAAAAAAAAAAAAAAAAAGAAGAAAAAAAAAAGAGTTGTTCTACTTTTCTAGAAGAAATGGAGGGGACAGGCGGCCGGAACACACGCTACAAAACATGTTTTCTAGAATGGAGGTCGCATCCGACATTGACTGCTCAGGTATCCTCCCACGCTTTGCAAACTAATTGCTTTTTTTAATCTTGGTTAATTTTGTTAATCTCTTAATTTTTTATTTTGATTCTTTGAATCTACAAACTAAATTAAATATTTTGTGTAACGCCACACCAAATGTGCATATGATAGTTGTGCGCTCTCTCCTTGAAATTTCTGCAAATAAAATAATAATTATTTTACAAACACAATTTTTTTTTTACTTTATAAAATTTATGTCTCTTACATCGGTATTCATACTTCATTGTATTGAATAATATTAATATTTAATCATACTATGTAAAATTATGTTGGTATATATACGATAAAATATGTGTAAACAAATATCAACATTAATCAACACTACTATTAATAATAACATAAAAGACTTTTCTATGTAATGTCTAAATTGAATTAAAAGTAATTGAAAGGGGTCTGGTCTATTCCCATTCTTAATAATAATACGATGTTAGGATTGAAAGAAGTAATCGAAATACAACTGTTATACTTAAAGATTAAAATTTTAATTATTATCAATACTTTTTTAATCAAATATAATAGTGGATTTCACTCGTTAAAAAAATACAATAAAAAACAAATTAAAGTAAAGAGTTGGGTATGGTCAAGAAAAAGAAAAGTAAAAAGTGGGTGTTGTATTGATGAATAAAAAGATAAAAGATATTGAGAGTTTGAATTAGACGTTCTTACATATGACACATACATATATCATATACGTAAATTATACGGAGTAATAATATTGATTAAAGACTAGGTACAATCATGTGGTGGGTCCCGGCGATTAGTTTATTTAAAGTAGGCAAAACTAGCGACTTCCGTCTTCTTCGTATATTTATGTGTGTGTGTATATATAATCGGAGATTCGGAGGTATATCGTAAAGGAGATCGGAAAATTAAATCGGCAGGGAAAGATGATGAACGACGGCAACGTTATTGATGTGTCTGGTTTCTTCGTGTTCGAGGCCACCGGTGATTCGTCGGAGGTTCAGTCTTCGGTACTCAACGAGGATTCGGCGGATCATGAATGGGGCGACGACGATGCACAGTCGTGCAGCGGTCGTGTTTTCGGGGAGGTCGATGATGATGCCGGGAGTGACGACGAGGTTAAACGCGTTTCGAGCTGTTTAAGGTTCGAGGAAAATTACGAGTACGGCGATGACATTTGCGACGGCGCAGGCGGCGGCAATGAGACGGAGGAGGACGATTTGGACGGTGAAGATGAAGAAGAAGAAGAGGTGAATCAAGGGTGGATATTGAGGGGAAAGAAATTGATGAGGCCGTTGGGAGTTGTGAGGACGACAAGGAGGATTAAAGCTAAGAAATCGAAGGTGTGTAATTTAGAGATGATGAGTGAAAAGGACAGAGATAGGCTATTCTGGGAAGCATGTTTATCATAATCGTAATTCCTAACTCTCAATACTTAATTTCTTCAAGTTAGTATTCAATCTTAATGTTATCTCATAATGTTTTAGTATGATGAATATGGTACGAGAATTTGTTTAGATCGATTATCCGGCCAAAATTGATGGTCTGTTCTTTCTTCATTTGATCTTCATATATGTATCATCATATCATCATCACAATGCACAAGTGTAAATAAATTACATTAAGGTGCCATAATAATTCTGATTTTATAGTACTTGCTCCTCAAAACAAATATTATATATATTATTTAGATATGGTTGTCGTGGCCCGTGGGCTCGTGGGCTTCGATGTTTAGATATGGTTGACTGGTTCCATGGACCCAACCGATCTAGAACCACAAATTATGCAATGCTGGTGCAAACAGTTACAAAACAGTGTCGTTTTGATTAAAAACGACGCCATTTCACATTTAAAAAAGAAAAATCATTTTTGATTGTCATTAACGGTGTTATGTTATGCATGATTTAAACTATATATCCACATCGGTTACTGGTACTCTGTTTTGGCTCATGATAATTCACTGCGTTTGTGTATTCAGAATGAATGAACTATATATTCAAAATTAATGAACTATAAATTCATAATTAGTGAACTATATATCCAGAATTAATGAACTATATATCCACAATTAGTGAACTATATATGCATAATTAGTGAAATATATATTCACACCGGTTACTAGTACTCTGTTTTAGCTTATGACAGGTTGGAGTTTAAAAAAAAATTGATTGGTGGAATTAAACGGTGCCACTAACGGCACCGTTACTCCACCATATTGAAACGGCGTCGTATGCAACTATGTGCACCAAGGTACATTTTTTGAAAATACATTTTTAATATACTAGGGTACATTATTTTATATAAAATACATTCAGAACAAAAATAATATACCTTCAGTAAAAAAAAATAATACACTTTTAATATATTAAAAATTAAAATTATACTTGATATTCATGATCCACATAATTGTGTGGACAATAATTTGCCATCTAGAGCAGTAAATTATTGCGGTCCACATAGCTGTGGGATACTATTTATTCTTAACACTTCATAAGGATATGCTCAGATTTGTTCATGCACTCGCACTAGGGACAATCATCCATCTGAACAAGATGTCTTTTGTGACGTTCAGCATTACGAAGGCGTGGAAACCAAGGTAAAAGGTAGGAAGTAATTCACGTGTACTAAATGGAGAACGGAGAAAAAAAGTGAAAAGAAGAAAAAAAAAAACAAAAGAGAAAAATGAAATAAATTTAAAAGAACTAAAATACCTTTTTAATGCATGATTGCGATGTATACCAACGTCCCGGAACGACGTTCTTTTGTGTGTGGAAGTCAGAAAGAGTGTTGTTATTATAGTTTAACGTATAAACATAATTTTTATTTTATCCTTACACTATTTATTTGTTTTTTTTTTGGATGTATTGAAAAGTAATTTTACAATATTATTTTCATGAATTTGTGATTAGCCTCTATATTCCCAATCCTCAACTTCATTTTTCTAAGAAATGTGATATTTTAAAAGTGCAAATTTTACTGTTAATCTTTAATTATTGTGGTATGATTACTTTTAATCAATAGTTGTACTTTAAAAACAATGTCACATGTATAGCATAACATCCTTGATTTTTATTTTTGTCACAATAATTCAACTAGAAGAGTTTACAAGAGAATGAAAGAAATTGCATGTTAGGGCAAGAGACTTGAATGATAATATTACATGTTTTAATTTGTGTGCGATAATATTACCATGAAACAGCTTATCCTTGTCCAAACTGTATCCGGTTGGTTTATAGCCTCGATTTAAAATATATTATGTTAATAATACATCAATTAAGATTTTTACATTTGTGTAATATAATATCTTTAATTAATTACGAGAGAGGCTATAATCATGGTATGGGTGAAGCTCACCTTTTGACTCTAAAATTATAAGGCTAATCAACTCAAACTAAGGAAGTTAATAAAGTCTTTTATATTAATGGAGGGAAGCAATTTTAGATTATAACGTTTTATTAAACATTGAATATTTTCATTTTAAACATTAATCATTCAATTCAAAAAATATAATTATAGGGTTTGAAAGGAAAAAAAAAATAATAATAATAAGAGAAAGAGTAAAACGTTGAATCTACATCAATCAATTTTTTTTTTTTTTTTTTTTTTGAGAAATCTACATAAATCATTTTTTTTTTAAACAACATCAATCATTCAAAAAAATAGGGTGATATGGTTTGAAAGGGAAAAAAAAAGTTAAAAACAGAAAGAGAATGAATACATACGTTTTTCTATTCTTCTTCTTTTTCTTCTTTTCTACTTCTTAGATATATTACGGCAGTTATCTCCAAAAAAGATATATTACAGCATTAATTTATAGTAACTCACATGTATAACATCCTTAGTTTTTATTTTTGTCACAATCAACTGGAAGAGTTTACAAGGAAATAAAAGAAATTAGATGTTAAGGTAAAAGACTTGAATGATAATATTACATGTTTTAATTTTTATTTGTGCGCAATAATATTACGATGAGGCAACCTCTCCATTGTCCAAACTTTATCCTGTTGGTTTGTAGCTAGCGTCGATTTAAAATCTATTAGGGTAGTGTAATATAATTACGAGAGAGGCTATATATATATATATATATATATATATATATATATATATATATATATATATAACCATATATGTAAAATTAAAAGAAGGCTAATCAAAACTTGGGGCTGTATTATGTTCGCAAGAAGTTTCGTAGACACTTTGAAGTAGTGTCCTTTAATTATGTTCGCCGATCAGAGAATAGGTGTGCCCAGCCTTTTCACTATCTGGTCCTCGTGTTTGGATTTCTTCTATTCCGTATGTTATTGTGGTCCGGGTCTTTCTCTGTCCGTTTAACGGTCCTCGTGTTTGGATTTCTTCTATTCCGTATGTTATTGTGGTCCGGGTCTTTCTCTGTCCGTTTAACGGTCCTCGTGTTTGGATTTCTTCTATTCCGTATGTTATTGTGGTTCGGGTCTTTCTCTGTCCGTTTAACGGTCCTCGTATTTGGATTTCTTCTATTCCGTATGTTATTGTGGTCCGGGTCTTTCTTTGTCCGTTTAACGGTCCTCGTGTTTGGATTTCTTCTATTCCGTATGTTATTGTGGTCCGGGTCTTTCTCTGTCCGTTTAACGGTCCTCCTTCTATTCCGTATGTTGGGTCTATTCCGTATGTTATTGTGGTCCGGGTCTATTCCGTATGTTATTGTGGTCCGGGCTTTCTCTGTCCGTTTAACGGTCCTCGTGTTTGGATTTCTTCTATTCCGTATGTTATTGTTAACGGTCCAGGTCCATCCTGTTCGCTCCACAGAAGTTGGCCCAAAAGGAATCGTCACTTGTGAAAATTGAACCTGGATTATTATCTCGGAATTCTCCCCCACAAAGAGAACTCATTTACCACTTGAGCTACCCTGTTGGGTTAACATTTGATTTAATATAAGTATTTCGTTTCCTTTGAAAAAAAAAAACAAAACAAAACAAAACAAAAAAAAAACAAAAAAAAAAAAAACTTGGGGCTGTATTATATATATACTTTTTTTTTTAATTTTTTTTTAATTATTTCACATTTTGACCAGAACTCTCGCCTCTTTCGTCTCTCTTGCTCTCTGCTCTCAGCCTGACTGCCTCTCGCTACCGGAGTACCGGCTGCCCCTCTCGGCCTCTCGTCTCCTCTCAGGACTAAGGAGTCCTCGGTCATCTGTGGCTCTATCGCTCTGTCCCTGTCTGTGCCGAACGGTCGCACCTCGCCACTCGCCATTCCTCTGTGCCCTAATTTCGCCAGTCAGCAGCCCAGCAGGAGTCCTCAGTGAGTCAGTGTCTCACAATCTCAGCCTCTCAGGTTCGTATTTTTCAATTTTGCTCTATTTCTCTAATTTTATTTTTGCCCTAATTTCCCTAAGTCTTAGACTCTGTTAATTATATTGAATTTTATTGGTGTTGCCGTTGAATTTTATATGAATGTGAGCAGTGACTAATATTGTTTTTAATCAATTTAAATATTTAATGTATGCGGTTTTTGGATGATTTATGTGGCATGTGCTTAAGTGCTTTTATATCATTATATGAATTGAATCATGAGTACTGAGTCAGTGAGCGGCTAAAAATATTGTTTTTAAATCATGAATGTCGCATGTGCTTAAGTGGTTTTTGGATGATTTATGTCTAATAGACAAAATGAGCAGTGAGTATGTCTAAATGAGAGTGTAGAGGAGTTTTCAAAACCAATGTTTGATTATTGGATGAAAATGTGCCTTGTGGAGGTAAGAGAGGTTGTAACTTTGTTGTGGAAGTTGAGAACTCCATTTAACAATGAGACAATGATTTTATGCTCCCAAAAGGCCTGTTCAAGGCTTCTCTTTGTGCTTAATCGGAAAATAACAAACGTTAATATGATATATTTGGATGGATGAGTTTTAGTGCCTTTTCTTTTGTAACTTTGTTGTGAAAGTTTTGCTTTGCTTTAAGTATATACATACTAAGTACGGTCAATTGGCAATTGCTTGGTGTTACAATTGGCAGCATGGAGGAGATGTAAATGCCGCAGATCATACATGGCAAACAACATTACACTGTACTGCAGTTCCGGTTGCAGAGCTTTTACTCCAAGAGGGTGCTCGGGTAAATGTGGTTGATATATATGGTTATCAGGTATACTATACTTTTGCATGTATTTTATTTTTAGCACATGACACTTAACACATGAACCTGTAGCAGGCCGCAGTAGGACGAAAGGGCACCAAAGTAATTGAACATTTCAACTACTTTTTCCTCCATTGCCTTCCTATATATATTGGCATACTCCTCTCTGAAACAGAACATAAAGATCTCTCACATATAACTCCTCTTGAGTCTTCTTCGTTCCAGTTAATTACCTTCATAGCTTTCCATCAAAACTTCAATGGAGTACTATACCTTTAGCCTCAGCCGCCATTTTCTTCTGGCTGATGTTGCTGGTTTGGAGCAGTCTACTTGTTCTTCCTGCTGCAGCAGCTGGAGCAACTCCCCTGAGCCTCAATTTCTACCAAAAACTGTGTCCTCGCGTGGGAGAAATTGTTCAGAACATGACATGGGAACACACCTCCAACAAACTAGAACTGGCACCCAAGTTTCTGAGGATGCACTTCCATGACTGCTTTGTCCGGATGAGCTAACTTAACTTCCATGATATGCTTGCTTGTTAGCTGCTAGCTAGTATTGTAATAACATTTTTTTGTTTTGTTTTTGTTTTTTGTTTTTTGTTTTTTTTGTTTTTTTTGTTTTTTTTTTGGTTTTGTTTTTTGGGTGCAGGGATGCGATGGATCCATCTTGTTGGATTCAACTCCTAGAAACAAGGCAGAAAAGGATTCAATCTCGAACCAGTCTTTGGCTGGATATGATATGATTGATGAAATTAAGGTTCGGTTAGAAGAAGAATGTCCCAGGGTTGTTTCCTGTGTTGACATTCTAGCATTGGTGGCTAGAGACTCGGTCTCATTCCAGATAATTTATGTTTAAACAAAAACAGAACGTATGTACTTTAGCTAGCTAGGTAGGTAGCTATAATACTAAACTATTTGGTTTTGTTGAGTTTTTGCAGTTCAAAATGCAGATGTGGCCGGTTCCAGTGGGCAGAAGGGACGACAACATCTAAGAGACATCGAGGCACTGTCTGATCTCCCATCATCCTTCTCAAATATCTCCACTCTCCTCGGCGACTTTGCTAGCAGAGAATGGGATGTGCATGATCTTGTTGTCCTTGCTGGTTAGTTAGTTGTTTAGTTACAGACACCTCATATCATAGGATAGGATATGATGACATATGATATGATATCTAACTAACTCACCTGAAAGGACAACAAGATCATGCACATCCAATCCTCTGCTAGCAAAGTTGCGGAGGAGAGTGGAGAAATTTGAGAAGGAGGATGGGAGAAGAGACCAGGCCTCAAAGTCTCTGGAGATGTTGCCGTCCATTCTTCCCAATGGGACCAACCACATAGGCATTTTGAACTGCGCCCAAAATCCAACCGCACCTACACGTTTAGTATTATAGCTAGCTAAAGTATGTTCTGTTTTTGTTTTTGGTTAAGGTTTAGCATAAATTACCTGGAATGAAACAGAGTCTCTAGCCACCAAAGCTAGAATGTCTGCACAGGAAACAACTCCCCAACATTCTTCTTCTAACCGAACTTTAATTTCATCGATCACATCATATCCAGCTAAAGACTGGTTCGGGATTGCATCCTTTTCTGCCTTGTTTGTAGGAGTTGAGTCCAGCAATATGGATCCATCGCATCCCTGCACCCAAAAAAAAAAAATTATTACAATACTAGCTAGCAAGTAACAAACAAACAAAAAGCATGAATAATGTTACGTTGTTTGGTAGCTAGCTCACCTTTACAAAGCAGTCACGGAAATGCTTCCTCAGAAACTTGGGTGCCAATTTTGGTTTGTTGGAGATGTGTTCCCATGTTATGTTCTGAGCGACTTCTCCCACATGAGGGCACAATTTTTGGTAGAAATTCAGAGTCAGTGGAGTTGATGTTCCTGCGAGTAGAAGCTACAGACTGCTCTAAACCAGCAGCATCATCAGATGAAAATGGCGGCTTAGGCTAAAGCTAAAGCTGAACTCCATTGCATGTAATGTGGATTATACTAGCTGTAGGCTAATATATATATATATATATATATATATATATATATATATATATATATATGTATGTATGTATAATGTGAGGAATTATCTATAAACCTTCAGCGCAGCTTAGCTTAATTGCCCCATTTGATACAACAACAAAACCATTCTTTAATTTTATGCAACCACAAAACAACATATGATAATGATAGACTATGCATATATGCAATTTCCTCTCAAAAGTCCTCCATATGCATGTGCTAATAATTAACGATGTCAATTCTTTATCATTTGCCCAACAATTTTTTTTTTTTTTTTCTATTTGTTATGTGTGAATTGAACTACTCGAGGTGAGAAAATGATGAGTATATAAGTTTATAGAAGCTATGTATTTAAGGTATTACTTCATAGGTATGAAATAATACCCTAAATACATAGTTTCTATAAACTTATATACTCATCATTTTCTCACCTCAAGTAGTTCACACATAACAAATAGTAAAAAAAACTAAAAATTTGTTGACAGATCAGACGGATTGACGTTAATAATTATTAGCATATATGCATAATCTATCATATGTTGTTTTGTGGTTGCGTGAAAAATAAAGAATGTTTTTTTGTTGTATAAAATGGCATGCAATTAAGCTAAACTGAAGGTTCATTTATAATTCCTCATATTATATTCATCTACTAGCCTACAGTATAATCCACAGTATAAAGATTGAGTTGATGAGCTCATTATTCGTAGCCTAGTATGACTAGAGTTTATTATTCACAATGTAACATTGATTCTCATGCCAGGTTAGGTTTCTTATTCCTTGTAGGGCTCCTAATCTAAAATAGGTATAAATAGAACCCCACTCATACATGGGAAAAGACAAACAATTATCAGTAATACAAAATATCTACTCTCTCTAAATTCTCTTTATATATACTTTCTTCATATTTTTCATATACTCGAATTGTTATTTTAACGGTTGTGTTGGTTATCCGTTAACTGTCAAAAGTCATAAAACCAATAAAATAAAATAAAACGTAACAACATTAAATTATTAAAAAAATTCATTATAATGGTAATTAACTTATAAGATAAGGAGACTAGAGGTTCAACCTAATGTAGAAAAGGCAATGGAGAAGATAATAAAGACAAGATGTAATGATGTATAACGGATCGGATTTTTGGCCATCTCAACCAATACTAAGAAAAAAAAATTGTTTTGACTAATATAGCAATATAATGTTTGACTGGTTGTGTGTGAATTCGTTGTTATATGGACACTTATACCAACCCGAGTCCATAATATAAAATTTACATACTGAATTTCACCATTTATATATTAAATGTTCAAATTTTAAATTGTGAACATTTAGTACGTAAATTATGTATGTAAGTTATAAACATTTAATAGGTAAATTGTGAACATTTAGAATATAAATTGTAAACATTTAATATATAAATTATGTATTTTAGACTCAAATTTACTTTGTAAGGTGGACTCAGATCCATAAAATAACTTGACGTGTTATATTGGGCCGGCTTAATATGGTATCAGTCGTTATACTGTGCACCTGCACTGCGGTCAAAACGGTGCCGTTACTGTTAACGGAGCGCGCATTTTTTGGTGTGTTAATTATCAAATGAAACTACAATGTATCTAAACTGATGCTACAATGTATCTAAACTGACACTACAGTGTATCTAAATCGACACTGCCTCATGTATTATTTTATATATTATCAAATGAAATTGCAATTATATCAAAATGATACTGTAGTTGTGGTGAAATAAAACTGCAGTTTATATAAAATGAAACTGAATAACATTTTACATATTTGAGTGTATGTTGTGGAATGAAGCTGTAGTTCTATTGAAATTATCATGTAGTTGTGTTTTAAAAAATAAAATTAAATAACATTTTCACATATTTGAGTGTATAAATGTCGAATGAAACTGTAGTTATATCGAAATGAAACTGTAGTTGTGTTGAACTGAAACTGCAGTGTAAACATAATGAAACTAAATAACTAACAGAGTTACTTTTTGCAGAACGGGTGTCGTTTCTTTTTATTAAACAAAAACGACATTGTTTTGAAGCTCGGTGAATATATAATCGATTATGCACCGTGGTGCACGATATAATTTGTCATATGGTATGACATTAATTCTTTTATAGCTAATAATAAGGAAAGAGATAACAAGATACATAAATCCTAATCCTAATATATATATATATATATATATATATATATATATATATATATATATATATATATATATATATATATATATATATATAGGTTTTACACTTTTACTAATAAAATATTATATCAATCACATAATTTTCCTTAATTATGTTAATTTATAATTAAAATTAACTAATGATTCTATTGTATCAATTCTTCCATTGTAATTTAGACATATAATTCTTGGGATGGTATTTTAGGCATATAATTCTTGGAAATTATTAGACACAATGGAAGATTGGAAGCTAAGCAACATTAAAGGATTGGGGGAATGAAAGTAAATAATTCAATTAAAAACCAATAATGGAAAGGACGGTTTGGAATGAGGGAACATTTGAGTCAATGCCAATTCTAAGGATTAAGGGAAGTCAGACACAATACCAGGTTCCAAGATTGTCAAAACTGATTTGGTGGATTGACACATAACTTTAGTGATCTAATGTTAGGCTGAATCGAAATACAGAGATTGTCTCACTTTCGTGATATTACCGATTTTCTCAATAAAGCTCTAGCAATCTAAACCTCTAAAGTTCTCTAGTTTCGTGGCAAAATTTAAGGGTAGTGAGATGGGTCTAGAGGAATATTGACGGTTGTAGATGGGTCAAGAAGATATGTTTACCCCTTGATCACTGGTTGTCAATTTTCAAACTAATAGTGGTTGACAATATTGGGCCCCATATCTCACAACAAAAGGAACCCTAAATTGAGAATCTCATGTGCAATAGATATCAAATATGTATTAAGAATCTCATGTAAACCTCAATCCAAACCCAAGTAAGATTACTACACATTATATAAACTATACAAGCACATAAATATAAAAGCAAATAACCATAAAGATGTAAAATAAGATTAAACAATAACACTTATCTTTGATATAGAGTGGATCGATCCTTGATTCTTGTAAGGTTCAGGCTAAGAAATACAAAAGTCTAATGCTTTCAAAAGTAAAATCTAAGTCTAAACGATGAAAATCTTACAAGAAAACTTACATCCTATGCTACTGTTCATGCTTGCTGCCTCTTCTCTTTTCTCAGATCTGGAAAATATCAATTTATACTGTGCAACATGGTTCGGCGCACGTTTGTGGAAACGGAAACGCCATGGACTTTACCTTGCTCTTTTTGTGCTTCTAGGTGTCAGTTCACTTTTTTTTTTTTTTTTTTTTTTTTTGGTCCTGCTAGTATCATTGTATTATTGTGGCATAACCATTGAAAATATAATGGCATTTTGGTCTATTCAGTTCTAAGTGTTAATTCATTTTTTGTTGTCTTAGATTTATATGTGTCATTTCACTTTTAATTTTTTTCAGAACATCCCCGTTGGTCCTAACATTATTGTGACATGACCATTTTTTGTCCTACGTCAACAAATATGTTTAAATGACATTTTAAAAATGACGTTATTAACCACTCAAAATTATTATTTTTTATTCTTGGTAATATAACAATACAAAGGTTCTACATCTTCAAATAATCATATACACCAATAATACATTCATTGATGACATAAATAATCCAAAATGCATATCATATCATAATAGAACAAAAGTTGCTACCTGTTCAAAGTCTAGTGCAAAACCAGAAAATGTATAATTGAAAAATCACAAATCTACTTCATGACTAACTTTAAGTCTAGTGCATAAGTTTAGTGATAACATAAATTTATGAGGTAGACTTATGTGCTAGAGGGTTTGTCATGAAGTAGACTTATAATTTTTTCAATTGTATTTTTTAGATTTTGCAATAGACTTATATATTGTTAACAGTTTGTACTCCCTATTGATATATAGAGAATAATAACCTTCAGGTATGTATGTGACAACGAGGTTAAACGAGTTTCGAGCTGTTTAAGGTTCGAGGAAAATTTACGGCGATGACATTTGCGACGCCGCAGGCGGCGGCAATGAGACGGAGGATCGGAGAACGATTTCGACGGTGCTGAAGATGAAGAAGAGGTGAATCAACGGTGGATAATGAGGGGGAGGAAATTGATGAGGCCGTTGGGAGTTGTGAGGACGACAAGGAGATGATGATGATGAGTGAAAAGGACAGAGATAGGCTATTCTGGGAAGCATGTTTATCATCATCGTAATTTCTTCAATTCTAGGTTTCATCAAGTTACTTAGTATTCAATCTTAATGTTTTAGTATGATGAAGATTGTACTAGAATTTGTTTAGATTGATTATCCGGCCAACATTGATGGTCTGGT
Organism: Ipomoea nil; assembly: GCF_001879475.1. NCBI lineage: Eukaryota > Viridiplantae > Streptophyta > Magnoliopsida > Solanales > Convolvulaceae > Ipomoea > Ipomoea nil. Next base: position 701,370 of record NW_017618047.1, on the reverse strand, counting down.
CTTTCTCCTGTTGATCTTCATATATTTATCATCATATCATCGTCACAATACACAAGTGTAAATAAATCAGATTAAGGTGCCATAATAATTTTGATTTTATAGTACTCCTCAAAACAAATATTATATATATACACACACGATAAGGATCAGGTGAGTATAACCCAATCTACATAAGATTTTGAAATCATCACATCATAATCATTCATATTTAAATTCAAAGATTCTAATACGGAGTATATATATAATCTAAGAATTGACTAGTCGACAATTCCTCCTAATTTCCCCAGAAGTCCCAGTCAGGACTTGGATGACTCACATCTTTTCCATGGATTTAGCAAAGGATTTGAAGTAAAAATCTTGATCAACCATTTTGTCCACAATCTTCCTCGCATGATAATCTGTAAGGAGTGTTGCGTCAGACTGGAACATTCCCATTTTCTGCTTGAGAATGACATAGTAGTCGGTATCGAAATCTTGAGAGCTGCCGGGATCCATCTCCACCACACTCATGTCGTTAAGATTCTTGCATTTTGTTCTTAACATGTCTACATATGAAGGGTTCAAGGACAGGTCTTGATCTCCCTTTCCAGTGAAGTTGTAGAGGCGGTTGCTGAACAAATTGCAATATAATATTTTAAGACTATTATGATGTTATTGAATTCGAACAAATAATTATATATCCAATTACCCGTGCGACGCACGTGCGGTTCACGTGCGACGCATGTTGGTCACTGCAATTTGTTCGGCAACTGGCTCTACAACTTCACAAATATGGTACGAGAATTTGTTTAGATTGATTAACCGGCCAACATTGATGGTTTGGTCTTTCATCTTTTGATCTTCATATATGTATCATCATATCATCATCACAATATGCAAGTGTAAATAAATCAGATTAAAGTGCCTTAACAATTTTGATTTTATAGTACTCCTCAAAACAAATATTATATATATACACACATCATAAGGATAGGTGAGTATCACCCAATCTATATAAGATTTTGAGATCACATTCTAATCATTCATTATTTAAATTCAAAGATGCAAATTACTTTTATTCTAATACGAAGTATATTATATAATCTAGGAATTGACTAGTCGACAATTCCACCTAATCTCCCCAGAAGTCACAGTCAGGACTTGGATGGCTCCCATCTTTTCCATGGATTTAGCAAAGGATTTGAAGAAGAAATCTTGATCAACCATTTTGTCCACAATCTTCTTGGCATGATAATCTATAAGGCGTCAGACTGGAACATCCCCATTTTCTGCTTGAGGATGACATAGTAGTCGATATCGAAATCTTGGGAGTTGCCAGGATCCATCTCCATCGCACTCGTGCCATTAAGATTCTTGCATTTTGTTCTTAACATGTCTGCATATGAAGGGTTCAAGGACAGGTCTTGATCTCCCTTTCCAGTGAAGTTGTAGAGCCGGTTGCTGAACAAATTGCAATATAATATTTTAAGAATATTCTGATGTTATTGAATTCAAGTAAATAATTATCTAATTATCTGTGCGACGCATGTTGGTCCTTGCAATTTGTTCAGCAACCGGCTCTACAACTTCACCAAAAAGGGAGATGAAGACCCGTACCATTAATGGTGTGACCACCTGCATGCAGACAAACAAATTAATTAAACCTCTAGGGTTAATATAATGTTACAACATAGTAGCTAGAAACTAGGACATAGCTAGTATTGTCATCCTATCCTATCCTATGATATGATATGATGTCTGTAACTAATTAAACAACTAACTCACCATAAAGGACAACAAGATTATGCACATCCAATCCTCTGTTATCAAATTCGTCGAGGAGAGTGGAGATATTTGAGAAGGATGATGGGAGATCAGACAGTGCCTCGATGTATCTTGAGATGTTGCCGTCCCTTCTGCCCACTGGAACAGGCCACATCTGCATTTTGAATTGCAAAAACTCAACAAAACCAAATAGTTTAGTATTATAGCTACCTAGCTAGCTAGCTAAAGTATATATGTCCTGTTTTTGTTTAAACATAAATTACCTGGAATGAGACCGAGTCTCTAGCCACCAATGCTAGAATGTCAGCACATGAAACAACCTCGGGACATTCTTCTTCTAACCGAACCTTAATTTCATCAATCACATCATATCCAGCTAAAGACCGGTTCGGGATTGAATCCTTTTCTGCCTTGTTTGTAGGAGTTGAGTCCAACAAGATGGATCCATCGCATCCCTGCACCCAAAAAAGAAGAAGAAGAAGAAGTTATTACAATACTAGCTAGCTAACAAGCAAGCATATCATGGAAGTTAAGTTAGCTCACCCGGACAAAGCAGTCATGGAAGTGCATCCTCCTTAGAAACTTGGGTGTCAGTTCTGGTTTGCTGGAGGTGTGTTCCCATGTCATGTTCTGAACAATTTCTCCCACGCGAGGACACAGTTTTTGGTAGAAATTGAGGCTCAAGGGAGTGGCTCCAGCTGCTGCAGCAGGAAGAACAAGTAGACTGCTCCAAACCAGCAGCATCAGCAGATGAAAATGGCAGGCAAATGACGGGTCTTGATCTCCCTTTCCAGTGAAGTTGTAGAGGCAGTTGCTGAACAAATTGCAATATAATATTTTAAGAATATTATGATGTTATAGAATTCGAGTAAATAATTATCCAATTATCTGTGCGATTCACGTGCGACACACGTGCGGTTCACGTGCGACACATGTTGGTCATTGCAATTTGTTCAGCAACCGACTCTACAACTTCACAAAAAAAAAGGACATGAAGACCCGTCCTTGACCCTCATATGCAGACATGTTAAGAACAAAATGCAAGAATCTTAATGGCACGAGTGCGGTGGAGTTGGATCCCGACAACTCCCAAGATTTCGATATCGACTACTTTGTCATCCTCAAGCATAAAATGGAGTCGGGAGTGTGCGAAGATGAGGCACTAAAGTGCACCATTTTGTGTTTGAGGCTGACAAAGTAATCAGAATCAAAATCACGGGAGCTGCAGGGATCCATCTCCACCGCACTTGTGTCTTTAAGATTCTTGCATTTTGTTCTTAATATGTCTGCATATGAAGGGTTCAAGGACAGGTCTTGATCTCCCTTCCATGTGAAGTTGTAGAGGTAGTTACTGAACAAATTGCAGTAACCAACACCAATGGTGTGACCACCTACGAGGCCGGCATTTTCAGATCAGATCACATAATTTAATTAAACTTGTTAATATAATGTTACAACTGTAATAACTAGATACTAGGACATAGTATTGACTTGAGGGAAACATGCAACCCAATCATTAGCTTAATTAATATAATAATTATTAGTCAATTATACTAATATATGTGTAATTATATTTTTATAACTTCTGTATATATATTATCAAATGTGTTGCATATATGTTAATTAGTTAATAGTTGACAGTATATAACTTTATTAGATTTTTAATTTTTAATGGTGGGGACCAGATATGCCCGATTTTCAATAGTTGAGTGAATGATTTATTTGTGATATCAAATGTAGAATGAGTTTTATTACCACATTTAATATCACACCATTACAAGACGAGTCCAAATTTGACTCTTACTCGATAATTCTATGAATTGGAAACTCTACAATTCTTTCTAACTTCTCCAGAAGTTTCAGTGAGAACTTGGATGGCTCCCATCTTCTCCATAGACTTAGCAAAGGATTTGAAGAAAAAATCTTGATCAACCATTTTGTCAACGATCTTGCTGGCCTTATCATCGGTCAGAAGTGCTACGTCGGATTCAAACATTCCCATGTTTTGCTTAAGGATGACAAAGTAGTTAGCATCGAAATCTTGAGAGCTTCCAGGGTCCATCTCCACTGCACTTGTGTCTTGAAGATTCTTGCATTTTGTTCTCAACATGTCTGCATATGAAGGGTTCAAGGATGGATCTTGATCTCCCTTTCCTGTGAAGTTGTAGAGCCTATTGCTGAATATGTTGCAATGCCCTACACCAATTGTGTGACCACCTACGTTTCCAATGTAGTAACATTATATTTCTTGCAATTTGTCTATTGGGCACTAGGTTACCAAGTCCAAGTCTTAAAAAATATGTAAGATAATTACGAAGCCCAATAGAGCGGTTCAAATTGGAAGTCCAGATTTATTAATTAGCACACTTATCATATATATGATTAACATCTTTCAATTCAATGGCATTTAATGCTCACGCGTGGAGCTGCCGTTACAACATAACAGATATATAAGAGAGCATCTTGAATTGGAACTATTAGTATCATTATCATTACTTTGTAATGTCTAAATAAGAGTAGCATACCTGATAAAATTACAAGATCGCCAACATCAAGTCCTTTACTAGCAAAATTTTGAAGGAGGGTGGAAAAGTTTGAGAAGGGTGAGGGGAGGTTTGCCATGGCCTCAGTTTCTCGTGAAATGTTGCCATCCCTTCTGCCCATCAGCACCGACCACATCGGTGTCTTAAACTGTCAAATTGAAGGACATGTATTTAGTACTTCGTCACACACACATATAAAGATAAAATAAAAAGTCTATATGGACAACATGCTTTGATACTCAAATACAAATTGTGGGCATTGAGTAAAATAACAATAGTTTAATTTGGATTGGATATATAGTACCTGAAATGAAACGGAGTCCCGGGCAGCCAGAGCTAGAATGTCAGCACAAGAAACAATTCCAGGGCACTCCGCTTCTACAACAACCTTAATTTCGTCAATAACATCGTAACCGGCTAGAGACAGGTTTGGAATTGCTTCTTTCTCCGCTTTGTTCGTGGAATTTGACTCCAACAATATGGATCCATCGCATCCCTGCACCAAACACAACAAAAGCTCTCACAACACTACCAAGCTAAGATTGCCAGCCTAGGTAGCTAATACCATGTAGAATGAAATTCACCAAAGCTTTAATTAATTTGTACATATATATACTCACCCTGACAAAACAATCATGGAAGTGCATTCTGAGAAACTTGGCTGCCAGTCCAAGGTTGTCGGAGGTGCGCCGCCATGTTATGTTCTGAACAATCTCTTCCACTCTAGGGCAATCTTTCTTGTAAAAATTCTGTTTCAGAGGACCTGCTTCAGAAACAACACCACAAAATACCAGAAGAAAACTGCAAACCAGGATCAGATAAAGATGGCGGCTTGGGCTTGGGCTTATAAACTCCATTATTGTAGTTATCGATCTGAGGTTTAATTTTATGCAGTGGGTTCATGCCATTTTATAGACACAGATACACAGAATTCATGTATGCAATGCCATAAAATAGCATTATTAGTTTTGCTGTTTTTCTAAGTATATATTAACCCCATGAATAAGCCACGTACAATGCCATTTTAGTTTTAAAATGGGTATATTAGCTAGCAAGCTGACTTGAAATGCAAGGCACATTCGTTTCATCTTCCGCAAGTGAGGGAGGAGACTATATATATATATATATATATATATATATATATATATATACACACTTTTAATAATACTTAGCTTCATTTAGTGCGTATTTAGCACATGCATGGTATTATTATTATTATATTATAATTATTTGATGAAACGAATTCAATCCGACATTCAAGTTACAAGTGATTGATGAACATGAATTAACATGGTAATTTTAATTTAAGAATTGGGAACTCTGCAATTCTTGCGAACTTCTCCAGAATTCCCTGTGAGGACTTGGATGGCTCCCATCTTTTCCATGGATTTAGCAAAGGATTTGAAGAAGAAATCTTGATCAACCATTTTGTCCACAATCTTCCTGGCATGATAATCTGTAAGGAGTGCTGCGTCGGACGGGAACAACCCCATTTTCTGCTTGAGGATGACAAAGTAGTCGGTATCGAAATCTTGGGAGCTGCCGGGATCCATCTCCACCGGGCTTGTGTCGTTAAGATTCTTGCATTTTGTTCTTAACATGTCTGCATATGAAGGGTTTAAGGATGGGTCTTGATCTCCCTTTCCTGTGAAGTTGTATAGCCTGTTGCTGAATAGGTTGCAATGTCCCATACCAATCGTGTGACCACCTACATTATATTTTCAGATGTTAATATTATGCTACAACTTAACATCACCATGAGATCGATAGATGTGTAATTGGGGCAAACGGTAACCAACTTGGTTTGATAATTGGCTTGGTCCCAAATTTGACTCCTTACGGGAGATGACTGGTAGAATAATGTGATAGACATGCACCCGACCTGGAACCACCCGAAGAAGAACTGAAACATATATTTACTCTAACACCAGTTTATTCAAGACAGGACAATATAATTATGGTGAATAATGTAGACTCGGCTCCTCATTAGTATGAGACCGTTACTTAAGTAGTAGAACGTTGGAGGCACTAATATAAATTGAAGACTCTTCGTTATGTTAAGCAGGACACACGGAATATTTTGTACTGAAACTCTAAAGCAATACAACTGTACTTGTTCACTTTCCTAATATTATCCGGTAACATATTTATACACACACACAAATATATATATATATATATATATATATATATATATTGCCCTTCTCAATTTGAGCTGATGAGACAACCTAGGCTGATTAACCTTCTCATGATCGTTTGCTAACTATTAATAGTCTAAAGTTCAATCAATTTGAGCTCAGATCAGCTCGAATATGTTCAATAAAATTTTTATTCATATATATATATATATATATATATATATATATATATATATATATATATATATATATATATATTATAATTATATATAATAATTTTACAACCAAATGACATAACAAAATTCAACATGAATCTCGATTATACCCATTTTATAATATCTAAAAATATGAACATATTAGCTAAGTTTGTAATATTATATTTAAATTTATATATATAATATATATACAAAATAAAGAGTAGTGGCTCTTGATCTCATGTAGATCTATGAGATAGTTGGGATACGGTTAATATGGAAATGTAATACTTATACTAAAAAATGTAATACTAATCATGAATAAAGTATATTATATTGTTACTTATAATAAGGGAGAGTGTAATATTTTCTAAATATATTTGTCAGAGTCAAATTTGAGTAACTCGATTATCACAATTCACAAATAGCTTGACTTGCTTATACGGTTTATATCTGTCCCTAATTCTCTCTCTCTCTCTCTCTCTCTCTCTCTATATATATATATATATATATATATATATATATATATATATTTTTTTTTTTTTTTTATTAGACCACGAGGTTTGAGGCACCTTTAAACCCGTATATTAGTTCTCATTAATTTGCATCGGGCGCATCCAATTAAGGAACAAAGTGGTGGTTTAATTGGTTTTTTCATATATGGTGTTTAGATAAGAGTAAAGTACCGGATAAAATGACTAGGTCATGGACACCAAGTCCTTTACTAGCAAAACGTTGAACCAGGGTGGAGAAGTTAGAGAAGGGTGAGGGAAGGTTAGATAAGGCCTCGCTTGCTTGTGAAATTCTGCCATCCCTTCTGCCCATGGGCACCGACCACATCTTCTTCTTGAACTGCAAATCAAAACTCCATACATGTTTTTAGTGTTTTGTTCATATATATATATATTGTAAGTACATACTGTGTTTTTAGGTCAAATCATTAATTACCTGATACGAAACGGAGTCCCTAGCAGCCAAAGCTACAATATCTGCACAAGAAACAACCCCGGGACATTCTGCTTCTATTGCAGCCTTAATTTCGTCGATGACCTCGAAACCTGCGACAGACAGGTTTGGGGCCGCTGCTTTTTCTGCCTTGTTGCTCGTCGTTGAGTCCAATAATATGGATCCATCGCATCCCTGCACCAATATGCATGTTAAAGAGTTTCGGGTTAAACCTTCTTAGAATTAACCGTCAAACCTTAATTACAACACACCCGACCAATAATACAGTTTAGTTGTGAGAATATCGGATGTTGTATATATATATATATATACTCACCCTGACAAAGCAATCATGGAAGTGCAATCTGAGAAGCTTGGCGGGCAGTTGAGGGTTACTGGAGGTGCGCTGCCATGTTATGCTCCGGACGATTTCTTCCACGTAAGGGCATTCTTTCTTGTAAAAATGCTTTTCCAGGTGACTTGCTTCACAAGCAACAACACAAAACACCACAAACAAACTGCAAACCAGAATCAGGTTATGGTGGCGGCGGTGGCTGAACTCCATTGTTGTAGTAGTTACTATATATATATATATATATATATATATCCTCCAAACACCTTATATATATAGAAGATTGACTATTTTATATGCAATGGCTGCAGCCAATTTATAGATACTGATGACAAATGGCATTCAATTAAATAGGAAGCTAGATAAGGACTGTGCTCTTTAATATATATATATATATATATATATATATATATATATATATATATATATATATATATAATACTTAGCTTTGATTTACGAAAATTACCCTGTGGCCGGACTGTGACCCTAGTTGACAAATGATCACAATGAGATAACCAGTCTAAATTGTCCATTACAGATCAAACTAACAAGTTTAATAGACCGCTACCATGAAAAGTTAAGTTGAACTTAGTTACTAAGCCAACTGTAGATCCAGCCACTTACAAGTTGAGTTGTCTCCAATACTTATCTTTATTTTTAGTATGTACGCAGCACATGCATGGAAACTAAACTTGGAAAGGGCATACGATCTTAGCTTGCTTAAACTACCTATACATAAATAGCATGCACCAAACCACCCTAATGTACATTTTTTTTTTTTTTTTTTTAATTCATACCTAGGAATAGAATGGAAAAAACAATAAAACACTACAAAAATCTGGATATAATAACAACATCTATTATATCAACAAAAGGTATTGAGGGTAAACTCTTCGATCCAAATGCTTCAAAATTTGTCGGTCTAGTAAAAAATATGATCATTATAAGTTGTCATTTAATTTGCATAAGAGTAGTAACTTCTTTAGGATTATGTCGGATGGATGCTACTCATACATAGTACCATTTTTTTACTAGGGTTTGCTGGATGGATCATATATTAAAGTTGGTTACAACTAATAGTATTGGTGTATATTAGCAGTAGCTTCAATGTCGTGTTGTGTGCTGCCTTTCGTACAAAGGTTTGGTATTCCGTCATCACTGAGATAAATTATTATTATTATTATTTTAAATGACGAGAAAAACTCACAACTATTATTTGAAGGTGCAGTGTGTATTAGATAAATTTCGTCTTGTGGCCCTAATCAACAAATGACCACAATGAGGTAAAGCATTATCATAGGTTACTTATAAGTGACCAACTCAAACCAAAAAGATAAATAGACTATTCTTATTATAAATCAAACTTGTAATAAACTTTATAGCTAGTTACCAAATCAATAACCTCACTTACTTGGTCGGGGTCGCCACATGTTATGATACATTTTGGGTTTATGGAATCCAAAATTCATTTAAAATTTTCAAATACTAACGGATAAAAATAAGAGAATTTTACATTAGGAAAACACTAAATCAAAACTTTATTGCTTTTCCCATCTTGTGACCCTAGTCGATAAAGGTCACAAGGATATAAACAACTGCTATGGAGCTGAGAATCAAACTTATAATTTTGTGATCACTACTCACTAAGTTAACTATCTTACCAAGTTGGCTTGCATTGCCTTATGCATTTTTTGTTTGTCAAAAATAATAATAATAATAATTGCCCCACAAGTATATGGTCCTTCAATTTACTAGCTAGCAAATTAAATGGGGGCTATATACATGTACGAAATCCATTGGGTTATCAGTTATGGGTGTTGCCTACCTAATATATTACTCCGTACTATATTATGTATTTGATGTATCTTTTGCTAATATTGCAAGCAAATTTGAGAGCTAGCAAAGCAAGAGAATAAAGTATATATATACAGTATGAAGATTGAAAACCAAGCTAGATTATATTGCAGGCTGTTAAAGCTATATATAGTGTAAATGAAATGAAACCAATTCAAAATTAATGAAGTCAAGGCAATCAAGCAATCCCAAGAATTGAATCATAAACATAAAGTCAACAAATGATACTACCTATACAAGATTTAAAGTATAAATAACATTAGTTGTGGACTTGTGGCTTTTAATTAATTAACCAACTCAAAATAGTTTCATAAATTTTATTTTGATCACATACATACACAGAGTCCACAAATCATATTAGTTGGCACTGAGTATGTACTTGCTATCCTTATACCTTACCATACGATCGATGTCATCTCTAGTTGACTTAGATTGCTTGCTATCCCCTATGGCTTAGCATATGCCGTCTCTAGACCTTGATAGGGCGTTTGGTTCAGATTATATAACATAACCAAGGAAATGTGACATTCCAAAGCTCACATTCCTATGTTTGGTTCACATTATCTCAGGGAATCTAACATTCTCCAAGAATGTCACATTCCCTCCACATAGGATTTTGAAAGGAATGTGATTCCCTTCAATTTCTAAGGTTATGTAAAATAACCTTGGTTACGTTATGTTAGGTTAGCATATAAAATAATTTTGTTTCTCGAGTTCAATATTTTAGTTAATATTTTAAAATTATGTAATTATATATGATACTGTTATCTTATTTATTTGTTTTAATTTTTAAATTTATTAAAATATATAAAAATATGTTAAGGATATTATAGTGTGTGAATAAAAGATAACCCTAAACCAAACATGATTATATTACATACCTCAATTTTAACCAAACACAAGAATCTAACATTCTCTAAGGTAATCTGACATTTCGTGAACCAAACCACCCTGAGTGCTTCCATTAACATTCACTTTCAACAAATGGCTCCATGAGCACAACTATCTGACTAGAATTTGCATCACATTTTATATTACACTACTAAAAATGTTTGATTTTCTGACAACCTACAAATTGCTCCAATCAACTTTTCAAGATATACTCCAAATGTTCTAAACTTTGTTAATAATTTGCAATAACTAATTCAATGAATGACATAATATAACTTTTAAAACATTAGCGAGGACAATGTTATTAAGAAAATTAAACATGCTCAAATTTCATAAGTTTATAATTTCTAAAAATTCATAATTTGGGTTATAGCAACCGAAATATAAAATTTGAGGGAAAAATGGCATTTTTCTTTCCCTGAGTTGTATACTTATAGCATTTTTTCTCCCTAAATGATTCAAGTGGATGTTCTCCCCCCCCCCCCCCCCCACCCTCCCCCCCGAAATGTTAAATGGACATATTTACCCTTAAAATAAATATTTCATTTATTTTTCTTCTCCAACAAATTATGACCATAATTTGGTTCAAACCAAATAGACACTATAGCAACCAAACCGAAATATATTTCAGTTACAATTTAGAATCGAAACCCGATATTTAGAGTTTATTAAATTGCGAATCGGAACAGCCGGTTCATGTTCCGAACTGAAAAAAGTAAAATATATTTATTGTTGAATTTAGACTATTTTAAAATAAAGACGGCTCAAAATCGCAAACTGGATCCGGAACCGCCGGTTCACGGTTTAATATCCAGTCTATTCGATTCATAATTTTAATAAATTGAAATCCAAATATTGGGTTCTTGATCTAAATCATAACCGAAAACTTTTAATTCGATTGCTATAGTGTTCGGTTCAGTTCAAATCGAACTGTGGTTATCCCTATGTATACGCAATAATTTGTTGGAGAAGAAAGATTAATAAAATGTTTATTTTAAGGGTAGAAATGTCAATTTAATATATCAGGAAAAACCACCACTTTTTAAATAATTGAAGAGGCTAATGTGCTTACATGAATAACTCAGGAAGAAAATGTGCTATAAGTATATAACTCAGTGGAAAAAGCTATTTTTCCAAATTTGAGTGGGGACATCTCAAAATTATAAGTTATAGGTGAGTGCAACTCAATCCAAAATTGTAAACTATATAGGACTCAATTGAAACAATAAAAACTGTAGGGGTGAAAATGAAACTATGAAATTTAAGAGGAGTGAGGGACTTGGCGGTTGAGTTAGTAGATCAAAGCAACGTGGCGCACGTTAGCTCCAGATCCACCGTGAACCCGAAATCCAGACCCGAATTCCAAAGGGGGCAACAAAGTTTGACGTGGTGCACCATTGCCATTTTCAACGTACAGTAGAGTTAGCCTCACTTCGCTCCTTCTCTCTCCGCCCCGCCCGCCGGTTTTCTCATCCGCCGCGGTTGCGTTACAGTCGGAGGTCCTAACTCCTAAGCTCCCCCGCCGTTTCTCTTCACCGTCACATACGTAGGGTTTTCATTCTCTTCGAAAACGACTTCTCTTCGCGTTTCTTAGCTTCCAAAAAAAAAAACAAAAAATAATGGTTGTTTTATCGGGGGAGGTAGGAGGAGCTTCCGAGGCTTGAATTTAGCTTCACTTGCTTTAAATCTAGGGTTATCGAGTTTTGAATTTTCCTTCAAATTTTCTCGATTTTGAATGTTTTAAGCTATGTTAAGGGTAAAACGTTTGCATACAGTTACAATGACGGAAAAATAAAGAGAAAGCTGTTAAGAAATTCATTTTATGTTTATTGTTATTTTTTGGTGGCATTGCAGGTTCCAGAAATGAGGCTGTCTAAGGAGGAAGCGACATGCAGCGCTGAGCCTGCTAGTACTTCGGTCAGAAGAGCGGAACCGGTAAGTTTTTAAAATTTAGAAGGTTATAGGAAACTAATTCAACTCGTTGGCTTGTGTAGTTTAGATAGGCTGTTGTGGATTTGAACGTTTAATGATGGTTCCTTTGAATTTATTGTATGGTGCTTTTGTTCTTCCCTTCTGGGGAAGAAGATTTGAGGAATGGGGGATTGAGCTCATAACCATATGTTAAGACGTCTCCACCTGGCTACCTGAGCTGGGTGTTCTCTTAATGGTGTGCACTTGAGTAAAAAGAAGAAAAAGTTTTTTTGGCTTTGGTGCTACTATGTGTCATGTTCAGAAGTATTTATTCTTGCTAATATGGAAATTAATGTTGTTGGCATGTTATTCTCTGTGGGGTTTGGAGGGTGGGAGGGAGTTAGTAAAAATGAGAAAATGTAGTTTATATATATAATATAAGTGAATACATCAAAAGAATGAATACTGAACTTCTTGGGTTTATCTTTAACCCTGCATTTGGTATAGACATCTTTTATAACCTGTAACTCTTCAAATACAATATGGTGGAGTTATATCCTTTAACCCTGTGAAGGTCATGCCTCCCATCATTTCCGACTTTCAGCCTTTCAGGTGGCTTCAGTGTTTGTATAGCCAGTGTTTTTAGTTCATATTGTCACATCTTTCTTTTTGCATTAACACAGTCTTTTATAACACTAATTCTGCTTTTGATTACTAGCCGCTGGACCTAGTTTCAGCAGTCAAAGGACTACACACTCTTGGCTCTCAGGAGCTAAGCAGGTTAATTAGAGATGCTGAAAACAATATTCTTCGACATAGTACTCAGAATGGATCAAGTGTTCAGGTTGATTTTCATTGACAGCCTGGTTGTACCTATTTATCTCACTTATTGTTTGACGAGTTTGTTCTACCTTGTTACATACTTACATGTGCTTAAATGCTTAATCTTGTAGGTTGATTTGGAAAAACTCGCAAGACACCTCTCATTGCACCTTATTGCAGTGATTATGGCACGAGAAACAAATGAAGCGCTGCTCAAATACTTGTTATCTGGATTTCAACTGTTGCATTCCCTGAGTGATATAGCTTCTCGGCATCCTAAACTTGAACAGGTTAGATCTTGATATGTTTAATTTATTTTACAGTATTCTTAACCAGTTATCGTCATTGACCTTTGGCACAGTCAAACAGGTTAGATCACAATCTATTTAAAATGAGTTGAGACTTGAGAGGTTTTCTTATGATGTGCTGCCATATGTAAACTTACACTTTTAACTTTACACCATTGTTCCAGATATTGCTCGACGATATTAAAGTATCGGAACAGCTACTTGACCTGGTCTTTTATTCCCTAATCATACTATGTACTTACTGTCAGGTTGTTTCTTATCTATCTCTTAAATCTGATTATACATTATTTTGTACTCCCTACTAACAACAACAATAATTACACAGAAATTTCAGGTTTCAAATGATATGGTTCTTTTGCATTCAACTCTAGTTGCTTCTAGCCTATACATATTGACAGTGTGTATTTCTTCGCAATGGCATGAGCTAGCTCAAGTTTTTCTTGCATACTATAAGGTTAAGGTTCTTATATTATCCTCATTTTGTAAATGAAATATAAATTTTAATAACGAAAAGATCAAGATATATGGGGATAATTATAGAGCTTAGTTGCAGGTTGATATTTTCATGGATGCTGCTTTTGCTGCCCTCTGTGCGGATATGAAATTTCTCCAGAGCAGGCTGTCAGTTGAACATCCTGATTCTTTTGCTGACTCTACTTCTAAAGCTGTAGAAATACTGAATCATTTGTGCCAGCAGTGCGAGGCTTCTCTACAGTTTATTCAGTCACTATGTCAGCAAAAAGTGTTCCGTGAGCGCCTTCTTAAGAATAAGGTTTTTGTTTGACCAGCTATATTATTTTCCTGGTTTCCCCCCTTCTTTTGATATATCTGAAATAAAAAGAATGCCTGTATTTATGAGGGTCTGTTATTCAAATGGAGTCGACAATCTCATGATTACAGTGTTAACGGGAAGTATTTGTAGTTGAGCTGAACTTCTGCATCATAAGTGGAAAATAATTTGATCTGTTATGATAAACTGAAGATTCTTGCTGCCCATTGGGTGTTGCTGTAAAGTGTAAGACCAGCTATTGCAGCTTTTATTGCACTAATAACTGTTTAGGAGTGATCTATGCAAAGTAACTCGTTCATCTGTTTGTGGTTTGCACTGGTGGAGTGGTGGGAATGGGAAAATTAGATGATTTACCTGCATGCATTTAACTGTTACTATTACCTTGAAGCATATTCTTATAGTAAGTTAATTACTTCTATCATTTCTGCCAAGTTTGTGTTTCTTTTCCTATTATATTAGCAACTCTGCTGAACTCCTATTGCAGCATTAACTAGTTGCAACTTTTAACCGATTTCAGATCTTCACACTCTAACTTGAAACCCTTTAGATAGCTTCTTCTACCTATTAGTGACCTCTTGTTTTCTTTCTATCTCAGGAGCTATGCAGCAATGGTGGTGTTCTTTTGCTGGCTCAAGCTGTTATGAACTTAAATATATCTCCTCTATTCCTAGAGTCCTCATCAATTGTAGCTGCTGTCTCCAGGCTAAAATCAAAAGTTTTGTCCATTGTAAGTCTATTGCTGGAGACTTGCACTTTTTCTTAAACATGAAGCTTAAGTGTGAATAATTTTTTATTATTGTTTTTTCCCCCATCATATTCCTTTAAAAATGAAGTTTAAGTGTGAATCATTTTTTTCATCAAGTTCCTTTAAACATCAAGTTTAAGTGTGAATCATTTTTTAAAATTTTTTTTTTTTTTCATGAAGTTCCGTTAAACATGCACACCATTTATGCAGTTGTTGAACCTCTGTGAAGCAGAGAGTGTCTCTTATTTGGATGAGGTCGCCAGTACTCCAGCAAGCCTTGATTTGGCAAAGTCTATTGCTCTTAAGGTTGGTTTCTGGAGGATATTATTATTGTTGCTGCTGTTGTTGTTGTCAAGGTTGTAAAAGGCGCTAGGCGCTCATCGGGTGGTGGGTGGGCACCTAGCCCCTAGGCGGATGCCTAGGTATATTAAAAAATAATCTTTTTTGCCTTTTATTTATTTTAGGCTTTAATATCAAAGCATAAAAGACCTTTCATTTACTTTAGGCTTCAATGTCAAGGCATAAAAGACCCGTTTCATTTACTTCAAAGTTTCAATACCAAAGCATAGAAGACCTTTCATTTACTTCAAGCATAAATACTAGAGCATAAAAAGAAGAGCCTAGGCACATAAATTTTGTAAAAAAATTGTTTTTGCCTTTCATTTACTAAAAGGCTATCAAAGCAAAAAAAAATAAAAAAATAATAATAATAATAAAAATAAAAAACCTGACTCTGCTCTTCTCTGTCGGATGGAAAAAAAACTTGGCTAATTCTGCCGAGTTGGGCGCGGAGGGCACCTAGTTGGCCGTCCGACTTAAAGGTGCCTAGGCCTGAAATCCCCTTGGCCTAGGAGCGCCTAGTGCCTAATCGGCACCTAGGCGACTGCCTAGGCCGATTTTTACAACAGTTGCTGTTCTAGATGACCATTAGTAAATCGAACCATGTCAAGAGATCAAACAGTGCTCTTCCAGGTTATGCGACTCCACAAAGTATTGTGGATTGAAACAGTCCCCGAGAGCATGGTTTAGTCGTTTTAGCATAGTTATCAATGAATTTGGAATGATTCAAAGTAAAGTTGACTATTCTGTGTTTTATCTCGATGGAAGGAAAGTGTATCTACCTTATAGTCTTTGTGGACGACATTGTGATTACTGGCAACGACGCGGAGGGCATATCCAAGTTGAAAGCTCATCTCCAACAATCACATTATTAGTCATTAAGTCTTATTTTGGGCTGGATGAGCAATACAAGTTGCTTACTTTGATGTCAACTATTTTGATCAGTTAAAAACAGCTCATTGGTACTAATGCATTTGTATGGTGTAGGTTCTTGAGTTATTGAAGAACATGTTTGAAAGGAATCCCAAACAATCTTGTGTTCTCTCTGATAAAAGCTACCCAAGAGGACAATTGCAACTCAATGCAATGCGGCTGGCTGACATCTTCTCTGATGATTCAAACTTTCGGTCATATATCACCACCCACTTTGTAAGATCTGATTACTGTGCCTAAATTGATTAGCTAGTTTATAAAAGTTTTTCTCACTTTGTGCTTAATTTTTACCTTCTAGAAAATTGTATTTGGATGTTTTTGCTGACCCCTTGATTATGATATGCACCTTCAGACTGAGGTCTTGACGGCCATCTTTTCTCCCCCTCATGGAGAATTTCTGTCTAGTTGGTGTTCACCTGACCTTCCTGTTCGCGAGGAAGATGCTACTCTAGAGTATGACCCATTTGCTGCTGCTGGGTGGCTGTTCAATTTTTATTCATCCTATCAGTTAATTGGGGCTTCTTCAGAATCAACGTTCATTCCTAGCAATGTGTCTAGAGTACCCTATGGACATCAGCGAACTTCACTGTTGGTCAAAATTATTGCAAACCTTCATTGTTTTGTTCCAGATATCTGTAAAGGTAAAGGCTCTTATCTGGCATTCAACACGGTGTGCTGCCATTTTCTTCTTTGGTTAATTATTTGTATATACTCTCTGAACCTCAGATGATAAGGATCTCTTCCTTAAAAAGTTTCATGAGTGCTTGCAAAATGAACCAACCAAATCAGCGGTTGACATTTCATCTGTTTGTTATGCTGAAAAAGTGGCTGTTATTCGTAGAAACCTAGGTAACTTGTTCTGACTAATTGATCTGATTTTTTAATCTACTTATTTGGAATTTTTTTTTTGCTTTACTAATGACTAGTGTTTCCAGGTTCACTCCTGAGTCATGCTGAATCTTTAATTCCTACTTTTCTAAATGAAGAGGATGTGCAACTTTTGAGGTGATTTAGATCTCAATTTTGCAAGCCTTTTATTGAATCCTTTTTCTTTGTATTTTGTGGGACTCTTAGTTGTAGATCTGGTCATTACATGAGTTTTGCTATACTTCCTATTGGTATATTTATTTCTTTATAATCAAATTATATGCCATCTGATCTTTCATTGCAGGGTGTTCATCACTCAGTTAGAGTCTCTGATTGCTCCTGCTGAAATTGGAGAAAACCGAGTTCAAGTAATTTCTTTCTTCCGATAACGATGTATACCATTCTTTTTATTTCTACATATTTGATTTGTTGCTCAGAAATGTCTTTTCAATTTTCTTAGGAATGGTTATAGTTAACTTGTCATTGTCTACAAACTGAACATGTGCTTGAATTGTTCTATTGAAAGAATTCAATAAAGGAAAAGATGGATTTAGCATGTTAGAATAAATGATCAATTAGCCCAACATGATGACCTGAATGCTATATGTTTTTATTCATTTTCCCCAATAAATTTTGAGATTTGTGTCTCAATTAAACAAGGAAAGCCACAATTGAGCTAAGTCTGGGAACTTGTGGACTCTGCTTGTATTTTGGGTAATAATTTATTCTTTTTCAGTTGGGATGTATATATGTTCCGACATCCATGGACAACTTTTCAATTGAGAATTAGACTATTTAGAACACGATTAATACTCCATTTTAGGTTAGAATATGCTTGGTCCATTTTCTGCAATGGGAACCTGCTTCTCACCTTCCCCCAATTCTTTGTCTTTTTTCATTATTGCAAGTTGCAACACCGCTTATTTTCTGTGTCTCACTGCCCAAAGTTACCCAGCTAGAACTGCCTCTTCTTCTGCACCTCTTGATAGTTGATACCAATTCCATTACATTTTTGGTCATTGTCGTCATGATCATTCTCACAAGAAAATCTGTGAAGATATGCAGCCACCTTAGCTGTCATACCTGGTCATTATTCTAGAGTGTGAGTTTTCGCAACCGCAGTTTGTATTATACCACTGCTGGTTGCTATGCAATCCATTCCAAATCTCACTATCTCAGTAGTTGCATACCTGGTCATATTTCTAGAGTGTTCCGTAGCCTCAGTATGTATTATATAGCTGCTGATTGCTATGCAATCCACTCCAAATCTCAGTAGTTGCATAAAAATTCCCCCCTTGTTTTATTGGAACCTTTAAATTTCTTATTCAACACCCTGGACAGCTCTGCCACATTTGTACTTGTTATTGTTTCTTATTATGTCATCCTTTAGGAAAGAGTGTGACTTTTTAAAGCTTATCATAGATGGAAACGTGTGAAAAAGACTGATAACTGTTTGTATACACATTAGAGGGGGCCATGGCAAGGCTGAGCAAGGAAGTGCATAAGGTTTGTGAAAAATAAGAACAGAAATATTTTCACTCCATGTATATTGGCTTTGTAAATGCATGGTTACCTCTTTAATATATAAGGAAGAGGTGAAGTTAGCAGTGAGTGAATTGTCTAACCTTCTGAAGGATTCTGTTCCTTGATGTTTCAGTCAAGCACTGGTATTTTAACTACATTTTATGAATTCCTTAATATGTTTAGGTAGACCGTAGACTTGATAAATGCAACACAATAGGGAACACACGAGTCAAGATGTTGCTTTTATTTGATTGTAACATTCTGAGGCATTAAAATATCTCCTGTCTGCCCTTGTCTATCACCTTATCAAACTCGTAGGTTTCACTTCTATGGCTAAATCAATCTCTATAGCTTGTTTTTGTACCACTGGCTAATTTGATAGAACTAACCTGGCAACTAATTTAAATGCTATATAATGGGTAATTGACCTAATAAACGGTACCAGAGAGCACCTTTTGCAGTGGAATGGATGTTTATCCACTGGAAAGACAATAATCTTGCTGATTTTTCATTTCTTTGTTTTATTTTTACCATTTTTTCCTAATCAATTTGATCCTTTGTATATTTGGCTTAAGTTAAATCTATTCGCCAAAAAATTAAGTTTTATATCCTTCAGGAGGCTCAAAGTGCAGTGGGATGCTCGTTGTCTCAATTGAGAAATGGGGATCCACCAGACCTTACTAACAAAAGTGGGGACATCAGAGAAGATATATTGGATATTTCATCTCACCAAGAAGTGGACCAACTTGAAATTAGTGGCAGTGGCTCATGTAGGCCTGCTAATGTGGAGAGTAGTAGTGTCAAGAAAGCTAGATCTATTCCGAGTGAAGCAAAAGTTATTGTAGAAATTGAGAAAGAAGCACAGAATTTGGAAACAAATGAATCGGATTCCAGCTCTAAGCGGGGGAAGAACCCTAATAATCAAGTGGACAATGTAGAGCACATCAAAGGAGGTTGGCTGGGAGAGGTGAGAGATGATGAAATGGTTGAAAGTGCACAGCATGAAGAGAGGCCACAAAGGAAAAGAAAGCGTACCATAATGAATGATAAACAAATAACTATTATAGAGAAGGCCCTCATTGTGGAACCTGAAATGCAGCGAAATAAAGCTTCTTTAGAATTCTGGGCTGATGAATTAAGTGTTCACGTATGTCACAAGAGCCTTTTATTTATTTTCCCTCTCTTTAAGTCAATAAGTTATACTCCTTCCCTAAAGAGTTCATACATCTTTTCCAGGGTTCTGAGGTTTCAAGATCCCAGCTTAAAAATTGGTAAGGAAGCAACTTCTTTTATCCTTTAGATTTTCCAATATAACGTAAGTTAACTATTTAGATTCACAGATAGGGTGGTGCCATGGTATTGTTTTCCATTGCTATCTCCTTAGTAGGAGAAGATATGCCTGATAATTGGGGTCAGACTGCTCGTACGTAAAAACTTGAAGCTAGTATCTTATCTCCCCACACTTTTCATTAACCAACCCTGAGTATCATATTTATCACTGCCCTCGAACATCGTGTTTCATATTTTAATGAGTTTAATATCGTCTTGATAAATTAAGAGTGTAATTTCTTGGTAGCTTGGCTTAAAGTAACATTGATGATAAATATGCTTCCCTCTTAACACAAAATTTGATAAATTAAGAGACTTCTTTCTTGGTACCTTGACTTCATGTTACATTCAGTTAGATAATAGTCATTTTAGGGCATTTACACTTCAGTGTCAGATAAGTGAAGTGAGAAGATGGACAATATCTTTCAACCTTGGGGATAGGAAATAGGTGAAATTCTTTAATGAGTTCTTATTTATTCTGGTTGTCCTTGAAATTTTTCTCATTGCGGAAATGATGGGGTGAAGGGCATTATTCTCTAGTATATATATATTTAATGATTCTATGGGCATCATTCGCAATTCTACTCAAAAAGGCATGCGTAATATCATTGATATTTAATTATTTATGTTAGATATGATATGTGGAATTCTGATTTTACCCAATGGAATGTGATGTTTGTTTCTATCTAGACCATATATACAATAATCAAGTCATTGACGATTCTACTAATTTGATAGTTTGAAGAAGTGTCTTCTCTTCATGCGAGTGTTGGTAACTTTTGTGTGGTTTTGACAGGCTGAATAACCGGAAAGCTAAGCTAGCTCGTGCTGTTAAGGATGGATGTATGTCATCTGAAGGAGACAATCCAGATAAGCATGGTGGTACTGTCGTTAGCCATACTTTTAATTCTCAAGGCAATTCCATTGAGGGTGTAAATGTCCTTTGCACAGAAAGAGGAAATGCCCAAAATACAATTGAAGATCCCACTGTGAGAGCTGCTGCTAATGGAAATCCAGGAACCTTAATTGAATCCTCCAAGTGCCAGCCAGGTCAATATGTTGTACTTGTAAATGACAAAAAGGAAGAGATTGGAAGAGGAAAGGTTTTTCAGGTCAGTGGTAAATGGTTTGGGAAGGATGTAGGGGAGCTGGGTACGTGTGTTGTGGACATTATTGAGCTTAAGGTTGAGAGGTTATCTTGGGTTCCATACCCATCTGAAGTCACAGGCACCTCGTTTGAACAGGCTGAAAGAAAATTTGGGTTCATGAGAGTCTTGTGGGATTCAACCAAACTATTTGTGTTGCCCCGGTGAATCACCACTCCTATGTATTGGAAGGGCACGCCAAAGTTGGTAAGTACATTTTTATAAAGAACAAGAATGATATATTATCAAGTATGGAAAATATGATTCGTATACGATCCTGAATCCATTCTATTTAAACATGAAATTATACAAAGGAAAGCAAATCGATTTGTTTCTGAATTACCTCTTCTTAATACTCTCCTCCATTTTCAATTAATGTAGTTTGCAAAGTAAACTGAAGCTGGGTCCAATGTTGTGGAGGGGAATGCTTGTTATACACAAAACCATTCCGGTGCAGACACTGCAAAACAGAGATTACTGCAAGCGTCTGAAGATTGCCGGAGGAAAATATGCAGAAAGAAAGCAGAAGACGAGTCATTTGGAGGGAGTCTTAGAAGCAGTTTACCAAGACGCTTGCTGGAGGAAAATATGCAGAAGAAATGCCAGACGTCTTCAACACAATGTTACTTCTGCAGGTGGCATTCTCAAAATACCCAAGGTTTTGGTTACACTAGACTCTGATCCTAGGAGCCTCTAGAGCGCATGGCTGCAGATTTCATGGAATCATGTAACTAATTTTTCTTTTTCTTTTTCTTTGTGCAAATTCATTGATGTCAAGAAGAATGTTTTTTTTTTTCCAGTACATAGACTAATGAAGTACAAATTTATTTTCTTCAAAAAAAAAAAAAGAGTACAAATTTATTGACCTTCCCAATACCACAATGCCGGCAGATTATTATTACTAATGTGTTTTACCAGTGAAGTTAGACACAGGCTCATCTTTCTGGATTGTAATCTTCTCAGCAAAGTTAAACAGTGAATTCGAGATTGAAACGTGTATTGAACCCAGGGAATTTTTGGCTTATGCTACTAGACTAGAAATGATCAAGCGAATGTTATCCCCGGTAGTTTGAGCCAAATCTGAATTAACTTTACAGTGATAAAGACAGATTGGATATGCAAATTCCTTTGTTGGAAAGTAGGCAGATAATTCAACTCCATTAAAAAAAGATGAAATTGCAGCAAGAATAGAGATGCGGGGGATCGAACCCCGTGCCTCTCACATGCGAAGCAAGCGCTCTACCATTTGAGCTACATCCCCAATTGCTTAGTTAGCTAGAACAACCATTTTTCATTAAGTTTGTATTAAAAAGTTCATCTAATTTTAGGTTGATCCGAGGATGTAGGAATATGCATGATAGAATTAGAGGGACAACCCCGATCCAGTTGGTATGGAAATTTGTTTGATAACCATCAGATTCTACGTTGGACTTCTTGAACAATCTAGGCACACTTGTCGTATGATAGTTGTAACTGTATGCAAGTATAATATGTTATTTTAGTCCTATAAACGCTTATATGTAATCTATAAATATTGCATAATTCTTGTAATATGTCATTCATTCCCTAGCAAATATACAATTTCATGGGTTGCATTCATTTTTTATCGATTTTGTCAGACTATAAGGTGTCCTGAGCAAGTCCTATCTATAGAAAACACTTTATTTTTTATTGGCTTTAATTTGCCTTATTTAATAGTATATCTTTATATTAGCATATAAAATAGGAGAAGCAAGAATATTACAAAAATATATGAAGTGTACACATTTGTCTTCTTCAAATAATAATACAGGTAGTGGACTAGTGGCTTACCCGACTTGCATGCAATTCTATATACTCACCTACTCATCAGATTAGAGAGCTAGGGCATTACGTATGAGATAATTGTGGCAGAAAGTTATTAATTTTCATTAATATTATATCAACATCACCAAAAAGTGGTCTTTTGTCTTGTTATGCCAGCTAAATGCCATCTCAAGATTCCCATTTGTTTTTCTTCTTCTTTAAAAAAAAAAAAAAAAAAAAAAAAAAAAAAAAAAAAAAAAACCCTTCAGGGAGTGGCCGGATTTGTGACTTTTCTTATGGAGCAATTAGGTAGTGTTAGATATTCCTATTTTCATATTATTGAAGCAATATGGACTCTCATTTGATGCAATTATAACTAAGTGGGGAATCTTGGATAATGAGCGAAAGCTCAATCTAAAAATATCTCATAAGTGAAGAAAGGAAATGTCGCTTGTAATGCTTTTTCGTTGAGTGCATGATCATGACAGGACTCAAGGAAGAAGCATCGACTAACTCCGTGTCAGCAACCGCGGTAAGATGGGGAAGGGGTGGGGGGTGGGGGGACAAGTGTTCTCCATAATGACTGGACGTAAATGACACGTAAAGTGAAAGTCGTTAAAAATTGGTGGAATGCTCTAGAAATCAATTCACTTGAGTGAGATAAACTGGTGGATGTACTATACATTCATAAAGACAAATGACAATAGTATTGAAGGAGCCAAGGAGGTACAACATTCCTACTTGCATTAAGGTTAATGTCTTAGAACCCACGAGAGGAATCCATCTCCTTCTTTTTAGTAATATTATAAGCATCGCTTGACCTAAATTCATTTATTGATTTCTTGTAATTCCTTTAAACTACAATGTATTCTTATATATATATGAAGTTAATTAATTATTTGAGATGCTTTAATCAGACTTACTGTACTATGTTTGACCTTGTGAATTCAAGCCACTTACGTGAGCCAAAAAGTGGTCTTTTGTCTTGTCCAACACAGCTCAAAAACTGATGTTGACTGCATCAATTATGTAAGGGATGATCATAGCAAGAAAAGAAAAAAAAAAAAAAAAAAGCATACCTTAAATAAATTAGAGAACAAAATTATGTATTTTGAAGATTTTTGATTGAATCATATGTTGCAAGCTTAGTATATATTTGATGAAGGTCCTTATTAGATTTTTGTTTGTCCTTAAGTAAGCATTTAATTTTTTTTTGAAAGGTAAGATTATTGCTCCCGACTCCGAAGTCTCGGTGAACGGCGATAATAACTATAACGGTCCTATGGTAGCAAAATTCTTAGTCGAGTAAGTTCTGACCTGCACAAAATGCGATCTGGGCACTGTTTCGGAGAGAGGCTCGGTGAAATAGACGTCTGTAAAGATGCGGACTACTTGCACTAGGACAGAAAGACCCTATGAAGTTTCACTGTTCCATGGGATTGGCTTTGGGCCCTTCCTAAGCAAGCTTAAGTGGAAGGCGAAGAAGGCCTCCTTCCGGAGGCTAAGCCATCAAGGAGATATCAACCTGGAAGAGGTAGAATTTCAATCTTGTGTCCGATGGGGCGTAAGCCTCCCAAAAGGTAACGAATAGAGTCATAGAGAACTAACTAGTCAAGTTTTCATTCTCGTAACACCAACTTTATCTTACTCTCTAAAAAAAAAATGATGGATTTAATTGGTGCAAACCTTCACAACATTCATTGATGACAAAAATGAAAGTACTAGGATGTCTGCAGGTTCTTGAAATTTACAAGTAAACAACAATCAAAATCTCTCGAAACCAATGTTTTAGCCTTCATTATCCCTTTCAGATTTGCTTTTGCCCCGTGAGCGATCAGATACAGAGCCACCGCTCTGTGGCCAACTTCCCCCGCCCGGTGCAGCGGCGCGTAGCCGGAAAAATCCACAGCATCAACCTCAGCCCCATGGCTCACCAACACCTTAACGCACTCCATTCTCCCCTTGAAGGCAGCACGGTGGAGAGCAGTCCACCCAATCTCATCTCTCCCGTTCACGTTAGCCCCCTCCGCCAAACACTTCTTCACCGCCGCCACATCGCCGGTCCGGGCGGCCCTCTGCAATTCCTCGCCGGAGCGCAGCGCGTCGTACAGGCTCGAGTGGTTTCTTTCACGTGCGAGATCGAATGGCGTCTTGTTCTGGTTCGTGACCATCTTCTTTGCGAACATTGAGGCGTGGCGTAAGAGGATTTCCACGGCGTTAACGTGGCCGTGATAGGAAGCGTGGTGGAGAGGCGTCCATTTGTCGCCGTCTTCAACGTCGGCATCGCAGCCGGCGAGAACAAGGAATTGGAGAGATTCAGAGTGGCCTTTAATGGCCGCAATGTGAAGAGCGGTCCGGTTGTTAACATCCCGGGAATTCAAATCCGTTTCCGGGTATCCCGACCGGAGGATTTCAATCAGGTCGACTCTGTTCATCGCCGCCGATTTGTGCAAAAATCGGTCGATTTTGTGGTCAATTTTATACCCAGAACTGATCAAGAACTCAACAATTCCAGCGTTTCCAGACTCAATAGCCAGGGACATGGCGGACACGCCGTTAAACTCCCGGCAATTCACATCCGCGCCGGCTTTAACCAGAGCAGAAACCGCCGTTAAGTCCCCCTTCCCGGCGGCGCATCTGAGCAAAGAATTCATCTGAGCTTTGGCTTCCCCGCAAAAAAACTTCACTGGGATCTTAGCATCCCTGAAAATATGCGGCCCCGGTCTTGAAAACACGCGGCGGAGATCGTCCTGGGTGGCTCTCCCGGCGGGAAACAAAACGGAGCGAACAAGAACGGAATCAAACGGGGAAGAAACACGAGGATTCGGAGTGAAGAAAACGGTGAAGGAAGCAGTGGATAAAGGCTTAAGAACAGCGAAAGAATGTGAGAAAGAGAAGAGAGAATTAGTGGAAGTAAGGCTCACAGCCACAGGGATGGCGTGCATAAGATTTGAGAGCTTGAAGGTGGCGGATGGGTTTTGGCCTGGAGTGAAGATGAGATTCAGTTCTGTAACGTCTGCTTTGACGAGTTTGTCCATGGCGATCAATGAATATAATCAAGTATTAATTCACACAAAGCTGTACTCTGAAATTAAATGGAGACGAAGATGGAGTTGGAGATAATATAATATACTACTCCGTATGATGAGGGTTATAACGATTGATTGATGGCTACTTTTGTTTTTTAATAATTATTTCATGGCTAATGTTGTATTATTAAGGTTAACAAACAATATAATATTTGCATATGGTTGAGTATTACTTCCTATATGATTTTAACTTTGATTTCAGGTGTTAACCCAGTCATATCCCAGTGAACAATCAGGAATCTAAGCACACGTGGCTACCAAGGCGTTGTTCCCGAGTCCACCGACTGCATGTGCGACACGTGTTAGTCATGTCGAGAGTCTGATATGTGTCCGCTTCCCATCGCTATAAATACTGTCGCATTCAATGCTAATGGCAGGGGCTTTTGGTTTCTTTCACCTGTTACATTATAGCTCGATACTCTTTGACCTTGTGCTGTTAACCGAGCTCAGGGTTTAGACCAACACGCTGACCAATTTAGAATTTTCTTACGATCCGACCCTAGTATTCATATGTATTAGTGAATATCTCCGTATTTACTATATCAATTAGCTGTGTAATCGCAAGATTTCAAGATTAAATTTTATGGGGTTGTATATTAGTTTTCTTAATTTGAGTCATTTAGCTTTGGACAACCTAGATTGGTTTAGTGTCGACTATGGTCACAACTCGCAAGGTGGGCTTCACTCAAACAATATCTTCGGGTAGTATCTATATGCTTTTTCATAAACCAAAGTCATTTTGAACGGTCAAAATAGACCAACTTTAATTTACAAGAAAGTCGAGTTGAAACTCGCTTTCCGATCTGAAACGACTAAGAGTCACAATGAATAAATCAACTTAGAACCCGCATAGGCTTAGCTCAATAATTTATTGGGCAATATTTATGAGAAGAATAAATCAACTTACATTGTATGTAGCTGACCATTATTATTGTGTGGATCATGGTCTATACAAATTGTGTGGACCATATTTTGTATACTATAAAATAATGTACATTCAGTACAAAAATAATATACATTCAATACAAAAATAATGTATATTGTATTCAGGAGATGTACGTTATTTTCGTATTGAGTGTATATTATATTGTATAATGTATATTCAGTACAAAAATAATATACATTCAATACAAAACTAATATACATTTTGTTATGGTCCACATAACACTGTGGATCATGGTCCATACAATAATTTGCCGAAATTGAGAATGTTAACTTGATATATATTGGTTGGCACGTGATGTACCAGATCGACCTGTTTTTAAACAGGTTACAAATTTGGGCTGAATTTATTCTTAGCCAACTTATAATAAGGAAACATATACCGCTAGTCCAATTGTATATATGTCTTGTATGGATACAATTTGGTCCATTCCACTAAATGTAGAAAAGCAGTTTGGGTTTACTATCCAATCTTTATTAAAGTAATAGGTCCAAATCCAATTTATTGTTTCATAGTTTAGAAATGAGGCAACTCATGCCCATTAGAAAGGGGATGTGTCCAAAATTGAAGTGGGCTACCATATACCCATAGCCATGCATGTATATCCAATACTTATGCTGTGGAACCGTGTGAGGCAATTTATATCCTACACCACGGCGCGCGTTGCACTATGCGTCCAGATGCAAAAGTTTAATTATTATTTTTTTTGAAATTTCCCGCCCCAGTGAATGGTAGTAGTTTTTTCTTTTAAAAAAACTCGCTGTTCAAGAATGTACATAATGTTATACTAGAATACACATAATGTTATACATGAATGTACATAATTATATAACAAAATATACATACTCTTTTTAAAAGATAATACACATAATCTAACATAATACATAATAAACATAAACTTTTAACATAATACACATCAACTCTTAACATAATACACACAAATTTTCTGATTCGGATGTACATAATTGTATAAAAAGAATGTACATAACTGTATAAAAAATACACATAACTGTATGAACCAATACACATAACGTTGTGAACAAATACACATAACGTTGTGAACAAATACACATAATCTCAGCAACTTCCTACCGCGCCTCCCAACACTACCCCAAAACGACGTCGTTTTGGGAGGTGCGCGGCGCACAGTGCTATGTGCGCCGTGGTGTAGGATATAACGATTGGTGTTCACCATGCGTATGGTGAACACGTGATACATTCATAATTTTTAAATTGTGGATTCATACTTTCTATATTGTAGATTCATAATATCTATACTGTAGATTCATAATTTCTATACCGTACTGTAGATTTATAATTTCTATACTGTAGATTCATAATTTCTGTACTGTAGATTCATAATATCTGTACTGCAAAGACAAAATAATACGATTGCGAAGAGATAAACGTCGTTAACAACAAATGAAAAATAAAAATTATGAATCTACAGCATATAAATTATTGATCTATCCCTGTGTTCACTATGCGCATGGTGAACACGTTTTCACAACATAATTTCAGTATATGTGCCCAATAGTAGAGGTTTTGTTGTTGGCTCTTCGCTCTTTTCTTTCTTTTTTTTTTTTAGATGATGAGGTTTTGTAGTTGGGTCTTCATTTGATGATGAGAAAAATTTATAATCACTATTTAAGAGTGTATACTTAATAAATCCTGTCGCAAGTGTTGTTTGGTTATACATATATGAAGGTTCACGTGCAAAAGAATTCCCAAGTGAAAATTGGGGTGAGATATGAGTTGTTGATCTAATTCTAGATCAACTGCCCATAATGAAGGAAAATTAAAAAAAAAAAAAAAAAAAAAAAAAAAAAAAAAACGCTTCCTGGAGTTATGCGCCCGTATCTTCATTTAGTTTTCAAAGTTATACATATTAAGCTCAATATTATGCACCAAAGGCAACAAAGTTATGCACCTAATGATTAAAATGTATGCACTCATAGGCTAAACTCTATGCACCCCAAGGTGCAAACTTATGCACCTTACAATGTAGATTTATGCACCTTACACTGCAAAGATAACATTTTTAAGTTATGCACCTTACCGTGCAAAGAATCAAATATAACGTTTTAAAGTTATGTACTTAACGACCTAAACTTATGCAGCTTAAGTTCTAAAGTTATGCACCCAACAGTCTAAACTTATACACTTTTAAGTTCTAAGTTATACAGTCAAAGAAGGAACAACATGTATTCGAAGAATAAATAATTTGCACCAAAAGAAGGAAACTATTAAAATAATGCACTCGAAGAAAAAAGTAAATATACACTAGAAGATAAACTTTGCAATTGAAGAGACAAAATATGCATTTGAAGAATGAATAATATGCACCCAAAGAAGTAACAACGAACAATATGCACCCAACGAAAAAAATAATAATGCACCCAAAGAAAAAAAAAAAAAAAAACTAAACTTACTTATACTAAATTATCATAATGTCATCATTTTTTTAAAAATTTTCTTCATTCTGGATGCTACATCTAAAAAATCCTTCGCACCTAATCTGTAGTAATATATATATAAAATCCGAATTGAGTATTTAATGAGTCTTTTATTATTAACTTGATAGTTTGTGATTTATCATTATATTGGTGCCTGGCCTATACATGAATATACATGATAATAGATGCCTATTAACTTTTTTGGTTTGTAATTTTTTTTTTTTTTTTATCGACTAAGACCACACTACCAGTTTCACCTAGAGCGTAATTTCAAATAGCGAAATTCTTGTAAATTAAAAAATACTTTTAATGAGAAAAAAATAAAAAATAAAAAGTACGTAGTATTTTATTCAATTGATGAGTGATTGGAATTTTTCACATGTGATATCATTAAAGTGGGGAAAAAGTAAAGTGATGTGAGGGTGAGTTGGGTGTAGAGCTAGCATGCTTCCCATGTAGACGTACTGATTAGTTGCAGAAGAAGTGATATATGATGTATATATGTGTGTATGTATATATGTATGTATCTATCTATCTATATCTACAACCACAGCACGGCGGTGGGTCGCTTTCTTGGGTGAATGAATGAAGCGGCTTCCGCCTCCGCTAAACCACGTCGCCGTCCGGTCAACATCACCACCGTACCCCCCCAACCATCACTTTTCAACAATATTATTTTGTTGTTGAGTAATGCTAATCAACACACTACCTACATCCATCATTACTATATTATGTTTTTCTTTCACTTTGTCATTACTCCCCGTTACAATTGCGTCCACACTTTTTGTGCCTTCAATATCTTTTGAGAATTGAGATTATTATTGTTTATTTGTACATTGTTTTGTATTTATGTGTGTGTGATGAGATAATGGATTTGGACCAATAAGTTAAATAAATTATCACGGTCCAATCTAGTTTAAGACATTTTAGTTTAATCAAGATGTGTTACAGTTTATGATTTACGAGAAAGTTTGTCATCTATCGCTACTTAAAGATATTTTGGATGATGAAACTCATTTTGTGATCCTAGTCGACCAAAAATCATAAGTAGTCCACAAGGACGCAAATTAACTTATATTGTCTATGACTGATCAGTTCAAATTAAGAAAGCCAATAAGAAACTCTTGTGAAGAGTTGAACTTAGAATATAATTTGTGGTTACTAGGCCAACTCAGTTAGAGGCTGCCATCAAAAGTGTCAATATAGTTATTGGGCTAAGAGATCGATGCGCTATGGGTCAGTACAGGGACGGAGCGCCAAAGGGGGACAGGGGGTCAGCTGCCCCCCCTCACCCCACCCCCACCCCACCCCATATATAATTTTTGTATGTATATATGTATATATAGTATATGTGTTAGTATTAGTAAAATAAAACTATTAAATATCAATAAGAGTTGATTTAGATGAGTTGTTTGAGTACATGTTGAGTTATGATAAAGGATAGAGGTTTGAATCTTGGTATTGACATATTTTTTTTTTTATAGTTGGCTTCAACAGTTTTTTTTTGACTCATTCCCTATGGTTTCAACACAGTCACGTTTTTAATAGCTGTTTAATATTTAATACACACACATATATATAACATTCTTTTATATTAATAATGAGATGTGTTTATTTTTTTTTTAATTATCTCTTATGTTTTAATGTTTAGTCTTTACTGAAATTTTATTTTGAATCCTTCCCTACTTCTTCGCGCCCCTCCCCCCAACCGAATTTATGGCTCTGTTCCTGAGTCAGTACACATGTAACATCCCATATGAATCTACATGACTATATAGGAGGTGGTTTCAAGCTAATAAGCCAGCTCAAAAGACCCTACTCAATAAGAAGTTTTTGTTGAACGATGTTATAAGAATGTCAAGAAATGTTTCATTAATCATTGTAATAGACATAACTAGATATTGGGAGACATATATCTTAATTGTAATCTGAATACCTATCTAGAATAGTTCAACCATAGAAAATAAGGTATAAGTAAACCAATAACAATAATAAGTGAAGCGGGGTTTTTTTTTTTTTTTAATCAAATTGTATATATAAAGAAAAAATCATCACCGTGTAATCATTTTCTTTTTTTTTTTTTTCACCGGTGAATTATACATCATTAATGTGGTTATAATATCAACATCCTAGTATCAAATACCATTAAGTTATACTAATTCTCTTCGGTCAATGACCTTATGATCTAGTGATACGAAATAACTCTCCCAAATGACTGAAATTCATGAGTTTGATCTCTAATAGTTATGAACAGATACTATACATTGTAATAGAAACAGTAGTACTTAAAAAAAATAAATCTTCTTTCATTTTAAATTTTATCAAATATATATTCCTCCAATTAAAGCACTATAAGTGGAAATATAAATAATAATGAAAATACTAATAATAAAAGTAAAGAAACGTGGCATAATAATAATAATAATAATGCAAATACTAATAATAAAAGTAAAGAAACGTGGCATAAAAATAGAGGTATGTGAATGTAATGGCATATTTTTCCCTAGAAAATGTCCACCAAGAAATTTACAAAAAATAAAAATAAAAAATTTGAAAATGGTTCTTCAGCTACCCTCATGCAAGCACATGATATGTATATATATATATATATATATATATATATATATATATATATATATATATATATATATATATATATATATATATATATATATATATATATATATATATATATATATATATATATATTTATTTATTTATCAATTTATAAACCTTTTTATAAAAATTTTTGAAAACTAGACCAGAAAAAATAATCACCAAATAAGATAAGGTTAACTACACTATCATATTTTATTTTATTAATAACAAAGAAACAAATTATATTAGAGAGAAGAGAAGACTAAAAGCTTAGTTACATTAAGTTGGTTGATTTCTGACTTTATATGAGAGGACATGCTTTTTTTTTTTTTTTTTTAGTAACAAGCTAAGTAAAATCCGCAACTATTATTTAAGGGTGTACAATAGGTAAGTTTCACTTTTATGTAATAGTTCGCAACCACACAAACGATGTACATTGCACTAGGAAAACCTTGTGCGACGACGTGCTTGATCTTGTAAGGTTAATATGTAATAATTATGTCATGTTTGTATTCATTGCTAACATCGTTACAAACTTTTAAACATCTATAATTAAATTAGATTTTAACTAAATTTGAAATTATGTTACTGTTGAATTTCATATGATGAGAAATTTCTTGATCGATGTTATTCCGGCCTATTCATAAGAGATGTCTTTTTAAAACGAAATCAAATTCGTTTTAACTAAATTCAAAACCATAATATCATTGAATTTCATACAATGAAAGATTTCTCAATACATATATCATCCAGATCCGTTCACAAGTACTATTATATTATTTAAAATAAATTGGACTCCTTCAACTAAAATATATAGTTGAAATTGTTTTGATTCATTAAAATATAAGAAATGGTATTTAATATGGTCAAACTAAAGTTAGTAATCAAGAGTTTATTCTAAGGTCATTCCAATAGGCTTGTGCTATATATACAAGTGATTTCAACTTTCAACTATCCAATGTTTGGTACAGTTTTAAAATTTAAAAACCTTATTCCCAATCTCGAGACTTAACCCCAATCAGGTTTCCCTTCCCATATTTCGGATTTATAATCCTATTCTTAAACATATCCCTATTCCATAACCGGGAATTGGAACCAAACGGCAACCTCGGTTTCGGTGCTCCCGTTTGTTGTTTACTCAAAATATTGTGTGCTTTTCCTTAACAAACACATGCTTCCATTATCAAAAGATTACTCACAATTCACAAATTACACGACATTTCACTTGCCTCCATTCTTCACAGACCATTTCTTGTTTACCGGCCATTACATTATTTTTATTTATTTATATATTCTCACCCCTCACGTTCTTGATTCTATCAAGGAATAATTAACTTTAATACAAAAGAAAAACACTTTGTAATTATAGCTTTAATAAAGACGAGTGTCACAAGTACTTGTTGATTATTGGTTACTCTCAACACAATATGTAAAACTTATATATAATATTTACATTTTAATATTGATTTATGCTTATAAAAAATATGTTATTATACGTGCATAACACAATTGAAAAGTTCACAATTTGGAGTGGTCAAAATCATAGAAGAGATGATCAAGTAGGTGAATTATAATTCTCATATATGAAGGTTCACGAATTCAATTTTCGTCAATATCCTCTTGGTTATTTACTTCTTCTGTATGATTTGTGTATTATTAATCTCACGGTCATTACCTATCCTATGTGGTTATATTTAATGGGTACATTTGTAAAGGTCTAAATTGACCACTGAACGAAACCTGGAAGTGCAATTAAATCACTGAACAAATTTTAAAAAATGACAATTGGGCCACTAAACACCCCAAATGTATGCAATTTTACCTAATAGCAAGTTACCAACCATTTCATAAGGTTGTCTGCTTACGTGGATGGTGAGTTGACATTTTTAAATAATTTTTAATAATAAACCTAAAAAACATAAATAAAAAAGGAGGCAGGGGGTAAGGGGGAGGCCGGCGGCCACCCGACGTTTTTTTTTTTTATTAATTTTTTTTAAAATTTATTATTAAAAATTATGTAAAAATGTCAACTTACCATATATTCACGTAAGCAGGCAGCCTGATGAAACGGATGGTAACCTACTATTAGGTGAAATTGCAAACATTTAGAGGTGTTCAGTGCCCTAATTGCACTTTTTTCGTTCAGTGGCTTAATTACACTTTTTTCGTTTAATAGCCTAATTGTACTTTCAGATTACAGCATTCAGTGGTGAATTTGGACCTTATTCCTAATAAATATAATACACAAATAGGTATTACACAAAATACATAAAAAACAAATAAACCCCCATTAGAATAAGGCGTATCTTGCTTGCAAAGGGGCCGAAGGAACCTAATTATCTATGTAATTAAATTAACTTTTAGTTTCCTAAAAAAAAAAATTAACTTTTAGTACTAATAAAAAAAACAATATAATTATAGTAACTTTAATAAAGAAGAGTATCACGAGTTTTGCCTTTATATCAGAGACAACAATGCAAACTTTTTATAAATTAATTAAAAAAATTAAACATTGTTTTATTCCACGACGAATACTAGGAAATGTTCACATTCGTTGCACACGGTTTTGTCTCAATACAATACATATAATTATTGCAAATTGAGTGGATTATTGAAACAATGGGGTTTGGATTCATTCACCATTGACCATTATTCTTGGTGACTTTGTTAATTATTATTGATTGAGAATATTATTATTAGATGGACATTCATCATATTATATCATTGAGGTATATTTGTGTGAGACCATTATATTAATCTTAATTTGTGAGACAAGTCGAATCTATGATAGTTGCTTGTTAGTTATGATAGAAATCATAATATTTATTACAAAAAATTTAACACAATTTTTAAATAAATAAATTGTTAGTTATAATAGATATTGTAATATTTATATGTAAAATTGTGATACTATGTAGAGTAAAATGATTGTTACTAATGATCAATATTATAATACTTATAACTGAAATTCTGATACTTGCAAAGTGTAATTTTAATGTAAATATTGTAATATTTATATGCGAAATGTTAGTTATGAAAGAAATTGTAGTACTTATTGTAGAAAATTTAATACTAATTTAAAATTTAAAAAATTGTTACTTATGAGTTATGATATATATTGTAATACATATATTGAAATTGTGATACTATTTAAGATTAACATGATTGTTACTAATGATAATATTGTAATACTTAACTTATAACTGAAATTGTAATACTTACATAGTTGTTTACAACCCGACCCATCTCATGAATAAGGATCCGTAAGACTGTTTCAAACAAGTTTTTGCATATACATTTTATTTTATATTCAAAAACTTTCATCGTTATATATATGACGTAGCGTTATAATTTTTTGCATAGTGTAGTGTTTGGTATTTTGATATGTCACTACGAGACAAATATAAATTTAGTGGAAGTAGTCGTCGTGCCTGTGGAGTTCGACGTGTTTTTATTAAAAGAAAGCATGACTCAGAACTCTAATACAGTAGTCTAAAAGGGGTGACCTAAGTTAGTGGGTGAAGCATTCATGATTCTTGTACTAGGTAGTCATGAATTGTGGAATAGGGTCTTCCTAGTGCGAAGTACCTCTGCTCTATGGTTTGTGAACATACCCTCGGATAGTGACAGTGTAACTTATAATTATATTAGTAGACCGCTTATTAACTGTTCATAATTACTCTGTACTATTTAATGGTAGAATATAATCAATTTTGTTTTTTTTTTTCTTGCTTATTTTCTCAAACGTTTTATTCTAACCTCATTAATAGGTTCAATCAATTATAGTTATTTAAATTAAACGCAACATATGAAGCTAAAAGAGTGTTGGTTACATTTGGACAAAAACCTAATTTATTACTCAGCTATTTTATTGTAATTTTATTTTTTTAATTTTTTATGTCTTCAACAATTTGTTTTATTATAAGGTTGGAGGGTTTGTTTTGGGGAGCAAAGACGACAAAGTCGTCCAATACGGAGTTATATTAATGAGAAATCGTCGTAAATGTCGGAAAACAATAATGTCCAAGGTTTGTTGGTTAATTCTATGAAACTTATCAACCTCACATGGCTTCAAGAGGTACAAACACGTTTGCACGGATTTAGCTCATGATTTAGTAAATTGTATTTAGAAAAAGAGATTAATGGTTAAATTTTCACAATTGTAATGCCGAGATTATGCTCAAAGTGAACAGATTTTTTGTGGGTATCAATATTTGATTCCTGTCAAATGTTCTGTCGGGTCAGTACGAGAACTTTTACGGTTGGGGATTCAACCTTTTGAGAGAAGAGAGACAAACACCTACTATTGTAAATGTCAATAAAGAGGGTGAATAGATTCAAAACATGATGAAAGTAATAGACAAGATTACAAGAAGGTCAAAAATATCAACGTTCATCACGGCATGAGATGGTGAATTTTTGAAACCCTTATTTCCACTTTTACCCTTTTCAATCCGACATTAATGAATACACATTCAGATTATCTTAATATTCAATGGTCACATTCAACTCTAACTAATAATTTGCATATAATAATATCATGTATTCTTGGACTATTATGATATTAATCCAGATTCAACTTATATGTTGTGATCACAAAGTTAAACTCATCTTATACTCCAAGATAAGCCTAATCCAGAACTTACAATTGTATTAGTAGTTCGCTTACCAGTTATCCATATCAAATTGTTGTGTAATGGGTTAATTAACTCGAACTAATTCAAAATTTTCTACAATGTTAGTATACCTGTGCACGTATTGCATACTTTGATTTATAAAAAATCTCACAATTGTTACCCAAAGGTGTATGCATTTTGTGAAACTCGTCTTATAACACTAGGCAACAAAGGACTACAAAGAGGTAACCAGTCTAGATTGTTCATATCTGACCAACTCAAACCAAGAAGTTAGGTCTATATATAGACAACTTTACGAGAATCCAACGTTGAACATAACTTGTGATATATATATATATATAAAACTATATCCAATACTACCAACATCAATACTTACTAACACGCTAAACTTTTCTTAAGATTTGGATAGAAAATATTACTTAAAAATGGCTGAATATCAGTGGTTGGGATATGAACATATATAGTGATATAGCATGGGTCATGTCAAAAACATTGAAGGCAATTTATATCCTAGTCTTTACGAGTTACGTAGTATGACTTGGTAGGGTTTTTCTCCATTTTTGTCAAAAAAAAAAAATTTGTTTTGTCGTTCGTCTTGATATTTGTGAAATTTGTCATGACGCCAAGCCAAGAAAAAAACAAAATAATGGTAACCAATTTGACAAAAAAAATAAACCTACGAAATTTCAAAGAGGATAACCCAAAACTTTGTCTCTAGCAACATGAATCGTACTATATTCATCCAATCTATACACGCAAGAAATCTTGTTAAAATATTGCAGGGTCCAAGAAATTAAACACATATCTCCAAATCCCATGTATATCCTATTGTTGGATTAAGTATGGATTTAAATTGCTCGCATGAGCTTAGCTCAATGGTTCAGTGAGTAGTATTTGAAAGAAAAGATCAAGCTTTGAACTTCGGTGGCGGCAGTAGAGATTATGTCCAAAGTGAACAGATTTCTTGGGCTCTTGTGCAATCGACAATTGTCTTGTCTATTGAATCATTGAGTCACGATATTCTGCCCAGGGATTTTTCGTTATCGGCAAAATACCAAAATTTGCTGAGCGTATATCGGGGTTGATCAAAGACCCGTAATACAGTATCTATTCATTATTAGACTACAAGGTTATTAGCATATATATAATTAGTAAAAAAAACTTAAGCAAAATGAGGTGCTTAATATTCTTCTCTCTCCCCCAAAAGGGTCAAAGAAAATGTGCAAGAAAAATGGGGGAGGGGTGGGGGGCAACTTTAATAAAATTGACTAAGGACAAAATGACAAATAGTGGGAGAGAAAGTAGTAAGAAAGAGAGGAGGATTGGTGTGGGGGAAAAATAAAAAAAGGGTCCAAAAGAA